>NW_024356249.1:11969776-12398994 GCF_902729225.1 Pteropus medius | reverse complement strand
TCAGAGTACATGGGGTCTTACCGATGAGTTCAGACTATCCGGGAGGAGGCGATCCATCTCACTGTGCCTCCTGCCATGCTTCCTTTAGTGCTTAAAGCATGACATAATGGGCAGCTAGTGATTTTCTTGCTACATTCTGTTTCTGGGAACTATTCACTCTCTGGGGATAAATTCACTCATATGCTTTCTGTTTTTGTTAAATCTGTTAAGATTTTTTTCCTTGAAAAAAAAAAAAAACTGCCTGCAGCAGAGCTGTATTTCACAGCTGGCATATTGACTTTAGTGTGAAGTTCCTAAGGGTACCTCCTCTGTAAATGGATATTGTGTTCTATTATGGAATAGTGCCACTGGCTACACATCTCTTTCTTCCTACCTTTCTTATTCCTCCTTGCTGGGTTTTCTCTATCTTTTTTCAACTTGTATTTAATTCTCTTAGTTCAGTCAAATGGGAGAAGAAGGATTAAATAATGCCATCCCAGAAACCCCAATGGCAGATGTTCAAGGGTACAATAGTTTAGGTGGGACAGATCAAGAAAAACTGCAGGCCTCAGATGGTTCTAGATGAGTTAGAAAAGCAAACGCATTAACAAAGGAGGAGATTTTATCAGTATAGTCATAAGAAGAATTTTTAATTTACGTTCATTAATTTTTCCTTTCATCATTTCTCTAGTTACATCTGAAGTCTTGTTGAACCTTAAGCAATAGAGGTGAAAGCCAATTTATTTTCCCACCACATCCAGGAGAGTCTTTAAAATCAACGTCATTGATATGCAATTAAGTAGCATAGTTCATCTGTTGGGTATTTTTTTTCTGCTGTCCTCAGGTCATATATACTTTTTCAATACAAGAGTCCCTATCTCTACTTAGTTTATTATATGTTATGTTTGATATTATGAGGGCTAGTTAGAAAATTAATTGATTATATGTGTTGTCAAAGGATATATTTTTTAATTTTTTTAACTCATGGGTAGTGCGTTCTCCTAGAAGTGTAGAGCATGTCAAACTGTTTGTAAAACATGGCTAAACAACTGTGTTTATCATCAGTAAGGGCAATGTATTTTTTAAAAAATTATATCGATCTACTGCTCTATCTATATCTCCTTTTGTTTCAATAAGAAAGAGAATATTAACCAAATTAATGGAAAAAGCTTTTTTTTAATGTACTGAGAGACATAAAAGCATAACCTGGATATTTTTTATGTGATAGTCACCATGTTAGACATTTTATATTCATTGTTTACATTTTAATATTTATGATCTTGTCTTCACTATATTATACTCCTCATATTATAGATCAATTAATTGTGACACGGAAAGATTAAAGGATGGCCAGAAACCCCAGTGTCAGATGTGCAATATAACAGCATTATTGGCAGATCAAGTAAGACTCCAGGCTCCATGAGTACTAGAGGGCCATGCAATAAGTAAATAATAGATATGCAGCAAGATTTCAGGCTTTCTGTCCCTCATTCCAATTATTTTTCCATGCTAATATATGGTATTCTGTTCTGCAATACTTTTTAATTTTGCTGACAAAGACTTACCATAAACTTGGATATTCAGATATATGAAATAATATGAGTAAAACATACAGTATAATAAAGTATTGTATGTGTAGCAGAGATAAAGCTTTAGACTGTTAAAAGTTTTAGTACACATTCAATGACATTTGGTGTAGTTTTATCAGTGGGAGGAATAGTTTAAATGCATTAGAGCAATTTATCAAATGGCTAGTCATGATTGGGCCTTGGCTACAGCATATATATGTTGATATTAAATGATAGGGTCACATCCAGACATAGCTCACATAAATGTTGTGGAGTGATGTATTATGTCTATATTTTATTGAAGCACATTAAGTAAGTGGGTGAAGTGTGGTATATAATACAGCAATGATATGGAAGCTGCAGAATTGCCTTACAAGATTGTAAAAGGGATAAAATGACATATTAAGTGAGAGAATACATGTAAAAACATTTGATAAACTATTATATGTGACACAGATCACAGGTAAATTAATATCTTCTGTAGACCTTGCACCTTAAATGAGTTTTTATATAACTCTGTTTTCTCATTTTGAGATACATGTTCACTATTTTATTACTATTATGAGTACTCTTTACAGATGAGGAAACTGAGGCTCAAAGAGGTAAAATAAGTTTTCACAAATCACATAGTAAGTACAGAAACCAGGACACAGATATGTAGATATTTTATTTTATTTTAGGTAATTGTATCATATATTTAATATATGATGGGGTTAGTTCCCATTTCTTTTTTTTTCACATTTTTTTTTTACAATTCAACAGTAAGTCTAAATAGACAGACAGACAACAGACAGACAGACATTGCATTATGTGTTCACTGCCCATAGTTGGATTTCTTTCTGTCACCACATATTTCACCCCAAGTACCTCCCTCCCCACAACCCTCTGGCAACCACTAATTTACTGTCCGTGTCCATGAGTCTCTGTTTGTCATGTTTGTTTGTTGCTTTTAGATTTATATACCATATATGAGTGATACGTGTTTTTTAACTTTCTTTGTCTAGCTAATTTCACTTAGCATGATTATCTAAAGATCCATCCGTGTTATTGCAAATGGCAGTATTTCATCTCTTCTTATAGCTGAGTAACATTCCATTGTATATATGTACCACAGCTTCTTTAGCCAATCGTCTATTGTAGGACACTTGAGTTGCATCCAAGTCTTGGCCACTGTGAATAATGCTGCTATGAACATCGGTACGCATATATCTTTTTGGATAAATATTTTCAAGTCTTTGGGGGTAAATACCCAGTAGAGGGATTGTTGAGTCATATGGTAGATCAATTCTTAGTTTTTCGAGAAACCTCCATACTCTTTTCCATAGTGATTTTATCAATCTGTAGTCCCACCAAAAGTGTATGAGGGTTTCTTTTTCTCCACATCCTCTCCAGCATTTGTTATTACTTGTCCTGTTGATAATAGTCATTCTAAAAGGTGTGAGATGGAATCTCATTGTGGTTTTGATTTGCATTTCCCTAAGCCAGTGAAGTTGAGCATCTTTTCATTTGTTGACCATTTGTATGTCCTCTAGGGAGAAGTGTCTGTTCAGGTCCTCTGCCCATTTTTTTGATTGGATCATTTGTTTTTGTTGTTGTTATTAAATTGTATGAGTTCTTTGTATATTTTGGATATTAGGGCCTTATCAGAGGTGTTGCTTGTTGTCTCTTTACCTTGTTGATGGTTTCTTTTTCGTGCAGAAGCTTTTCAGTTTGATGTAGTCCCATTTATTTATTTTTGCTTTTACTTCCCTTGCCTTTGAAGTCAAATTCATAAAATCTTCTTTAAGTCCAAGGTCCATGAGTTTAGTTCTTATGTTTTCTTCTATGCAATTTTCAGGTTTTATAATCATGTTCTTTATCCATTTTGAGTTAATTTTGGTGTGTGATAAGAGACAACAGTCTAGTTTCATTCTTTTGCGTGTGGCTTTTTACCCTGCACCATTTATTGAAGAGATTTTTCTTTCTCCGTTGTATGTGTTGGCTTTTTTGTCGAAAATTATTTGCCCATAAAAATGGGGGAGGGGTGGTGGTGGTTACTTCTGGACTCTGGATTCTGTTTCACTGTAGATTATAGATATAGAAATAGATACAAGTATATGTCTGATTCCAAGCTGTGCTTAATTTACTTGAGATAACATATTTTAAAACCATAGGTGGAGGCTCCTTCTCAGTCTTTCTGACAATGAGTAGATTCAGGAGTTTTGGAACAGGTTGTTGAACTAAGTAATGCCTAGAGTAACTCTTAGCAACTAAATTAGATGGTTCAAGGTTTACTTTTAGAAATAATATAAATGTGTTATTTGCAATATATGCTTTTAACATAGAAATTAGACAATCTGCATCATGAATATTATAAAAAAATTAATAAATACAACCTATAAATTAAAGATATTCTGATTCAGTTTCCATGAACATTAATTATTTACTATGCTTATATACTAAATAAGGGATTTTCCTGTTGGTTTCAGACTTGTCCTCTTGGTTTTTCCTTGAAATCTAAGACCCAAAGCTAAGTATGAAGAAAACTGCTAACCATTAGGTATAAACTCCTTATCTCAAGCTTTCTAAGAGATGAAAGAATCAGTAATCAGTAATAGCAACATTTATAATAATCTTTTTCACAGTTCTTCCTCAGTTTATTTAAGACCGGAGGAAGAGTGCCAAGAGATTGTGGTGTTTTTGGCTGTGGGGAGTTGCATTCCTTGTGGTGAGAGGTCCTTTGTTTATTCTTTTCCATTTTAAAGAAAGGAAGGGGGACCTTTTCTAACCTTTCCCCCTGTGGCCTAATGAATAGAGGAGAGATTTTTAACATGTTTTAGAAATTGTAAGTTTCTCCAAGAGATGGAGTCTGAGTATCCAAGTGAGATTCCAACTGAAATGATTAAGTATAAATTTGAGAGAAATTCAGACGAGAAAGAGGTTGAGCCATTGCTTCATTTGCACTCCACTGTTTGCAGCAGCAAGGCGATACAAATTTCCTGTGGATCAAATGGACAAAGAGTAAACGAATCTGAGTTTTCTTGCTGTTTTCCCCATTTTAGAGGACTGAGTGAGAAGAATTCAAAAGTCAAAAATTGCAATGTGTTCTTCCAGAGAAAGCAATGTAGTGAGGCATGCAAAAGGTAGTCAGAGCAGGTTTCCCAACTCAGAAAAAAAAACACAGTTTGTCCATAGCGGGACTTAGTAAAAATTAGAAAAAGGCACCCCCTTTGAGGAGGTACAGCCCACTGCCAGGACACATGCCTTATTGAGCAGAGCACATGCTGGATATCAATCTCCTTTTGTTCCCATGTTTGGATGTATCTTATGCAGATCACAGCCTGTACAGCTTCATATAGCCTCCTTATGGATGAACCCCTGAAAATGTTGGCAACAATGACCAGAAATTGTTGGTCATAAACAGAGACACCCAATAGAGAAAAGTCAATGTTCGTGATTGTTTAAACAGTCACATGATCCTTATCTTTTCTCCGTTCTCTGCATGTCACACTGGGAAGTATTCCTCAGGGGAAAGAGACTGTCTTAAAGGCAACCCATGCCATGATATCCTTGCTCTGTACTCAAAACAATTGGGGTCCCAGTACTTGTGGACGAAATTAGAGGATGAGAAGAAAACAGATAAGATGACTATAGAATCTGCCTAAGAAGTTGAGAGGAAAGGGAGATTAAGAAAAAGCATCTCTATACTATACTATGCTTATATTCAGTATTTTCTTTTTGTTAGTTTTCAATAAACTCATTCCTCTGTCGTCGTCGTCATCATCATCATCATCGTCATTTTTATATTCTTAATATAAACCTTTACATTAGTTATCATTATCCTTATTTTACATATGAGGAGGTAGAGCTCCGTATTGAGAGTTATATATTGAGATGGAGTGGCCAAAATCTAAACAGAAGACTGACTCAAAGTCCATTTATAAAAATAGTCTTTAATATGGGTCCTCCATCCTCTATCAGAGTTTTACAGTGGAAACCAAGCCTTATCAGAAAGTTCCTATAAGTAAGTCCCCATATTTTTTACTGTTTCTTAGATATTAACCTGAAGGTTTTTATGAAATTATATATTTAAAATTCCTGTTTAGTTTTTGCCTTTGACTGAGTATACTGAAGTTTTTACATTATAATGAATATCTGTGGCACTAAGTTTTAGACCCTTCTCACAATTTTTAAGTAATTTAGTCGTAAGTTATGGTGTTCTGCCTCATAATTAAAGAGTGTCAAGTGGGCTACAAGCTGTGAACATTAATTAATGCTTTTGTATTGTACCAGAAATCCTTTGATCAAATAGAAGTAATTGTCAGTGCATAGAGAAAATGTGTGTAGTCTTTGCTTCCATAAAACCATTACTAATGTCTGTAGTAATTTCTTTTCTTTGGCACACCAACATCTGAAACTCCTTCTCATATTATAGGAATTCTCCATTTCTATGATAGTCTCCTTCTCACTGTAGAAGCTGAAATCTCTACATTCTGTCTTTTGTAGTTTCCCTAGAAGCTGTAACCTGAGAGTCACATGTATGCTCCACTAGTCAGATGGACCTGCTCTGGGTGATGAACCTGGATCTAATGACATAGGAAGGGTAGATCATGCAGAACTTGTTTTGCTGGGGGTCATAATAGCTCTGTCAGTTTCCAGAGTCAGTAGCAACATCTCTTATAGAGGCAGAATATAGGGCCCAGCAAGTTTCAATGTCTGATTTCTCTGGCTCGGAGCTCTGGTGTTTTTACTTGGGTTAGTTTTCTGCATGGCATTGGGCAAGGCCTCCAAGCTTGATATTTTGGCCCTTGTGGATAGACTGTGAGCTAATGACACTCCTTAAGCAAATTCTTAAGGCACTAGATCAGAAGCCTAACTAATAAAAGTTCAGTTATGGAATGAAAAGGAAAATATAGATTATTCAGTATGCATCATGTGATGTGATGTATATTTCATGCTTTTTTATGTACCTTAGTTTCTTCATTGTTAGAGGGTTGGGATGAACGAAAACCTATTTCTAAAATTGATTGCCAAAATGAATTTTATATTTAGAAAAATTTATATTTTATGAAAATATTTTATATTTACTTTTTATGTTTAGCAAGAAATGATGCATTTTCAAGGGAATATATCAAATGCTCCAAAATCATCTGAAATATTTTGATGTATATACTTAAATGTGCAGACAAATATGAGAATTAAAATCTCTTATGAGTTTGAAATTATTTGTACACAAATTATTTTATGTATTTGATTTTAACTATCAATTAAATGAAAAGTTTTAAGCTATCTGAAGGTATCTACATAAAATTACAGCTATAATATTGTTAAGATTATTCTTGCGTTTAAAGTGATAACCCTAGCAAACGCTAGCATGAGATGATTCATCATAGATGGCTTGTTAAATCAAAGCTTCCATACTTTACAGTTAGATTAGGCTGTCTGCAAATTCCCACTAATACAAGGAAGTGGGAAAAAATTAAAACACAAATGATAGTTATGGCACATGGATGCAATTGCCAAAGCACTAATCTCCCACTTTTAATCTTAAAATAATGGATTGTAATTAATTCCAAGTCCATCCTCAGTGTGGATATAATTGACAACTACTATGGTGGAAACAAAATAAAGCAAAGCCAACAAAAGCAAAGCAAAAGAGGCCTCCTCTTAAAAAAAAAATAATAGTAAGGCTCTTGGATGAGGCTGTTTTTCAGCACCTATTTTTATGTGCATTGTTTCATATTATGTAAAATTCTTATAATTTACTCTATTAAAATGAGAAAACAAAACTTGTCAATAAAATAAACCAAAACATTTTTAGCACAGTTGGGCTAATACATTATATCTAATTAATTATAAATGTATAAAAATATTTTTATGATATAATCTTTGAAGGCAAACTGTATTCTTTTTTCAAGATGTATGTGTGAAGGTGGTGGTATAAAATTGTGCATATAAAATGTTCAAACATGTAAACTGACATTTGATATTTTCTCATAGCAAATATGATTATAATTATATAACTACAAATGTTTAAAAGTGCCCTTATCAGCCATATTCTCTCCTATAGTTAGCATACCATTTTAACTTTTTAAAAATAAACAATTTTCAAATTAGAATATAGTCTAGTTACTGTAAATTATATTTGGTACAACAAAATTATAATAATAATACTTGACTATTTTTCAGAGTCTACAATTTTAACATCTATGAGCACATTCATATAAATTGAAATTAAATGTGTGGTTCTTTTAAATAGGTTTTATATTAACCACATTTTATGTGTTGGGTGTCAACTAAGGATGAAGAATTAAATAGTTGATAGGTACTGAAGTAAATAATCGTTTTAAATTTTAGAAAAGGTCTTGATTTTGTTTCTTTAGTCAGCCTCAGATTACTTCAGTTATTACACCTAATCACTCTGATTTAACATCTAGCACATTCATTCTGATAAAACCTGCGTCCATAGTGTTTAACTTAATACTTTTCAGTTTCAATCACACTTGGCCTCTCAATAGCATTTGATTTTGTTGACCCACAGTTCCCTCGATTGTCCAGCTTTATTAAGTCATAATTTGCCTAATGTAAAATTCACCATTTAATCTCCACCATAATTAAGGTACAGGATATTTCTGTAACTCCAAAAAGTTCCCTTCTAACCCTTTGAAATCGATCTCCCCTCCCTTCCCCCGTCCCACCCAGAGCTCCAAAGATGCATTAATGTTCTTTGTTTCATTATCATTTTCTCTTTTTCCTTCTTTCATTTAGCACTATGCTTTTAATTTTTAACTATTTGTAGCATGTATCATTAATTTGTTACTTTGCATTGCCGAGTAGTGTTCCTTAATATGTTTAACCATTCACTGGTTGATGGGTATTTGGGTGGTTTTTAGTTTTTGGCTATGATGCTGCTATGAACATTTGTATACAAGTTTTTGTTTAGATACATGCTTTCATTTCTCTTGGCCAGGCAGTCTCTTTTGAAATATTCTCTATCTTTGACTTTTATGACAGTATCCTCTGATTTTATTTCTATCTTTCTGTTTATGTCTTCCTTTGCTATCTAATTTCATTATTTTCTCCTCAGACGTTATGTGCTAAAGGTCATCACATTCTAATATTAGGTCTCCTCTCACACTTGAGCAATTTCATCTGCATTCTGTGTTTAATTACCTCTTATATTCAGTTAACTCAGATTTATATCTCTGGCCTAGAATTTCTAAGCACAGATCTATATATCTAACTGCTTATTTGACATCATCCATTGGCCTTCTCTGAGGCATCTTAAAATCAACTTGTCCATAAGTTTTATGATTCTTCCTCCCACTAAACCTGGTCTTTTTCCATTTTACTCCAAGCTATACAATTTCAATAACAATAAACAATCTTTTTTTTAACTTTTTAAAAATTAAGTTTGTTGAGATAACATTGGTTAATACAGTTATATAATGTTCAAGTGTGCATTATCATTTGACATCTGTATATTCTATTGTGTGTTTACCACCCAAAGTCCAGTTTCCTTCAGCTACCATATATTTGATCCCCTTTACCCATTTCACCCTCCCCATATCCTGCTATCTTTGACCCCCTTTACCTTGTCTACCTCCCCTACCTCCCCCACCCCCTACCCTAATCTATAGTTCATGTCCACGAGTCTCTATTTTGTGTCCTGTTCATTTGTTGCTTTTAGGTTTATATCCCACATATAAGTGATATCATGTGATTTTCAACTTTTTCTGTCTGGCTTCTTTTGCTTAGCATGATTATCTCAAGGTCCATCCATGTTGTCGCAAATGACAGTATTTCATCTCTTCTTATGGCTGAGTGATATTCCATTGTATAAATGTACCACAGCTTCTTTATCCAATCATCTAGGACACTTTGGTTGCTTCTATGTCCTGGCCACTGTGAGTAATGCGGCTATGAACATCGGTGTGCATATATCTTTTCAGATATGGGTTTTCAAGTCTTTGGGGCAAATACTCAGTGGAGGGATTGCTGGATCATATGGTAGATCCATTCTTAGTTTTTTGAGGAACCTCCATACTGCAATAAGTGATCTTTAACACCGTCTTTGTGTGTTTGTTAGATCATCTTTTCTCAGTAGTGTCTGAAACAATCTCTCCATATCTAACCACTGCTCTTTTCCAGTTTTCTCTTCACATAGCTGAGTGGTCTCCTTTCAGAACTCAAATCTGATTACCCCGATTTCTCATTTTCTGCTTAAAATGAATCACTGGCTTTAAATGATTTATATACTATGAAGCAGATTCCTTAATATGTTGTATAAGGTTTTATATAGAAAAGTTCCTCTAAACTTATTCAGACTCCTTTTGAAAGTTTCCAGTCTCACTTTTCATATACCCCTCTATCCAGTGATCCTTCACACATGTCATTTCCTCAGCTGAAACACTCCAGACCTCCTTTCATCTGCTCATGGCCTGTTTTTCCTTCTAATGTGAGCCATCCCCTTCTTAAGTGATGCAACAGGAGCCCTGAGGACCTCCCCTTTAGACACCTATAGTAAAACTACAGTTGTTCGTGAGATGATTTGATTAATCTCTGTCTCTCAAACTGGTCCATAAGATCCATGATGTCAGGGATCATGCAGATTTAGTTTATCCTTCCATCTCGCCATATATCAAAGTCAATGGCATGTGTCAAGCCCTTAGTAATACTTGTCTGCATGTGTAAACATAATGGATTTAGCAGGATTTGATGAATGTGTAAACGTTGAGAAGGTGATCTTGTGGATTGTTTCAAGTTTTCTAGTTTAGGAGATGGGGAAGATTAAGGAATCACCAATGGAGATAATAGGGGAGGGATCATTGATTTAGAGAAGTAGGAAATGAGTGCTGTTTTATGTCTTAAATGGCACAACATTTATTTTATTTTATTTTTTATTAAGTTGCAACATTTCTCGAAATAATATATTTTTATAAAATAATGAAAGTTGTGCTTCATATGAAGAATTTTTCTTACATAGCAAAGATTTGGAGTGTGCTTCCCATGAGTAGCTTAAAACTGTTCTTATGTCAGTTTTTAATCATTGTCTTCTATCTCTATTACTCTGAATTTCTACTATATCAGAAAAGTATGTCAAGCACATGGAGCTTCTCAGAAAAAGGTCACCATTAAATAAAGAAATAATTAATACATGAGATGAGTAGCTGACAGGTAAGGCACCAGAGATAAGCGAAACGTCAAAGATAAGACAGTATTTAAAGGCCTGTTAAGAAGTCAGTAAACAGTATCAATCATATTGCTGTCACTGTAGGTGAAAAGTAAGGAGTTGACAGCAGAGACCAATTTTGCAGGAATATGGGAGACCTAATGCTGAAAAGTGTAAGTGTCCTATGTGTGCTTGGAAACATTTAAGGTAGTAGTTCCCAGTGGAGGTTTCCTCTGCTCAGGTGCAGTTAGTTTGGAAAGCCTGTGTTGCTTGTTAAAGCATCACAAATGGCATGCGTTGACAGGTGGGGTACCTGTTGAATAATTTCCTTGTCAAACATTCAAGACAAAATGGCACAGATGTTAAGGTGCATGCATGTGCAGTGAAAATATCTTACTGAAAGACAACAGAGAGCTCCTCACATTCAAAAGTTTGAAGAATAGAATACTTCGTTCTGAAATATAACAATTGCTACATTTAAAAATCACATGCTTATAGTCATGTGAATTCTTTTGTAGCAAAATTTATTAAAATAGAAAAATCTGATAGCATTATACTTTTAAATAACAAAATAGAAAGTAGTTTTGCTATATATCTATTTCTAACTAAAATTCAACAAAAATATATTAAGTATATAGACTGTTCTTATAAATGGGGAGGGTGGTGAATCAGACATAATCTAACTTTAAGCAACTTTCAAAGTAGTGTATATAAGAAAGAGAAAGAGATAAACAGGAAATTTTAATCAAGATTGATAACAATTATGATAGGGACAAAGCTTACACTTGGTGAAATGCTAAACACAACATAGAGGGACCAGGGGAGAGTTTATTCCTAGATGAAGTAATGTTTAAACTAAACCATGAAAGAAGGTTAGGAGTTAAAAAACAATGGGGCAAGAAGTTAAGAAGAAGGGCCCATAGAATATCATGTAAATCCCTGAATGTTGAAGAGCAGAAAACATTAGAAATCTTTTAAGTAGTGAAGCATTGTTGGATTTAAAAATGGAGAATCACTTCCAAAAAAGAAGCCAGAGAACAAAGAAGTTTCCAGATTAAAAAAAAAAAAAAAATGTCACAGAGTGCCACATTAATGTGTTTGGATTCTAATCTTCTGGTAATTAGAAACCTTTTGGAAGTTCTAATAAGATTGATGTGATGAGATTATTCTGGTTTGTAATATGGTAAATAAAATTGAATCAACGTAGAGATTGGTTAGTACAGCTATAAATAACAGATATCAGACCCTACTAGCCTAAACTTATAAAGGTCTCCATTGCATGGAAGAAACAATTTACATCTAATTACCATAAGATCTAACAATGCTTCACTATTTCAGGGCCCAAGCAGTCTCTGAAAGTACAAGTTCATAGTCCCCACTCTCGCTGTACTGCCTTTTCTCTCCCAGCCTGCACCTATGTCCTCAGTGGATGTTTCCTATGATCAGTTGACAGAGGAAGAGGAGACTTGGGCCTGGCTTACAGATGGTTCTGTGTGATACACAGGCACTGCTCAAAAGGGAGAGCTGCAGCACTACAGTCTCTTTCTGAGAAATCCCTGAAAGGCAGTGGTGAAGTGACGAGGCCAACAGAGGCCCTATTATGGCACTATTCCCCAGTGTGATCAGCCAGTTACCAGGTGGCAGGTGGATTGCATTGGGAAACTGCTTCTGGTAAGCCTTATTGACAGGTATGGAGAAAACAGCACTTGCCAGCTCAATAGCTACCTACCATATACCAGGGCATGTGTTTATTTGCTCAAGCAGTGAAACCGTATCTGGTACCGCAGCTGCAATTTGAATCATTATGAGGTTAAGTTTATGCTAATCTATTATCATTCTTCAAGGTCTATCTGTTTCTTTCTATACAGGCCAAATAGGTGATTTGAATAGATATGTGGTGGAAATCACAATTTCTGCATATTTCAAGTCTTTGATAGTGGCACTATTTTCTATAGTACCTTTAGGAATGTGGTATTGTTTTTAGTTCACTGTTTTTCTACATAGAGGCTGTTCTCTTGGCTTCTACTTGACCTTTCCTATTATGCATTTGGAGAACCACTAGACACAAAGTGAGATGGATCTCCTGAGCTATAACTCCATTGATCACCTGATCTACATAAGTCCCTGCTCAGACAGATAGACCACCATGACCACTGTGACATGCTTGGTCTCCTGAAATTAGTGTCAATTTCAAGTCAATGTCCAGTCCCCAAAAGTGATTTTTTTTCTTTCTATAGGTCCCTTCAGGGAGAAAAAAAGAAAAAATTCACAGTATAAATTGTTAGCAGTGTACTGGAGTCCTTCTTCAAGGGGATCTAGCTTTGTAAACTGGTCAAGGCTGGGAACTGAGGGGCTGCGACTCTCATTTTCATGATTCAGGCTAGACTCCTGTTCACTTGACCTAAAACTTTTCTGTTTACTTACCTAAATCAAGTAAGTATTTAGTAGGCTTCCTATCTATTTTACTTCTAAGAACACTTTCTTAAACTAGTCAACTCCATAGTTTATGCATGCCAGAGTATAATGAATGTTGTCTTGACTCTGACATAGTTACAGATGCCATGCTTACTTATCTCGCCTTTGGCAGTTGATGCTGCTGCTTTGGCTCTTGCCACTTTGGGACCTGATTACTTGTATTGCATTCAGGTTTACCAAAGCAGTCCCCACTGCAAGGACGGCTCTACATAGAAGCTTCAGTCCCCACTGCAAGGATGGCTCTACATAGAAGAGTGATATCTTCAAGGATGCTGGGGCTCCCTTCACAAATTTATTTCTCACATTCATGAAAGATGTATCTTCTGGAGTCCACCAGGGTGCATACAACATTAAATGCAAAGTCCCTACATAGTGAGTTCATAGTAATAAATTCGGCCTTATACAACTTTATATTTTGTTCATGATTATCTCACATCTTCAATATCCCTTCCCACACATATTCTCCAGATTTCTTTCTGTATAAATCAGAAAACTCAAGTAGATTTTTAGAGCATAGTATACTTCTTAATGGGTCACACTTTATACCTGACCTTTAGGGTTCTGCTGGGACGTGAGTCTAGTTATTTATAGGTCTAGCAGCAAAAAGAGGTGATTAGAGCAAGCTGTAAGAGGAATTGACATTATCTTGCAAGGCAACTACTTCAGGGCAGGCCAGTTACAATTTCCTTAGGAAATGCAGGGTTAATCCTCTCAGAAGAGGGAGGTGGGGAAGCCACTTCTACTGGGGCGGGAGAGGCTGCTTCTACTGACAGAAGACACATCAAATTTGGCTGCTTAGTGTCCTCAGCTCCGTCAGGGTCATACCACACATACCCATTCCAACTTTCAGGATTCTCATTCTTTCCCCTAACTTTAATAGTAGAGAGCTTGTAAAACTGGAAATTGAATTTGTGTTGCAGTTCAGCTACTTACAGGATGATATTCTGAGTCTGGATTTCAGTATCTCAGTTCTGTGGCTACAAGGAGATAAGGGTCTCTTTCAAGGAAGAGATAGAAGCCCTCAGGTCATTTATGCAGTGTTTGCACTGGAAATTTGAATTACCAAGCTCATTCTCTTTTTTACCCACTTTATCCAGAGATATTAGGAGCAACCAGCCAACTTCATTATATTCATTAGTTTGGCAATTAGTTTCACATACATGGTAACTCAGATCCTTGCTTCTTATAAGTGTTTGATTATGAGTATGCAATATATAAAAGTGTGTGTGTGTGTGTGTAGTTCTATTGCCAGATCATGCCATGTACTATCAGTGCTTTACTGGAAATAGTCATTCATGTCTTTACATCTAATCACATTAGAGAACCAATTAATCATATGCCTACTTCTTGCAGAGCCATTCCAATTCCATATATTTATCCCAGAAAACTGAGTGCATATGTCCACCAAAAGACTTGTACAAAAATGCTCGTAGCAGCTTTATCTATAATAGCTGCATATTGGAAACAACTCAAATGTCATCAGCAGAGGAATGGATTAACAGATTGTAGTATATTAAATGAGGTTCATAATAAAAGGGAATGAACGTACATGCAACATGAAGGATGAATCTCACAGACACAATGCTTATTGAAAGAAACTAGTCTTTCGTTAGAAAACTAATGAACCTAAACTAATCAAAACTATGCAAACTAATGTATGATGAGAAAAAATGCAGAACACCGATACCTCTGTGTACAGGGAATGGAATAAAAAGGGACATGAGAGCACTTTCTGCTGAGAAAAATGTTTTATATCTTGATAGGGATGTGGAGATCCATTTATCAAAACTGAACTGTTAAGGTTTGTGCCTTTAAGTGTATGGAAATTTCACTGAAAGATATGCGAATCAGGAAGCTGATGCATGTGTAGAGTTTAAATGAAACGAAAAATGTCAGATGGTTGATGTTTGTTAAAAGGAAATGATAGGTGTATTGGGGTTCATTAAAGTATTTGGTTTACTTTGTAGGTGTTTGGAATACTCCATGATATGAATTTAAAATAATTTTTAGGGGAATGGGAGAGTGAAATGCCAGTGTATCCTCACAGGTGCCATTGGGGCCCAAAGAACTTGACTGCCAGGGTTGTAGAATATCGCTGATCTGCTTAAGTGGAGACTTGGTGAAAAATGATGATGGAATTTAACCAAGGCTCAATTCCGTCCAGTGATTGACTAAAGAATAATGGGTCATGGAATATAGGCTGGGAGAGGAAGAAAATTAGCCTCCAAGGAGCTGGTAGATGGAGAAAAAAATACTGAGGTGTTTTGTGAGATCAAGCAACCCATTTATGGGCAGAAGCTGAGAAGAGAGCTGGAATTAGGTGATATTATAGTTAGAAAGTGAGATAACTGATTTTTTTTTCAGATAAAGGTTATGAGGAGTGATAAATTAAGGTATATATTTGACTGTAAATATGAAATTGTGTTCCAAATTCAAATATCAAAACTTTAAAAATTTTCCTGTTATTTCAACCACCGCACTCTTTAACTATAAATAGGTAGTCATTAGGTAGGTTTACAAAGAAAATCTGAGGAAGTTCCTATCTGATAACTACTATTAGAAATTCCTAGGACATATAGTTGTAAAGAAACACTTTTATGGATGATAAGGTATTGGCAGATCATAAAAAATGTTCAAATGCTGTTGTCTGTTTGGAGAAACTTTAACTTATTCTGCTTCATAGAGTTAAGCTTCAGTGCATATCAGATGGTAGAATTTGGCCCCTAGTGCTGTTCAGTCTTTCTCTGTGTGGTCAGTAATTCAGACTGTCACAAAGGAAGTGCCCTTGGCAGAGATGGTAAATCACATGGGTATGGAAAAAAGAAATGAGGCACAGGAATTCTATTTGATTTGCATTTTTTAAAAAAGTACCATAGGATATGAGATGACAACAGTTTAACCAGCACTAATTAATTCCAATGTGCAGGAGAAAGATTACCAATCCTTATGAAGTGGTTGTGTATAGAAATACCATATATATTATTTCATTTAACCCTTAAAATAGCCTTGGGAGCTTATCTTTATCATCCTTATTTCGATGATGAGCATTTAAAGACTCGGAAACCTTAAATGATCCTAAAGGTCAAAATATAAACGACAGAGCTGGGATAGAAATATAAGTTTTTAAGATTCCAAAATCCATGCACATTCCTTTGGGGGAGAATTAAAATGGAAGTCCTAAATATTATTGGTAAGAGCAAATCTGAGTACTAAGCTGAGCACTGCACCTAAAAATGAGAGGAGGTTCTTGTGGGAATTTAAAACTTGATTTGACTTTCATACATTTTATCTTTGTTCTCCTGGACATACTTATAATTTTTAACTGCATGTATTTCTTTAATTTCATCTGAAAATTTTCAGTAGACCTTTTGCCTCAATGATTTTTACGGGCCTCTTTTGGGACGTGGCTATGATGAGGACATTAAAACTGGGATGATTTACTTTACGCAGTTTGCTTCACAGGATTTCAAGCAAATGGTAAACCATGATTTGGGGATCTTTTTATTACAATTCACTTATAAAACAACATACAAGATTTGGAGGGCGTAGGCTAGAACTATGAACGAGAAGTTCTGCAGCCGTAGAATTATATGGCCAGTAGTTCTGTCAGCATCTTAGAGTAATGTGTACTTGGCTCAGGGTGTAGTTGAGACATCATGGTTTGGGCTGCAGGAGAGGGATCTCACTCTCTGCCATGCTTCATATATATGTTTTCCATGAAAGTAGTCTTGCAAAGTAGAGAAGTCTGAGTAGTAATATTGCTTGGTAAAGTTACATTCCAACTCTTGGTATGTCAACTGCAATTATGTAGATAACTCTAGAAAGCTGGGACCATAACATTCCTTCCATCTGTGGTGAGATGTATTTGATTCTGACTTGTTCATTGCCAGCCAACCAGAGAGCTACTGGAGCAATGCAGTGGACAGGTCTATTTGTCTCTTCAAAAAAATACATTTATGTAACTTGGCATTTGACTTATGTGTGATGCTTGCATGCTGGATGTTGGGAAGAATACCTATGATTATAAATAATATCATTAGTATTAGAAATTGGAGAGCACTTAAATCCATCTGTTAATTTTCAAAATTAATACGTGAATGTCAAGTGTCCACCAGAAGAATAAAAGAACAATACAGGAAACAAAAAGAGAAACATCAAAATATTCTTTTTTTACCCTCTCACTATAAAGGAATGAATTGCTTATAACGGAATGTAATTGAAGGTAGATAAACTAGAATTTCACAGGAAAATATGTTCACCTACAGAGAGTGGCTTCATTTAGCTTAATATTTTATGAAGGATTACTTCCTTAAGCTGGATTTGGTGTTTTATATTACATCTACCATGATACTGGCTGAAATGTATCATTAGGTTAAGTTTCTTATATAGTAAGATCTCTGTATATCGTTATTAAAGTAAATTGAGGAACCAGAAAAGTTGTACCCAAGATGATTTGACAATGCTTACCACCTTTTATAGCTAAATTTTAGTTTCCAGCAAGTCTGGTAGTAATTTTGTTTGGGAGACAAGCTAAGTGTTTATATAGTTAAGCTATAAGTAAGAGTGGTTCTATTAAGCAGACTCTACCTGTATTTTTGCTAATTGATTGTATAATTTATACTTACAGTCTGAAATCTAAGTGCTAACCTGGTATTTGACCAGGTTAATGGGGATCAAAATTACATAGTGGAGAATTATATACCAAGAATCGCTAGTGATAGTGATGATAATTTGGGACACTTAGAACTAAGTGAGGTTGGGACAGGGGCATTATACTAAAAAGAAATGAAACAGAGAATGGGAAGGGAGAGAAATGGAATTTATTTATGATGTTTTAATTTAAGGATTTAGATTTACCACTTGTATTAGCTTACTAATCATCTTATAAGGCAAATAAAAAGTTACAGGGGGAAGAAAAACAGTTCTACTAGTCACTTTCTCATCCTACATTGAGTGAATAATGAAATAAGCACTGAAATCCATTCAATCCGTACTGCTGATGCTCTCTTTGGGCTAACTGGACACATTCTATGGCTCTGAATGACTTTATTCATTTTCTATACCAGTAGAATTAGAATGAGAAACTGTTGTCTCTTTGTAGTTAAACTGTGTGAAACAACAGTAAATTGAGAACATAGAAACTATGGTTTTAATTGTATTATTAATTTATAAAGGATAGATTTTGATTACTTCACTGAAAAACAAGAAAAGCTTTGTAGTCCTAAACAATGCAAAGGTCAGTTTTATATTTTAAAAATTTTCCATCTATGATACTGGTAAGGGGATTAATAAGTGATGGATAATGGCTCCCAAGATAGTGGTGGCTGAAGATACAGTAGTATTTCCAGTATATACACACACATACACACACACACTATATCTTAAAATATATTATCTATTGAATTGCATTGACATGATAAAGGTTATACATTTTCACTAAAAAGGAAAGATAAAATGATCTTTAAAATCAGTGAATATTAATTTGTTTATTGCTTATAGAACCTTAGAAATTCATTGTTCTTAATATATAACATTTTTGTACCTCAGAATAACTTATTGCATCTATATTGTAATATGATGGTAATAATATAATAAGGAGTAAAGGTGTTTGATGAGCATATCAACATTTTGGGTTTTAGACTTAAAAATTAATTTAAGGTAGGCCCCTATTCCAGTCAGCCAGAATAAATACAATCAGACACTTTTGACCAATACAAGAGAACACTATCATGAGTTCATTATATATCTTTAAAGTCCATTATATTTATCCTTTAACCTACATTCACATATATAACTTCAAGAGCATAATAAACATTATTTCTGTGTTTTAAAATTTCATAATTAGTTTAATTCTTCATATGTCTTGGCAAATGTTTCACCTAGTGTTATTTCTGTATTCTATTTAAATAAATATGCATGTATCTCATACATTACTTTTAAGCATGATATAGTTTCCCATCTCTCTTTTGTAATTTACTATTACACTAGATGAACATTTTATTTGTTCCAAAAGAAGACTGTAATAAAAATTTTTTGTAAAATGTCTCCTTTGTCACTTATAGAAGATCCTTCAGCATGTACATGCGTTGCAGAATTGCTTATTCTGGTATTTGGGTATAGATATGAATTTTACTAGCTGCTAATGTACAGTTTCTCTGACAACTTATACTACCATTAGTAGTAGATGAGAGTTCTCATTTCTCTAAACTCTTGTCAGTACTTGATATTAAGACTGTAGTTTTCCTACAGATTTGATATTTATGAAATATTTTTAACTTAATATGTACATCTTTGATTACTAGTAAAGTTAATATTTATTTCGTAGGTAATTATGAAAAAAATAGAATCTGGTATGATGTATTGATAAGGCAATTTTTTTTCTTTCCACTCAAATGCTCATAAAACACGCAAATGTTGGTTCCTTTTCCTAATCCCTGGATAAAAATCTAGGGCAAGACCCACAATCTGTAGGTCACTCTCATGTAATAAATATCTCTGTCTCTTCTAGTTTCAAAGCACTAACATCAGTAATTAAGCTTTGTTGTGGAGAAAAGAAAATAAGAAACAGGAATGGTTTATTTGAATAAAACTTCATGGACTTGATGGTTGTAAATCTGACTCTCGTGAGGTGACTTCTTGTTTCCTGAATGATCTGTTGCTGCTGCTCAGGAGCTGTCATCTTCATTTATTATTGATAATGTTTCCTCTGATTGTCAGCTTATGACTTGTATCTCAGCTCATAAATTTGGGTGACACATAGTCTCTTCATTGAGGCACAGTACGCCTCTCAATGACCATCTTGGTCCTAACCCCTCATACTTGTGGTTTTTACCCTGTCACAGTTTGGAAGTCCAGGCTGTCCCCAAAGCAATTCCCTTTGCTCTCAAAGCAGCTATCCATCTACATTCTTTCAGTTTTTTGCTGTCTTTGTTTTATTTTTAGGTTTAAAATTTTTTTTCAATTCTCATTGACATATACAATATTATATTAATTTCAAGTGTACAACATAGTGATTAGACACTTATATACCTTATAGTGATTACCCCAAAATGCCTAGTATCCATCTGGTACCATACATAGTTACAACAATATTAAGCATCAGTCTAATGCCAGCTAGCTTTGGTGCTCCTCAGTTATGAAAGTACTCTGTAGGCTTGAATTCTATGGCACCATTTGCGGCAAACTGGGCTTTCTAATTTTAATGTCCCACTTCCTTCCAGCATCAGGTCTTTATATAACCTTGCTGTGAGTGATAGGGTCAAGGTCACAAATACAGGCTTTTCTTCACACTATTTTCAAAGCTGCTTTACAGTGTTAATTTGGTACCTGTTACCTGAGAATCTTGGGTAAAACTATGGTTGGGGGAAAAAAGTTCATTAAAAAATACTCTGTTAGAAGATTCAAATTTCTTCTTCTGTGAGTTGTTTAACCATTGGGTTGTTTATATTTTTCTAATGGATTTATAAGCATCATCATTTATTCTAGAAACAAGTAATTCTTATATTTATTGAAATAGCTTCTCATAGTTTGCAGCTTAAATGTTGTCTTTTGTATTACAAAGATGTTTCATTTTGGTATAGTCAAATCTATCAAATATTTTATTTATGAGTTTTCCCAAGAGATCAAATTCTTTATTATTTTGTTATGTGAAAGAAGCACTTATTTTGGAAGCAATCAAGAAATTTCTGAGTTTCTGCCAAAAGGTTACTTTTAAAAACAGAAATATACCTATCAGGAAAGTATTATAAGAAATTAAGGATTCATTAAACACAGGCATTGATGAGATTGAGATATTTTACAACTGTGTTAATAAATTTATTATATTTTTTTATCCATCAAATCATAAACACTGAGACATATTCTCAGTGGTGCAAAAGGTTTAAAATACATATAGAATAGTTCATTTTTCGAATTGCTTTTATAAAATTTATTGAGAATCTTTATCCATAAACTTTAAAAAGTTCAATTATTATTTAAATACAGAAATGGGAATGAATATGTAAGAGAAACCCACATAGTTATGCATATTTAAGTCATTCTAATATTTATGGTTATTATTTACATCAAGGAGAATATAAGGGGTATAATATCTAAAAAATTATCTTGACTAATTATTAGGCTTTTTATTTAATTATTTCACCTAACTTTTTATTTAGTTCATCCCTGTCCTCTCACCTCTTTAGTTTGCCTATGTCTGTTTTTGAAGATGGCATCTCAGTGTGAAGACTGTGCTCTAGTGGAGAGACAAACTGAATAAAGAAGCAATTTCATTTTTTCTAAGATATTTGGCTTCATTCACAGCTCAATAGTCTTCTCAGTATTTTTGGTGTTATCTTAACTGAATTGATAATAATCTGCAGGGCATTTATCAAAGGTTAACCTCTGTTCAGTTGCTAGCACTTTTTATTTGTGAATTGTACAAAAATCTTTGTGTGTGTGTGTGTGTATGTGTGTGTAAGTTTTTTTTTTTTATTATTATTATTTGTGTAATATCCATTTGGAGTCAGGCAGTTTTCAAAATTAGATTGTATTTCCTGAAAATAATGACAAAGATTGGTACCTTTTTCAGGTATTAGATCATTTAGTTGTCATGGCTTCTATTATTTTTCCTGTCAATACCACCTCTGTCAGTGCTACTGTGGCATTGTGTGTTCCAAACAGCAGTGTAGGCGTGATCAATCATTATTGCCCAGAGTACTCAGCTGCATAGCAAGGCACCTAGGACTGTATGCTCTCCCTGCTGATTTAAATGTTTCTACAGGAGTGAGGAGTGAGAATAAAGAGTAGATTTTGAACAACTGTTTAAGTATAGAATTTTGTGTACTGAGAACTTAATATTATGGGATGCCATTGATCAGCATTACCTAGGTGCACTATTTTAAAATGAGGGCTTATATTGAGTTAAAAATCAAATACTATAAAAATCGAATCTCTACACATACTTGAAATTCAGGGTAAAGTTTAAAAATAGAAGTGAGGAGGGTGAAGAATACTATTGGGATGAAAAAGAAAAAATTTAAACAAAGGTCACAGGGGAACTCTCTCTGATCTCTGTTCTATTCATAATATCAAAGAAGTATCTGCATCTATTCAGGTGACATTACTTGAAATTTCAGAATCTGTTCCTTTTCTATGAAATTATAAAAGACATTGTGTATTAATCTTAATAAATTACATATATTTGCATATAATGAATGAATAAATAATTAGACAATTATTGAATATTTTGGGGGGGAGAGGTAAGAAATTAAAAGAAAAGATCCAGAAAAAAGAGATTAATGCGTTGGGTAATTAAGAGCAAAGGTGTACACCAGAGGGCCAGGTGGTCGCATATGATGGAAAAGAAGATTATGTAAGGACCACAGTCACATTTGCCTTTTTGACATATTTGCCTTTTTGACATATTTGCCTAAGGCGAAGTTATATGCCAAGGTAGTGCCATTAATACCTGAGAACTACTCCTCTCTGTCTTCTTCTCTTTCACCTTCTCTCCCTCCTCCTCTCCGTCATCCCTTCTTCCTCGCTCCTTCTCTCTTTCTTTCTCTTTCACTCTTCCCCATCCACTTGAAGTATTATTCAAGTGAAAATTGGTATGATTCTAGATAAATAACCCATCTGGGGAGATCCCAAGGAAGTTTAGAGAAAGGATGAGAGAAACAGTGTAACTCATTCTTTGTTTTGTTTTTGTTTTTGTTTTTCTTTTACTAGTGACAAATAATGAACAAGACATTGACATCATGGTGATATGCTTTTATCAGATAGTTCCTTGGGGGAGAATAAGGTTATAGGCAGGGTAGCTCCAGCTTTTGAAGACTGATGTCTATTGCAAAAAATAAATGACCACTTTGCAAATAGTATTTGTGTGGATTTATTTTTTGGTGAAGCAGACACGTTAGTTTATTTGGTTAATTTCATGTTTTTCCAATGTCATTAGAAATAATATACAAGTAAATAATTTCTTTTTTATTTGAGTGTTTGTGCTTGTGTTTATAAGTGGTCTAGGGCATAGTATAGACTTTAAACTCACCTAGCTGAATGTTCTGAGATGGAATTGACATATTATGCTCAAATGGAAAACTATATATATAGATATATGAGTGTGTGTGTGTGTGTGTTTGTGTGTGTGTGTGTGTGTGTGTGTGTGTGTGTGTGTATATATATATATAAAATAATGAAATTATTTACTGACTGAATGCTTGAAATCTGGATACCTGAGAAATCCTTTCAGCCTCTGGTGAATTTAGGTTTACAACCATCAGAAGGGCATGTGAAAAAAATATTTAATTCAAGGCTGCATATAATCAGTAATTAGTTTTCATGTGCTAACACAGCACTCTAAATTCACAAAACTAGCCACTTTATGATTCAATAGTATTTTGCATTCATTAAGCCCATAAGATTCTTTTATATTAGAAATAAAAGCTATTAAAATAGTACCTATGCATTGGCTCCCATATTTCAAAATATATATTATGTACAGATTCAATTTTATTGCATGTATTAAATCCTGAAGTTAATATATCCAAAATAATTTATTTTTTTGCATAAAAATCCAAATATTTTTTATAGTGCCATTATCTGAAACTTAACAATTTAACAATCCTTAAATATCTAATGGGCAGATTAGCTTGACAGTCAACGTATTGAGTCAACCGTGTATTCAGTTGAGTCAGTAGTTCTCAGTCCTGGTCTTCCTCTGGTGAAGGTGAAAGACTGAGTGAAGACTGAATGAATATGTGTGCCTGTTCATACATGATTAATGTGTATGTAGGGGTGAGCTGTATGAGGAAGAAGGAGGGAGGGAGACAGACAGAAAAAGTTGCTGGAGGAAGAGGAGAGGGAGAAGAGAAGGAGGGCGGACAGCAGAGGAGGAGAGAGAAAGTGAGAGAGAGAATGTCTCATAGCGTGGTGGATTCAGGGTAGTAGAATTTTTTACATGGAATTTCAGGACTCCAAAGGACTGTTCCAGCAAAATAGAACATTGAGATAAGTACAGCTCCCGCTATCAGCTGACTTTGGCCGTTGAAAGAGCCCAAGGAAGAACTTTCATTTGAGCCTTTCCATAATTTCTAACCCCTAGACTGTGTAGCCTAATACAATGTTGATGCTAGTAAATTTTGTGGTGGTTTGTTATTCAGCAATAACAGCTGGAATACTCTCTCATTCGTTACCTTGCTTTATTCTAAAAAGATAATAAAATAAATTCTGTTTTATAGCTGATAAAGTGAGGGTCAGGTAGTTCAAGCAGTTTTCCATAGGTCACATATCAAGCATGGGTACATGGACTGGAATGCACATCTTTTGGCTAACCTCTGTGGTCACATTAAGTTGTATCTCGTTTCTCTGTGAGATAGACCTATGAGTATTTCAAAGCAGCATTCTTTCATTGAGCCAATGTGCTGAGATGGAATATATTGTCTAGAAGGAAGATAAATTTAATTCGACTAATGCAACAATCTAATAGATTTCATAATATTGGTTTGCCTGAGGTGCAAAATAATTATGAGAATAATATAAAGATGTGGAAAAAAAGAAAATGTGTATGCTAGCCTGCGGGTTGAAGGTGGTAACTAGAGGCAAAAAAGGAGAGAGAAATAGTAGCCATAAGAGCTTAATTAAAATATCTGAATTAGTATATTGGAAGTGGAAGTGATATAGGTTAAGTTCTATGTGGATAGATAACTGGGTGGTGCTACATGATTAAGTTTCCACATAAGGAAAAGAACAAGAACAAATGAAGAAAGGAATAATCACCTAGAGGTAGAAATATTCATTGTTTACAAAAAAAAAAAAAACAGAGAAAAAATGGATATACATTTACTAAGCACCAACCCATGATAGATCCTGGCCTTATAATAACCCTCAACATTTATTCTAGTTTTCCTTTATTGTAAGATAATTACATTAAAGCTCAAAATTTTGAGCTTTGAAAATAAGATGATTTTATAATAGGTAATGATAATACTGAGTCATAATCAGTTAGGGTATACAGCAGAAATGAAGGGAAATTATTTAGATAAACATCCTGTATTTTTCATGACCTCATTGTCTTATACTTCTGGGGAAACCATGTTTTGGAGAGTTTAATTGTAAAAACTCACAGCTGGTTCCTCCTACATGCCAGATGGCAGTCTGTTGACAGAGATTCAAAAAGAACTTGAGACATTCTTTCTTTTTCTTGTTCACATTTATTATTTTATATGTTGGATTCGTGTTAAACCTCCAATGTTTCAACCAGAATTCTTTCTAGCATAGTCTTCTATATAATTTAGCGCTCAGTAGGTGAAATTTCATTAATGAGAGTAACTTCGAGGAAAGATTGTATTTGATGCATCTCAATGTTCTCTCTCTCTGAAACTGCACCCAGCATTTATTCTGACAGCTATCTTACAATTTTCACACTTGGTTTTTGAAATGTTAAGAATTTTATTCATGTTCATACTGAGGGATGGCTTACATCCAGCATTTTGTAATTATTTTACTTTACTTCTTGCGTTCTGGGGTCATTTGTGCCGTGTTCTCCCAGTCTGCTCAGGAATATTGCAAATCTTACGTATTTCAAGCTATTGACCCTTGGAATCTAAGGAGTTGAAAGATCAGTAAAATCCCAGCTGCCAGTAGCTAAGGCCAAATTAAGAGGCTTGGCAAGTTAGAAGAGTCCGGAGAGCAAAGGAGATTTATTTTCTCTAATACCGGTCTGTGGAATGACAGGGGTCATCCAGTGAAATCGCACTATACTGCAGTTTCTTCTCTACAGGGAAGGTTAATAAATATGCCTACTCTTCAGGAAAAAAAGTGGTAGTGATTAATTAGATAATGATGCTGAAACTCTTTAGTGGCGGAGAAATTCTTGATGCAAGTGACAGATGGGCCAGGAGGTGGGTTTCTATACAACTTTGAAGTCAGCAGAACCATCAAGGCATGTTTTCTGTACTTTGTCATAAATTTAACTTTGGATCTAATGACAGTTATTGTGTGATACTGAATGAAATAGTAGTTCTGCATGCCTGATATAAAGGAAATATCTTTACACTTAGATTATCTAATGTTTATGCGATATTTGAGCGGAGAAGTCCCACTAAAATACACGGTGCATAAAATGTAAAACTTCTAGATGACTTAAAAGAAACCTATTAAAGACAAATAACCAATCCAAAGGAGGGATACTATAAAAATGATAAATAAAAGGTGAATACCTTTAATTTATAAAAAATGTCCTATAAATCAATAAGAAAATCCCCAAAATGCTATTTAAAAAAACAGCTAGAAATATAAATTCATAGAGATGGGAAAATTTGAAAAATGAAAAGAAACGAGTGCCCAAAATGACATGAAAACTATACTTACACATACTAGTAATGAAAGAAATGAAAAGAAAAAAAATAATCTGATATATTTTTCCCAGTAGTTCCACTTGACAATGTTTAAAATGGCTGATAGCAAATATTTTTGTGACTGTATACAATACACTACAAATTTCTGTCATTAGATATGAAAAACTTTAAAAAGGTAAGTTCTTGATCCAGAATTTTATATTCAAAATTTATTCCAAGGGAAAATTAGATAAATTTGCCAAAATACATATTACAACATATATATTACTTCGTTTTTAATTAGTAGCTTTTCATAGGGATTTTCTTAAATAAATTATGATGTACAACTGCAAAGTTAAAGGCAGCCACTAAATAGAGACAGATGTTAGGTAATAAGTAGGTAGAGAGGTATAGGTCATTCGTGTAAAACTGTATTATACACATACGTGCACACATGCACACACATGCACACAAACACAAATACTCATTTGTAAACAAAATACACTCCATGTTAAATAAAAACAGAAAAAAGACTTTGGCAGTCAATAAATAAATTTAAGTAAACATTAACATCATGAGCAATACAAGATATACATTAGCAGTCATGATTTTAAGAACTGGAACAAAGAAAATTTATCTCCTTTTTGCCCTGCCTTGATTCAAAGTTATCATAAAATATACATAACTTCTACAAGGAGCAAAACCTGTGAGAACATAGCTTATAATGTAATCAAAGTATGATCTTACCAATGGATGTGGGAAGATAGTGATGAATATTAACTACATGTATTTTTATATGTGAGGGCAGTACTGACCTATGCCAGACAGCAAATTAGTTATTCCCAACTTTCCAGTTACAAACCTTTATTCTCACTTCAGTTATATTTTGTAACTTTGAAAAAATGCAATCAAGAAAAGCTCTAAAACCCATTAGCAGGAAAATATAAATTGTAACCTGACCCAAGAATATTTGTACTTCACCTTTAGAATTATCTGCAGCACCATTTTCAGATTTTGGGAGCCTGGGGAGAGATATTAGGAAACCTCCCTCTCTGCCAAAACACACTGGGTTAGTGGCTTCCTCTTCTATCTCTGCTCCCTGCAGGGGCCCTGGCATGCAGCGATATATATCTAGGGAAGTGGCCACTGCTTCCAGGCCTTGAGCAGAGTCAGTTTCAAATTACCCTATCACTCTGGGGAGAATAGGAGAGAATTTAGCTCGCCTTCCAATTCTAGAGTGACTTAAGAAACTTGTGAGAGTGAGTTATCCTATGAAACTGAATTCAGCTATCTTTCTGATGCTCAAATTTTATGGATTTTAGATGTGGCTAAAATGCCCTGTAGTCTGTTCACTTGGTTCAAGTTTTGGGTTGGACAATAATGAAGATTTTATGTTCGCTCTACTCTTCTAAATTCTTCGTATATGTTAATTTATAAATCCTCACAGAAACCTATGAGGCTGAAATCATTACTTTCATTCTCATTTTATAGATGAAAAAACTAAAGAAGAGAGGAAAATGTTTGCACTGCTTTGTAGCTTTTTTATGAAAAAAAAAAAAAAACACAATGATTTCCAGTCAAACAATTTAACTTCAGAGTCAGCACTATTAAACAAATTTTATACTATCGCATATTATAGTAAAACTAATCAAATATTATACTACCTGCCTTTTAGTCTCACAGATGCTTAGATTACCAGCATCCTGGATTCCTTAGTGTTATTCGCTTTTCATGTATATTCCTGTTGAATTTATCTTTATTAGAAAATTTTATAATGAATAAAGAAATAAAATATTTGGAAGGCATAAAGAGAAAGTAAAACTGCTACTCTTGCACCCCCATTCTGCTCCTTAAAGTAAACATTAAGCAATGTCAGCTTTTGGGCTTGCACATCTTCAAATTCATGCACACATTGATTCATTCAGTAAAAATTACTTTGCATTATCTGAACGTATGTAATTTTGTTTTTGTTTTTAAAAAGATGAGCTCACACTATACATATTACTCTACATATATTTTCACTGAGATACATATGTATATGTCTATGTGTACATGTATGTGTATGTACACATAGTGGCTATCTCCACTGCCAGGGAGTTTGTATTATCTTCTTTGTATTTATTATATCAAAAGCTAATGATTTTCTCCTTCTAGATCTCCTATCTTCATGTTTAGACTCTTTGATTGTATTTTCTCTCATCTTTTAATTTCTAACTCATTATGTGTTGATGATATGTTCACTAACATTTTACTAAGTCCTTTCCATATGCTGTGTATTGTTTAGGTGCTTAAAGTAGAGAAAGATATATAGATATGTACCTGCTGTCTTGGAACTTACATTCTTATTATCGTTAGATAATATTTCCACTTGATCTTATGGAATATTAATTTAGATTTTGGCAGTGGCATTTTATTTTTTAGTTTGTTTATCTAATCATGTAAAAGCCATGTTTTCACCTTTTTCTTTCTTTTTTTTACTTCTGGAAAGCTTTTTTGCTCTGTAATTTTATGTCACTAGGAGTTTTTTTTTTTGTTTATTTGTTTGTTTGTTTATATATAGTTTTCCTAAAAAGTGTTTCCTAAAAACTGTTTTTTCCATGTTTTAATTTCATAGGAGCCACTGGTTTTTTATTTTCAGCTGGATTGTCCTGTTTCAGATTACTGATCCTCCTTCAGTATTATTTTTTAATTACTCTTTATTTTGTTTTATTTTATTAGCTATACAGTCAGAGATCACTTGGGTAATGGCAAACTAGTACTAGTGGATGCTGTGGCAATATCCGTCTGAGTAAACTAGCTGGTAAAGCATTATCCGGTAGCTGAGATGTAGAGAGATCACTAATTTTCCTAGAGCCTTGGGGTAGGATATATGGCCTTCTTGTCTGACACCATTTCCCTAATTCTTGCCTAACGCCTAGTGATGAATGTCTTCACTTGTATTTCTCTCTGGGGATCTGGGCTGAAATCATGGCCAGGAGGGCTACTCTAGGCTTGTGGTGTGTGACAATTCTTTTAATCCAGAGAGAAAGGGTGAAATGATAGTATTTCAGGAACATAAACCCACTATCTCTCTCATAGTTCTATCTATTGCATCTTTCTTTATTCCCATCCTGTTCTTTATACAAAAGAAATATTAAGGTGTAATGATCTGAGCTAGCAGAATAATCAGGTATATATTTAATCACAGTGGTACGAAGTATATGATTTGATTGGTATTAACAATTTTTATCTAACATATCCACTGATTATGGTTTAGTATTTCCCCCCATATTATATATATTTAAGTCTTTTACTTTAAATTTTTATAAAAAAAGCATCAGAGAATAAAGTCAGGTTTACAAGCTGATGCCCAGGAGCCATATCTTTAATAATATAATTTGTGAAAGCATATCTCTGCATATTTGTGAGAGCAGCATTGCATGTACACGATTTAGAGGAGGTTGCCAACCAATACGTCAATGTATTCTTTTCACATCAGCACAGATCACACCTGGCAGAAATGTATTGGCTTTTTGGATTTTCTTTATTTCTTGAGGTCCTCACACTGGTTAGATAATAAAATGGGCAGATATTAAAGAACCATGTTGGGTTATAGAAACTGAAAGCAAAATGTCATTTCATGATGAATGAGAGAATTTGGCTGAAACTTCCTTCCTTTAGGGATTTGTTCTAGTAAGAACAGAACACAACTAAATGGTGTTTTTTGCTCGAAGGAATATTTTCACATACAGTAGACAGAATCACTCTGCTTGTGTTACTTGTATTTTCCATAACCGCTGTATTTTACAATACCTAAATATTAAAACAAAATATGCTGAAATTTGCCCTAAGCTTCAGAGACCAAAATTTCCTATTTTCTGTTTTTAATTTTCTTTTTTATTGTGAGCTGCAATCTATATGCCCTTTACTCAAAGAGGGAACTCCTACTATACACAGAATAAAGTTTTATGATTACATAATTTAATTCATGACAACAATTTTGAATAATCCTGATAATTTTATATATTCATATGAAATATATTCTATAACCTCGTATGAGTTTCTTCTATTTTCAAATACTAGTCTGTAAATTTATTTATGGTTTCAAGGGCTAGAAAGATACAAGGGACTTAAAAAATTAAATATATAAACTAATTAGTGTAATCTAGGTAATGAAATCTCATGCCAAAGACAGTTTATATTTTGTTTTAAACCTGAGTGCCTATGCAAATCAAGAGAGGGAATATGGTGAAATATACCATATGTTTGATTCATTCACCTCGTGTACACCTGGAAGAACTTATTTTACATGTAAATATTTATTTTAATTTTTGCAATCACTGGAGGCCTGCTATGTAGTTCTTTGCAACATCCATTCCCTATATGTTATATTGCACACAATTAGTTACAACTGCTGGGTTTTTTAATTTACTATGAAGTAAAATTAACACATGATGACAAATGGTTATTAATTTTTTATTTACATTTCTATATTTATATAGTTTCATGTATTTATATTTTGTACTTGATTCAAGATGTAAATGGATGCAAAAGTCAGCCACTTCACCCTCAGAGAGTCTGATGAGCTACACATTCACATACGCACACACATCACATCTAAATAAACTCAAAATAGTAAAAATAATGTTAAAATAAAAATCTTGCTCTGCTTCCTGTCATTTACCTTCATGCACTTTGAGCTATTTGGTTCATCTACCAAATAGAAAATTGTTTCTTATACATGCTATAAAAAAATACAAACTATTTTTCACATCATGAAATACATTTGTAACAAATGTTTTTCACACCCTCCTAAGAGGCTACCTGTCTTTAAACACAGTAAATGAATTACACTCGATTGAATTAATTTCATTGGGGCAGGTGGGAATGATTAGACTGGCCTAAAGCAACAAATAAACCATAAATCTTTCCTAACATTTTAGCTTTTGATTTAAAAACTATATTCTATCAGTTTTATTAGTTTTCCTTCATTTTAGAAGCCATATAATCATTTGAGTTTATGATTGCAACTGTTCCCAGCTGTGTTGTAGGAATGCACTGAATGAGAGTGTGAAATAAAGAAGCAAATCTCATCTTAATCAGTGCAAGCAAATAAACCAATACTAAAATGAAACCATATCACTGTCAAAGGTGTGGAAACAAAGACTTTCAATGTGAAGAGATTGAGTCTAAATCTATACTACTATAATTTAGATTTTTTCACTTAAAATGCATTAGATTATAGTAAGCATTATATTACCTATTCTTATTAGGGACTACAAAATTTTACCTTTCTGTTTAATAGGTATGCATGTTGAGAGATTTTTATAAACATTGATAGGAGTACATGATATGATGTAACAACATATCATATGGTATAATATTACATAAATAACTAAATCAAATGGAGAAAATAATGAAATAATTTTTTTGAGATAACATAGAAAAGACTATTTCCTGCTCAACTATTTGTAATAAACAATTCTCTACAGAAACCTAAGTGCAAAATATATGTCTTGAGTGCCTTAATATTTGCGGGATCAACTATGAACAGCATAAGTCTCATAATGATTGAAATGAATGGGAAAAATCAAAAGATAAAAAGTTAAAACATTGACTTAACATAAAGCCTTGTATTAAAATTATGTATAGTAGAAAACCTATATTTGAGGTAATACCTCTATGTTCAACTTAATTTGACATGCCTAAATTGCGAATCCCATATTTCCGTGTATTATATTACATAGATCAAAAAAGATGTGCTTCTGTTTGAAATCAGTTTGGCAAAAGTAGTAAGAAAACAACTATACACTATACACTAAGTAGTATCTTGGTACTAATAATATGATTGTGAAAATGGCAGATAAGTTTTCTATTTTTATGGAGCATGCATTTAAATAAGTGAAAGCTGAAAAAAAAAAGACAAATTAAAAGAAGGTGAACTGATCGTGCTTCCATGGTAATAAAAAATAAACTCATCACTGAAATGCATATAAAATTTTTCTACTTTGCAAAACCTAGTTTTCATATATTTAATTTTATGCACTAAATCTAGAGATATCCATAGGTATTGAAATTGTACAGTACCATAATCAATTGGCACTCATTTAATGTCTTTTGATAATATGTCCTTAGTGATAATGTGTACGAGTTGTGCCTTCTCAAGCTAGTTAAAACTTTTACTCTCTTTGTCTTCCTTGTATATTACCAGAAATGTGAGGTGTTCTGTGTGATCATTTGTAAGGTAGTCTCTGATATAAATGACTTGCCGTGTGTCCAGACCTTTGACACATTCCTTTTTTAAAAATAACATCATTTTTAAATTTGTGTGATGGCAATAGTAAAAACATTTAAATTCTACATATACCACTAATTTTGTTTAGTTTTTTCATTCATGTAACTGTACATATGGATGCATATCTAAGTCAAAACTCTTAAATTAAAGTTCTTTTTCTTTGTTGGCAACCTGTTTCTTTTTATGAGATTTACATGTTTTGATCTTAAATCTGATTGGCACTGTCACAGAACATAGTGAACACTGACTTTGAAACTCAGATCCCAGAACCAATAAAAACATTTTTACTAGTGATATATCCTTTTATTTTAACAAATCTATAATAAGAGCATATATTACACAAATCAGCAGCTAACATATTTTCTATTAACATTAACAGATCTAGCTAAGTGAGGGTACCTAATTGAAGACTCATGTATTACTCTTGTTTAATATTAATGATGTGTAAAATATAATAAATTTGGACCTTAGCATTCTAATCAAGGGACTCTCATAGTTGCTTGCTTAGAAATGAAATCAGCTCCTATGCTGTTTTCATCTGAGCTGAATCTTTAATACAACTCTTCCATCATTCTACTTGATATGCCTTACTATCAGTCCAAACAGCGCATGTTAGAAACAAATTTCATCATGTAAGCCAGTTCTTTTCCTTCTTCCTGGGTGTAGATAATCACCGATCTCCCTTACTCTCAACCTCAGAAATGTGGAATCATAGAAACCACCTTGATCAGGACATACATCTATTACACAAATATGTACGGAGTGGCTGCAGGAGTGATTTGCCCAAATCCATTTGGGTATTGAGAGTAACCAACCCGTGTGGCCCAACTCTAGTTCAGAATTCTTTCTGCTTGATTCATTTGCCTTCTTCACCCACCACATGCATTTGTTAAATCCTAAACTGTTTCCTTACAGTTTTTTGCTTTGTATTCATTCTGCATTATACCTCTTTTCTGATGGAACATGAGTGTTACAGTTAAATTTTCAGCTTGCGCCACATTTCTTAGAGTTCCTTTCAAAATATACACCATAATGAACATTTGCCTTTTTTTCTCTTCTGTATCTAAGTACTCTTCCTAGTTTAGGGTAATTTTCACCGTGTGAGTGATTGTGGAATGTGAAAAAATACATTTCCATCCAGTACCCAAATTTACTTTAACTTACCTAAATTTTACTAACATATCTGCATATTAATACAGAGATAAGTGAACTAGTTTCAGCCAAAACTAGTGATCAGGCTTTCTCACAATACAGTGGGTTAACTATCCTGGTCAGGCTTTCTCGCAATGCAGTGGGTTAACTCTCCTGGACTCTAAAATAGGTACTTTTTGCCAAACTGCATCTTCTCCCTTTTTCGAAAAATATGTGCTCATCTGCTCACAATATTTGTCATGTTCAAGCTTAAAGCGAATCAGCATGTATACCAAATTTTGGCCAATGGTGTATATCATGGAATAGAGGAAATCCAATAAACACAAATGAGATAAAAGCCAAACTCTTTAATTTATTGACAACTGAGCTAAAAAAGCAGTAACAGTGCTTAATGTTTATAATAAATCCTTGATTCTGAGCATGGCCTGAAAGGCTGTAAATACTGTGTCTCTAACTCCAGGGCCTCATCTCATATCTCTCTCTTTAATTTCAGACCAGTGTCTTTCTCATTATAGACTTAACACAATGAGCTCCCTAATTTTTCCTAGAACATGTTAAGTTTGTTCCAGTTTCATGTATTTGTCAATACATGAATATGTGTGTGTGTGTGTGTGTGTGTGTGTGTGTGTGTGTGTGTGTGTTATACTACCCACTGCCAATCTGTAAATTGTACTAGATGGGTATAATATAATTTGAATTTGTGCATATTGAAATGCTATTCTTTTGCTTACATCCATGAATAGCATTTTGATAGTCCACAAAATAAGTGTTTTGTAACTAATACAACTATAATTTATTTTTATTTATAGATAATTTGTTCTTTCTGTCTTGATATTAGTATAATATTCTCTTTATTCTAAGGATTAAAATATTTAAGGAAGAAATATTTTGGGGATATACCTTTATTTTGTTTAAGGTATACCCTTTAACATACAGAGACTTCTTTTGGGGAAAAGGGTACAAATGTGGCTTCCTCTGGTTGAAATAGATAGCTTTATAATATATATGACACACATTTTTTCCTTTTTTTCTGGACATTCTATCTTTCAAGTAATTGAGCTCCTGGATCAACCACAAGTATATTTTACTTTAATGATTTTTACTTTTTTGATTTCAGGTCTTACAATTTTTACATTATTTATTTTGTTAGTCATGAGATATACATATATATATATATATGTGTGTGTGTGTGTGTATATACACACACACACATATATATATATATATGGGTAGTATACACACACATAATATATATATATATATGTTAGTCATGATATATATATATACACACATACACACACATACATATATATGTATATATATATGTATATATAGTCTTAAAGTTTATTTTTAATGTCCAACTCTTTTTAGGTTTTACATTACTCTTAAAAAAATACTCAACTATTTCTTAAATTCTTATTTGAAATTTACCTTTTAAAACTCTTCTTTCATTCATTAAATATGCTTAAATCGGAACCATCTATTGCGATTTATTATGATCTATTACTTTTTTAAGTTAATTCCATCAAAAAGAGCCAATGCGAATTCATTTCCTGTCCTACCACGCTCTAATTGACATGAACAGACCAATGGTTACTGTTAGCATGGTGCAATTTTCTCAGTACCAAGTCAGGGGTGATTGGTGGGCAAACAGGAGAGGTCTCCTTTACAGTAAGCCTGTATTTAAAAGGTGGAAGCCCCTTGAACAGTGAAAGAAGAAATTCTGAGTGCCCAGAGTTGGGGCACTTTGAATGCAGACAGACTATTCCCTTCCATTTGAGAAAAACAGTTGATCTCAGGAAGCTAGTTTGAAGATAGTATGCATTAGACAATAGATAGGGTGGGAAACATCAAAATCTTTTTAGACATACTAAAGAATTTCCAAAGCTCAGTCTAATTTATTGGCCATCTCAGAGAGCACTTGTGATATCTTGTTTCATGCATAAAGTGGGCCCTTTTCAGCTGGATTCTTGAGTCACTACCACTGTGCCAAGTCCCAAGCAATGGTGCATGGAAGCTGCCCACTTCCTTTACTGTGTTTCCTTTTCCAAGTGCCCTTCAAATATAGCCTTTAGTTGTCTTTGGAAGAAATAGGGGAAAAGTGTTAATCTATGTTACTAAGCTTTCACCTTTCTAAAAAGAACTTAAAGAACTATATTACATAGCACATCCTGTTTTCTGAATTAAACCTACCAAAAAACTGGCTTATTTCTCTCCTTTACACATTCAGAAATTAAAAATAAATTTAAAAAGTAAAAATAAATAACCTCTGTTTTCCTTTCTATTAGAGTAGTCTGCCAAATACGCAGATGCCAAGAGTCCATCCTAGACCTTCTAAATCAGAAATTCAGGTATTTTTTAGAATAATTTGTATTTTAAAAAATTGTATAGGTAATAACTGATAGGTTTATTAATCACTGATAAAAATTAACAATGTCATTTAATTTCCTGCCCCATGGGTGGCAATGGTTTTTCTCTACTCAAAGTATCTCAAAGCCTCGAAGTCCAGAGGACTTCCTTCCTCCATTAATAATGATCTCAAATATCAGCTGCAAGATTCATTTGATGTTTATGATTAAAATCTTAAAAATATTTTAAAAATCTCTTTGAAATTTTCAGAGTGTTATCTGTATTGTTCCTGCTCCAACTATAGTTAAAATGTAAGGTTAGGTTGAATATTATATAGAAATCAATGTGAGGGGAGAGTGAAATGCAAGGAAATATGTGTGGATAACTAAGAAAAACAGAGAGAGAAGTGCATAGATGTAGGTATACAGAGAGACATTGTTCGTAATTAGGAAAGATTATTAAAGTCACTAATGAAAAAGTTGTTTTCCAGGAGAGAGATTGCTTGACATAGAAGAAAATGTGTTAATTAAACTCAGTCAGAGTTAACAGTACACTATCAAATCTCAAAATAGCCTTTAAAGTCATGAGATTGGAATAATTTTAAAAAGTAGAAAGAAATTATAATGATTTTTTGATTTTCAAAACCAAAGAGGAGAAAGATCTTAAGAATTTCTTATTTAGTTTTTTTCAAAAACTAAAATTGTAAACTACTTTAAAAGATGCAGCAGAAATGGAAGATCTTCAGTTAATATATCATCATAGAAGTGCGATTTCAATTGTTATACCTTGGTATTTAGAGAGGTATAACAATTTTAAAATGATAACATTTAAAAAATGTTCAATGCAATAAAAATAATTAATTAAATTTTCATTTCAAGACATCTTAGCAAATAATTAAGCATACATAAAATAAAAACTGATAGTCTTAAAAATGCACATGGCTGCCTCATGTATTATTTAGCCAGTCTTCTTCAGCTGCCTGTCAGAGGCACCCTGGGAGTCAATAAAAGGCACTATAATTTTCTGTAGTTGTTCGATATCTCCTCTCATCTTTCCTGCTCTGCTTCTTGTTGACTTATGCGCTCTTAGTTTTGGAGCCACTCTTTCTGTTTCATAATTTGCTTCCTCTTCTCTTTCATATTTACTGGATCTTTTCCCGAGATTTAGAGTTACTCTTTTTAGCTTCTATCCCATATGCAACTACTCGTTTTATGTACTTTAAGATTGAGAGAAATCAATGTACCATAAGACCTGATTCTACTCCCTGTAGGCAAGAGAAGCAGTTTAAATGATAAAATTTAGGCATTTGGGGGCAATTCATAGAACATGCAATATTGAGATTTACTGTCATCACAGAACTACATAGTTTAGGTGAATCCTCTGCACTTGGATGTTAAATAAGACGTTACAGTTTGTCTCAGAGTCCTGACTGAAGTCAATTGAAAAAAAAGCTAGGCATAAAATTTTCCAAAGTTCAAATAGGAGATAATAAACTATTTTTATTAGAGTCCTCAAAAACAATTCAGTGGCATATATTCAATCATGAATATTTAGCTTATGTCTTTGAAAAGACAGGAGATTGATCAGAGAGTGAATGAGGATTTTTTTTGAAGAGAATTAACAGAATAATTTATGTATCATCATACCTCTGTGGGGAAGGCAACTGAGGTCCTTTAAGGGGGAAACCCCCCTTGAAGAGTGAATTTTTTTGTTTTGTTTTGGTTTGTTTTTTACCAGGAGTACAGAATAACATCTTAATCCCTGAAGGGATTATTGACGACATATAAAATAGCTTAATCCCACTTGCATTGCTATGAAAGTGTAATGGGTTAAAAAGTTCTTGACATAAGTTTTCCTAGTTCTCCTGAACTTAGAGGGCATAAAGACCCCATCTTTGATCCTTACCTGGAAAAGTTAAAAAGAAAAAATAGTGAGAGTCTGGCTAAAGCAGTTTATAATAGCAGAGAAAGGTTAGACATGCAGGGGAGCATTCTAGACTTCCAGAACTGGGGAGAAGAGGTGAGTCAAGGTAGTGAAGGTAGAGCCATTTCCAAATACCTGTTCTAGAGAGAGCCACCCATTGGAGTGGAGAGACCCCAGCAGTAGAAGGCATTGTATGGTGAACTGTAGGAACCAGAAGAGCCAACTGAGACCTCTCTGCCTCCTCACCTCATCTCCCTTCATCTGTCCAAGTGTGGAGGAATTTGTAACAGCATAATGAGCATAATGAGGAGTAAAGTACAAAACAAGATGAAAAAGACAAAGAACAGACTGCAGCCAGTTTCTCCAATGCATATTTCTCTGACTGGTCTGAGCTGACCAGGGGGAAGAAGGAGAAACTTTACATTGGAAATGAGCTTGAAGTATAAATTTAGGTCACTAGGCTTATTAATATATGATAAATGAACTTGTTCTAATGCTCATTTCTGCCTAGAAAACTATAGGATTTTCCTTAGACATCATCCAAGTGTGGAAAAGGGATATTTTACAATGTAGTCTTACAGGTGGAAATGAGAAAGCATGAAGTGGTATCCTGCATTTGGCTGAAGGAGTTTCATCTCTCTGATAATCTGTTCACATTTGATCTGTTTGATTCAGGGACTTTTAGTAACCTCAAAAAAATCTCATGGGTAGATCAAAATTCTAGTATAAAAAAGTTAAATCAGTTGAAAAAAGTCCACGAATTGATGGAAATTGTTCAAAACTTTTAAAAATATGGGACTTTAAAAATATTGTTTAACTCCTAATAGACACTAGTATTTCTCAAAGTGTGATGTGGGATATACTTGGATCAGAATCATAGGGGTCAGGGGAATGAAAGTACCTGTTAAAGATGTAGTTACTTGTGTCACAATCCAGACCTATTGAATCAGAATCTCTGTGTGTTGAGCCTAGAAATTCACATAGTCCTTATATGGTTCTTGTCCAAAAATATTGAGACTCTCTGACAAAAAATAAGGGAAAACGGTAACTTAAAGGGGGAAAAAATAAATTTGAGAAAATAAAAGACAAATACTGTTTTGCTGAATTATCTTTAAGCAAATATTTCTTTTTAATACTTTTATTTATATACCGCAGACAACATTGTCATAATAATTTACACACTAGAAGGTACAAAAAGGCCATTTTGGGGATATCTGGAATGGCTCCCTTTTCACTGCCTGCTTTCAAATTGAAGTTTTAGTTCCATTGAATCGCTAAAACAGAAGTAATTTGCTATCTTTATTTCATTGCTATTAATAATTTAATTATCAACTAAATGGGTTGAAATTTAGATTGGCTATTTTAGAGACCACAAGATGTGGAATATTTCACAGTTCAGCAATTTTGGCTTTACACAGTTGATTATATGTCCTGTTATATTTTAAATTACATACTCTACAGTATTTTATAGTTTTTTCTCGAGTTGAATTTTATCCCCTCCTCCCCAAAGATGCACTGAAATCCTAACCCCTAGGATCTCAGAATGTAACTTTATTTGGAAATAAGGTTGTTAAAAATATAATTAGTTAAGATTATTTTGAGGGTAGATCTTTGATTTAGTATGACTCCTGTTTTTATAAAAAAAGGAGAGGTGAAACAGGCACAAAGACATGAAGAGACAATATGGCTCTGTGATGATGAAGGTAGAGATTAGAATAGTTCATCTATGAGCCAAGGAATACCAAGGCTTACCAGCCAAAATCAGAAGCTAGCAGAAGAAAGATTCTTTCCTACAGGTTCCAGAGAAAGTATGCCCCTCCCATATTTTCTTGATCTTGAACTTCTAGCCTGAAGAACTTTAAGACAATAAATTTCTCTTGTTTTAAGCCACGTACTTTGTGATACTTGTTATGGCAGCACTAGAACATGAATATGCTTTGTGTAAGTATGAATAGTAATAAATGAAACAAGTAGAATATTTTGGTGTAACGGAAATTTACAAATTTATTTTCATAGAATAAAAATGTTTATTGTAGAATATCGAGACAATACATAGCAGACCTCTACATATTTGACAATTTGTATAAGGTTATTAAATATAACTTTATACTTTTGTAAGAAAGCTCAATTTGGCCATATTAGGGAAAATACAATTTTTGTAACATTTAAGAGAATATTTTTAGATGCATTGATGAAGGTAATAGAGAGAAATCTTAGAGATCGAAATGACTTATGAAATAGAAATGTGTCTGATATTTGAACTTGTGTTTCTCTAAGTTACATATCTTCTTGGGGAGGAACTTACCTATCTTCACTAGAGTTCCTTTAAAATAATTGTAAAAAAGTACAAAATGATATGCATCTATGAGAATCCTAAGAAAGGGCACATTTGGTGTTCACCAGGGCACCATAGTTTAATGAAATAACTAAAAGGATGAAGGAATATGCAACAAAGTTGAATAGAGGAAAAATCTTCATATCTTAAAATGCAGCTTAGTATATGTTGAATAAGATTTATGAAACAGAACAATCTCTATTATATGTGACCACAAACATGGTAAAATTAGTGATTCAAGGGGAAAAAAGATTATAAGATCTAGAGAGGAAAAGAAGATTCATGGGAACAGATGTTAAAAACTATCACATTTTAACTTCTGAGACAAAAATGGTATTAAAACTTGAATACTATATCCCAATAAAGCTTTAAATTATATGTTAAGAAAGTTCAAGATAAATTTAAACATAGGAGATCTTAATTTATTTCCTGATCATGTATCCTGATATAACTGCTCTTTCCATTTATAAAATTACTCCAGCAAAAGAAATAAACAAAATCACAAGAAAGAGAAAGATAGGGATTTCAAGGAAGAGTAGAATTATCCTAAAGTGCAATAATAAGAAACCATAGAGTGAAGCCGTCGATTTGACCCAAAAAAGCAAACTATCAAAATTAGAACAGCAATCACTAGTCTTCTAAAGCAAGTAAATTTACAAACATACAAAAGAGAATTCCAGTCAAGAAATATTTAGTTAAGGACTTAGAAAGGTTTGATGATTTAATTAAAAATACTTTAAAATAATTATCACAAATCTAAATAAAATATCAGTAAAAACTAAAAAGTCACAACTCAAAAAATTGGCCTGATTTTGAAAATTTCATAGATCATAACAATAAAGTTAACTGATTTTAACATTTGAAGTGTTCTCTCTTAAACTTTACAATTTTAAGATCATTTTGATTGGTATAGTTCATTTTAAGTGTTCTCTCTTAAACATTACAATTTTAAGATCATTGTGATTGATATAGTTCAAAACATCATTTCATATTTTTCAAGAAATAATAATTAAATGCTCATCATTATTTATCAATTTAAAAGGCATATAAGAGTTACCAAGGCAATGAGAATATTATGGGCCAACATCCTATCAAGAAAAGACAAACTCTGTCATCAGCCAAACATTGTAAGCTGTTTTCCTACAAAACTATTTACAAATTCACTAGCCACATATAGCACATGGCTGAGAAGCTGAGAAAAAAAATTACAGAGAGCAAAAGTTAAGAAACCTTTTGGAAATCGCCTGGAACTGGGGAGAAAACAGGTTAGCATTCTGAGATGGCAGAGTGGCCATGACTTGATGAATCAGGATCTCTAAGATAAATGAAGCCGATAACACTGTACTACTTCTTGCCCCCTCCACCCAGTGTTGGTGGTGGTATATTAAAAAAAAAGAAAGAATGAAAGCACACAAAATGAGTCAGTTTGGGGTCAGTGGTAAAGGGGGTATGTGTTGCGAACAAATGTTTTAATAACAGTTGGCTGTAATCACTCCTTGCCATGTCTGGCACTGAAAATAAGGAAAAAAAAAAAAAAAACTACTACTGAATAAAAGTGACAAAGAATGGAAAAATAAAAAATAAAAAAGCCTCCCTGTGAGGCATTTGCACATGTATAAATGCTTTAGGATGAAAGGCTAAACACCATGCAGAAAACTTCACCTGAGCATAGTTTTGTTCAGTTTCATGTTTCGAGAGAGAGAAAAATATTTTGAGTTTGGGACCTCCCAAGGACGTAGAACTCTTGTCAATGTTCCAGACCTTCCTCTGGTACATCTGAAGGGACACAGCCTGGGATTGAGTGAATCAGGAAAAGGCCTGAAAACATAGCTTTGATTCAACCTCTGATTGAGTTTAAGGTAATCTGCATCAAAATTTACTGACAGCCATAAACTGAAATTATTTCTCAATGTAGAAAAGATAAGAGATTTTAATTTTTCAAACAAAATATTTGGTATTTAGTGAAAAATCATCATGCATACAAAGAAACAGAATCAACAGAAACCAAAAGTAGAGATATCTATAGGTTATCCACATGAAGTTTATAAAAATACAGACTTAAGAAAAAAACCTGTAATTATTTACCAAGATAGAAGATTCCAGAGAACGAGAATTCCAGAGAATTGGAATCTATTGAAGTAGTGTAATGGCAAATCTAGAGGTGAACAATAAAATAGTTGTAATTAAGAGCATAATAGATGAGTTTAACCCTAGAAAGTACGGAGCTGAGGAGATGAATAGTAAATTGGAAAATGGATCAGTAGAAAATACCTTACTTGGGGCATAGAGAGCCAAACAAATGAAAAATACAGAAAGGAGAACAACAGACTTAGATGATAGTTGAAAAACTTTAACTTACATAGAATTGGAGTTCTAAAAGCTGTAGAGAGAATGGGATATTCAGCCAGATTCAAGAAAAACTAAGAACTCCAATATAGCCAAAAAAAAAAAAAAGAAAGAAAGAAAAGAAAAAAGAAACGAAAATAAAAGCTAAGTACTTTATAGTTAGGATGAGTATACGTCATAGTTTATCATAGTTTGTGATACATTTATGTTTGTTTTTCTTGCATCATATTTAATGTTGCTCTCTTTTCCTTTTAATAGTTTCCGTGTTGGGGAAACAAATTTACAATGAAATGAGTAATAGTCAACATAATGAAAACATTATCTTCTGATTAGAAATACTACAGCTTACTGTTGAGTTCTCAAAAGAAACAAAGAGAGCCAAAAGAAAATGGAATAGCAACTTTGAAGTTCTGAAAGAAAATAATTGCTAACCCTGAAATATAAACCTAGTAAACCTGTGTTTCCAAATGAAGACAAAATAAAGATATTTTTGGATAGTCAAAATCTGAGACGATATGTCATCAAAGCGACTTTTGTGCTGAAGTAGACAGGTGTATTAATGAAAGAGAACAGGAAATCCAGAAAAAGAATTACAAATATGTGGATTTGATTTGACAAAGTTGAAACTGCAGTGCAGTGAAGAAAAAAAATGATACTGGCTGAATCTAGTACTCATCTAAAAAAAGAAATCTTGAATCATAAATTAAAAATAATAGATATTTTAAAGATCTGAAAAAAAGAAAAACTCTAGAAGATAAACTCAGGAGGACGATTTCTAAATCTTATGATAAGCCAAAGATTTCTTACAGAGAATCTGAAGACCATTAACCATAAAAGAAGCACATGATAAAAAAGGCTGCATTAAATACTCTGTTCATTAAAAGACATTAAGACATTTTATGGCAAGTGAAGTATGGACAAAGTGTGCAATACATGCAGATAACAGCTGATGCATATTTTCAATATATTAAGAACCATTATAAACCAATAAGGAAAAGACAGTGAAACAATAAAAATGTGAGCAAAGCTGATGAAGAGGGGCGTCGTACAAAAGGAAATGCAATTGTTCATATGTTTGAAAACATGTTTAGTGTCATATGTAGCAGAAAAATGAAAATTAAAGCTCTATCACTATAGAAATAGTTAATAGAAACAGAATGTTCTTTACAATTTGGAGGTAGATAGTTATCAGAGGAAGAATGAGAATGGATTCTAGGTGCTAATGATATTCTAATTCCTGATCTGGGAGTGGTTCAGTAGGTCTGCTCCTTTTCAGAAGAACTCATAGAATCCAACAACAGCAAAACAATCGAATTAAAAAATTGGGCAGAAGATCTGAACAGACACTCTTCCAAGAAGACATACAAACAACAAACATATGAAAAATATGCTCAACTTCACTAGTTATTAAAGGCAAATCAAAACGACAATGAGATAGCCCTTCACACCTGTTAGAATGGCTATCATCAACAAGAAAAGTAATAACAAGTGTTGGAGAGGTTGTAGGGAAAAGGGAACCCTCATACACTAGTGGTGGGAATGTAAATTGGTGCAGCCACTGCGGAAAACAGTATGGAGGTTCCTCAAAAAGAAAAATAAGAATAGAGTTACCATATGACCCAGCAATCCCTCTAGCTGAAAATTTTAAAAATATTTATCTATAAAGATATATGTATCCCTATGTTCATTGCATCATTACTCATGATGACCAAGACATGGAAACAGCTGAAGGTGTCCTTCAATAGATGATCGGATAAAAAAGATGTGGTACATATGTACAATGGAATATTACTCAGCCATAAGAAAAAATGAAATACTGTCATTTGGGACAACATGGATGGATCTTGAGAATATCATGCAAAGTAAAATCCATCAGATGGAAAAAGTCAAGAACTATATGGCTTTACTTATATGTAAAACAAAAGAAAGCAAAGAAAGAAACAAACAAATAGGACAAACAAAAACTCATAGACACAGACAGCAGTATGGTGGTTACCAGAGGGAAAGAGGGGTGAAAGGTAGAATAGGGTAAAGGGGTCAAATATATGATGATGGAAGGAGACTTGGCTTTGGTGAACATACAGTGCAACATGCAGATAATATATTAGAGATCTTATTAATGCTACCTCAATAAATGTATTACTTAATTTAAAAAAGAAACTTCATAAAGCTGTGCAACAATTTGTACTTTTCTGGTATTATGACATACTTCAAAAAAGTTTTCTTAGAAAAACCAATGGCAAACTAGAAATATATTTTCAATGTATATTAAGGAAAAAGGTCATTAATACCTGCATTAGCATTTTAGAGACTGGATGATTTATACCACAGAATTTATATTCTGGCAATTCTGGAGGCTGGAAGTCCATGATTAAGCTTCTGTCCTTGATTTGTAGATGGTCATCTTCTCCCTGTGTCTTCACGTGATTTTAACCTCTGTTCACATTCATGTCCAAATCTCCGCTTCTTAGAATACCAGTTTAAACCTAATTACTTCTTTAAAGAACCTATCAAACAAAACTCATAGACACAGACAACAATTCAGTGGTTACCAGAAGTAAAGGGGGAAGAGAGGAGGTTGATAAGGGAAAAGGAGGAAAATAGAAGACATATATCTGTATGATGTACAGACATTATATACAGGTAGACTTTTTTAATAATTATTTTTACCTGAACAATATGGAAACATGTAGTGCAAAATCTGTCTTTACCACCAAGTTCCCCAAATTAACCAATGTAGATAATTTAGTGAATATATTTCTAATGCTATTTCTAGTCTTTGTATTATAGCAAAATAGCAAAAACTGATCATAGTGATAACTTTTAGCACTTTCTAAGTGCCAGGTACTGTTAAAGTATTTTGCATATATTATTTCCTATGACCTTTCTAAAAAGTCTGTGTGATAAATACTATTCTCAATTTTATAGAGTGATGAATTAAACTACGGAGAAGTTAAATGAGTTTCTCTATATTACACAACTACGAACTGGTTGAACAAGGGTTCAAACTGAAGCATCTGGCACCAGATGGCCTATTCATAAACATCAGGACAGGTGGTTAGGTAATTTATTTATTCAGTAAACAAATGCTGAAGAAGACTATGTATAGAGATAAAATAATTACTCAATAATATTAAAAACAGGAAAACAATAAGGAAAATGAACAGAACCAAAAGCTACTACTTCGAAATGATAAAATTAATGAACCTCTAGCTAGGCTAAGCAACACACACACACACACACACACACGCACACATATGCACACATGTGCATGTATGTGTGTGTGTGGATGGATGGATAAATAGAACACACAAATAACTAATATCAAAATTAAAGCAGTATCAACACTACTGATTTTTTGACATTAAAATTAAAATGATTAAATGAATAACTGCTCAGATATTTAATAATGTAAATGAAATAGGTGAATTTCTAAATTCATGCAATGAGAGATAATATGAATTAGCCTACATATATTAATAAGAAATCAAATTAATAATTGCTAACCTTCATAAAAAGAAAGTACTAAGCCCAGATGGTATCACTAGCAAATGTTACCAAACATTTGAAGAAGAAATAATAACAAATCTGTACCTTCTCTTTCAGAAGCCAACATTTCATAATACCAAAATCATAAAAAGACATTTTAAGAAAGGAAAATTAAAACCAATATCTTTAATGAACATAGATGCAAAAATAATCAACACAATATTAACAAATCAAATCCAATAACGTATAAAAATATATACATATATATATACTATGACCCAGGAGGATTTATTACAGTCATGCAAGTCTGGTATCAACACTTGAAAGTCAAATCCATATTATCAACAAGAAAAATCATTTGATCATATCAATAGATACAGGAAAAGTATTTGACAAAATCCAACACCCATTCATGACTAAAGACTGTGAGCATTAGGAGTAGAAGGACTTTCTCAGCTTCGAAAAGAACGCATACAAAAACCTGCCACAACATCATGCTTAAAGACTGAATGCTTTCCCTCTAGAATTGGGAATAAGACAAGAACGTCTGCTCTACTACATTTATTCAGCATTGTACTGGAAATTCTAGCCAACACAATAAGGCAAGAAAAAGCATAAACTTACAAATTGGAAAGGAAGAAATAAAACTTATTTGCAGAGGGCATGATAGTCTACATAGGAAAGTATGAGTAATATGCACTCCTGGTACTAGTAAGTGAATTCTGCAAAGTCTCAGGATATAAGATGAGCACAAACAAAATCAATCTCATTTCTACATGCTAAAAATGAATATATGGATACTGAAATTAAGAACAAAATAGCATTACAGTTGATCCAAAGAAAATTAAATACTTGGGTATAAATCCAACAAAACATGTTGAGGATCTATATGTAGAAGATTACAAAATTCTGATGAAAGAAATCAAGAAGACTTAAATTGAATGAAATATTGTGTTCATGGATTGGAAGACAACATAGTAAACCATCAGTTCTCTTCAAATTGATCTATATAGGTTTAATGCAAATTCTGATCCAAATCTCAAGTCTTTTTAAAGCATACTGAGCATATCCTAAAACTTATATGTAAAAGTATCACACCTAGTATAGATAAAACAATTTGAATATAAATAATAAAGTGAGATTAATCACTCTCACCTTTTAAGGCTTACTTCATAGTTACAGTAATCGTGGCATTTTGGTATTGAAAGAGGGGATAAATTGGTCAATGGAATAGATCAAATAGAACATTATTCTACAAAATAGAAGTAGTTCCATACAAATATGCCCTACTGTTTTTTTGACAAAAAATGAAAAAGCAATCCAATGGAGGAAGGATAGCACTTTCAACAAAGGATACTGAAACAATGGATGAATGGTCAAACTACAGACTGGGAGAAAATGTTTGCAAACCACTTATCTGACAAAAAACTTGTATCTAGAGTATATGAAGGACTCCCCGCACTCAACAATAGGAAAAAATATAAAATCCAACTAGAAAATGATAAAATCCAACTAGAAAATGAGCAGAAGACATGAACAAACCTTTAAATGATAAGGATATAGAGATGGCAAATAAGTACATGAAAAGGTGTTTGACATCGTTAACCATTAGGGAAAGGCAAATTAAAACCACAATGAGATATTACTATGCACCTATCAGAATGGTTAAAATAAAAAAATATATATAATAATACCGAATGCTACTGAGGACACAGAAACTGGATCACTTATACACTGCTGGTGGGAATGTAAAATAGTAGTCACTTCGGAAGAATATAGCAATTTCTTAAACAATTAAACATACAATGAACATACAACCTTGTAATTTTAATCATGGGTATTTATCTCAGAGAAATGAAAACCTAAATTCACACAAGCGCCTATAAACAAATGCTCATAGCAACTCTGCTTATAATACCCCCAAAATGAAAGCAACCCAAATGTTCTTTGACAGGAAAATGTTTAAATAATCTGTGGATACCCATACCTTGGATTCCGACTTAGCCCCACCACCCCTCAAAAATCTATAAGCTATAGATACACAAAGCATAGTTGAATCTCAAAGGAATTAGGCTGAGTAAAAATATCTAATCTCAAAATACAGAATATCACTATGATTAAAAGAGATTATAGAGACGGAGTGCAAATTAGCAGATGCAGGGGTTAAGGGAAAGAGGGAGAGGTGGATGTGGCTATAATAGGATAGCACAAGGCATCTTGGTGATGAAACTCTTCTTATTTTGACTGCAGTGATGGTCATATTAATCTACACATGTGATAAAACCGCATAGAAATAAACACATGCAAACACACAAATTAGTGCATTTAATTGGTGAAATACAAACATGCTTGGTGGGTTTTATCAATGTCATCCTTCCATAGCTCTGCAAGATGCATTATACTCTAATATTTCTTAGAACTTCATGTGAACCTACAATTATCTCAAAATAGTTTTCAAACTTTCCTAACAAAAATAAAAAGAAATACTTTTATAATGTAAAACCTTTAATACCTTTGAAAACAAAATGACTACAAAATAATTCACATTTGAGCATAATTGTATATTATGCAAATTTACACTAAACTTTAAATTACATCTTAACAATTACTAAACTATTAAACAAGTTGTATTTTATTTTGTCAATGAAACAAATAATTTAAAGAGAATTTTCATATGTCTGCATCATTTTAAATTGTGTCTATCAGTAGGTAATCAACATGACATTTTAGTTCCTAAGAGGGCCATCTAGTTGTACCTCAAGTAAATTGTAAATGTGTGACTCCAAATTGAATGGGTTTATTAGGGGTATATAATGAAAGTTTAATTCATGCAAGTGACATTTAGTAAAATATATGTTTTTCCACACGTTGGATTGTTTATCCTCAATCCACAGTGTATCGTAACAAACTTAGCACAAAGAATAACATGAACAGTTGCTCGTTTGTGAGGACCATATTTTTTTGCTGTTTTATATTCATAAATGTCTTTATGCTGGCTCTAGTAATCTTTCATTAGAAAATGTATGTCTTACATAACCCATTAAACACAACAGTCTGTAGTTTCTTTAATGTAATCACTAGCTATATGCGATTATGTTTATTTTGTAAGCACCTAGCACGTAACCATATTAGCTATACTACCAATGGCGATAAAAATTCACTTAGAATGAACATGCTAAATACCGTCTTTATTATCCTTTGGCTCAGAGTCTGAAGAGAAACAACTGAATGTCATTGAAATTTACTTCAGTATACTCAAAGTACAAAATAATTATTAAAATACTAATGTATTTTTTGGTTAAATCATTTGATGAGCAATACCTTTGGAATAAATTTGACATATAGGCAAATATAGATAATGGAATCTGATCTATTCAATTAATTATTAAGCTTATTTTTAAATATATCAAATCTATGCAGTGGAGCATATAAGTGTATACTTCTCATGTTGCAGTGGCCATTGCGTCCCAGGAGAAGATGGGAAGAAGAGACTTGCAGAATCACAGACTACTTAATTATACTCAGGTTATTCTCAGAGCAGTAGGAATGAAGTTTTTACCAAGTCAAACAAGGCTCATATTATGTAAATTCAAAATATTAATAATGTCCCAAGTAGCCAGCCTTCCAGCATTTCCATCTCTCCTTCCGAACAAAAAAGCCTTTAAAACACCAACATCTATTTGACAGAGATTGGGGATAATTTGGTGATGCCAACTTTATTCTGTGTTGAGAATTCTCCCATCCCATCTTGTCTTCTAGCTCATGTGACTGCTAAATATTTCACCCCTTTTTCTCTACTCTGAGCACTATTCTAAACATCTAAGCCCCTTCAGATATTTATCAGGTAGGGGAAACAGTTTCACCTCTTGGAGCATTAATTTGAAAAGATCTTTAACAGAATTCAAGGTGTATAGGTCACTTAGGAGAGAATGAGTGAAGAGAACTTTGCAAAATTTCTGGCCCATTCATTGTAACTCACTTTTAATGTGAAATCTCTTTATTATATTAATATAAATCCACTGAAGCCAATACTGTATTCAGCCCTACATTATGACTTTATTAGCATAATAGGATGTTATGTGGGTGAGTATACTTATCCTCCAATATAATCACTTAAAAGTATTAGAAAATATTTTGTATGGTAATCATAATTTCCCATTCTTTAACAGTAGGAAATGAACATTTATGAATTTATGTAAAATATATTTGCATTTTTCAGCAAGCACAATTTCTTGGGAAATAAAAGGAGCTCCATATTTTCACAAAATGAGGTGTACAGTGTGGGTTCTTTTGTTTTACTGTATTACCTAATGAGGCCCAAAACCACTCTGGAAGGTAAATACTTAAAGGAAACTTAAATGAAAGAAGTGAGAATAGGGCAAATCCTTATTTCGTGAAAATTTGGACCCCCAAGAAATTGTTATTGTTGGTACAGGTTTCACTTGCCTGTCTTTCACTTACCCCTGTTCTCTTACATTCTTCTCTGTAGTCTTCCTTTTCTGCCATACCTACCCTTCCCTATCCTTGCTAGGACGCTCCTGCTTTATGCTGATCTCCTTCACTTTAGTTCACTCAGTCCTTCTCTCTGTAGACATATATGTGGCTCTGAATTGTTTTCCAACATACTTCCCACATAACCACTTCTATTTCACAAAGCTTGCAGGATGAGGGGTACTTGTTTCTTTCTATTTCTTTTCAGTAATTTCACATTGACAGAAATTCACCTTATAATAGTGATAAAAGAGATTGTAACACAATAATCTATGTGTTTCAAATAAGAGACACTCCTAAATCTGGGTTTTATGGCTTGATGGTAACTTCAGTCTCTGGTAAAACCAAGATCATTTGGAAGAAAATTGCAAATAATTTTTATATTTTAAGAATATATGTAGTAGTTGTTATAACATCATCAATAAACGGAACTAAGGCCCCTTTTATGCCAAATACCATGTTAGGTGTTGCAGGAACCTGTTAAAGAAAACACTGGAGCTTTAATCATTTGTAAATAAAAACAAAAAACTTTTAACCTAAACAAAATGTAAAATAACTTGGGAAAATTAATATTAGCAAAATGATAATTGACAGGATTTTGGAGAGTACTAGTGCAGTGAATAAATAAACATAGAAGAATAAAATATGAATGTATTTGTTTACCACAAAATAGGACATTAATATTTGAGATACCTATTAAAGAAAGTATGAATTCTAAAGGCTTAAGCTAAGTTTCTTAAAACAACAACAAAAAAAGACTTTCTTCCAAACTCTTGTAATTGTGTCTGTATCAAAAGTATATACTACAGATACGGCCATGGAATGACTTGTGACAACTCTGTGCAGATCACAGACTTATCAATCCATATTTCGACGGTTTTCGCTCTGAAACTTCTTTCTTATTTTGTTGGCAAGGTCTGAACCTAGGTCACCATTGAACCCCTGATCATCGTCATAAAGTTCTGATGTCAAGCTTTGAAAACAGTTTTTCTAGCTTTAGCATTTGTGTATTGGCAGACTACCCAGGTAGCTGTGCTGAAAGATTTTAACTTGACCTTGGATCTGTCATAGAATTCATCTTCCAGAAGCCAAGTAGAATGGCTGCCCTCTTTTCTTTACTCATTTCATTTATATTCTTGATTATTTCCCCCAGATTTTCTTTTATTTATGTAGATGAAAATGCAAATCACAACAATGACACAGAGCTTTATACCGCTGTGCCTGTACTTGTATGATCAAACTTTCGATTTGTCTTTACTAAGGTGAGCTCTCCCTCCTCAGGTCACTCATTCTTCCTTTGAAATATGTTTGTAAAGAATGAAAAATATATTCTCACTGGAATTCATTTAATTTTTTTTCTAGTTTTCCAAAATACTTCAGTATTATTTACTCAGGGAAAATAATTTGTACCAACACTGCTTGTTGAATCAGTTTTGGAATGTCATGGGACGTAATTGAAATTTCTCATGCACAATATTTACTCCAAAGAGGGTAGGGCTTAGTTTGTGATAATCTTTTCATAAAAGATGTTATCAAAACAAATTAGTTATCAAAATGGAATAAATATATATACATGTATATATATGTAGCTAAAAAACTACATGAAAGTGGCATACTACTTACTAAAATGGGAATATGTAAAATTTAATGTTAATAAGTTTAATTAATTTTTAAAAGAGTATAAACTTTTTATTGAATTAGTTTCTATATGCTTAGGTTTTAAATCACAAAACTATATTTCACCAGTTTAAATTTGAAAATGGAAGTGCTTCATAGAAATTTTAAAGGTCAATGTAATTTTATTTTGGTTCTTTTAAAGTATTTAACGTTTCTTATTTTCTTGAGCTAAGGTTACCTGTATATTTTTTGATACTAGCAGTCTAACTTTTCTTCGGCAAATTTTGTGTATTAGAGGAATCCCTTATAAGGCAAGGATAGCTGCTGACCATTAATCTTCTTTTCTACCATAACTTTTAAAAAGCTTTATACATGTTGTCTTTTTTCCATTTAGAAGATTCTATATTTTTCTTGTATTTTTAAACTATCACAAACTTTTAAAAACAAGGAGGTAGCATGTAGAAAAGTATAAAATTATTTTATTCCTAAATGATTTGATAATAAATTAACCTAGTGCCTGTTATTCCTGAATACTTTAGTGTGAATTTTTTACAAAAAAGGACATTCGCCAATATAACCACATTAGGACCAACATAATAATGAAATTTACAGTGATATATTACTATTATCTAATCTTTAGAGCCTATTCCCTCTCACCAGTTACCTTACTAATATTCTTTATAGAGAAAGTATCCACTTCATACTTGCATATTGCATTGAAATGCTCAATTTCTTTAACTTCATTCATTCTGAATCAGTTTCTTATTTTTTCCTTAACTTTCAGGAGCTTAATATCTTTGAAAATTGCAGTCTAATTATTTTGAAGAATGTCTCTAAATATAAATTTGTTTGATATTCTCATGATTAGATTCAGACTACAACTTTTGTCAAGAATGTCACAAGAGAGTGCTGCATGGTCTTTATTATATCTTATCAAGTAGCATAAAATTTTCATTTGTACCATTATTGATGATGTTCACTTCGATTATTTGATTAATGTGGCCTCTGCCAGACTTCTGAAAAGTTATTTTTGCTCCTTTGTAAATATGGTTTAGAGAGAGGGACTTTGAAATAAATATTGTTACTCATCAAACATACAATTATTTATTTTCTCTTCTTTCTGTATGACGGGTGAAGAAAATCTCAGTTTGCTTAGGACTGAGGGATTTCTCTGTACTCAGAACTTTCAATGCTAAAACTGGAACAGTATTGTGTATATGTACATGCATATATCTTCATGTTTACAAATGTTTCCATTTATATTGAATAAATACATAAAAATGAAAAGGCTGAGAATTATTACAGGTGTGCATTTAATATTTTTAGGAAACTTCCAAATATTTTTCCAGAGTATTTATACCATTTTAAATTCCTACCAGCAATTCATTACAGTTCTAGCAGTATACCATTCACTATAAAACTTTATATAAACGATCCTTATAATTTTAGCCATTCTAATAAATGTATAGTGGTATGGGATTATGATTTTGATTGGCATTACCTTGACGGCAAGTGATCGATATTTTTTCTATGTTTTATTGGCCAACTTGTCTATCCAGATATTTGTATATTTTAAAGTGAAGTGTTTGCTTTCTTCTAATTGATTTTTAAGAACACACAATAAAATATACAGATGACGTTATTGAATTGTACACTTGAAACCTATATAATTTTATTAACCAATTCACCCCAATACATTTAATAAAAAAAGATTTCTTTATACATTCTGGCTACAAATATTATCTATCACATACATGTACTAAAATTACTTACTCTCATTTTGAAGCTTGCATTTTCGTTTCTTTAATGACATCTTTTGAAGATGAAACACTTCCATTTTAATAGATTCCAATTTATCAGTTTTTCAATTATGACTTCATTTTTTGTGTGTCCTATCTTCCCAGGGCACAGAGTTGTTCTCTTGTTTTCTTCAGGAAGTTTTGTAATTTTAGCTTTTAAATTTAGGATTTGATCCATATGTTTATTTCTTTCCCCAAATGTATTACTAAATGGTTTCAGCACTTTTTATTTTTTTAATTTTTTTTTGGCAAAACTTGCCTTTTGCCATTGAATTGCCATGACATCTCTGTTGGAAATTAATTGAAAATATATGAGTTGGTCTATATCCATATTCTATTCCTCTAATCTATGTGCCTATTCTTTCACCAATACCATACTGTTTTGATGATTGGATTTATATTAATTGAAATTGGGTAGTGCCATCAGATAACTATACATGTCTTTTTCAAAACTCCTTTGGCTCTTCTAGGTCATTTGTATTTCCATAAAATTTTAGAATCATCTTAATTTCTCCAAAAATATCTGTAGTAATTTTGATAATTATTGTCTTGACTCCTTGAGATGATCAGCTTTCCCAAAATATAACAAGGTATATGTGATTTTAGTGTTCTTTTTTTGAGTCAGTGATGTTCTATATTTTCGGTATAAAGATATTGCATGGTTTTTGCAAACTTATTTCTGAGTGTTTTATTTCTTTGTTTCTATTGTGAATGACATTTTAAAATGTTACTTTCCAGTTCTCTGCTAGTTTAGAAAGCATACAGTTCCTTTTTTACAAATGGAATATAGTTATAGTTACTATTTTAATGTTCTTTTGTATCACATCATGTTTCATACTTGAGTCAGTTTTTATTTATTTTTTATTATAATCATGAGTCATACTGTCTTCTTCTTTGCCTGCCTGATGGTTTTTACTGGGATGCTGGACAATATGGTTTCTTTGGGTTCTGGATATTTCTGCAGGCTATAAATATTTTTGAGTTTATTCTGGGATGCTGTTATCTTACTTGGAAAACAACTTGATACTTTCAGGTCTTGCTTTTAAGCATTTAGAGGGATCAGTGCATTATTTCATCTATGATTTGCCCTCACATCAGAGACAAAACCCTTTTGAGTACTCTAGTCAGCGTCCCACGTAACATGAGATTTTCTAATCTGGCTGTTGTGAACAGACATTTTTCTTGGTAGTTTGTTAGTTGAGATTTTTTTTTCTTTAATCTTTTCAGGTTACTCTTATTATTCTATTATCTAAAAGTGTTTTTACTTCATATTCATTCTTGAAAAATATTGTCACTGAATATAGACTTCTAAATTGACACTTTTCTTCTTTTTATTTAAGTACTACAAAGATATTGTTCCACTATTTTTTGACCTCCATGATATCTGATAAGAGGTAAGGGATCATTCTCATGTGTTTTATGTTCATATTATTTGTAATTTCCATATGAATGCTTTTCTATTACTTCCCCTTTCCTAAAATATTTCTACTTTTTTAAAACTCACCTTATCTCTCTCTTAAGTTCCCCCCATGTCTTTATAACTGTTATTTGTGACAGGATTGGTATATTAAAAATTTGCATCCCATTAGAGGTATCTCATTTTGTATTGAGGCAGGGAGATGACAGAGTCAGGGAAATGACATATTCAAAGTATTAGAAGAAAAAGACTATCAACCAAGAATTCTGTTCCTGGAAACTGTTGTTTTAAATGTAGTTGTTAATTGGAATCTCAAAGGCAACTATTAAATATATGACTCCAAAAATATAGAAAAGACACAACAAAGGGACAAGAATTATATACTAGAAAACATCTGCTTAAAATAAAAGAAAGTGGTAATGGAGAAATAGAGGAAAAATGTATGATATATTAAAAAAAAATGGGAAAAGTAAGTCCTAGCATACCATTAGTTTCATTGAATGTAAATGGATTAAACACTCAAATCAAAAGTTAAAGATTGGTGGAATTGGTTTTAAAAAGGCAGATCACTATATCCTATCTGTAAGAATCAAACTTTAGATTAAAGAGAGCTGGAATTCAAAATGGATGAAGGACCTGAATATAAGACCTGAAACAATAAAATGCAGAGAGGAAAACATAGGAACTAAACTCAAAGTCCTTGGACTTAAAGAGGATTTTATGTTTTTAACCTCAAAAGTAAGGGAAGTAAAGGCTAAAATAAATGAATGGGACTACATCAAACTAAAAAGCTTCTGCTTAGCAAAAGAAATCGTCAACAAGGTAAAGAGACAACCATCCAAATGGGAAAATATATTTGCAAGCAACACCTCTGATAAGGGCCTAATTCCAAAATATACAAAGAACTCATACGACTCAATAACAACAACAAAAAAAACAAATGATTCAATCAAAAAATGGACAGAGGACCTGAGGAGACACTTCTCCCTAGAGGACATACAAATGGCCAACAAACATATGAAAAGATGCTCAACTTTACTAGCTTAGGGAAATGCAAATCAAAACCACAATGAGATACCATCTCACATCTGTGAGAATAGCTATATTCAACAGGACAAGTAATAAATGCTGGAGAGGATACGGAGAAAAAGGAACCCTCATACACTGCTGGTGGGACTGCAAATTGGTACAGCCACCATGGAAAACTGTATGGAGGGTCCTCAGAAAACTAAGAATGGATCTACCATATGATCCAGCAATCCCTCTCCTGGATATTTACCCCAAAGACTTAAAAACCCATATCCAAAAAGATATTTGCACACCAATGTTCATAGCAGCATTATTCACAGTGGCCAGGACATGGAAGCGACCGAGGTGTCTTATAATAGAAGATTGGCTAAAGAAGTTGTAGTACATACATACAATGGAATATTACTCAGCCATAAGAAGAGATGACATACTGCCATTTGCGACAACATGGATGGGCCTCGAGATAATCATGCTAAGCGAAATAAGCCAGACAGAAAAAGCTGAAAATGACATGATATCACTTATATGTGGGGTATAAACCTAAAAACAACAAATGAACAGGACAAACAAACAGAGACTCATGGACATGGACTATAGGCTAGTGTTTACCAGAGGGTAAGGGGTAGGGGAGGTGGGGGAAGGTAGATGGAGTAAAGAGAGTCAAATATAGGAGTATAGGGGGAGGGTGAAGTGGGAAAGAGGATCAAATATATGGTAGCTGAAGGAAACTGGACTTTGGGTGTTAAACACACAATAGAATATTCAGATTATAATGTATACCTGAAAATTATATAATTGTATTAACCAATGTTACCTCAATAAATTTAATTTAAAAAATAAAAATTAAATCAAAAAATAAAAGTAAAAAAAAAAATTAACATCAAATGAAATAGACATGAAGAAAATAGTTATTAGATGTTTTATAATGGCAAATGGTTTAACCCATCAAAATGTTACAATTATAGACATATCCAAACCTAGCAACAGACCACAGAATACATAAAGCAAAACTGAGAATTGAAGGCAAAATTAAACAACATAGTTAAACAATATCCCTATATTATAAAAGAAAAAATATTTCAAATCAATGATACAAACTTCAACATTAAGAAATAGAATAAAAGAACAAGTTATACACAAAGCAAACATAGGAAAGGAAATAATAAAGGCGAAAGTGGAGGTAAATAATGATGAGAATAATGATAGAGAAAATAATCAAAACAAAAAAATGGTTCTTTGAAAATATTTTAAAAAATCTTTAACTAGACCAAGAATTTCTATAAATTTTCTGTATTTTCAAATTTTCAAATTTCTATAAATATAAAATGAAAAATAATTACTACTGACATTACAGAAATAGAAATATTATAAGCAAATACTATTAACAACCCTGTATCATAATCTAGATAGCACAATTTTTTCTGTGATTTTTGGTTGGAGTAGAATAGCTGTCATTTAAAAGTTTTTGTCTTGGTCGGCTTCCCCTTTTCCCTTGGCCAAACAAAGCAGATTTTCTGTTGTTGTTGTTTTTTTTCTGTACTCAGTTGATATTTCCAGGTTGCTTGCTTGTTTAGCTCCAATGCTGAGATGGAAGCGATAAAACAAAACAAAACAAAACAAAACAAAACAAAACAAAACAAAACAAACAAACAAACAAAAAAACCCAGAGAACTCACCACTGTGTAATTCCTTTGATCTTGATGTCCCTTACAGGTCTGTTTTCTTCTCTTTATAATTCAGATTGTTTTTCTTGTATGTATTCCCCAGGATTTTTAGTTGTGAATAAATTAATTATTAAGAATAGAATAGTTTATATCTCCATCTTCCTAGAAACATAGACCTCCCTTAGTTTTTATAGTGTTAAAACCATCTATTTTATTATTCCTGTTTCGTTATTATCAAAAAACTTTATCAGTGTCATATTACCATTTGAACTTTATAAAGACTTTGTAGCTTTAAACGTTTTCATTTTTGGTAAAAGATTTTTGTGTGATTGACAAAACTGGTCACTAGCTATAAAGTTTAGGGGATCTCTGTATATGTATAACATAAAGTTCGTTATGTATAACATAAATATGTATAATATGTATAACATAAAGTTTGTTAACTGGTTTGTTGAAATTTGTATTTTTATAATTTTTAAATGTATTATCTAATGGTTAGAGAGTTATATTACAATGTCATCATCAGATTCTGGATGAGTTTATTTCTCCTTGGTATTCTGTTCTTAATTTTTCTTAATAGATTTCAAGCTTTGTTGTTAGGTTAGAGGTTAATGCATCATCTTAGCTTTTATCTTTAGTTTTGAAAAATTATTTTTTATCATTATATGTTTTACTATAATATTACTCTCTACTTTCACCTGAATATCTATTTTTTCTGATAGCAGCTTTGCTTTTACAAATTATGTTCATATTAATTTTTACATACTTACACATTCTTTTATTCATGGGTTTTTGAGTCATTTAATTGTAGTATGTCCTTGTATTTTTTTATCCTGTTTGTTTTGTACATTTTAGTTAAATGTAATCCATTAGAGAAAATTGACATATTTAAACTGATTTGCACCATGCTGGTTGGGTTTTCTATTTGTCTTTAATTGTCAACTCTCTCATTTCTGACCTTCCATTCATATTACAATGTATTTTTGTTTTGATAGATTACTTTTCTTTTTAATAGTTAATTTAACATTCTAACACTATGTATCACTTATAAAATAATTAGAGTTATTAAGCATATCTATCTTCCTCACAAACATGACAATGACTTTGGCATGCTTAAACTACCCACTGATATAGTACCTCCCATATTCCTTGTTATTGCTCACAGTTTTCTTTCTAGCTGTTAAACATAAACATTTTGCATAGCCTCTATTTTTTATAGGAAATCTTGATAAAGATAGATGAGAGAGAGAGAGAGAGAGAGAGAGAGAGGGTTAGATGTTAACATATGTATTTTATTTTACTAATTTATTTTTTTGACTCCATTTATAACAACCCAAGCACCATTTTATTTTGAATTCTAGTTTAAATGCATTGTCGCACATGGAATGACAGAGGGCTTATCCACCTGAATGCTGAGCATCTAGCCTCTGCTGCATTTAGTTCAGGAACGCAGTAGATGTGTAAATGGTATGAAAACCATCACCTTTGCCACCTCTCTAAACATGTGTGTTCTGATCTAGTTACTGTTTCAATTTCCTCATGTTTCTCTTGTGTTTTGTTTTTGTTGTTGTTTGTTTGTTTGTTTGTTTTCGGTTTGGCTTTGTGTTCTTATCATGTCCGGAATAATTTTTTTCCTGCCATTGATCTGTAATTGATGGGGGTTTCTTTCTGAAATCACATTACTATCAAAGGGAATTTGAGAATGTTATTGTTATTATGTCTCCATTTTCCTTTTAACTAGTGCTTCAGTTACCTGGCGATCTTGTCAAAATTCAGGAGATCTGGGTGGAGCCTAGTATTCTGCACTCTAACAAGCTCCTAGGTGATGCCCATGCTTAGGAGTAGTAATGTCACGCCTTGAGTAGTAAAGCTTTAAACACCTACACTGTTTTCTCAGTTATGAGTTTGGTGATTACAACATTCTGCTTACTTTGACTACGGTTGGCCAAGTTCTCATAAATTCTTTATTCTCTGGGATTAGTCAAGTTTGCCCTTGCCTTGGAATCAGCCTCTTTAGAAAAGAGAGTGGGTTTTTCTTCATCTAAAAATTAATTTTGAGGCAATTGATGGCAGGTGCATATTCATCTGTTTTCCTTTGCAGTTTAAAGTTCACTAATTTACAAAATCTATCATTTTACTACTTGTAACCTATCTACATAAATTATCCTGGAAAATCAAGTGGAAATTGGGGTTTCTGAATAAAATATATGTACTAGTTAATGACTAGCACTCATTCTACATTACTTTATTTTTCAGTTCTCGACTTCTCAAATATCTTTAATAAAACCCTATTTGAAGGAAATAGTATATTTTTGTCTGTTTCTGTAGATTTACAACAGACATTTCTGTACAAAAACATAATTAATTCTAAGATTTGTAAAACTTAGAGTAATGTATTTTTGTTAAATATGTACTAATGAAACCAATGCCTTTCTTTCATATAAAACCCTTAAAATTATTTATGTTTTAAAGCAACAGTCACCTTTGGCATATTTTAAATACCAGAGAAGATGATTTTTAGTTGTGAGCATTTGCTGTTATTCTACACATTCCTCAAATAACCCAAGGCTGTGCTATTTATTTGCCTTTTTTATGTGTTGGGGTCATAACAATGAAGTTCTTAAGAAAGCAACTATATCTTAATTGCCAAAATGAATGCTGAACAGAATGGAAATAAAGGAAAATGTGTGTGGTTGCTTACTTTCCATGCACATCACACTCTGAAGAAAAAATTGCTACCAGTTTGCTAGTAAATGGTGAGTTTACATCCTAAGTTTATGATAGAAACTAAAATACATTAATTCCTGAGTAAGAGTAACAATTTTTCTTATATTCTATTTTCCTATTAGAAACATTCTAATTTTTCCTAAAGAATTATATTTTACATAATAAAATGGCCTCAAGGAATTTTACCAATGTCATTTATAGACACAAACACGTCTTCCTTCATCATCAGTCATACAATGACATTGAAAACTCTTTGGCTTTTATAAACATACTTGTTATATTCATTAAAGTAAAATTCCATTCCATTCTGCTGTCAGTTCCATATGTCCTTACTCCACTACCAAGTCAGTGATGCAGTACGAGCATCTTGCCCCAAACACACATTTGCTTATTTTGGATCTTTTCTTACACTCTGTCAGAGAACAGCTGGTCAAGTATAACTACCTTCTGTGGCTGCAATTCTATCGCTTGGGGATATTTCCTCTTATCTTTATATAAAAAATAAATATTATTTCTCTCTAGACTCTTCAAATAATCTTGTGTCAGAAATTGTTACCATGCAATAATTAGGAGAATTATGAGAATTAGAAAAACATTGCTAGAACAGACTATTGGATAATTTTATGACAGCATTGAAAATAGGCTTACCTTCTGCTCAGAATTAATATTTGTTGGCTATCATTTTTAAAAAGCAACGTTGAAAATTCCACTTACTAACTTTTTCAAATAATTAGTATTATTTAATTATAAATGCTGTATACACTATTGATTCATAAATAATGCGTTAGAATTTCAGTATCTGTGCCTTAGAAAAATATTGACAGACTGGAGGAGAGTAGTAAAAGAAAGACAAAAGTGTTATTCGTGAATAGTTTGGCCTGTTTAAATATTTAATTGAATCTATTTTAGATTTTTTTTTATCATGTTTCTTGGTATATTTCTTAGCAAAATATAAATGCTAGTTGAATAATTTTGTTAAAGGTAAATTTGAATTTGTTGTTGGGTGACCAAAGTAAACATTTTTATTACTATCTTGGAAGCTAATTTCTTTGAATCTGTTGCCTAAATAAAATGCATTTTACTTACATTAAAATTGTGATTTTCCAGAAGCCAACTAGAAAATGGAAATTTTATGGGAGCAGTAAACAGAATAAAATCAGATAACATTAGCCTAAAAATCGATAACATTTAGATTTTATGCCCAACAAAATTTGTATTTTCTTTATGAAGCTTTGCTATTTTGAAATATATGCCATTCTAGTATTCTATTTACTGTTTCCAGCACTCCAACAGATAATTGCTACAGTTTATATTAAATATGCTAACTTAAATGATGGTTGCCAGCCTTTTAAACTATGGTACATTTGAAAATGCCTGGGGTTTTGTCTTCATAATTTTGAAAACTGGACTGTTTTGAAAAGAGATGCATAATTCATTGCTATGTTTGGAACAGCTTGCTAAGCCTAATTTAATGAAAAGAGAAGGGAGAAAGGTAGAGATAGTTGAAGACCACGTAAGCTAAAATTTCGTAAAACTCTATGTGATGCCCATAGAATAAATTGAGTGTGAGAACCTGTGGAAACAGCCCTTGTTGATTTTTGACCATAGAACATACACATAAAAATAACTGAAATATCATTATAGGGCACAGATAAATTAGAGTAGGGTTTGTTGCACACAAATATTTCTTGGGAAATATCATGATTAGAGCATTGAAACAACCCAACATGCTGAACTATAAAAATTAAAGTTGCATCTGAAGGCATCAGAGTAGGCGGCAGCACCACAAACTCAGTCCACTTGTTTGAAGGTACAGGTTTGGACAATGTCTATGAAAATTCTTGAGTAAGAGAGTTCTAAAAGTGTGTTTCTGGAGACAGTCTGCCAAACAATATTTGTAATATCAATAAACTTTTTATAGGAGTTATATAGAAACAAGTATTCCTTCATTGAAGAATAATTTTCCCCTAGTCATTAAAAGTGAAAATCAGAAATGCAATTATCAAAACCCCCTATTAAGGGCTTCTTTAATCTCTCTTCATTTAGTTATTTTGTAGGAAAGAAAGAAGGCAAATAATTTGAAAAAGGCAAAATGGGAAAAGATAGAAGAGGAAGGTGTGAAGGATAACTGTTTTCCTCTATAAAAACAGGAAAAATGCCCCAGAAGAGAAAGATAATTCCACCTCAAGCAATCAATCTCAGTAAAATGAGAATTTAGATAGATTTTCAATACTATATATCAACTTTTGGAAACATATTATATATATTTACTTACTTAAATATTTTAATAATCATTCACGAAAGTAAACAAAATTACTTTAACATCTCTCTTGCTCTAGAAACGTGGTGTCCAATTGGTAGCCAATAGCACTATGTCACTTTGAGCACTTTAAATGTAACCAGTTTGAATTGAAATGTGCTATAATTATAAAATACATGCTCTATTTCAGAAACTTAGTATAATAAATGTAAAATTTCTTGTTAACATTTTATATTAATTATATGGCAAAATTATAATATTTTTATATAAATTGGTTTAAATAAAATACATTATTAAAATTAATTTCACTGGTTTATTTTACTTCTATGATGTGGTAAGACAGTCTAAAATAATGCACATGGCTATCATTTATTGGACAGTGCTTGCATTGTAACTAAGGCCATCACATATGGAAATGGAATCCATAACCAAAATCTTTTCTGATAGAATTCAGTTCTTGTTTTATAGACCCCATCACACAGTTATAGACATTTATATGCATTCACCTCTGAGGAGCAGAGACAATTTCTTTTTTCAAACTAACTAAAATTTTAGTAGATAATTATTACAAGCTTTCTCGGTATGAAGAAGGCACTGTTGAGTAATTTGGATAGCTGTGGACAAAAGAATGGCACAGACCTTTCAGTCATGAAGTGTATATTTTAGAGGAGGAGACAGAAATAAGCAATATTAATTGCACAAGGCAGCCAAGGTGGGTGCTACAGAGAAAAGCAGGGTCTTTTGTTCCAGATGTGAGGGAAACCTAACTTATTGAATATACCTCTCCAGTTACCAGAAACATCCAAATATAACTGGTACTAATAAACTCCAAATATAAATGATACTAATTGTTTTAATGGAAGTAAACAAAGAGGTTATTTTATTTTTAATATTATCAGAAAACTGTGTATCTTTAGCCAATGAGTTGCATTTTTAACTTAATATTTTAGGAATTTAAAAAATGTGAAGAATAATAAAAAAATGCTTAGGCAAACCAGTTGGTGGATTTTAATGATTTTTGAAAAAATTTGAACATTATTCATATCTGGGAAAGATTTCCAGAAAGGATGTGATTTTGAGGGGAGCAAAATAATTTTTAGTAAGAACATTATGACTATAAGCATTTGATTTTTAAAATAGATGTTTGATTAATATTAAATGACTAATTAAATGTGCATCAGCATTTGTGGCATGTGCTTTACATAAAGTATCTCATTTAATCATCTCAATAACTGTACATTATATGTTATTTCTCATTGATTTATATGTAATAGTTAACATATAATATATATTTATTCAAAAATTGATATTCAGTAAGATTATGTACTTACCCATGGTTATTCAAGCAGTAACTAGCACCAAAGTTTACTGTAACTGAGTCAAAAGGCTAAGCACATGACAGGGAGTTGGATTTCAACAAAGTTAACATGTATTTTTTATATGTTGAGAGAACATTGGAAAGGTAACTGTATATAGTTAAAGCTTAACAGAATCTGGTTTTGTCTATGAATAGTGGCCATACAATCTGAAAACTAAATAATATCATTATAGTTCTTCATAGATTGTACACTCTTATTATGCCTTTTAGAGTAATGAACTTGTTTCATTACCTTTTAGACGATAATTTTTCTTTTTTCAAGAGAAAATCAGAGACACTTTGTCTAAGGTGGTGTATCACAGATTCATTTGCTGAGATTGATAGAACTGCTGTGTTAAGACACCACATTCATTTCAATTTTGCAGAACACATTGCACATTGAACTATGCATGGCTAATGGAGGGACAATACTTTAAAAAGACCATGTATTGTGACTTAATGTCAATAAACCATGTACCATGCATATTAATGTGCATTTTCATATGGTGTCTATCGGCCTATGTTGAAATGTTTAAACACCTTGCCTTTATCCAACTAATGTGTTCACAACTCTTAAGAAGCCCTCCTGTTACTAGGAGGCTTTTATATCTGTATAGATTTTTTTATAGGTGTGTTTTTACCATATATTATATTTTTATATTTGTTTACCCTTTCCCACTATGTTATAACATGCATGAGCTGGCAATCTATGAGTTTACAGTACATCTGTGTCTTAATACATATTACTGTATTAAGAAAAATGGCTTTTAGTACATGTTGATTTTATAAGTTATTGAAGATTCATTCGAAAATACAGTTTACTTTTTAGCAGGTATTTTTATAAGCATTAAATATGAAAGTATAATAAGAAACAAAAACATAAAATCTCAGTGATGTAAAAAAGGTTATGTAGTCAGTGGATATAAAAGAATGTATTATAAATACATATTTAACATACAATATATAGTATATTAAAACTTTCGGGAAACAAGAGGCTAAATTTTTCTGTGTGTAATAGGCTGATTCTTCATCTGTCTTCTAGAGAAGAGGAAGTGGTTAATAATTTTATTAATCTGGGTTATAGTAAATTGCTTTTGAAACATTGTTGAACAGCACAGTTATTAATAACGTGTGCATAAACTAGAATTTTATTTGGTGCTGAAATAGTGGTATCCTGGGTATGTCTCTGTTTTCATAGAACACAATAGAAATAACCCTTAAAAAGTCACAGTGAAGTAATCAAAAGTTTATTGAAAGAATTTGCTGCTTCTAATTAATTGGGTTCTAGTTTGCAGGTAATAAAATGAAATAAATTGCTCCATAAGTCTTAGAAGAGAGCTCTAATAGGAAATAAAAATATGAATTTATAAGTTACAGAATTTTGGAGGGACTTGTAACACGTAGCATTGTTGCAATATTTATTGGTATTCAAGAAAGCCTATGAAGAGATTGAAAGTTTAGAACCCGAAGAGCCAAGCAATAGAAATGTAAAGATCGAGAAAGTCAAAATTTGCAAAAAGTGTTCTTTCTTAAAGTTTCTCCACCTCAGGATTTTTATTTTTTTGAAAATTTTCATTAAGGTGCACTTTTCTAGTTTCATTTCTAATTTGCTTCAATTTATTTATTCATCAAATATATAATAAATAGCCAGCTCAGTAACTAATATGGGCACTTGTAATGGGTCAGACACATGCTAAAATATCACATCACTTAATAGTCAAACATATAAGTACAGATTAGGATTCTGAATTCTAGAGAGGTTAAAAAAACTTGCATGTGGTCACGTGATAGTGGTAAAAAATGAGACTGGTATAAAGATCAGTTTAACAAAAAGCTCTCATTTTTAAATGATACACACAGATTATACTTGTTTCAGGCATTGAGCTGGAAGCTAGATCTAAAATGTCTTTATTTGTTTGTTTATTTTTTGGTGTCTTTCACCAAAAGGTAAACTCCGGATCACCAATGCTTGAAATAATGACTGGCAGTGTAGAAAGTGTGAAATGGGTATTTGTTGAATGAATGGAAGGGAAGAGGGGAGGGGAAGGGAAGAGAGGAGAGGAGAGGGGAGGGAAGAGAGGGGTTAGAAGGGAAGAAGGAATGGTTCTGACTTAGCATCTAACTGTTTTCATGTTCTCTTACACTAGTTCCACTTTCTATGTCTAAGTATCACAGGCCTGGGAGGGGGCTATCTAGTCATTTTGTCTCATTTTGTTTTGTATGCCCGCGAGATGCAAATTTTTATCTGACAGTAATTTTCCCACTTAAAAGTGACTCCCATTACTTGGTAGATACAGTCCTAGCTTTTAACTGTAACTTGGAGACAAATCACTTTGCAGTTTGGTTCTATTTCGTTCCTCTCAACCCACATTAGTAGTTCCAATAAGTTTGAGATTCTGAACTCTTATAGCTGACTATTACAAAATGATGACACAGTTACATCTATGTGATATTCACTAACTTAGAATTTCATTATCTGTCTTTTCTGCCTGAAAGCTTCTGCTGACCCTTTAATACCCAGCCTGAATATCACCTCCCTTGGGAAACCTTATAGCAGTTTGCCATATACTCAGCGGTCTGCTCCGTAGACCCTTGTATGGCTGTTCATACTTGTATTTTTAGTATTGTCATAATTATTTATACACACTACATATAAAGTTCAAAACATTGAAGATCATGTTGTCTTTATCTTTAAAAATGCCACAGCTTGAGTACTTGACACATGGTATGTGTTTAATACATTTTCGTCAATTATAGGAATAAATTATCTATAGGATTTCAAAATGGGCATTAATAGAATGAAGCATAAAAGCCCCGCTCTAACCTCAATAAATTATAGTTCGTCATGAAATCAAAATTACAGGAAAACAGGCATATATTTCTCAAAAGAGAAAAAAACTTACTGTGATGAGTATTAAATCGGGTTATCAGTATTATTAACAAAGCCCTATTACAGTAAATTTTGTTTTCTAACACTGTCTAAAAGAATAATTTGATAATTTCTTCTATATACTTATATATGAGGGATATTATACTCATTTACCTATTCACTCTTAAGTTTATTCATTAAACAATGTTATTGAATGACAGTGTGTTAGGTGTAAAATATAAATTACACTAGAATTAAAGAGAAAAAAGAGGAGTGGGGAGAAGAGAGAATTGTATGAAATTTTAAACTGGATTAAGTTTATGTCATATTTAAATTAATTGGATATTATAACAGGAAATAGAGTTTCAAAAAATGTTTTTGCAAATACGTAATTTGGATCCCTCATAAGTGAACTAATGGAAGTTGTTTTTTATGGATAAAACGTTGATCCTGGAAAGAGCAATATTTCAGTTATGTTCTACTTTGTTTAAAATGGATTAATAGTATTGCCACATGAGGATACTTTGAGATTTCAAATGGATAATTTAGTGATTATCACTTGATCAACTTTTGATAATGACATCTATTATTATTGTCACTCTTATGTTTTTCCAAAACCAATTCCTCCATAACCTAACAAGAGCTATGTAGTTAACATAAACTTTCCCTGCCTTGGTGTTCACTTTGGCTGATGTATTTCCCAGTAATCAGTGGAGGTGGAAAAATATTCTTCTGCATTAAGGCTAAAATGCCTGGAGATTACTAGACCTCTTGATGTATTACTAAAACTCTTCCATAGCATAATCTTAGTGTATTATCTGGGAAATGGTCTCAAGTACAGTTATTAAAACACTCTAATGCTTAGGAACCTCAGTTAGGCAACTAAGCTTTGCCACATTCATGTTACAATGTGCAATTTTTAAGGCTGTACCTATACTCTCTGTCTCAAGTTAAACCACTGTGTTTAGTAAACAAGTCTGATTCTTAACTTCAATATGTGCACCTTTCTGCACCACCATTGTCATGCCCCTAAATGTCTTGGATTAGGCAGCTCCCTCAATCCTCACCTATCACAGTCAGCCACTTATTAAAGTATGGATGTGAGAAATCAGAGAGAAATTTAGCTCTTTTTCCATAGGCTCACTTATTTTAGAATACAAGGTGATGCAGAACAAAAGGCTGCTTCTGTAATGCCGTATCTTCACACTAAAATTCTGTTAGTCAGGTCCCTTCAATCACACTCTTGGAATTAGCAGTCCTTGCATTGTCTACATTTATTTAAGTTTCTAGGAAAACTCTCCTACTGCTCTCAGTTCCTCGCCTAAATAGTGTGCCTCTTTTCCAATTTTCCTTCGGTGCTCTTGTGATTTCTTGGTGGCAAATTTTATTTTTTTCAAGAAGAGATTAGAGAATTATTCAATAAGAAACTAGCAGCTTTGTCGTGGTTGAAGCATCCCATATGGACTTTTAATATTTTGGTAACTTTACACAATTAATGGTTTTTCTTGTTTTTCTTTTCTTTAAAACACAATTTAGGATTAGTTAAAAAGTGATATTATGGATTAAAACTTTTTTTTTTCAGAAAAATATCACATGTGCCTCATGATGTTATGTTATTTCAATAATATATACCATACCAGAACACCTAATAGATTTTCAAATTAATTTTATTTTACTTTGCCTTGATTGTAGAAGTGTAAATATTTATGATAAGGCATTTAAAGCTCAAGAGATATGATTATAGATTGAGAGGATTAATCTCCAGGTAATGCTGATATTACTATTATTTGGCATTTTTGCCAAGATCAGTTCAGATTCTGAAATGTTTTGCACTCCCTGCTTGACAGATTGCCTTTGAATATAGTTAACCCTGAAATTATTTTTCAATAATTTCTAATTATTTACAGTAATTAGAAACATGTTCAATAGTTTGAATTGGCAAATCACTGGTTTATTATTAACCATCCCTGTTTGTTATAGAATTACTTGAGATGGCTACCTTGTACAACACATAAATTTCTAAAGGGATAAATAATTTACTTTCAAGGCAGATGGCTGCCACTATCCAGGTTAACTCCACTTTCTATATGAAAGTATTAATATATCTTAACTGATTCTTTGAGCTCTCCTTTGATCTGGTCAACACTTTTTTTTTATTCATTTTTGGCATACAGTGCATTGGTTAGACATTTATGTAGTTTTAAGACAATCTCCCTATTTGCTCCTTCTCTCCTCTAGTTTTCCGCCTAACCAATATGTGTACAAAAGTACAGAAAATTTTTCTCCCTGATAAAATAGTGTATACAAAATCAGGAGTCCAAGGAGAGAGATACAGACTTGTTTCTCTGCCTTGTGTTTCTATGGTATTTTTTTATATATTTTCTTTTTTTTTTTTTTTTTTGTATTTTCTTATTGACTATGTGAAGCTGTGTTATTCGTGAGCTGACTAATTTGACTTATGTGGTCACACTAAGATATGACATTATAAAGACTTCTTCAAGAACTTGATTAATTCATCTCTGTTCCTTCAGAAAATTCTTCTTTCTATTATTGAATTGATATTTGTAATCAGATAAAAATACTATAATAATGCTTCCTCAGTTTTCTATGAAATAAATAAAGACCAATGTTTCCACGAGAATTTATCTAATTCTTTCTCAAATGGAGTGACTAGTGCGCCTGGAAGGAAGACCTCCCACAACACAGGTTGCCCAGAACTCTCTCTCCTAAATATAATATAGGGGTTTTTTTGGTTTTGATTAAAGCTGAACATACACCTATTCAATTACATAGCCATCCTAATTCTAGGAATATAGCTAACATAAATATGTGCATATTTTCATGAAAAAATATACAAGTATGTTTATAGCAGCACTATTTAAAATGGCTAAAAACCAGAAACTACCAAAATGTTCCTCTACAATAGATATGCATACATGAATTGTGGTAGAAATTTCAAAAGTGGAATAGTATATGACAATTAAAGCAAACAAAACTACATACAGCAACCTATGTAAACCTCATACACACACAGCATTGAACAAATGATGTCTGACAATAAATAAGTACATAGTTTATTAAGAAAATTATCAACAGGTCAGAAAGTAACAATAGTCATTGTGGGAGGTTTTAACAATTCTACCCTCTTAGGAGATGATTGACTGAGAAATCAGAAATTTGTTAATGATATAAGGATGTGATGAATAGCATAATTAACAATTTGACCCATTTTGACCTAATATATCTATATTTATTTCTATCTATAAGAGTTCTCTAGAGAAACAGAACTAGGTTATATGCATGTATGTAATGTGTGTGTGTGTGTGTGTGTGTTATATGATATATATACACTCAGAGATTTATTAAAAGGAATTGGCTCCTGCCGTTAGGGAATCTGAGAAGTCTCACTGCTATCCTCAAGCTGGAGACCCAAGACAGCTAGTGATTTAAGTTCCAGGCTGAGTCTGAAGGTCTGAGAATCAGGAGAACCAATGATGTAAGTTCTAGTCTAATTACAAAGACCTGAGAACCAGGAATGCCAGACTGAGGGCAGGAGAAGACTGATGTCCCAGCTCAGTCAGTCAGCCAGAGAGAACAGATTGTTAAATATAATATATATTTTTCCCTGTATCCAATAATGACATGTTTTAATCTTGGTAACTTTTGTTCAAACTTATCTTTTTATTCGCTAATTCATTATTCAGAAATGCCAAATCTGTTATATCTTTCTCTATACTGAGTTCTTAATTTTAATTATTATATATTAGAAAATCATAGATATTCTGTCTTTAAAAAACCTTTTTAGTCAATTTTTATAGATAATGCTCCGTTATAATTTAAGCATAGTAAATAAGCTAATATTCTGTAACTGATAATTATAATTTCTTTATTTTAACATTCTTGCTTATTTACTAATATGTTTAATGATTTTTTAAAAAAATATATTATGTCCTCAGATTGTTTATTTTTTATTTTTTCTATTGGTAGGAGTTCCTTGAGGTTATCATTTGAAGTTTAATTTTTAGTATATTTGTTTCTATTAGACACCTAGAAGAACTACTAATTTTAGACAGCACTAAAATAAAATATTAACTAGTGTGCTTTGAACCACACAGGTAGCATGAACTCGTGGACCAAATTCAGGAGCATGTGGGAATCTGGTTAGGAATTTTTAAGGGATACTTATTTCATTTTGTTTGCTCTCATATAAGTAGAATTTGAGAAAGGCAAATATTCCCTCTCTCTGTAGGTGATTTTTCTCTGTAAAATCTTGTCCTTTGGAGCTCCAAGCTTCATAAGGGGTGGAAGTGGAGTATCTGTCTAATAAGAACTTAAAGTATTAATTGTATTCAAGCTGTCTCTTGTATTCTAAGCTAGACACCTGTTAAAACTCAGGTTTTATCCTACCAGATTCCTCCAGGGAAAATGCCAGTGGCAGAGCTCACCTCTCCCCCTCGAATAAAGCTTTTATAACATTTATGTAATTGATTTGCCTGCTATTCCAACCATGAAATAAAAAAGATTTATAGTATATTTCATGGAGAAATATTCAGTGTGTTGGATTGGAAGAGTTTCCTCTGGAAATTCCATCAGTGTTTGCTATAAATTTAAGCAAGCAATCTTTCTAAATTGTAAATGTGGTTATTTTACCTAGCTGAGTAAAATCAGTGGATCACTTTGATTTTAGGATAAATTACAAAGTACTGAGCCTGGTGTTTAACTCTGTTTCTCCTGCTTAATCTCATCACATCTCAACTCATCTCCTGGGTATCAGCAAACTTGACTTACACACTTGCATTGCTTTAAGTGTGCCCTAATCTCTCAGCCTTCAGCCTTCCATGATTATGTTTTGATGATGTTACTAATAAACAACTCTAAAATGTTGGTAGTTTTAGACAGTTCATACATAGTTTTTTATGCGTGAATCTGCACATCACCTTCAGTTTGGGCAGGGATTTTTGGTGCAAGGGTCAAATGACCTTGGCCTGACTTCAGCCTTTACATTTAGGCACACTCTGTTTGTCTTCATTCTGGATCCCAGGCTGAAGGAAAAATAACCCTTAGAGCATTTTTTTTCTTTTTTTTGGGGAGTGAGGGCTGGAAACAGAAGCTCAAGAGATTAGAGCAGGACCATGCAAAGTCTCTTAAAGCCTTGACTCAGAACTGACGTGCTGTTATTTCTGCCTACAGGCAAAGACATGGTGAAGCATAACATCGGTGAGGTGGGGAAAGGTCCTGCCCACAGTGAATCATGGCATGGGAGGGGGTGTTATATTGTGAGATAATAATACATTCTAACACATCTCTAAAAAATGATATAGCCTTATAATTATTAAAAACTACATGGAAAAATAAAATGAAAATATTTACCAGGACATTAAAATGTATGTTTTACCATTATATTACTCATTATCTTTATTTGCAAAGTTTGTTGTATTTAAGTTAATTGATTTTATTATATACTTTATAATAATATATTTTGGGATTTTAAAAATTAGTTGATTTATTTCATTATTTTACAAATTTGACATTCTAATGTATCATATATAACACTGCAACTATCAGCAATGTGTTATTTCATATTATGATTGTTCCAAAACCATTTTCTCTGGAATTCTGTATTGTTTATAAAATTTTCATCTCTTATTTTCTGTTTCTCTAAACCTGAAATTTATCCTAGCATGAGATTTCTCCCAGTTACTTCTATTTTTATTTATTAGCTTCTGATAACATGTTTTATTAAATACAGTTATTGGGGTAAACAAAAAAACTCCACAATGTATATCAAGATTAGGTCTAGCTATTTACCGAAGCAACCTCAATGATATGTAAAGTATACTTGATTGTATTTCATAGTTACCAATATTAGATTAACATTTGTCAGTTAAAAGAAAGTTATTTGCTATAGACAGAATATTTCTGTCTCCCCAAATTCACATGTTGAAACCCTAATCCCCAGTGTGATGGCATTTGGAGGTGGGGCCTTTGGGAGGTAATATGGTCAGGAGGATAGTGCCTTAATAAGAGGAGACATGAGAGATATGATATCTCTCTCTGCCATGTGAGGAAACAGCAAGAAGGGAGCCATCTGCAGACCAGTCAGAAGGCTCTCAGCAGAGCTCCACCATGCTGGCACCTGATCTTGCAGTTTTCAGACTCCAGAAATGTGAGAAACACATTTTTATAGTTTAAGCCACCTGGTCTGTAGTATTTTGTTAAAGCAGCCTGAACTGACTCTTACGTTACTTTATGAGACCTAAAACCTAAGATTTATTTTAAGATAAGCAAAATAAATAGTCAGAATTAAATACATATAAGTCACCCAAGAGTTCCTTGTTCTTATTTCAATATGAAATCAGTCAAGTTATGCAACTACTATTCTAACCAATTAGTTGTTTAGTTTGAACTAATTGGTTATGCAACTAAAACTACAACTCGGCTGGGATAAAATAAATGAAGTCTCTTGTATAAATGTAATCTAAGAGATATCTTGTCTTCTCACTGAGAGAATTACATGACATACTGATCTCATCATACAGTATAAGTTATTCACTCTAACACGTGTAGCTAATTCTGAGGCTGTCCTCAGGTCTCTTCATTTTATCTGAGAAAACTATTTTATCATAAAAACACTACTGAATTATTATGTAAACAGTATGATAAAAATGTAGGCTATAATCGCTAAAATATTTTGACATTTTTTCAATAAACCTTAGATCACACTAAGCTATCCCAAAATGCATTCATGTTTAATAAACGTTAATTATGAAGGCAACTTCAATGACAGTAATATAATTTGTACATAAGATAAGGTCATTTTACATTCAGAGATAGTATGATTATTGTGGCTCTAACCTAGTGACAGTTATTTATATTTATATTGTATTATTGACATTCCTCTTCACAGAACTGAAACTAATCTTTTCCTAAAATCTTTCCTGTGTTCTTTAAATATGATTCAAGAGATCTATGGATACTCCTGAGAAATTCAGAAAGGAAATAAAGAAAATTAAGACTCCCCATCCCCATTCCTTTCTTTGCAAAGATGTCAAGATGCACTACAAAAAAAATGCAATTTTCATATGTTCATTTACTGAAATCATCAAAAATCTATCAATCAGTATTTGACAGTCTGATCTTCACAGATTATGCTTCCTCAGAACTAGTAAGATAAAATAAATAATAATTATACAAGTTTCTACCATCTACCTAGAGTAACGTTTAAACCTGTCAGACTGTCTTCCAAATAAAGATATTGGTCACCCCTGGTTTTAACCCAGAGACCACTGTAAAAATGTAGTTTATGTTTTTCATACATGTCAAAATGAGTATTTCCCAAAATGAAGATTTCCAAATATCCCAATAATAGGGAAATGTCTTTAATAATTACAGATTTTCTTCCTAAATTTGAGAATGTTAACCATGCTTTTCAGTTACCTGTTGATTAAGTACATATTGATTTTTAGCATTGCTGAAATGATTTAAGTAATGATAATCAATAGTTTTACAAAAGAATTTGTTAGCTGCTTGAACAGCATAAAGTTTAAGTTGTAATAACAAAACAGATTAAATATTGTGAATAAAGGATAATCAAGTATCAGAGTTTTAGAAAGTATCTAATTTTCATTTCTCAAATTATATCTAATGGATTCTATTTCTTTCTTAAAAAGATTTTTAAAGCATGCATTTTCCTCAAAATTGTATATATTTTCTCCATCATCTAGTTACAAAATATTCACTGAATGCTAGTCACCTTTCTTAAGCAATGGTGTGCTTTAAATTCTTTTTAGAGTTATGTTATTTCTTGTAATGAATTTAGTCTAAAAGGTAGTAAAAAAATTGTTACTCTAGACTGCATGACTACATTGAATTTGATATGTTGGATTCTCTTTACATCAATTTACATCTAAGTAAACAAATTAAATTAAAATATATATGTATATCGCCAGAGAGCAAGATTACACACACAGAACAAGTTTTTCTTTTGTTTTTAATTTTTTAAATTTTTTTTAAGTCTATTGAGGTAACATTAGTTAATACAATTATATAATTTTGGGGTGTATATTACAATTTGACATCTATATATTCTATTGTGTGATTACCACTCAGAGTCCAGTTTCCTTCAGCTACCATATATTTGATCCCCTTTACCCACTTCACCCTCCCCTAGCCCCCATATATTTGACCCCCTTTATCCTGTCTACCTCTTCCCTCCTCCTCTACCCCTATCATCTGGTAACCACTAGTGCATTATCCATGTCCCTGAGTCTCTGTTTGTCTTGTTCATTTGTTGCTTTTAGATTTATATCCCACATATAAGTGACATCATGTGATTTTCATCTTTTTCAGTCTGGCTTATTTCGCTTAGCATGATTATCTCAAAGTCTATCCATGTTGTCGCAAATGGCAGTATTTCATTTCTTCTTATGGCTGAGTAATATTCCATTGTATATATGTACTATAGCTTCTTTAGCCAGTCGTCTATCGTAAGACACTTCGGTTGCCTCCATGTCCTGACCACTGTGAATAATGCTGCTATGAACATCGGTGTGCAAATATCTTTTGGGATGTGGGTTTTCAAGTCTTTGGGGTAAATACGCAGTAGAAGGACTGCTGGATCAAAATGTAGATCCATTCTCAATTTTTTGAGGACCCTCCATACTGTTTTCCATAGTGGCTGTGCCAATTTGCAGTCCCACCAGCAGTGTATGAGAAAAACAAATTTTTCTTTTGATTGTTCGACTAAAGTCAGAATGCAGAGAAGAAGAGCCAAGAGAAACCCTTTAAAAGACTTTTAGTTTCAGAGTGGAGCAGAACTGATTCTTCGGGTAATCTACAGTTTCACCTAAGGAAGGCAAGGAAAGGGCCACAGCCAGAAAACTTGAAATAGGGAAGCAGCACTAAATAATATCTCTGGTGGCTCAGAAATCAACGAGTGAGAAGGTGAGCAAAGAAAAATTTTCAACCACAAATGCAAGAAGCAGGCCTGGAAATCAAGGAGAGATTTCCCAATTCCTGAAAGCTTACAGTTCAACATAGAAGCTTAAGCCAATCTTTAGAATCTTGCCAGATCTTAGATCCGAGATTCTGCTTAAAAGTGTGAGCTCATCTACAAGCAAGGCCATTTCTGGGGGTAAATATTATTTATTACAGTCTTCATTTTTTTTAATGCAATAAGTACAGCATGGAAGTAAAAATTATAATGAACATACAAAAAATTAGAAAAAAGTGGACCATAGTCAAGAGTAATAATACTCATGTGAAGCAGATGCAGAGATGGCCTAGATGTTGGGATTATCACATCCAGTTTAAAAAAAAAAAAAACTAATAAAAATGAAAATGAATTTTTGTGGAAGAAGTAGAATAACTATATAAGGTATGAAAATTTTGACAAAGATATGGAAACTACATTAAAGAACAAATAGAAATGCTTTATATCAAATTTAAAGAATTCATTTAATGAGCTTAACATAAGACTGGATACAATAGAGGAAAGGATAATTGAAGAGAAAGTATGCAAACAAAAATAAAAATAGCAAAGGGTAAAAAGAAATAGAGAATCCAAGATATGTGAGAAAAAAAATCAAGCCGTCTGACTTGCAGTCTTGAAAGGATATAAGTACAACGGTGGGGAAGAGGAAATATTTAAAGAAATTATGGCCAAAGAAAAACTGCGAAATCAATGAAACATATCAACCCAGAGATCCAAAAATTTCAGTGAATGCCTCAAGGAGGATAAATAAATACAAAATATGTGCGCTCACTCTCATGTACAAACACACACACATCACAGCCAAACTGCTAAAAATTAAAGTCATGTTCTTAAAAAGAAAATTCAGGAAAAAAAAAAGCCTCTTATATACAGGAGAAAAAAATTATATAAATAAAGATTGACATCTCACCAGAAATAGTAGATAATATTGGAATATTTTAAAAATACTGAAAAAGGAAATATATCTCTCAAATTAGAATTCTATATCTAGTGAAATAACCTTCACAAAAATATCCACAGACAGACAGAAGCTAAGAGAAAGATTTTGTCTCTAGTAGATCTTTATTATAAGAAATACTGAAAGAAGTACTTTTGGGTAGAGTAAAATTATGAATTCCAGATTTGTGAGAATGAAGAGCACAGGAAATGGAAAATAACTGGTAATATGCAAACATATTTGTTTTCCTTTATTTAAAAGATTAAAAAGTTGTTAAAGCAACATTATTAACAATATAATGTGGTATTTATGGCATACATAAAAATCGAAATGATATGAGCACAAAAGCTTGAGTAAGTTTTTTACACTGTTTATGAAGTAGTATAATATTGTTCAGAGCTTCATAGCAGCAGCATTCATGGTCGCCCAGACATGGAAACAATTGAAGTATTCTTTGATAAGTAATTAGATAAAGAAGATGTAGTATATATATACATGGAATATTACTACTCATAGATGGATCTTGAGATAATCATAGTAAGTGAAATAAGTCAGAAAAAGTTGAGAACCATATGATTTCACTTATATGTGGAATATAAAACTAAAAAGCAACAAATGAATAAAGTTTAAATTCACAGACACAGACGACAGTTTAGTGGTTACCAGAGGGAAATAGAGTAGAGGGGGAGGTAGCTAAGGGTAAAGGGATCAAATATATGGTGACGGAAGGAGATTTGACTTTGGGTGGTGAACACACAATGCAGTATACAAATGATGTATTATAGAATTGAAAACTTGAAACCTATATAATTTTTCTAAACAATGTCACTTCAATAAACAATTTAAAAAATATATTATTTGAAGCAACAGTGTTAAAACATAAAAATGCATATGGCAATATCTATGGAAATCACTAAAAATAAAAAGAGACATAGCTAAAATGTCAAATAGGGGATAAAAATCAAATGCTTCAATATATACAATTCACTCAACAGAAGGTAGTAAAGAAAGAACAGAGAACAAAGTTCTAAATATCGAATAAATGTAAAAATTGGGAAACTCATTTTATGAGGCTATTTGTGTCCCCTTCCTCCACATTCACATGTGGAAATCTTAACCCCATGTAATAGTATCAGAAAATGGGGCCTTCAGAGGTACTGAGGTAATGAGGGTGGAGTCCTCATGAATGGGATTAGTGCTCTTATAAAAAAGACCCCACAGAGCTCCCTAGCCCATATGAAGACACAGTAAGAACTCGGCAGTCTACAACCCATCAGAGAACCTTTGCCAAACATGCTGGCACCCTGATCTTGGACTTCCAGCTTCAAGAACTGTGAGAAATAATTTCTGTTGTTTATAAGTAACCCAATCTGTAGTATTTCATCATAGCAGCCTGATTGGACTAAGACAGAGGCCAACATAACAAATATCAAAACATGAAAAGTATTACAAGGAAAAAAATTACACAACACTATCCCTCCTGAACATACTAAATATTAACAAATCAAAACCAACACTGTATAAAATAAATAATAAATAAGCTGTGTATTCGTTTGGTTTAATTATCAAAAAATGATAAATATGATATTAGCAGAATAAATGAGAAATTATATAATCATCTCAGTAACTACCAAAAATCACCTCCTATGTTAAAAAATAATACAACAACAAAACTCTTAGCAAACTTGGAATGCAAGAGAATCTCCTCAATATGATAATGGATATCTATTAAAAAAAAAAAACTATAGTAAACAGCCCTAATATTAAAATATTAAATAGTTTTCTCCTAAGTTTAAGGACATGGCAAGGATGTCTGCTCTTGCCAATTCTATTTTACTTTTTTCTACAGGTTTTTGCCATATGGTAATATAAAGAAATTAAACTATAATTATTAGAAAACAAGAGACAACTCTTACTTCACAGAAGATATTATCATTAATGTTTAACATAAAAATTTTCTGCAAACAAACTAAAATGTAGAAGGGAGTTTAATAAGGTTACAAGATAGATAGTCACTATAGAGCAAACTATTTTATTTCTATGTAATTATAGTAAAATTTGCCCCAAAAAAATTTAAAATGTAATATAGCATAAAAAAATCAGATATCTAAGAATAAACTTAAAAAAAATGTAAAATGCCTCTAGTTTGGAAACTGCAAATTATTATTGAGAGAAATTAATGAAGATCTAAATAAAGATATATCATGTTCACAAATGGGAAGAATTAATATTTTTAAGATAGCTATTCTCTCAAGTTTATATGTAGATGCCAGCCAATAATTTTGAAGAAATAGATAATTCTTAAATTTATGTGGAAGTAATGAGGATATAGAACATCTAAATCAGTCTTTTATAAAAAACAAAGTTAAAGGATTCAGTTCCTTGATTTTGAGAATTATTATAAAGCTACAGAAATAAGAGAGTGTGATATTGGTATAAGGAGTTAAGTACACGTAACTAGAGTGTTCAGAAAACCTCCCTCACTTACTCAACCAACTTTGACAAAGATGCTAAGTCAATTTAATGGAGAAAAAATAATCTTTAAAACAAATGTTGAAATAATAATCCATTCATATTAGATATAAGTGAAGCTCATTTATTCATAACCCTCCAAAAAAGGAAAAATACTTATATTCATAAAGCTTTTAGAGGTAAACATAGGAGTATATTTTCATTGACAGAAAAGAAAAATCACAACTTATAAAACAAAATAAAAAAATTAGTCAACAACAAAATTTATATATTCAGTGAAAGAAACTATTCATAAAATGAATAGGCAAGCCAGATGCTGGGGATCATATATCACAACACATATTTCTGACTAAAAGCATTTGTCCAAAATATATAATAAATCTTATATAAATCAATGGAAAATTATTAACAACTGAAATGGATAAAAGATATGATACATACTTCACAAGTCAATATATGCAAATGGCCTATAAGCACATAAAAAGATATTCAACATAAATAGTCAATATGCACATCTAAATTAAGTCCATGATGAAATATCACTTTATACCCAACAAAATGACTGAATCAAAAAATAAGACACAACAAAATGTTAAGGATCCTCTCATCTTTCTGTTGCTGTTTGAAGTATAAAATTCTTTAATCAGCTTTGGAGAACTGCTGAGCAATGTCTTATAAATTAAACATATATTACTATTTAACACAGTAATTTCATTCTTAGGTACTTATGTAAAAGAAATAAAAAATATATGCTCAAATGGACTTATACAAGAATATATAAACCTTCTTTACAATTTACATATACAGGAATAATCCAATGCCCAATACCAGAACAGATAAATAAATCATAGTCTATATCAATCTAATGAAATACTATTAACCAAGGAAAAACAAACAGTAAAAAGATATGCAAACAATTTCATACATACGAAAATGTAGAACATCATAAATGAATCTCAAATCGATTTACACAGTATAATGAATTAGTCTAAAAAAATTTATGATGAAGGAAAAAAGCCAGACAAAAATGAGTACATATTGTATGAATCCAGAGTCAAAATTAATTTATAGTGGTTGAAATCAGATAATGGCATAGGGGAGAAATTGACTAGAAAGAGGGCACAGGGAAACTTTCCATGGGAGGAGAATGGAAATATACCCCAACTTGTTTTGGGTGACGGTCTCATTGGTCTTTTAATACTAATCTAAATGACTACTTAAAATCTGTGCATTGCTTTCAACAATAATTGAGAAGCAAGACTTGAATTTCTAAATACACAGAAGCTGTAACAAAATAAGTATCTATACAGTTAATAGGAAAATTCCACTCTGCTTGGTCACTGCTTATTTGTTGGGCGGAACGTTAAGAAAAATAACAAAACATCTGCTTAGAATATCAGTTTTCTTATCTGATGTAGTACAACAAATACTTGCCACTGGGTACTGAAATGATTTTTTTGAATAAAAAACAATAATAAAAGTTTCTCCACTGATTTGCCCCTGAAGCAATTTGTAAAATATTTCTCGACATATTTATTTGTTGTTTAAACTGTTTATAAAGTAAATGTATTTTATATTTTGCTAAATTTATAAGGCTAGTTAATCTCATAAATCAATGAAGATTTTTTTTCCCAAATAGTAACTAAGAGGATGTGGAAAATGAAACTACCCTGGTTATTAATTGTGCTGCAATGTGCTTTTCCCAACAGGGTGTTTCTTTTGAGTAGCACTCTACCATCTGCAACCCGTAGGCAATAAATTGGAGATGGATGTAACAGCAGTTTGAAACCAGGACTTTTCACACTGTGAGGTGTTATTATTTTTTCCAGTATTCTGGTGTTTATGTGGTAAGTCTGCATATCCATAATGCCTTAGTATTCGTTATTAGACCTCAGTCCTGCTGCTTGAAATCATAAGGAACCAAAACCTGGAGTTCCTCTTAAAGTTGCACACCAAACTATTGTACTGATAAGTAGCTTGGTGGTTTTAAACTTTGGCCATCTGTTATAATCAGCTAAGGTTTAAAAAAAGAAGACGAAAAAGCCATGCCTGGGCTTCATCCCAGAATAATTTAATTGTAATTTTAAGAAGTCATGCTCAGGCATTAGTAATTTTTAAAACCTTACCAGTTGATTTTTTTTTTTTTTTAACCTATAGCACCTGGTATTCCTAGGTGGTCTCCCATCCAGGTACTAACCAGGCCCGACCTCACTTAGCTTCAGAGATCAGACAAGATTGAGCACGTTCAGGGTGGCATGGCCATAGATACCAGTTGATTTTAATGTGCAGCCAGGGTGTAGAATCACTGATACTAAATGTTGATGCTTAGACATGTCATCAAAGGAAACCAGTGGGGAGCAGACCAGTGGTCATAAAAACCACATTATCACTGAGCCCTGAATACCTGGGAGCATCATCAACTGACAAAAAACTATGATTGGCAGCTTAGAAAAAATGATAACTAAAGAAAATTATGGTGGTCTGTAATTTTATGTACAAAACTTTTATTAATGTTTGCTCTTCTGCTCAAAATGAGATTTAGAGCACAAGGAATGCCTAAAGCAATGGTTCTCATGTGCAAAAGGATCATCTTTCATACAAATTATAAAATGGGTTCTATTCTAGTGGTTCCTTGAAGTTGTTCTTTGGTAAGGCTGCTTTTTAAATCCAAGATATTCTGATACAGTTGGTCCACAGTTTATATTTAGATAAATAGTGAACTAAAGAATGAAGATGCCCTAGACAGAATAAATTGTGGTGTACAAAAATGAAACAAAAGCAATATCAAGAAAAGGAAAATGTGATACAGAGAAGAAAGAAGCTCTATCATTTGACCATGTCTAGTCTTTTCATTAAAAAACAAAACAAAACAAAACAGTATTGTCTTTATTACAGAAAAGTAAAGACTCACAGGCAGGGCAGCTGTAACCAATGAGAAGATGAACAAGAGTCCAACTAACATCAGTTACACCATTAACATTCCAAGACTTGGTAGTCTTTGGATGATGTGTAACATTAGCCATATGTTTAGGAAAAGTGTTTCTTGTTTGTTCATAGATGAGGACCAATTGATTGATTCTGATTCCATGTGATTGAATTTCAAATCTTGAGTCAACTGTAAATTTGTTTTGTCTAGTTTTATCTATATCACTAGCGATCAAATGTGATTACAATTGGAATCACTTGTGGATTTTTAAAAAAATATTTGGAATCACTGATATTGGAATCTTATAGGGATATGCCAGGCCATTGAGAAGCGTTTAAAGTTCTTCAGGTGATTATTCGCAGCAAATTTTGAAGTTGAAGTTGGTTTATTAATATCATCATTCAACTAATCGAGTATATTAAGAATTATTCTAAAGGATCTGAACTATTAAATGAGTCTTGGCTTTATAATATTATCACGTCACCATAATATGGGTAACCTGAATCCTTCTTAGAGGAAAAAAAGTAAGTATTAGAGCAATTAAAGACAGTATGGAATTACAGTTGCCATTTTGCACATTTTACCTTGCTTCCCTATTTTTCTCTGGCCAGCAAAATGAGTCTCCCCGAAGCCAATAACATAGTGTATGTTTGCTTCATTTTTCTAGAGAAATAATTATACTGATGTACCTACCACTTCTTTGTGTTTATAATATAACCCTTCAAAGCCATTCATACATCTAGAGCCATGGATCAGTGATAAATAATAGTAACCCTTTGTTTTTGACTTAATTGGCTATTTGGGGTCTTTTGTGATTCCATACAAATCTGATGACTTTTTGTTCTATTTCTTTAAAAAATGTTGATGGGATTTTGATGGGTATTTCATCAAATCTGCATATTGCTTTGGGTGATGTGGCCATTTTAACTATGTTGCTTCGTCCAATCCATGAACATGAAATATCTTTCCATTTCTTTGTGTATACTTCAATTTCTTTTAATAATGTCTTGTAGTTTGCAGTGTATAAGTTCTTCATATCCTTTGCTAAGTTTATCCCTAGGTATTTTATTCTCTTTGTTGTAATTATAAAAAGGATTTAAAATTTTTTTTCCTTAAATTTTATTCTTAGTATATAGGAATGCAATGGATTTTTGTAAATTGATTTTGTGTCCTGAAACTTTATTTGTTTATTGTTTCTAATAGTTTTTTTGATGGAATCTTTAGGGTTTTCCATGTAGAGATTCATGTTAAATGCAAAAAGTGATAATTTGACTTCTTCATTCTTAATTTGGATGTTTTTTATTTCTTTCTCTTGCCCGATTGCTCTATCTAGGACTTCCAGTACTATACTGAATAAGACTGGTGAGAGTGGGCATCCTTGTCTTGTTCTTGATCTTAGAGAAAAGACTTTCAGTTTTTTAAAATTAATTAATTAATTAATTTGGGGAGTAACATTGATTAACAAAATCCAGTAAGTTTCAAGTGTACAATTCAACATAAGTAATATATATATATATATTGCATGTGTGTTCACTGCCCATAGTTAGATTTCTTTCTGTCACCACATATTTGACCCCTTTTACCCCTATCTACCTCCCCCACTCCCTACCACCATCTGGTAACCACTAGTCTACTGTCCATGTCCATGAGTCTCTGTTTGCCAATTTGTTTGTTGCTTTTAGATTTATATCTCACATATATGTGATATCATGTGGTTTTCAACTTTTTGTCTGGCTTATTTGCTTAGCATGATTAACTCAAGATCCATCCATGTTGTCGCAAATATTTTTTTAGTTCTTTATGATTCAGTCTAGGAAGGTTGTATATTTCTAAGGACGTCTCTGTTTCTTCTAGGTTATTGAATTTGGTGACATGTAGTCTTTCATAATATTCCTGTATGATCCTTTGTATTTCTATGATATCCATCCTAACTTCTCCTCTTTCATTTCTAATTTTATTTGTGTCCTTTCACTTTTTTCCTTTGTGAGTCTAGCCAGGGTTTGTCAATTTTATTGATTTTTTCAAAGAACCAGCTCTTTGTTGCATTAATTTTTCCTTTTTGTGTGTGTGTGTGTGTGTCCTCAGTTTTGTTTAATTCTTTTCTAATTTTGATTATGTCCTTTCTTCTGTTGACTTTCGGATTAATTCGTTCTTTTTCTAGTTCTTTAAGACGTAATGTAGGTTATTTATTCGGGATTTTTCTTGTTCCTTGAGATAGGCCTATAATAGGCCTTATTACTGCTTTCACTGTTTCTCAACTATTTTGATATGTTGTATTTTCATTCTTATTTGTTTTATGTATCTTTGATATCTCCTTTTACTTCTCCTTTGACCCAGTTGTTCTTTAGTAGAATGTTGCTTAACCTCCACCTGTTTGTGGTTTTTCCCACTTTCTTTTTGCAGTTGATCTCTAGTTTCAAAGTATTGTGGTTGGAGAATATGGCTTGGTATGATTTCAATCTTAAATTTGTTGAGGCTAGTTTTGCGTCCCAACATATGGTCTATCTTTGAGAATGTTCCATGTGCACTAGAGAAGAATGTGTAACCAGGTGTTTTGAGATGAAAGGCTCTATGTTATCGAATTATTTACTTGACATCTATATAATTTTATTAACCGATATCACCTCAATAAATTTAATAAAAAATTAATGCTATGAGTTATTACAAACATTAAAAAATTAAAGTAAAATGCAAGTAAAATTCCAAAGAAAACCCAATGTTTAAAAAATATCCTTTAGTAAATAAAAGCTCAAGAGAGGCATAATTCTCAATATTATATTGTAATTGGCCATTTTTAGTTATTAAATGTGGGTTTTACATTCATATCCTTTCTCAATTAAAGTATTTTAAATTATATGCAACATTTATTTAAGACAATGTAGTAAACTACATTATAAACTTGTAACAAGGCAGAGAATGTTATTTTACACGTGCATCATATGCAATAGGTTGGTTGTGCATACCATAAATCACCTATAAATCACAATAGCAACACTCTGAGCATCTATTTATGGAAAAATGAAGTGTAATACTGTTAGAGAAAGTCTTTTAAGATACATATCTTAATAATAAGTACATTTAGGAAAAGATGATAATGTTAAGAACAAAAGAAATCAGAAAGTTAAACATCTTTTTTTCGCAAAAAGTTTCTAGTAAGTTATCGAAATTTGCTCAGAGCAAACACTATATATTTACACAAACAGCACATATTTACTTCACAAATTTATTTTCTTTCTAATAAACATTCTTGATAAATATCTACCAGGTAAAACACAGTTGAGATGAAACTAGATAAAATATTGGTGTTGTTTTAAAAAAATCTCAAGTTTTTGAGTGTCCAAACAAATAAAATAAAGATGAAAATGTTACAGTACAATGGAAGTTAAATGAAAACGATTGTATGTATAACTGGAAAACAAAGAGGTATAGTACATTAAATCAAAGCTAGCTTAATAGCATGTCTTACATGTTTAAGTAATACACCATTTAAGAAAATAATTCAAATATAGGAAAGGAGTAAAATTATCCATTATTTTAAAATATTTATCTTTAATGTCATTTATTTATCTTTAATGTCATGGTTCTAATAATTTGTGAAATGTTGCAATTATTTTTATGAACCCATGACAATAAATATAATTTGGGGATTACATACAATGTATGTTTTTTCTCTTCCTTTGATCTCAGATATTTTCACTATAAAACCCAGTTTTGGTTTTGGGGGCTGTCTTCACAGTGGAGTCAAAAACCTTTAAAAGAAAAAGAAATTAGAAAGAGCAGTTTTGAATTTCATATACACCTCAATTAGTAGCAAATTTCTAGAAAGAGTTTGCTTTCTTTTTAAATAAATTTCTAGCTTCCTTGCACCTTGCTGGTATGGCCCTGTCCTCACTCATTGTCCTTTGACAACAAGTGATGAAAGTAAATACTCTCAGTGGACAGGACTTTAGGGTACCTGGTCATTCACTTTGCTTGGAGGGAGAAATGGTGAGACATGTGATTCTATACAGTTTATGGGCTATGGCAAGTGGTGAAGGACTTGGAAGGAACGTGATTGGGAAATTGGTTACAAAGAAATTTGAGGAAGAGGTATGTGGATGTACTCTCTGAATGAGAAAAAAAAAACAAAGCTGTTTGTCTCCTATGTGAATGCTCACTAAAGTGTGACCTTAGCAGAAGAGGAATTTTAATAATCAAATGGAAAGGATGACCTATTCTGTGGATACCAGTCAGCTCATGAATAAAGTGGCCTTGGTGGCAAGGATAGAGATTATGCATGAGCTAAGCAAAATGAACTTTCACTCACCAAGGGCAACATGGCTATGACTACTGCTAAGTGCTCCCTTCTGGTAGCAGCAAAGGCCAACAGTGAGTCCCCAGTAAGGTGCCATTCCTTGGAGTGATCAGCCAGCTTCCTGGTGACAGGTTGATTACACTGGACTGCTTCCATCATGGAAGTGTCAGCCTTTGTGTTTTACTGGAATACATACCCTGGATATGTATTTTCCCTCCCTGAATGCAAAGCTTCTGCTAAAACTACTATTCATGAATTTACATGCTTCATCTACTGTCATGGTATTCCACACCGTATTGCTTCCTATCTAGGAATTCGCTCCATAGCAAATAGCGAAAGAAATGTGGCAATTGGCCTATGCTCAAGGAATTCACTGATCTTGCCATGTTTCCTACAATCCTGAAGCAACTGGCTTGATAAATCAGTGGAAAAACCTTTTTAAGACTCATCGTAGTACCAGGTAAATGGCAATAACTTGCAAGACTGGGGCATGGTTCTCCAGAAGGGTGAATATACTCTGAATCAGCATCCAATAAAGGACTGTTTTTCCCATAGCCAGGATTCATGGGTTCAGGAATCAAGGGGTGGAAATGGGAGTAGCACCACTTATGGTTACCTTTAGTGATCCACTAGCAAAATTTTTGCTTCCTGTTCCTGTGAACTTATGCTTTCCTGTCCCGAAGGTCTTAGTTCCAAAGTGAGGAACACTCCCACCAGGAGACATAACAATGACTGCATTGAACCAGAAGTTAAGATTGCCACCTAGCCACCTGTACTCCTCATCCTCTGAACCGCTAGGCAAGAAGAAAGTTACTACGTTGACTGGGGTGATCTGTCTTGACTACCAAGGGGAAATTGAATTACTCCTTCACAACAGACGTGAGGAAGAGTATGTCTGGAGTACAGGAGATCCCTGAGGGTGTCTCTTAGTATTACTGCGCCCTGTGAATAAGTTTGGTGGAAACTAAAACAACTCAATCCTGCTGGTACCTCTAATGTCACAGACTCTTCACAAATGAAGGTTTGGGTCACAAATGGTAACTTCTAAATCAATCTAAAAGTCAATAGAACTATTGATTTTATTTGCAATATCTATTATTGAAACAAAGATATAATAGAGAGAAGTAATTATTATTATATGGTGTCAACTTCACTTGTAATCTTGGGTAAGTTATGCATAATTCTAATTAGTAACTTATTTTATTCTATGTTATGTTTTTGTTCAAGGTCTTTCATGGTTCGGCTTAAGATCATCTATCCCATGAAGACTTGTCTAACTAAGCTCATCCTATGTTTACTTTGATGATGCTATGATGACTAATCTTACCACTTCTATATTTCTCTAATGTATTTTATATATTCAATATTAACCACATATTTTAGTTTTCCAATTATTTTGGAATCTATACATGTGCTATTTATACAAATTCTCCCTAAATAAGTTAAATTTTCTCTTTCCTCTTTTGTATACCATTTCCCTTCTCATTTGATTAATTAATGCTTGATGAAGTTTTTTCATTCATTTTTTTATTTAATAAAACTTGCATTGAAGGTTACATTTAATACAGGTTTTGAAGATAAATTGAAATAAGTAGAAGTCAAGCTTGTTCTGAATTAACTATAGTGCCTTACAAAAAGGATAAAATTGTTATTTTCATGGTTTAAAATTAAATCCTTTGAAATAACAGTTTATATCCCCCTTCCAGTGATAAAGACTGTTCTGAAAATTATTCTTTGAAAGACAGAACACTGAATTTACTTTATTGGCATAATTCAAACATTAAACATCTGAAAAATTTGGAGACCAGGACAGTTGATGATGGAATAGGGCTGCTTTGTAACACTGTAAATAACATATATCTTCCTCATTTAAACCATCAGTTACAAAGAAGTTTTTGGCATATTATAGAAAGTGAATTATTGTTACAGAAGATAAATCGCTTCTCACTGTAATGCTTTAAAAAAGCGTTAATAAGTAAAGTGTTGGTGGTGTATTTCATAAAATAGTTTGTCAGTTTTCTAAGATTGGTTTGTATTTGATATTTCCTCCAAAGAACCATATTTATACATATATATATATATATATATATTTTTTTTTAAAGGACTAAAATGGGTTCTAATATGTTAGTAGATTTTTCCACTCTATTTAAACTGTTTTATCTTTGGAAACATCTAAAAATAATGAGAAAATTTTCCTTATGAACAATTTGAAAATGAAATTAGAAGTTTGACAGATAGACTATTTATGTTTGCTTTTGTGTTGTTTTATAAAATTAAAAATAAATCACAGTTTTATGGATTTTCATAGTTTACTTGAAATACATCGACTGCCCTTGAAATCACATTTATATTGAATTGGAGGACTTTTAAAAGTTCTTGTTAGCAAGGTTGGAACTTTAACCTCTGAGTCTGTATTTAAAGGACATATATATGTTGTGTGTGTGTGTGTATGTATGTGTGTGTATATATATGTGTGTGAATGAAAAGCATGCTTTACTAACAATTCTTTTTAGATACTATCTCAATTTGCTAGAGAAGTTTTTAGAAATTTGGATATTTCATTTAGATATAAATAATAATAAAATAATAATATAAATAAAAATTTGGATATAAATAATAACCTGTTAAAGTAGTTCAAAGTAATTGGTTAGAGGATGTTCTTGGGTGATTTTAAAGTCTGAATATGGTTTGAAAAATAAAATAAACTTTAGTATATTCTCACACAGATTGTGATGTATTTAAAACAAGAGTCTCTACAGATAGTCGAATTTAATTCCTTCGGTGGAGATAATTTCTAAGTCTCATATAATATCCTGTTGAATTATGTAATCAGCATTTTATTTCATGATCCTCCCTGATAACTGTTTTCAGCAGACATCAGACTCTTAACATATTGAATATTACCCACACTAGCTAGTGGAAGAGACCATCAGAGTCCAGTTAAAAATAGAGATTATGCAGCTATAGACTAATTATGTGCATTACTTTGCATGAATATTTCATGATATTATCTCTGTCCTCAGGCAGCTTAAAATCTGCAAGGGTAAATGATTTATATGAATAATTATCTTAAGTTTAAATATGTAGTAGGGAAATTTAAGAAAAATATGTGATTTGAGGTCTCATCTGAATCATGGTAGGTTCTGTGAACATGGTAGAATCATAATAAATTTTGAGAGGTGCATAGGACTTTCTCAGCGTAGTGCTGGAATGGTTGAGGAAGGATGTCAACAAAACAAAAGATTCAGAGAGAATTGAAAGCTGTTTTATTATTGTTTTGTTTAGTGAGACTGGAATAGCATTTTATTTAGAAAAGTAGTGGAAGATATGTAGAGGAAATAGAGGACATCACATGATCTGCTCAGGAATCCTGTTAAGCAGTATAACAATGGGTTTGATTGAGTAGGGGAGTACAGTCAGAATAAGTGATTTGCTTTTATTGAAAACAAATTAGTAGATGCAAAGTGATAGAAAGTAGGAGTATAAAGTGAATTTATTGGCTATTGTAATAATCTAGAAGTGAAAAAATGGGTACCTATAGAAGAATGGTGACTATAGGGTTGAGAAGAATCTGTATATGAAAAGTACTGTGGACATAGAACAAATAACATTGGCCCAATGTGGATGATGTCAAAGGAGGAGTTAACAATGCCTCTGACTTTGTTAACTTTTAGACTGCAAAAATCATGGTGGCATGAGTCATAACAGAGAATTCAGAAACATAATTTGTTCAAGAAGGTGGAGGGAATGAATTCTGTTTAAAGATCTAGTTAGATAAATATTGAAGCCAAAGTACATCCAAAAGTTAGATGAAGTGGTAATATGGGAGATAGTTTGAAAATGAAGATAAAAATTTGGAAATCTTCTCTTTATATGTAATAATTGAATTTTTAAAGCTGTGAATCATCCAGAATAAGAAAAATAAAAAGAAATATGAATGAGATAGAGAAAAAAATATGACTAAGGAATTTTCCACAGAGAAAAATTAGATTTAGGGAGAAAGAAGAGGAAGAGAAAGAAGGATTAGGAATAGGAAGAATTGAAGGAGAAGAAAGAGATTAGTCTTTCAGGGGCATCATTTATATTTCAAACCAAAATCAATGCGCTAGATCAGAATCACCTGAGGATCTTGTTAGTCCACTAATTTCTAATTTAATAGGTCTTAGATGATGCCAAATATCAGAATTTCAAACAAGTTTTCAAGTGATGTCAATATGCTATTAGGAGGTCACAGTTTGAGAACGACTGCATAGAGTGTCCTGGAAGATGAGAGGAAGTTTTCAGGAAGATGAGATGGTCCAAACGTCAAGTATAATTAAGTATTCAGGAATAGTAAGTACTGAGAACTGAGAACTAATAACTTAATCTTTTGTTCTAGCATATTTGATTTCCTTAATTATCTTACAAATGAGTTAGAATTTAATAACTTGGGTTATTGACATTAACAGCATTAAAAGATGTTAGAAGTGTATATGTATGGCTAGGAAATGAATGTTATAAATATAAATTAATTAAAGGGCTGATGGTGAAGAAGGCTTTGAAACGACAGGTAAAAATTTTTAAGCTCTCTTTTTCTGGGTCTTCCAAGATAATGAACAAAATAACTTTCCCATGATAAAGTGATGGTATGGAGAAAATGTGCTCTTCCTAGTGCTAGTAGAAAAATACCATTGTAAAGAGAGCTTCGATTAGGATTTGGCCTGCACAATTCATGCAAAAGAGCCTACTCAAGTAGAAGAGAAGGGAGGAGAAAGAAAGAGTCTGAAAAAGAGTGTGAAGAGAGACCCTGTGGCCTGGGGCCAGGAGAGGGCATGTGAGAAAGGAGTCACATCTGCTGGGGAGTTCCAGTGAAATTTTCTGAGGACATAATTGGACCTCTCGCTAGTACCTCTTCATTATACAGCAGATGTAACTGTGCTTCTCATGGAAGCTAGTGTGTGTATAAATTTTGGCCCAGGTCCAAAAGGACTTAACAGCTGATTTACATTGATGTGCTAATTCAATAATTAAAATAACTCTCTTGTTCTGATTTTCATGTGCTAATTTAAATTTGAGATTGAAAACTTCCTCACAGGGATTTAAAAATTTAACCGTCTTTATTTTTGCATTTTTATATAAAAAATAAGATTTCTAGTATCTTTAGAAAAATCAAGGAGACCTTATGTAAAGCTTTAATTCATTTAAAAAAGGTGGAGATTTCTTTATGTTGCATCTAAATCCATCTTTTCCTAATATCGAACTGCTGGCTTTGCTCAATCTCCTTTCTGAGTAAACAAACATATAATGTAAATCTCTTCTCTCCAATTTTCTCCAATTTCCTTATAAATATTTAAGACAGTTTTTCGGTTTGTTTTTGGTTTTAGTTTCATCTACTCTTTTAGCACATTATGTTTATTCAGTCATTCCTTGTGAGTTTTTCTTTTCATGTGAAGAACGTTACTCGTTTAAGCTTACTAAAGTTTGTCGCTATTTCTCTCGCACAGGTGTTGAGAGCCTGTAATGCAAAAATTAGGAGTTCAGGCATGTAATTCATGTTTGCCAATGCATACCGATAGGTAACCATTAGCGATCACCTGTTGTCTTGTGTTTGAAGAGAATCTCAGGATACCGTAAGACTTTGTAGAATATTTCATAATTCATAGAAGCTTTCTTTGTACATAGGAAGGGTAAGTCATGCTGTATTTGTAACTTGTTAGTTATATTCAGTCTGTTTTGCACGGTTGGGAGAAATCACAAGGTTCTCTTTAATTTTCAGGCCTTACATATTAATTATCTCATTTTATTTTCATAGCAACTTTGATACTGGTTGTATGAACTTATTTTCACATGCAGACACTGACAGAGAGATTAATTAGTTAGCCCACGAACATAGAATAACATATGAGGAGGGGAAGTTGTTTTGCAGCATCTGTTTGCTAGCTTCTAGCCTTTTAAATATAATACATGGCACATTGCATAATTTGCTATATGTATCTCAGAATATGTTATATTTCCTTGATTCTATATTGCCATATATTCAAATATCCACCATTATTTTAATAACAATTTATATCAGTTCATTATTTTTTTCAATTTGTAATCCTTATTCACATCAATTGTAAGATAAATCGAGATTTCAGAAAAGTACAAAAAAAAAGGGAAAATATAACCTAAAATACCAGTAATTTTTCAAAGTCAAAAAAAAATAACTAGGAAACAAATGCTTTTTAAAAATTTTATCATTACTCTCAAGTTGTGTACTTACATTGTGCCAGTTGAATTCTCTGGGAAGCAGACAGGAACATTTTTTAGGAGTTCAGAACTTTTACTGACTACTAAAATCTATGAAAGAAAACAAGAGGTAGCACAATTGGGCAGGAAGAGTCCTCATGTCATTTCATAGACATGATGAAGTCACTGCCGGCTTATTGGGGAGCTCCAGAGCAGAATTGTCTATTAGACTTGCATTGGGTAGAATTGGCTAGGACTTTATGGCACCATGTTTCTCAGTCATTAGCTGGAGGCCATCTTGGAAGCGAGGCTGACCGTGAAGATGCAAACAGCTCATGACTGCCCGGTAGCCATACTCCTAGAAGCTGGACAATGAAGGAGGATCTCAAAGGAGAATCTGAGTGATGCATCTCCCTGTCCGCAACACACATCTATCACGAAAATCAATATTTTTAAGTGTATATAAATTATCATGCCATGGAATTTTTATATTTTATATAGTTACAAATAACCAAGCAATGTATCACAATATGTACTTCTGTGTTTACAGATTCAAAAAAAAAAAGATTATTTTCTAGCAGAGGTTTTCTGCAAATTCAAAATTAAATAGGTATTTGTGCATTTATAATCTGATATTAATTACTTAAATGTTTAACTCTTTTCAACTTTGGTCAGAGAACTTAATTTATATTCAGTACACCATATTCCCTAATAAAAATTAGAGACAAAGTAGCAAAAATTAATATATTTCAATGAATCTAAGCCATTACTAATTGTAAAATGCAGCATTATATGCTACTAAAGAAAATGACCGATTAAGCAATAATACAATTGTATCTTATGAGTTTGTCAAAATGAAAAAATATATATTACTGCATATTAGAAATATGATTCCTTTGTTATATTCCCATTGGTGATTTTGCCTCAGAAGGAAGCCAATAATCAGTCATTTTTCTGCCTAGAAGAAACTGAGTGATATATATGAGATTCTGACTTATATACAACCCAGAACTATAGACTCTCATCCTCTTCTCTCCCTACTCTACTCTCTGGCCCTTCTCTTATTATCCTGGTTGCTATTTGTAAAGTCTTGACCACTAAATATTCTTCCCCTGTTATCAGTCAGCATAGGCTAAAGTCTCAGTGACTTTGTAAATAAAAATTTATTTCTTACTCATAGTAAATATAGAGGGCACAAGTCTGTGTTCCATGTAAGTAATTTAGGGACATAGCCTGATAGAGACCCTACCATTTTGTGATGGAGACTTCTTAACATCTAGCTCCCAGAGAAACATGAGGTTTCTCTTCTGTCTTAGCCAAGGAAACAAACATTACTTCAGCTTACATTTGATTCTTAAAACTAGTCACCTAACTGCAAAAGGGACGAAGAGTGACGCGTTTTTGTGTGTGTTTCAAATAAGGCAAAAAGAATTGGAACAAGTATATGAGCAATCTCTGCCACAACTAGCAACATTGTTATAACTCATTTCCATCTCATAATTATTGAATAGTGTCTTCCAGAGGCTTCATGCCTCAGAAAATATGGATGGCATTAATTCCTCACAGCTAGTCTCTTGAAACATATGGCTAATTCACCAATTTGAAACACACCACTGAAATCTGCTCTCATGTTACTTTTTTGATCAATACTTTCTGCTCTTGGTACTTTTCCTTACCCTTTCATAATTAACTCACTTATAATTATCTCAATCCAGCAAAGATAAAAAGATATATAATTTATAAATAAAGTATGTTTATTAATAGATGTCCAAGATCCCCAATTACTTATTAGAGTAAGTTATTACAGTTGGTAAATACAGTGTATTCACAAAATGGTAAAATACTTTTACCCCATCTTTATGTTTTCTTATATTTTGTCATACTCATTAATTGATAATACTATAATTACTGGCATTGCTCCCACATCTAATTTAATCTTTCCTGATGATCTCCTTGTTAAAACTGGATCTAGCGTACAGTCATATTCTTATTTCAAAAACACTTAAACTCTTTTATGTCTCTATCTAATCCCAGCTTGTTAATTGGGATGATTACGTTTGGTGTTGACCAAATCTTGAGTGTAATACTTAAAGTGATTCAAATTCAATACAAACCATACCACTTTGATCATGCTGTGATATATTACAGAATACTTTCTCTGATGTATTAATTCACAAGTAATTAAAATTTGGTCTTAGTTACTCTAATGGACTCACTTCCTTATCACTAATCCTGCGATCTTAATTGTGGTGAACAGAATTTTTTTTCTACAGTGATAACCAATGTTATCTACTATAACTATCAATTTATAAATATAAGTATTCACCTTTAACTCTTAAATGGGTAAGTGAGCAGGAAAATTCGCAATATGTTAATGTGGCCTTTCTGCCATACTTATTTCCTTAAATAATGGGCTGAATTCTGTCTTACTGTATTATCTTTTGTGGCCTGGTTGACTGCCTTTAAAAAATATGAACAATAAATTATAGACTGATAAATCTTCCTGGACTGGTAGGAAAACTCCTGCAATTCCTTCAGCAAAAATACAATCAAGTTTTTATAAAATTGTCACAAACAAATCATTACAATTTGAAGATGAAGTGAAAGCTGTTTCTCTTAAACTATAAGTACCAGTGACTGAAACTTCAACCACTAAAGGACGTGAAATTAAAACAATTAGACCTATTAAATTTTTATTAATTTACTCTAATGATCTGAATATGAAAGCTCTTGGAAGCCTTTTTATTAGAGTACTTTGTTTGCACATATTGGTGAATCGAAACAATAAATTGTGAGGCCAGACATGTAGTTTCAAAGTCTGGATTTCAAAGTTACGTGATTTAGGAAACTTAATCTCTTTTTTCCCCTCTAAGTTTTCATACCTTTTACTGTGTAATGTCAATAAGATCTAACTTAAAAAGCTTTCGTGAAGATTAATTTGGACTTTTTTTTTTTTTTAAAGAACAGAAACAATGTCTGGCACAAAGTCAGTTTTAGATAAACTTTCCCTGCTTGCCCATGCATCCTACACTGGAATTTGGAATTTATATCTAAATGTATGATTCTAGCAACTGTATCTGTAGAGCACTCTAGAGAAAGAAAAGACATAGGTTGGATCTTTGGGCATAAGATATAGGTAGACAAAAGTTGACACAAGTTTCCTAACACATAGAAGAATTATATAGAAACTTACAAATTCAAACTCATGAAAGGAGCCATATGTTAAGGTCTCATTATAATTTGAGCTTTCCTAATAATTACTCAGAATTATTGGTGTTCACAAAAGTATTACTATATACAAAGGGAATTATATACTTATAAGACTAAAATTTTGTCAAAATATACGAACCTTTTAACTTCTTAGGCAGAAACATCCATTCGTGTAATTCATGAATTCTACAAATATTCATTGAGCTCTATTGCTCGAATTAAACAAAATAAACATTGCAATAAGATGTTAGGAGGTTGAGTGAAATTGTTTCAAAACTATCAGTCTCAGACGATGATTTTATGGGGATCCAAAAATTTACTTATCATTTTATTTAGCAATTCATTATATCTAAAGGAGTATTATTATACCGTGGCCACGTGCTTATATTCTGCATATTCAGAATATACGAAGTATCTCTTCAAGTTTCTACTACCCATGTATTTGGTACAGATTGCAACAGATAGCAATAGTGTCTGAATCATTTAAAAATTGTTAAATTGTGGTTTTACCAAACCTGGAAATTAAACTAAACACTTTAGAAATATTTTCATTACAACAGATTGAATAAGATAGTTTAAGTAGTTATCCAGGAAAAGAATTCACTGAAAATCCCTCATTCTTCAATTTCAAGTAGCAGAAATATTTCTTATTTAGAAAAGATATTATTTACAGGAACCTTATTTTATCTGTGTTAGAAACATTATAGCATAATTTTTCAGAGCACAGAGTTTTTAATTTAGTTAGATAAACCAGAATTCAATTCCTTATTGTATGAATTGGAGCATATTGCTTAAATTATCAGTTTTCTCATCTTCAAAATGCAAATAAATAGAGGTTTTTAGGAATCAAATTATGTAATCCATTTAAAATGTATAACATTATTTAGAATACATTCATTAAGAAGTTGATAAGCAATAACTATTGATGCTTTTATATTATCAACTGTTTTATGTTACCAATTTAATTTTCAACCCATTTAAAGGGCTGCAATACTGCATTAGTATTAGAAATGGTTTCTGTAAATGAATAAAGGAGATGATGATTATTTTAATAAATTCTTAGATTCCATATGTCCATTGACCTCAACTGAGACAGAATTATCTTTTTAATTTGTATTTTTTTTTTTTTTAGTAGCAAACTTAATTAAACATAGTAGTTTATGTCTTCTTAGGACAAGATTTCGAAGGACTGTATTCATCTTTCTGTATACAAAGTAGGGCAAAATTGAGCTCATTTATTTTACTTTCTATTTGTTTATAGTATTTCTTATACTCTAAGCTTTTATTACATAAGAAAAAGGATAAAAATCAATGCAAACTCCTTATAATAATGCACAGAGGCCTATAGCTTGCTGTTCTGCACTGTCAAAATTCAGAGATTCAGGGTTCTCTTTAGCAGAAGAGTCTTGATCTTCCTTTTTTGGCCTTAGGATGTATCAGAAGTTATCTCAGCTTTCCCTCCAGAGAGGTATCTGAGAGTCCCTTAGCCTAGTTGACTGTACCGGACAAGTCTGTCTCTACAGCATTTGGTAAACCTGGAGCAGCATATCCCTCTGTCCACTGAATCAGCTGGCACTAGAGACAAAAGAAGATCGTGATGCAACAGTGAAAGTAATTAATTTACCTCATAGTATTCAGCTTCACGATAGAATGGCAAGAGCTCTGGTAGTCAGAATTTTCCTTCTCCGCCTCATGGGTGCTGATTCAGCAACTTACATGTTATGAATCTGGAATTCTAGATTTAAGGGAATAGTTTATGATTAGATGTCTTCCTGAAATATAAGAAAAGGGAAAAGGGTGTTGAATAAATAGAGAAAAGATGACCACTACTGGGTCTTAATTCTATGATTTGTTTGTTGTAGTGCATTTTATGCTATAAATGATAAATAACTTCCATAGTTTTAACTAGAGTCCAATCCAGATATTAGTGAAGTGTTTTAGTTATGTTGATGAGGCAATGTAGCTTTAGTTTGACATTAATAACTTTGGAAAGCTATGTTTTTGAGTGAATACATGAAATATCAAATATTTGGAAGGCTATTAAAAAGAAAATGCATATAAATCTGATGACTTTTTTGTTCTATTTCTTTAAAAAGTACCATTGGGTTTTTGATGGACATTGCATTAAATCTGTATATTGCTTTGGCCATTTTAACTATGTTGGTTCTTCTAATCCATGAACATGAAATATCTTTCCATTTCTTTATGTCCCCTTCAATTTCTTTTAATAATGTCTTATAGTTTTTCAGTGTATAGGTCATTCTCATGCTTCATTAAGTTTATTCCTAGGTATTTTATTATTTTTGTTGAAATTACAAAAGGATTTTTTTTTTCATTTCTTTTTCTAAAATTTTATTGTGTGTGCATAGGAATGCTATAGATTTTTGTATGTTGATTTTGTATCCTGAAACTTTACTGTATTTGTTTATCTTTTCTAATAGTTTTCAGTGGATTCTTTAGGGTTTTCCACATAAAGAATCATGTTATCTGCAAAAAATGACAATTCGACTTCTTCATTTCCAATTTGGATGCATTTTATTTCCTTCTCTTGCCCGATTGCTCCAGCTAGGACTTTCAACATTATGTTGAATAAGAGTGATGAGAGTGGATAGCCTTGTCTTGTTCCAGATCTTAGAGGGAAGGCTTTTAGAGTTTTACTGTAGAGTATGATATTAGCCTAGGGTTTGTTGTATATGGCCTTTATTATGTTGCAGTACTTTCTTTCTAGATCCTGAATGGCCAAAGCAATCCTGAGAAAAAAGAAGACTGGTGGTATCACACTGTATGATGAAAGAAATCATCAATGAAACAAAGAGGCAACCAACAGAATGGGAGAAGATATTTGCAAACACACCTCTAATAACAGGGCTAATATTCAAGATATACAAAGAAATACAAAGAACTCAGCAACAACAACAACAAAACAAACAAACAAACAACCCATGTAAAAAATGGGCAGAGAACCTGAAAAAACTCTTCTCCCCAGAAGACATACAAGTGGCCAACAGATATATAAAAAGAAGCTCCACTTCACTAGCTATTAGGGAAATGCAAATCAAAACCACAACAAAATACTACCTCATACCTATTAGAATGAATATTATCAACAGGATAAGTAATGATAAGTGTTGGAGAGGTTGTGGGGGGAAAAAGTACCCTCATACACTGCTGGTGAAAATGTAAATTGGTACAGCCACTGTGGAAAATAGTATGGAGGTTCCCCCCAAAATTAAGAATAGAATTACAACATGACCCAGCAACAACTGAAATTCCTTCAATATATGATTAGATAAAGAAGATGTAGTATATATATACAATGGAATATTACTCAACCATAAGAAGAGATGAAATACTACCATTTGCAGCAACATGGCTGGATCTTGAGATTATCATGCTAAGTGAAATAAGTAACAGAAAAAGTTGAGGGCAATATGATTTCAACTCATATGTGGAATATAAACTGAAAGCAACAGACAAACAAGACAAACAGAGACTCATGGACATAGATGGTTTAGTGGCAACCAGAGGGAAAGCGGGGAGGTATGGAGGTAGATAAGAGTAAAAGGGGTCAAATACATTGTGACAGAAGGAAATTTAACTTCAAATGATGAACAAACAATGCAATATACATATGATGTATTATTGAATTGTATACTTGAAGCCTATGTAATTTTATTAACCAATAAATTTAATATAATAAAAAGAAAATGTGTGCTGTACTTTCATAATACAAATGTGAAATGTATGAACAAAAATGTACTATGAACCAGTTTTTACACAGAATAATATTATTTTCAAATATTACAAAATAGCAATTTCCTGTGGAGTTATATACATTGTCTTTATTATTTTGACAGTGTTTTATTTTTTAAGTAATGACTATTATCTTTAGAATATTAACAGTTGTGCATTGTGTAAGAATCAAAACAAGAAAAAAGATCTCTTTCTTTAATAATTGTAGTGGAATAATGCGATTTCTCAATTTCTATTTTATTCATCTAAGATGATAAATGTTGCCTATCCCAGATAAATCTATAGAAAACAAAGGAAGTCTCGTGAGAATTACAATGGTTATTTTGATAATGAAAAATGTACTAGATATCATTTTATGTTTTTAAAAAGAAGGAGAAATGTTTGCTTAGGGAAAGAACATTAGGAGATATTTAAAAAAAGATAAGAAATTTTGTACCCTACAACAAAATATCTGAAAAGGTTGACATAGTTTTTCTATTATGAAATAAACCCCAAAAGCTATTTAATTGTATTTATGCCTAAGAAAAATTAAAAATATAAGAGAGCTGGATAGGTTTATTTTAAATTATTTCTATTATACTGTTTACTTATTTATAAATATTTACTTATGTACAAATATTAACTATCATGATAATTTTGAACAAATACAGATTTTTATCCTTACATTTTGAATGGTGCTGTCTTTTCGTGAATCAACAGATAGAACCTGTAAGTAGACAAGAGACAAAGAAATTTCCAAAATAATACTCCCAAATATAGTCAAATAGGTGCAATCTAGAAATGGGTAAAAATGAAATTAATGTAGGATGGATGTTAAAAACTATGAGTTCCTTGAAAAATTGAAAGCCTCCTCAGAATCACAAGTGCAATTAGTTAAGACAGAGATTAGTTGGACTAACTAAATCATAGAAAGTGTTATTGATACCATATTTCATTTTGGAAGAATGGAAGAATGTATATTGCAGTTTCAGAAACCCAACTTTCTAAACAGTCTTTCACTAAAGCTTTTATAAACCAATCCTGCTTTTATATTTTGTTATAATTTAGAACGCCCAATTCATGTTTTCCTTCCTCCATAATATCTCTGATAAGAAAGTGGTGCAGAGAAAGAGCATGTAGAGGTTTTTGCTGTCAAGGGTGCCATCTGGAAATCCAGTTTTCATCTCTTGAACTTTTCTATGCATACAACCAGTATGCATCTAAGAAGGTGCCCCATGAGGCTGGGAGATTGTCATAACTTCAGAAATCCATATCTGTCTATAAATGGAGAATCAAATACCAAGTTTGTAAAAATACTATGTAGCCAATATGTAGAAGATGAAAATTTCCAATTTGAACTATCTTATTGAAGGTATGCCCTAAAATTAAAATGAAATGCTGATATTCTAAGGAACAAGAGAATTCAGATTATGTAAGCAGAGCCATAATTAAAGAAATATTGGATGTGAGAAAATGATAATATTAAAGGCATTATACCAAGAAAATCGAGCAAGAAAGAAATATAGGCCAAGATAGTGAGCCACATGTGTGCATTTTTCATTTCGTTGAGGCTGTTGGACAGTTTACCCTAATTTTATTTATAAAGGTATCTTCTTAAATCTCCCCAACAAATTTGCTCTTTAAATACCACGCATGAAGTAAAGTCAATTAGATCCACCAATAACTATAGTGGAAATGTGGTTTGAACATAAAGCATTTGAGGAACATACTTATTTGCTTTGGTCTATACAAAGGAAATATTAGGAGAGCCCCACTATGAAATTATTAAAACATTAATGATTCCTATATAGAGACATAATTAGTTAATAGCAGATTTGTTACCAATACAAAGACTTGTGGTATCTTAGACCAGTTGTTTTTATAAACTTATTTGAAAAACTAGTTCTAGATAAATTACTGAAAATAAGTGGTACTTGCTTAAGATATTTGAGCAGAGAAATTTGTCCAAGGAATATGCCAAGGAGAAAGTGTATAGCTGTTAGTGAATTGTGTAATGTGTTAGTATAACATATGGCATCTCTGGTGGACTTATAATCTGTATGATTTCTGATGAAACATATTAGATTCTAGAAACCATTAGGCTAATAATCTTTATTCCATACTTAGAAACTTGGTATCCCTATGATGCAGTACGGATTTCCTATTGCGGGAGGTCAAGGATGGGGGTTGAAGCCTGGAGGAGTATCTACTCAGAGAAGTCATCTGTGACTGCTATTATTCTATGAGGATTATGTTAGGATTAGTGCAGCAACTAATAGATATAGATTTTCTTTTTGCAATAAAAATATATTTTTTACAACAAAATTTAATTTGAAAATTAGGGATTCACGAATTAGAGGAACTTCCTTTTTCCAGATTTAGTCTTAGAGACAAGAAATACGTGGTGTAAATTCATTCAACCAATATTGATTAAGCATGCTATGTCTCTGGCATTGTGGTAGACACAGAATATACAATTGGGACTTAAGTTATTCTCGATAACCTCACAGTTAGTAAAAAAAAAAAATGTAAATATTAAAAAAAATAGAGTATGTCAAATGCTACAATTGTGATATAATTAAGTTGTTGAAGGAAGATGGGGGTGTTTGTTGCTTATAATGTATTCTAGACAAGAAATGGAGTAACAGAAGTGGTGGAATTGGGAAGAGGGATAACATCTAAATAAGAAGGAAAAAAAGGATAGAAATTCAAAGCAGAGAACACAGTATACACGAAAAATATAAAGAGCTTAGAAAAAGTTCTGTGTATCTGGTATTAGCATATAATTAAGGCGGGAAAGCTGTCAGGGTAGAGTCTATAAGGAATCAGAAGTTGGAGTTCTTAAATGCCACACTACAATGTTGTTGTTTTTAATCAGTGATGAGCCTTTAAAATTTTTCAGTGTTTGAAGTAATATGATTAGTTTATGATAGTAATATGATCAGGATAACTCTTGAACAATGTGAAATATAGATGTGGCAGAATCAGGGACAGGAGTATAGCTAGACCTGTAAAATGCAAGTGAAGAGACTGGCGATTGTTTGAATGTGAAGAAAAATGAGAGGAGGGTGTAGGATACATTTTTAATGAATAGCTGAATGATGAGAATGGTCACGAGATGTTACAAAATCTAGAGATGATAAAAGTGGTTCTGAGAGTCTTCTAGGTGTGTTTGCTTACAGATGATATGGGATTAAAGATGAGAAATTTGACTTTTTAATAAGTCGACATGAAAAAATATATTAAATATTCAGATGATGAAATAAATATCTGGTGATCTAGGACAAATTCTGTGAGAAGACATGAATTAAATAATTTCATTGATATATTAAAGTTATTTGAGTAAGTTCATTTTAAAAATGTCTGTAGAGACTAAATTCAAACCATAAATGACAAGAGTATTTGGCTGGTATAACAAGAATTTGGAAAACAGTGACTCTCAGATCTGGTTCATCAGGTCTGTAGTTCCATTTTGCTGTATTTTATTGTGTCGATTTTCCTTAAAAAGGTTATTTTATACTCAGTTGACTTCCTTACATACAGCCACTGGCAGCAGCTGATGCATCATGCTTTCTTATTTGAATCTGGGATAGAGTAAGTAGGAGCGAAGGAAAGAAATGTCATTCCAAAGCACAGAATGAAAGTTCTATGGTTCAGTCTCAATGGGCTGTCTTCAATGACATGTTCCTCCTGAACTAGTAAGGATTGGCAGCAGTTTGCCAAAAGGGTTGATTTACTTAATAATGAAATAACCATGGAGTTAGTGATGGAGTTAGTTTTGCCCAAGTTAAGTAGAAGAGAAATAGTAACTTGAAAAAAATTAGACTCTGTTAGGAATAAAAGAGTAAAATACTTGGTGGCAACTAATACATGCTTACTGTAAGTGAGAAAATTCAAGCTTTGTTGAAAGAATCCTCAGCAGTATCAAAATGAAAGGCTATGATGAGGAGAAGGAATTCCTTAGGCAATACTGAGAAGAAAAAGTCAGAATTGTGTCTGTAGGGGAGGAGGGGAGAACAGAGGTGCTCTGGAATCTAATGGAGAAGAAATATTTTATGAGGAGAAGGAGATGCAAACATTTGGAGACTTTGGATCTGAATCTGGGATCATAATTATTCAGTGTTTCAAAATATCTACCTCAGAGTAAATATTCGTAGTTTAGGTTTTGCTTTTCATCACAGAATTTCCAAACATTCATACAAACCAAGGACACATAGATTGGTTCACCTCTAAGACCACAGTCTTCTCAAAAATCCAGGTTTTCCAATACATAGCTAGTAATTAAAACCATACAAAGCATTTGCTAAAGTATTGATCCTTAGTCTCTGGAGATTATGGTTCAGAAGTTCTGAGTCAGATAGGAACCCATAGCTGTGATGTGCCCACAGAGTTTCAATTGATTAGTCAAGTTTTGAAAACACTGTCCTACACCATGAGAAATTTTTTATTGAGTGGTGACTTATAAATATAGTTGAGCACATGAAGAGGGTGAAGATGAACGCCATGTGGCCCAGTGTGATAAGATAATATTTTTATAAAAATAATATTGACGTATATAATAAAGAGATCTCTGCATATTCTTTTACAACCCATTTTTTTATGACCCGAGATAAAGTAAGTAGGTTGAAAATATCTAATTCGATATGCTACCGTATTTAAAGAAAAAAAAGAGGAGTGGCACAGATATTGACCATCATAAAAAAATTATTGAAAATAAATACAATGTTTAAAAAAAAAAACTTTACACAATACCAAGATGCAGTTGTGTTGGAATTCTGTTTAGATCTTATCAAAGTATGTAGAATGGACCTGGACATTATACAAGATGATAAACTAAAATCAAGAAAAGCATTTTAGAAATGTAAAGAGGATGACTGCTTACTGAGGACAGAAAATAGCAGAACAATAGAAATGTGGTTAGATCATATAACATAAAAGACTAAGGAGAGAGGATCTTAACACATGAAAGAGAATAATTTAAAACCCCAGTCTGGAAGCAATATATTACACACCAGGTAGTAAATTCAAGAAAATTATTTACTCAGGATAAAGGTTTAGATACATTTGAGGGTAAAAGTTCTACAGTATGAATTTTGGAAAATTCTGTGATGAAAAGCAAAATCTAAACTATGAATATTTACTCTGAGGTAGGTATCTTGAAACACCGAATAATTATGATCCCAGATTCAAATCCAAAGTCTCCAAATGTTCGCATCTCCTTCTCCTCATAAAATATTTATTCTCCATTAGATTCCAGAGTATCTCTGTTCTCCCCCATTCCTCCCCTACAGACACAGTTCTGACTTATCCTTCTCAGTATTGCCTAAGGAATTCCTTCTCCTTCTCATAGGCTTCATTTTGATACTGCCACTTATATGGAGGAAACACCCTCATTCCTACCCAAAATCAAGTTCCCTATTTGTCCCAGATTGCACTTCCTTTTTCCTTCAGGTCAGGAGCATTCCGGCCTTTCTCCTGCATCATCATTTTTAGTTTTTAACATAAATATAGTTTTCATCAGTATGTGACCATGTTATTATTTTGCATCTTAAAAAACACTTTTCTAAAAATTGACTTCCTTTACACTACTATTCCATCTCTCTATGCCCCTTAACAGAAAATTGAGAAAATTAGTAATAAATAAAAAGAGAGGGGGAAAACTTTTGGAGGTGATATATATGTTATGGTATAGATTGTGGTGATGGTTTCAAGTATGTATACTACCTCCCAAATTGTCAATTGTGCACATTAAATATGTACAGCTTTTTGTGTGTCAATTATACCACAATAAAGTGATTTTTAAAAAAGACCATTGTCTAAATTCAGTCATTATCCCTCATCATTTATTCTCTCAATTTTTAAAATAAACATTTTAATTAAAGTGTAACACACCTATAGAAAACTGCATGCATTGTAAGTGGTTAGCACAGTACATTTTCACTACTACCCAGATTAAGAAATACTAAACAACTCCCCCGCCCCACACACAAAATCTAGCTCTCTTGTACTTTTATTAGTAAATTAGAGTTTTTTTGCACCATCCCAGTCACAATCCACCCTGTCTTTCTTTTAGGTAACTTTGTATTCCATGAATAACCTTTCCTATATTTTAACATCTTATATTGCATGGAATATTACAGCAACTAGGTTTTGTTGTTGTTCTACATTTAGCCATTCTAGAGGTGTGTGGTGATATCTCATGGTTGGTTTTAACTCATATATCCACGTTGCTAATGAGGTCTAGTGAAGTACTCAATTACTGTATGTCTTTTACTTATTTTTAATGGCAGCTTTTTGTAGACGTTCATTGATTTGTAGACGTTTCTATATATTCTGGATAGAAGACCTTTGTCAATTATATAATTGCAGGTATCTTCTCTAATTTGTGGCTTGCCTTTAGCTCTTTTAATGGTGTATTTAGATAAAGTTCTAAAATTTAATTAAGCCCATTTAGCAAATATATAGAATCCTTATTTTAAAAATCTTACTACCAACAATCATAAAGACATTTGCCTCTTATCTTCTAGAACCTTTATGGTTTTTCGTGTCACATATTAATCCATAATCCACATGGAATTGATATTTTTGTGGATTGTTGAAGGAGGAGCTCAAGATTATTTTTTAATAGCTATTTAATTTAGTTTCACTTATCGAAATGATTGTCATTATCTGACTTTGGGACCGACTTTGTCAGAAATTTGGTGTTCATACGTGTGTGGGTCTGTTTTTGAACTTTCCATGCTGGTCGTGGCTCTATTTGTATAGCCTTATGACATTACCACTGTGCTTAAATGACTGAAACTTTGTAAGAAATCTTAATATCTAATAGGAAAAATTTTCTTGATGTGTTCTTTTTTTCAATATCTTACTTGAATATTTCAAATTCAATTTGTCAATTTCTTTAAAAAAACTTCAACTTGTCAGTTGCTTAAAAATAACTTCTAAAATTGAGATCAAGATTATATTAATCTATAAGTTAGTTTGAGAGGAATTGATATCTTTATATAATTGAGTCTTCAATGCATTAACATGAACTATTTAGGCCTTAAATTTTTCTCAATAATGTTATACAGATTTTTAAGTAGAGATGTATGTAGTTTTCTATAAAATTTATGGGTTTTCAATGATATATTTTTATTTTAAATAAATTTCACTCCCTAGTTGCTTATTACTAATAAATGGAAGTACACAATTTTCTTGTATAGTTTATTATCTGTAATGACTTTTGGAGGCTAAGGTTTTTATGAGCTAACGGTAGTATACATCTGTGGGAGGAAAAAGCATCTTGGAGAAGACAAATTTCATCCAGAGAAAAACCAGGCAGTTGTTTCATCATTTTTTTCTCTGATTCTTCTTTCAGTTGCCTGTTTCTTCAGAAGTCAGTTTATTACATCATTGTAAACATTACAAACGATCTTGTTTAGCCCATAGCAAACCCTCTTATTGATATCAGCAGAAGAAAAAGCTGTGACTGTACGCGATTCTGCCACTGATTAATTTTAATCTTTCTGAATAGCTACTTTTTTTTTCATAAACACATAATAGAGACTCAATGCCTATGCAAACTGAAAAACAGTTTCAGTTGCAGTGGAACAACATTTACGAATAACAGTTCTCTGACAAAGACGACTCCTTGATGTGGAATTCAAAGATGACTGCCGATAATTGTTCTATTCTGGGAAATGCATACTTAAAGTACAAACTGTGCTATTGTTTTTTGGGTATGCACAGTATTATTTCATTCGGATTTAAGGGTGGCATGTAAAATGTATAAGATAATACATAAAATGGGTGAAAAATTTAATTTCTATAAGCAGGAAAAACAGATCATGCTATGTAGTCACTGTTGGTGGTATTGTAATAGCCTGAGAAGACCCCTGCCACTCTAGCAAGAAATGATCAGGCAGCTATTAAAAATTGAGTGTGGATCCCCTCCAAGATGAAACAGTCTAATTCAGTCTCTGATGGCTAGACAGTTACAAAGGAAATTAGAAATGAAAATCAAAGAAATGTGGAAGAATTAAAATATCTGAGAGACACACATAGGAAAACAATTACCTATTCCTGCTTTAAAGAAATAATATAATAAAATACCCTTTTAGAGATAGGCAGATATAGTTTTACCATACTGTGTCAATTGCTTTTAATCTCTAATACTTGTTTACAATATGTACATATTTGCTTACTATAAGGCAAAAAAGTATAAGGGTTATGTTTGGATAAATACATTTGGGACTTGAGAGAAGAAAGATGAAAAGTTAGAGTGGAAGCGGAAACAATAGGATTTTATTAATTTAGTGTCAACGTTGTGTGCTTAACATGTGTCTAGCTCTTAGATAAGTCCCTTATTTAATCACTACTCAAATCCTTTGAGTTATGTGTTTTCATCCCCATTCTACATGTGAGCACACTGATATTCAGTGTTAAGTGATACATGAAGGATCATACACATTAAGGATTGAAAGTCAAATTCAGCCCACATTGTCTGAATTCATATGTTCTTTTTCCACAGTACAGAAAAATGTACTTCCTTTCTCAAAAGATATATGTTAATATATAACCACAGGCCCCATTAGAACAAATGCTTTTAACTTAGAACAGGATTTGGTAGAGGAAGAGTATTTTTGACATAAGTACATTATGTTGATTACAGAAAGTCTTAATCCATTTAGTCCTTTTATTCAACCTACATGAAGGGCCATGTGTGTAAGATGCAGTAAATCAGGAATGAAATGTGTCCCTAGGTCACTCCTGGAAATTACACTTGCACTAAGATAAAACAGTTCATAAATAAAATGAGATATAATTTTTATGATATGCTTTACAGTAATAATTCTTAGATTGATATTTAAAAGTTATATGTCATTTTCCATTGATTATGCCTGTTTTCCTATAACCCTTCTGCCCTTCTATCAAAACATTTTATTATTTACCTTTATAAATTATGTTACAAATGGTGTAAACAAATCCAAAACAGATTATAAGATGAATGTTGAATAAGGGAAAGAATTTTCCTTTATGATCACTGTTTTCATATCAAATAATAGTAATGAGAAAACTTTGTTGCTACTCACCATTGGAGAATATTATGTGAATGGGATTTTATCCTTAATTATAAAACCAATCACCTAATTGTACTGATTTGTAGTCCTAGTTTCTTAGTGTGAAAGGAAATAGTACAGAGGACCAATATGGTTGCTTTAAGATTGACCTGTTAGGAATCTCACTGCCTCTTTGAGCTTTTTCTTTAATATTAAAAACAGAAGAGGAAGAATTTAGCCACAGTAGGTAGTAAGTGATTGTTTGCTGTACTCTTTGATATTTTAAAAGACTGTGATTCATTATAAGGAATCATATGAAAAAAAAAAAACATATTTATCAGAACATCTTCAATGTCCAAGATGTAATTAGTGAATTGGGGACTGGCTTTATAACCGGACTCTGATGTTAGTGAAACTATTTAATAATCTTAAAAATAAGTACAGAGGGAAAATGTGATAAATATGACTATAACAATAGTGATAAATATGACTATATTCAGGACCTTCTGTATACCAGATTAGTCTAGGTACTTCAGATATACCACCAAATGATAAAACAATAACAGTGTTGGAGTTAGATAATCTGCTTAGAGGGCTACGCCACTTTTTGTAATGTAGACCCTTAAAATAGCAAAATAGCAGAAACTCTCAAATTGTAGTAACAGTGTTTTATAAGAAGAAACTTCTTTTTTCTTTTTAAAAATTTTTTCTTTTAATTAGTTGACATACAATAATATATTAGTTTCAGATGTACAATGTAGTGATTAGACATTTACATAACTTACGAAGTGATCACCCGATACAGTACCCATCTGACGGCATGCATAGTTATTACAGTACTGACTATATTCTCCATGCTATATTCTACATCCCCATGACTATTTCATAACTACCAATTTGTACTTCTTAATTCTCTCCCCTCCTTTTTCATTCCCCCCCACTGACAACCATCAAAATGCTCTGTATTTATGAGCTTGTTTCTGTTGTTTGTTTATTCTGTTCTCTAGATTCCACATATAAGTGACATCATATGACATTTTTCCTTCTCTGTCTGACTTATTCCACTCAACAGAATACTCTCTAGGTCTATCCATGTTATTATAAATGGCAAGATTTCATTCTTTTTTATGGCTGAGCAATATTCCATTGTATATAGGTACTACTTTATCCATTTTTGAGGAAAACCCAGGTTGCCACTATATCTTGGCTATTGTAAATAATGCTGCAATGAATATATGGATGCATGTGTTCCTTCAAAGTAGTGTTTTGGATTTCTTCAGATAAATACCCAGAAGTGGGATTACTGGGTTCTTCTTAGTCCCTTGTTATAGCCTTTGTTTTAAAGTCTATTTTGTCTGATATAAGTATTCTACTCTAGCTTTTTGTTTTTATTTTTATGAAATATATTTTTCTGTACGTTTACTTTCAATCTGTGTTTTTTGATCTGAAGTGAATCTCTTGCAGGCAGCATATGGAACGGTGTTGTTAACATCCATTCAGCCACCCTATGTCTTTTGATTGGAATATTTAATCTATTTAAAGTAATTATTGGTATATAGTTATTGCCATATTATTTTTTGTATTTTTGATCTTTTTTTTCTTCTACTTAAAGAAGTCCTTCCACCATTTTTTTGTAATACTGATTTAGTGATAATGAACACCTTTAACTTTTTTTTTTTTTTTTTTTGTCTAAGAAGCTCTTTATTTGTCCTTCGAATCTAAATGATAGCTTTGCTGGGTAGAGTAATCTTGGTTGTAGGTCCTTGCTTTTCATCACTTTGAGTATTTTTGTGCCAGTCCCTTCTGGCCTGCAAAGTTTCCGTTGAGAAATTAGCTGACAGTCTTAGGGGAGCTCCCTCATAGGTAACTGACTGCTTTTCTCTTACTCCTTTTAAGATTTTCTCATTGTTTGGAATTCTAATTATGATATGTCTGAGTGTGGCCTCTTTGAGTTCAACTTGTTTGGGACTGTCTGTACTTCCTGGGCTTCTATGTCTATTCCTATACCAGATTAGGGAAGTTTTCCATCATTATTTCTTCAAATAGGTTTTCAATTCATTGCTCCCTCTCATTCTTCTGGTATGATGTGAATGTTGGTATGCTTGACGTTGTCCCAGAGGCCCCTTAAACCATCTTTATTTTTTTGGATTCTTTTTCTTGTTGCTGTTCTGATTGGGTGTCTTCTGCTGTTTTACCTTCTAAGTCACTTATTTGATCCTCTGATTCATCTTATCTACTGTCGATTCCCTCTCATGTATTCTTTTTTTCAGGTATTGTAATCTTCATTTATGATTGGTTCTTTATGTTTTCTATCTCCATTTTTGTGTTTTCTATTTCTTTGTTGAAGTTCTCACTGAGATCCTTGAGTATTCTTATAACCAGTGTTTTTGAACTCTGAATCTGTGAGATTGCTTGTCTCCATTTTCTTTAGTTCTTTTTCTGGAGCTTTGTTCTGATCATTCATTTGGGACATGTTTCTTTGATGCTCCATTTTGGCTGCCTTCCTACATTTGTTTCTAAGTATTAGATAGAACTTCTATGTCTCCTGGTGTTAGTAGAGTGGACTTATATAGTAGGTGTCCTATGGGGTGCAGTGGTATGGTCTCCTTGGCAACCTGAGCCAGGTGCTCTAGATGTGTCCTTTGTGTGGGTCGTGCATGCCCTCCTGTTGTAATTGAGTCTTGACTGCTTTTGATACATCAGTAGGAGGCACTGACCCTCAGGCTGATTGATTGTGAGGATTGCCTATGACAACAATGGAAGAGCTGTTGTGCAGGGGCTAACCCTATGGAGCAGGATTTACTATAGCAGGGCTCTGGTGCCTTCCTAGTCTGCCCTTTGTATATGTTGTTTATGTAGGTGGTTGGGTAGTATTCTGGTGTAGTCTGAAGCTGGACACTGTGTGTATTGGTTCTGGGGCCTCTTGGGAGGTGCTCTGTTACAGGCTAAGGTAAACTGCTGCCTGTTTCCTGCCTAGGGCCACTTCTTCTGAGCTACGAAGTGGTCTTCAGATGGCTGCCACTTATGCCGGGCTTAGAGATGCCTTGAAGATGCCAAACTGCTAACCAAGGCCTGCCACTGCTAATGCCGGGCTTGGGACTGCTTAGCAGGAGGTACAGGGCATGCCAAGGCCAGACGCTGCTTTTCTGGGATTTGTGAACCTTTGAGAGATTTTAGGAGAGTCAGCAGCGTGAGCCAAGACAGGTCATTTGTATGGAAAAGCCACTGGATGGGCCTGCAAGTTGGGAGAGTTGGCCTCTCAGAGAATCACCAGGGCAGGGAGAACAGTGTTAGCCAGGTTGATGGACACTCAGATATGGTGGCTGCCTGAGTCTAAAGGCCGGGTGGGGGGAGGACTCAACAAAGGAATAATGGCTTTTACCAACACTTCTGTCTGGGAGACCCCTGTCTCTCCAGCCTTCCTACTCTCTGGAGCAAAATTGACACAGGCCCCAGCTACTGTACTTTAAAATCCATTACAGTATTTACACCAAGGCTATGCCTCCTGTATGCTCATCTCATCAACATGAGTATGTCAGAAAAACTAAAGTAGACCATTTCTGGGAGACAGGGGTGGACTTTGGTTAAAGGACTCCTTGATGACTTTGTTGAATGTTTCTTAAATGGCACAACTCATACCAGCCTTCTCTCCTTCTCTCCTTCGCTAAGGGTCAAGTTGCATCACCATCTGATTGATTCTTTTAGCTTTCCCTGGCTCCTTCCCTGTTTTCTTTTACATAGGCCTTTTTATTTCCTAATAAAATCTTTGTATGCTTTCTCTTTTGTGTCTGCATCTCAGAGGACCTGACAAATACATCAAGTAAGAGATTTTTTATGGTTAAGTTTTCAAATTTGGAGGTAAAGATTTTTGGGGGGAGGGGGAGAGGATAGAGGATGAGAACATAGGACTGAGAGTTCCAGAAAACAAAGTGTCAATTTTGAGGAAGAAAGGGGCTAAGGTAGCAGGGGAAATTGTGTTTAGGAAAACACACATCATAATCCGTATGGTGAAAAACTTCTGAGAAAGAGTGAGCAGAGACTTTACTTATTAGGCTGCAATGAAGGAAATGAAGCTTGTGGGGTTTAGCTTTTCATTAAATTTTTTTAAATTGTGGTAAGAACACTTAAAATGAGACCTACCCTCTTGACAAATTATTAAGTGCACAATGCAGTACTGTTGTTAACTATAAGCACAAGGTTGTCAGCAGATCTCTAGAACTTATTCATCTTGAATAACAGAAACTTTCTACTACTGAACAGCATCTTCTCATTTCTTCCTCCCTCCAGCCTCTAACAACCACCATTTTACTCTCTGTTTCTGAGTTTGACTATTTTAGATACCTCATATAAGGGGCATCTTGCACTATATCTTCTGTGACTGGCTTATTTCACTTAGTGTAATGTTCTCCCAGTTCATCCATACTGTTGTGTACGGCATTAGACTTTGAAAGAACTACTTCCAGCCATCTCCTAGTGGATATAGGATTGTAGGAATTAGGGCACTTTTGCTATCTTGACTTTCCAGCAAAGATCTTGCTCATCAGTTTTCTTTGAGTGTAAAACTGGCTTGTGTGGACAAATGCCTCATCTAAGGTCTGACAGTGGTGTGGAAATGGCTGTAGTGACTCCAGAAATGAGGATTCAAAGAGGGGCAGAGTGCTAGTGGGAAGAGTTCAATTTTAGGTTAAAGCAGAAATCTCAGTTATCAGAAGCGTTATAAATGCAGGGCTCTCTCTATAGTTTTGTTAAATAGTTTAACCCGATAATTTTAATATCAATAAAATTTAATAATTCAAACTATATAAAAGGAGACCTTGTATTTGTGTGGATTAGGAAAAAAACAGCAGAATATTCTATTTTGGATTGAAATATATATGAAAATAATCTTTCAAATAAATGATATTCATATTTTTGAGGAAATTTTAGACTTGCTTGGTAAAAGAGAGCAGATACTAGAGAATCAAAGCTTTTGTTGACAACTCTGTTGCTATCGGATTGTGATGAATCAGCTGCTTTACCATTACTAGACCTAAAAGTGATCCTAGTTTAGAAAGATCAATACATAAAAACTCCAGACTTAGCCATTTTAAAGCAAATGTTTATGTTGAACTTTGTGCTAGAGACTGCAAGATGCAGCATGTATTCTGAAAGCATATGAATAAGAAGCCTGCTGATGAAAAACTAAATAGTAAAATAAAGTATAATCTCATATAAACAAGCATTTGAATCACCAACCCTGATATAGTATCCCTTGCTGACAGGTAGTGACTGCATTTGGAATGAGGAGAAATTTAAAGAAATAATTAACATCCAGCTCTCTGTTTGTATGAATAAAAAATTAGAAATGTACATGAAAAGGTCGGTTAATTTCAATTAATAAAAGTTTTGAGAGGCATAATGAAAAAGAAAAGTATCTATTTTCAACCTTTAATACCATAGATATGTCTAATTTCTTATTAGCTCTCTGCCTTCAAAGGAGATCTTGTCATATTTGTGTGAATTTGAAAGAAAACAGCAAAATAGTCTAACTTGGTTTAAAATATATCTGAAAATAATCATTCAAATAAATGATATTCATATTTTTGAAAATTTTGAGGAAATCCTCCATATTTCTTTTGTCCTTTATCTCAACAAGTTCTTCAATGGAGCAGGAGTGTGGGAGATGACTTGAAGGGATTCAGTGATTTCTCTTTATTTACTTACGGTTATTTTGAATTTCCAACATTCTCTAACTTAAAAGTTGCTGAAGGTGTGGTTTTCGTGGAGTTATATTTTAAATTTTTCCTGGAAGAGATATTAAATGCAAATGTAAGTAGCCACGTTGTCTTCAACTATGTGATAGTTTCTTCTTCCATTTCATTTTATTGTTGATTATTTTTAGGATGCAAGAAATCATTTGATTTTTCTACTGAACATTTATGCAGCCATTTAGTTTCCAAATAGATAAAATTAGTTTCTGTAATGTTTCTTATATGTTAATTATATTGTACATAATTAATATAATCAGCATGGTTTCTGCCCTTGCATATTTACTTGTGTCTTGATGCAGAGTCATATTCTTCAATTTAGAAAGAGTTGACAGCTTCTTCCAGGGATCATTATGCAAAGAGATAAACACTTGCAAATTGTACCTTAAGTGTAAATTTATTAAATGTATATGTACAATAATTAAAGTTACAAATAAAGTACAGAAAAGTTATGTAGAATACAAAGCAAACATAAATAAAAACATTATGTAACTTATTGTTAAAATTTATTTTAAACATCAACATAAAGTAGTTTAATAAAATTAATAAATGTTTGTGTGATATTTGTCTTAGTTATACTTATCTTTGGATTTTTGTCATTCCTACTTTTACATATTCCTAATGTTTCAATAATATATCAATTACTTTGCTAGCTTATAATGTTTATAGCTAGTTTAACAGATCTAAAAGTAAAATAATATTTTCTTAGCCCACGTAAATTCACAATATCTCAGCTTTCCATTGGTTTCTTCTTAAAATAATACAGGTTTGACCATTTATGTAAGGGTGTTTCAAAATTAAAACACTGAACATCAGGCTAAACTTCCCTTTGCTAGATAAACTTTCATTGAAAAATCAATAATATTTTGTTTCTAAGTTTATTTCTTTTTTCTTAGGCTTTAATTTTTTGGATTTTTTGTATCCCTAAAAAAGGAAATATACTTTTAAAAACTTGCTAAATATTATGTAACCTATCGTCCTCTAATTGGGATATATTGGCCAAACCTGGTACTTTTATTAAAACTTATGCCTTATCATTGTCCTATGGTAATTCATAGACCATCTATACTATTCATTTCCTGGGAATCTGAGAAATTCTGGGAATCTGTGGTGAGTGCTCATTTTTGATGCCTGAGGACATGGGCCATGCTGTACCAGTTTGATCAAATGGTGTATATTGACAATAGAATGTATGGTGAACACCTGTTTTTGCTCTGACGGGGCGGGAATCTGAGTGGCTGGGGTCAGTCATTCAAATGCTGTGTGCCTACGTGACTGACCCCAATAAAACCCCTGGTACAAAAGGCTCAGTTGAGCTTCTGTGGTTGGCAATATCTCACACGTGTTTTTACACACCACTGCTAGGAAAATTAAGTGTGTCCTTGTGACTGACTACACCAGGAGAGGACACCTAGAAGCTTATGCCTCTTTTCTCCTGGACTTCACCCCAAATGTCTTTCCCTTTGCTGATTCTAATCCATATCATCTTCCTGTAATAAACTGTAGCTATGAGTATAGCACTTTTGAAACTCGTGAGTCCTTGTCAGTTCTCCAGCCTGAGGGTGGTCTTGGAGATTCTCGCACAACACCTTAATCATTAATAATATTACCAAAAAAGCCATCTTTGATTTTTATCTCCCCCCTCCCCGCCCCAGTTTACAGTTTTCCATTCTATTTTCAGTTGTTCTTACTATATGGTTCAACCCTCCACTAGGGTGCCATGTGGAGGTCCTTAAATAATGGTCCTTAAATAATGTCATTTCTTTCAGCATCATTTCATTAAAACATTGATGAGATGCCATCAGAACTTAAAACATTGTTTATGTCAATTAACCTGCAGTAAAATTGGTTCCATTATACATCGTTTCACTTAAAGTTTCAGAGCCTGCGGACAATGTTAAGTGAGGACTTTTTGTAATTGTAATTGTTTCCTTTCTCCTAGCCTCCATGCTCTCTTTCTGTGTTCTCAGCACACACCATTCTGTCATCCAAATATTCATGTCCTTTCTTAAGTTGACTCTAATAAAGTTGGATTAAAGTTTCTCCTCCAAACCTTCAAAAATAGGAAAGAAAATCTCCAGGTATTTTTGAAAACAAATCTTCTATTCCCGAGACTTCTGTCATTTGTTTCCCACCATAAGTGTGGCTTCTTTTACTTACAAGTAATTCACTTATGAGACAAATATTTGCTGAGCCCCCACTATATGATTTTTGCTCAATACTCTGCACTAGATAAATGAAGCATAAGTTTTAACTTCTAGGGTTTTAAAATGTAGTAGAAATTTAAATAGTAGGAGATGAATGATGAGAAAAGCTATAAGAAAGGTATAAAGGGAGATCTGTGGGATACTTAGAATAAAGACCCTACTTTCATTCAGTGATAATTCAGGATTTTTGCTGATTTTAAAATTTGATGTTTCTCCACATTTGTGCTTCTATTTTAATTTCACATTCTTAGATGACAATGCCATGCCCGCTCTAATAGTCTGGCATCATGCCTAGTACAGTAAAATATAGAAATAGATAATGTATAGTTTTTGTTAAACAGTTGTTTTTCAAGTATTTAAAGTGCCGGTATTTCAAAGGAATACTTTTTAATATAAATGTTAATTTTAAAAACACATGTTATTATAAATAGCATTATTAGAAGACTACTCATACTTTTAACATCGGCTTCAAGGAAGTTTAACATTGCTTCTGTATTAATTATTAATTATAATATTAGTTTAAATACTAGTATCTAATATTTTTAAATTATTTTTAACCATGTTAAGAAACAAACTTTTATAGTAGTGAGTAAATATATTTATTTGTTTTGTAAAGTGGTAAAGAAACAATTAAGCTTTATAGAATGGAGAAACTTAAAATTCAATACCTTGACTCAAATGTTTCTTTTGCCCATTTATATTTCTAGTTATCCTACAAAATTCCACTTGCTAGTGCCTGAGGTTTATATCATTCAGTTAAAACGTAAGGTATTTCCACCTTATTTTGGCTCTTCTTTGTTCCTAATTTTCTATACCTTGTGAGTCATACAAGTTACATTCTAAACTATAGTTTAAAAAATTGTTTATGGCATTTGTGAGCTCAGATACATGTTATAGAAACTTGAAAATTCATATAACTATATAGAGCTCAAACTTCTGCTCAGAATGAAAAGTGGCAATTTCAAGACCGTAAGATAGTTTGTAATATAGCTGGAGAATAGAATATAGCACTACAATATTTCAACTTGCAGAATAAAGAAGTAAACAAAAAATCTAATCTTTGCACGTATTATATCTAATGGATATGACTTCACTAATATCCACAATGACAAGATAAAAACAGTATACCATAATCAACAACAACAAAAAAAATGTAAGCCACATATTTAGGACAATTGTTGGTTATCTTGAATTCTTCATCCTCTATTTCAAATATATCGAAAGACATTCCTGAAGTAATCTGAAGAAGAGCTATAAATTGTAACCTGCAAGTTGTAGGAAATTAAACGTAGATTTTTGCTTTACCATAGGTGCTAGCAGCTTTCTTGACAGTAAGATAATATTACAGAAATTCATTAATTATTTTATTAAATCTCTGTTAAGTGTCAAGCATAATACTAAGTTTTAGAGAATGCACAGACTATAAACAAAGTTATTTGCATCAAAGGAGCCACAGCCTCCAGGAAAATATAAATGTGAAAGGACAGTGATTACAAGTATCCAAATGTTATTAAATTCAACAAAAGATTTTTTGGTCATAAAAAATATCTGCCTGGCTCTGTGGAGTGCATTGGTGAAGAAGACAAAAGAAATGAAAATTACTTTGATTAAAGGATTAGCCTCACCCCAAAGCATAGTCAACTCTTTGATGCAAAGTGTTCAGAAATTTATAGGAAATTGTTGATTCATGTGAAGGTTTTTTTCAGACCAATGTAGAGTTTGAGTAATTATGATCCATAGGTTAGAAGATGGGAAAGAAAGGGTAGATGAACCTGGAAACAGATAACTAGAGTATATTAGTCTAGTTCGTTATGACAGAAGGTTCAACTGTTAGATGTAAAAGTAAAAAAAAAAAAAAAAAAAAAAACAGGGTTTCAAGGACCATTTCAAACTCTCCCAAGATCACTAGAGAAACTGAAGGATTAGATGCGATACAAAACAGAAATTCAATTACAAAGAGCCTGGAACAAATACGGTAGGCAATCAGAGAAAGCTGACATCTAAGAAGCTGCCCAAACTCTACCCCAGATGAAATAAGTTTTGAATCAGTGCTGAGATGTTAATATAATTTTCTTTGGCTCTGTCACCCTACCCTAAAGCAGTATAGTAAGTCCTCACTTAATGTTGTCGGTAGGTTCTGTGACTTCAGGTGAAGTGACTAAATGATGTATAACAACACCAGTTTTACCTTAGGTCAGTTGATATAAACAGGAGTTAAGGTCCTATGGCATCTCATCAATGTTATAACAAAATGATGATGAATGAAACAACTTTATTCGAAGACCTACTGTATTGACTAAGTGTATGGAAATAAAGAGCCAACGATTATAGCTCATCAGCTGTGTCCAAATGTAAAGGCTACCATTTCAATAAAGTAATTCACTGACTCTATTATTGTCCTGTTAACACTATCAAGCACGAAAGGCGTATCCTGATAAGTTCAGGAAAAAAAAAAATTGTTGTTTTTTCTCTTAGTATTATTCCCATTAAAAACATCCTAGAACTGTATTTTACTAAAATATGCCTAACTTCAAGACAAATGTTCTGAATTACTTCTACTTAGAGTAATTTGAATTTCTCTTTTTTCACTGTTGCCTCTGCACTAAAACATTTAAAATGATGTGCTTTAGTTATTTTCAAAGTGGTATATACACATTTGTGAATGCTATTACAATAAAAACAGTGCAGACAGAGTAAGTAACCCTTTGGCACAATTTCTTTTCATTACTTATCATATTTGAGACTTCTTCCAGAAAAGCAAGAAAAAAAATTAAAACAAATTGATTCTTAATGGTTACAAATGACTTTTTTTTTCAAAATTGTAATACAGATATTTGAAAGGAAGAAGCATTTGAGGTGCTGAGAGATGGTTTCATGAATTCCTTTTGAATGCAGAAGAAAAGTACTGTTTTTTGCCTTTACTGATTTAAATCAGCAATTGTACATTCTTTACTATCTTCACACCTAGATGATGACCATGGATGCATGGGTATCATGAATGCATTTAACATTCTCGACTACATACACTTATTTGATTAATATGAGCACCTTGAGACCTGGGTTTGCAGCCAGAAGTGCTGCTATATTTATGACAAAACAGAATTTGCCTCTATGTTGTGGGACACAATTTATTTTGGGTCAAATTGTTTTGTTCAAGTGTGTATATTGATTTGCAGATTCATTTCATTATCTGCAGCTGCAGCCGTAAATGCTATTCTGATACTAAATTTTCTGAATATGAAAGTAACTAGCTAAAAACTATATTAATTTTGTTGTTAGCCCCAACTTTTGATTTTTATTTAGACCATCTAATTAATTATTCATTTATTCATTCAGCAAGATTTTTTAAGGGCATAGCATATGCCAGGAATGTTTAGATGGAGAAATGCTACGACAAAAAGTAAATATGACATTTTTCTTGCTTTCAAAATGTTTTGAATAGTAGAAAGAAGGAAGGTAAATTAAAGTGAAAGCAATAATTCCTAGTAGGTGCTGTGATAGACAGAAGTGTTTATAGTATACAGTGGGTCCCCCCAATTTGTCACTGTTATTTAACTTTCCAGTTTATAAAAGGGTTCTTCGAAGATGTATCTCTAATAACAAATTATTTTTTTTCCCAAAAAACGATTACATACATGTTTTAATTTTAATATCATGGACACTTGCCAAATTTGTCATTTTTCTTCTTGCACTAGAAGAAAAAGTTTAAATAATTAACAATTATATTCACAAAGGCCTATAATTCTGTGTTTATTTTCACTTACTCCATTCTTCCTCCTTCTGCCCATCTCCATGAAAACTGATGCTTGTAGCCTTCTTCAGGAAAGCCCACTTAGGTTTTCTGATAGAGTCCACTTTGGGAAGACAACTGAAGAAGCAGCAGGGGAGATGAGTAGATGGTAGATCTGGAAGAGCAAACAAAAACTATGGAGAACTTTTTTGAATAAGAAAAAACAGAAATGTATGCTTTTTAATCCATAGTAATGTGTGTACTTACTGCTTCCTAATTTCAACTCAATTTAGCACCCTCCGTATACAAATGCTTCCTTTGGAGCAATAGAGAAAAACGCAGAGCATTCTACAAGTTTTCAGAAACAGTGTTTTCTTCTCTCTATGATGCATATGATACTTTTTGCCAATCTATCAGGCACAGAGCAAATACCTATCTGCCTTTGTTGGTGGGAGCTTGAAAGGAGAAATTTTGTGTATAGTATTTTTTAAAAATATGTTACTAATTTCCACCGTGAGGGAGTTATATATTCATTTCATGAAGAATTTGAACTTTGTTCTTTTGTCCTAAGTCAAATCGATCAAAGTACACATAACATTAAAAATGAAAACAAAGAAATAGTACAAAATATCTTGGACCACTTTTTAAATAATAATTTGTGGAACAACTCAGATATTAAGATTAACAACAACAACAAAAAGAAGAAAAGCCAAATGCTGAAAATTTTGGGGAGCTCAGATTAATAAATACTAGTATTATATAACTATATGACAATTAGATAAAAAAGTGAGTCTCTCTAAATTTTAACTTTCTGTAGAAAAACTGTAAGAATTCTCTAAAGTGCTTTCTAGGTGACTCAATTAACCATCTATTTGATTCCCACTTACTCAGAAAATATTGAGTCGATAGCATGTAGGAAGCTTTGTGCTAGGCTGTGTACATATAGCAAGCTGTGAATCACTTCAAGGTAGGCAGAGAAATGAAAAGGCATTTTCAGAACAATGTAATGGAGTTAAGCATAGGATCCTATGGGAGCATAAAGGATAGTTATGTAGTCCACCTTGTGGGGCATGAAAGGGTTAGTGACATATCAAACTTGAATTATAAGAGTAGAAAAGGAATTATTCAAGGCAAGGAGGACAATTTGAGAGAGGAGATGTCAGCATAAGCAGAGGAGATGCTTGGTGCAGTTAAGCACAGCTGGAAGCTTGGTATTTCTGGAATTCAGGCATACTTGGAGGTGAGATGAGAGAGGGTAACCTAGAGAGAGAGATGATGGTTTGATCACGAAGAGCTTCCATTTAAGATTAAGTTAGGATTTATCTGCAAAGATGTGGCCTCACAAAAGCATTTAGCACAAATGATAAGGATAACGTTTTTTGAATGACTGTTCCAAAAGCTGTGTGAGAAAATTTGTATTGCCTTTTGTTCTTTGGTTCCACCATGCTGTTATCTGTTTCATCCTTATCAAAATCTTTAGCTACTAAGTCATAATGCATAATTTCCTCATCCTTTGCTGGCTTGGAAATGGGCCAACTTTTAATGTTTGTGTATGGAAGGTAACTCCTAGTGATAGGGCAGTTAGATATATGTATACCCCTTCTCCTTTGTCCCATCGTATCATTCTTTTCTGCTAAATTAAATGGCATAGCAGAATAATATGGCTCTCTTCATACCTATTCTACATGATTATTCAGTAAAGTAATGTTTGTTCCCCGATGGGCAATATTCCCATATTTGTTTTGAGGTTAAATAATTTTAAAAATCCCTTTGCATATGTGCCTCACTACTTATAATCTGTATTTTGTATTGGTGACCATGAGAAGCTGGCATCATAAGTTGCTTTAACATGGGACAGTATACTTAAGTCTTAGTCACATGTTAAACAAATTACATGTAATTTGCTCCTGGCTTCTGCCAGGAGTCTATATATAGAATGGAAATCAAAGATAATCCCAGGTTCTTGCTAAAGGATACACTTTGGAATTTAAGGAGCACTTTATGAAGTCAATACACACAAGGCAGTGGAAAAGTCAAAAGCTCAGTTGAGCAAATGTGAGGTAGAGGGGTTTTGGGGGAAGCAATTGAAAAGGAATTGAAGTAATTGAAAGAAAGGAAGATCTAAACATCACCTAGAAAAAGAGCTGACCAATCTATAGCCTGTCTAAGACTATATAATCTATCTGACCTATCTCCAATATCTAGAACTAGAGAATCAAAGCTTCCAAATCAATAGGTTAGGCACTGCAACAGAAAAATCAGAAGATTCCATCTGAAATACAACCCCAAACCTTGATGTACCCAGCAAGGCAAAATGTTGAAATTGGTCCAAGGTATCCATCATTGTGCAATCACATCTGCTGCCTCTTCCACCAAAGGGTCCTCAAACTTGTACAGTTGTTGTTATTTGCAAAAACTATCTTACCTTTGCAACAAAGGACCAGAGAGTCTCTAATGTTTTGAGTTGCTCCAACGTCGCTCTCAAATTGAGCTTCTGTTTTAGTCATCTCTAACCTGTTAGACAAACATGTCTCCTTGTCTTTTGGATTCAAGGACTCCTGACAAAAGGGTCATTTTTACCTCAGATTTTTACCCAGCGGTTCCTGTTTCACAATCTTTATTTTTGTTAACAGTTTGTTGAATTTCAACTCTGTTCCAATTATAAAGCTCTTTGGATGGGAACCCTAGAGCCCTTGCTGACTGGCATGCTGCTAGGTTCCAATATATGTGTGAGTAATATTAAGTAAGAACTTCAGTTATACATACCGAAGCCTATTGATCTGAAACAAGGTATGACGATTAATAAATGCTAAACTGCTTTTGGAGATACATTCTATATGAACTGAAATCTAACAAAAATGCATAAACAAATACCATCAGAACGAATCACTACAGTTATTATGGATTGATAATTTTTACTGTTTAACTGTATGCATTATGTGTAGAAAAATTGATTTTTCTTGTTTTTTATATAATGTGACCAGTAGAAATTCTACAAAGAAGTTAAGCTGAACACACACACACACACACACACACACACACCCATAATGAATGAATGAATTGTAAGTTTGAGTTAAATCTGTGAACAACTTCATTCCAATCAAATTGCTTTAGAAATTCGATTCATCTTGGAAATTGATTCTCAGTTGAATACTATGAAAGTAAACTTCAGAAAAATGGTAATATTTTCCTTTTAAACCTTGATTCTTTTTGCCGTGGTCATACCCCTTCGAATGATCTGGTCATTTGTCTCTTATTTTTCTATTATTTCTATTTTCTATTTTCCCCCTCCTCTTTTAAGTAAATACAAATAAATAAACATCCCTGCACAACTTTGCCCCTAATACAAAGGATGGCTAAACTTTTGGGGGCTTTTTAGTATGTCAGATCAATACTTTGGGTGCAATTATTTTAAATATTCTCCTGTGAGTTACTCCTACTTTCTCTTCGTCTTGTATGTGTGTGGGTATGTGTGTGTGTGTGCTCAGTGAGGCTTAGAATTAAAGACTCTATTCTACACAATGCATTCATTCTATCAAGAGCCAAATTCTTATCTTACTTTGAACCCTCAGGGATCATTGACTTCAAAAGAATATATTATGTTCCAAAGTGGCTCCATACAGCTGTAGGGGAAGGCATAAAATTGGTCCCGAGAGACTAGTTCCTCAATTCAATGTGATGTTATTCCGCTGCATACATAAGTAGCTCTGTCTTTCTCTCTGGTGCATGAATGTTTGTGTGTGTTTGCGATCAAGTGTATTTGGACAAAAGAGAATATTGGTATTCTTTCTGTTAATTATTCTCAGGTAATAATAGAGGTGATATTATCAAAATAAAGACTCATTAATATTCTAAACTGAAGGCTGTTTTATGACTTATGTTATTTTTGAAGTATAAATAAGCAGTAAGTCAGAGTTTTTTAAAAAATCCACTATGAATAAATGACTAATTCTCTAGGTGCCTTCCAAAGCAAAAGGTTTCCAGAATATCAGTTTACTTGTTAAATTGCAGTAATTATGATGGGTATCTCAGATAGAAAATAAAAATTCAGTGTAGAAAATGATGAAAGTGTATGAGCATTGTATATGAGTGCCTCCTGCTCCATTTGTATACCTACACACAAGTGGATATACAACATTAGTTTGTTTCCTTATATTTTTGTTAGTTGACTCTAATGTTTTCAAAGAAATCTAAATTCCTAGATACTGATGCATTTCTTTAACCTTTACCCTGCACAATCCAATTATGCAAAATAATTCGGGATTTACATTTTTCTATGCCATTTTTTTTCACAAAAATCTGTTTTATGTTTAAAAGGTGTTAAGCAAAAAGATAAAACAAGGTTCTAAGGTCAGATATATATGGGAAACTTAAGGATAAAAGAATCTTAATCAAATTTCTTTTGTTTAGTACTTTGTAGAGCCTTTACTGTGCCATATTATTCTGCAAAATTAGGATATGAAATATTCATCATTTCCAGAGTGTATTTGACCACAGAACCAAAGCCACTCTGTGCTCCAAGCCTTGCCTCAGTATTATTGGTATTTTGCATGATTTTTCGAACTTCTGGTATATACATTTATATTTAGTAAAGAGCATTTCATTTGGCTCCTTTAAATGTCACCTTCCACATTTTTAAACCTTTTTAATCCCTTAAAAATGAGCACTGCTATTTACTGTCAAATACACTCACAACAATTTGGATTTGTACTGGTGCATTGAAGTGATGTTTTTATCCAGTGGATAAAAGTAGAAGGTTTTCCAGCTCTAGACGTTTAAATTTTTCTGGAATTTATGTATGGGCATAACTAATGAGGCTAAATGGTGGCAGGCTTAGTATAACTATAAGATAAATATTTTCTAGACATATTGAAAGACATTGATATTTTCATACCCTTATAATTAGGTTTTTATATAATGATGTTTTATACCCTTATAATTAGATGTTAACTATCATTACCCATTCTTCTTCTGTTGGCATCTAATTAAACATTGCTGTTAGGAAGATTATAATCTCATTATCTAATAATGGGAAGTTTATAGTAAATAAAGCAGTTGTATTTTGACACACAGTGGATTGGTATGTAGAAAAAAAACTCATTGCAATGACACAAAAATAGTCTTTGGTCCCAGTTTTCTTCAGCCTATGAACTAGACATTAGTTGTATTTTGGTTGTCCTTTACCAGTTTTTTACAAATAACCCAAGAAACAGTAGGATAGCAGAACAAATAAACTTCTTTTAGTAAGTCAGATATATTCATCTAACTTCTGAATTCATGCTGCACAATTTTCTGGACTCAAAACAGTGTGAGCTGGGAAGCAGTTTTATGTTTCTTTCCTGGAAAAAAGTGCAATAAAAATCACTATATGAAAAATGAATTGCATAGCACTGTTTCTACCATCTGATTCCAGTTCATAAGAAAAGTTACATAAGCACTAACATTTGCTGTAAAGAACAGTATCATAGTCATGAGAATATTATATAACTAGGTGGGAAACATGCAATAAGATGTAATATTGAATCTAGAAGGTTTTGTGAATGGCATGGGTAGAAACTTTACACATAAATGTTTAATATTTCTCTGTGTTTACGAAATTGTTTCATTATTCAAATGTTTCAGATCTGGAAATTTTGTTAAATTATACATGTTATCCCTCGAAGGTGGACTTACAAGTATTACAAGAACAGTAAAATAAATAAATAAAAACAAGGCCAATTTTATTTGTCTCCTTGTATACTTCTCAATGTCTGTGTTTATGTGATTCTACAAATTACATAATTTTAGTCAATATAATGGGTGCCTGGGAATTCACAAGTCAAATAAAGATAAAGATAAAAATTGGATGTTGTAGTAGAGTACAGACACAGTTTAAGGAGAGGATTTCCAAATATGCAATGCTTTTCTTATCTGTGTTTTTTGCTATTTCCAAAGTATATTTCTGGGGACAGCGGCGGGGCGGGGGGGAGTGGGGGGGCAGCATTTGCTTGAATTTTATTGTTTCTGTTTTACATTTTCTTCAGGAAAATAATAGTAGCAAATGAAAATATACTGTAAAATATGTTGAAAGAAACTTAGAGATTATAAGCAAATTACCTAAATTAGAAATTGGTGAAATTAAAATTGAAAGCAGAGCATATCAAGTAAGTGCTGCTGCGAAACTGTGAATGTTTGCGTATATGGTTTGAAGACTAAGATGAATAATTTACACTGATGTCTATAGTTTGGAATTTTATGCAAAATTATTGTTATTGTTAGTATAGTAGTAATTCATTATTAGTACTACTAATAGTAGTAATATCACCATTATTGCTATTATTTACCATCAAACTTCTGTAATTATTCCTTAAATATTAGTGGCTATCTTTCAGTATTAAAGCTCATAATAGAGATATTTAGTTGGCCATATTTGAAACCTAGATAGTTTGTGATTTAACTATGTAAATAATCTCACATTTAAGATCTCTTTTAGCCACAGGTCTATCATGGCTGCAAAAGTGTACTATTACAAAGCAATTTAGACAATAATTAGTTCAGAGCCTAACAGGATATTCTTTTAAATGTCTGCCCAAAGATAAGAACCTACTTGAAATAGAAGAAAAAGTTTCTCTCTATTATATGATTGCTTAACAGAGGACTTCAGTAATAACACAATCTAGTCTATGTAAAATGCACTGCAGTTCTATTCCCATTTTAAGGACCAGTGTTTTTCCTTTGAAGACCATCACATCTCATGGAATATGCTAACAATTTTTTTTCACTGTCTTCTGTCTTATCTACAAATACATGGTTATGCTATCATCAGTTTCCATAAACTCACGGGTAAAATCAGTTAGCATTTTATCTTAGAAATATAAAACTATCATGTTTAACTTAAAGAGGGTAACTATAGTCTGTCAAGCACACACAGTGGGTTGTTTTCCCAAAGTTCTCAAGAATATGATAAAAACAAGAAGGAACACTTTCTTTATGGATATTTATATTTTTATAATAGTAGCATCAAGAGGATAGCTTTTGAAATTTAGATAATTTTTTTCTTATAAGAGAAAATTTCAGTGAATTATTTTTAATAACAATCCAAATAAAATATTTGCAATATAATTACATTAATAAAATATTGCTTTATAAAAATTATTACAAGAAAATCTCTGAAATATTAATACATACATATTTATAAATTATCATTTTTACCTAATTCAAACTGTTAGCTTAAAATAGAATCCCAGAGATATATAATCATTATATGTTTCTTATAAAATAAAATGAGTCAAATAAGTTTTTCTTTAGGATGCCCTCACTGCATCTAGGAGCTAAAAAACTTAGTATTACAAATAATATGAAGACAGCCCACTAAGAAAAAAAAAAAATATATATATATATATATATATATACACACACACACACACACACACACACACACACACACACACATAGACACACATATATGAAAAAGGAACAGGACCAGATTTAAGCAACAATTCACATCCAAATGAAACCTGCATTATTGACATTTTATGCCTTCTCTTTGTTAGCATGAAGAAAATGTATAGAGCCCATCCTCTGCCCTATATTATTATCCCCTTCACTGAGCTAGAACCTCAGTGCAATCTTACAAAATAAAGAGTGTAATGTTACTAAATAGAGAAACTTTCTTGTGCTGTGAGACACACACATGCACACATAAAAATTCTTGTGTAAACTTTATCCACATGATCCCACTGATGGACGCTGGTGAAATCAATATCTCTTTGTTAATTGGGCATGACTGTTACAATAATGTTATTAAGGTGTCTTTATTCTTTACCTGTGCCTGATACCCTGGAAGAGTTTCAAGGGATATGTGAACTTAAATTGGTTACAAAAAAACTGTGTATAATGAATTTTCTTGGAAAGAAATATTCGTAAGATTTTAAAATATGTGTAGTCTCAAACTTAAACACCACTTTTCAAGCCATATAATTTTTCATTGATTACATCAGCTGTATGGCTTAGTTAGCTGCTGAACAAAATGGAGTAAGGTGATAGCAGACTAAAGTAAATTGGTTACTTGGCCCTGAAGAAGGTTAGAATCCAACCCTGAGTACCTAGACTTCCTAAACAATTGATTTACTATTCTCCATAATAATCATCACCCCTGATACATTATTCTTATGTTTGCTTATTGTCTCCACTAGAATCAAATTTCCAAAAGAAGGATACTTTTATTTTTTTTATTGCACTATCTACAATGTCTAGAAAAGCATTTGCTATGTGGTAGAAGTGCAGTAAATCATCATTCAGTGAGAGGGGAGGCTCTATTCAGAAAAGTTTAGTGGAGAACAGCACTTGGTAATTAATTCATGATTATAAACAGCTTGTAGCAACATGATGTTGTAAACCTTCTTTAAAATAAAAGTATCTTAAAACATATAGCCAAGGAATAAATCCAACAATAACTGCAGGCCCATAAACTACAGAGGAAATAATATATAAGGGATATTTTGACTGTGATATACCTTGAAACATCTGTGGCATCTTGTCTTCAGTATGGCCATCATCAATTCCTGCCCTTCCTGTATTTGCATACCCTTCCAGCATCCATAACTAGAGTCGGTTCTTCCCCACCTTGAATCTGGGATACAACTTAATTTACCAATAGAGTAGGTAAGAGTGACATCCTGGGAGTTCTGAGGCTGGGTCATGAGCATCCTTCATCTAGACTTACTGGAACACTTGCATCCTTCATCTAGACTTACTGGAACACTTGTTCTGGAGAAAGCAAACCGATGTGTAAGAAGTCCAACTACCTACTCTGAGACCACCATGTGCTGGGAAGCACAAGCCACATGGACCGACCTGTATATTAAAATATCATGTTCAGAGAAAAAGAGACCAAGGAGAACTGGAGCACTAGATATTTGAATGAAGAGGTCATTTTGGATTTGTGTCCTTCAGCCCCAGATGCCCTACTGCTACTGCCATCTATCAAAAACAAACCACTTAATCGAGATCTTCCAGAATTCCCGACCTACATATCATAAACACATAAAATAGTTGTTTTGAGTCTCATAGTCTTGGGATAATGTGTTGCCCAGAAAAAGATAAATGGAACAATTTCTAATACCATTAAGAAGGCAGAGAAACCAGCACTATGAGCTTCCCATGCAGAAGGGAAGAGAGCATTTCTTTCAGGGTAAATTATGCAGCATGTGGTAACTATACTCGATTTTGGACACAGATTTAACTGAGACTATTCTGGTTCAAAGGGTAAACTGCACAGAAACTTATGACTGAAATAGTTTGACTGTTGGGTCAGTGAATAATACATCAGGGACTCAGATATTGCTTTGAAGTCTATTTTTTATCTCGTTGCCTTGTTTTCCTGCATTACTTAGGTATAATAATCATAAAAGAGGCCCATTGCCCTGCACTGACTCTGCTAATGTTTTATTTATGATATGAAGGTCTTTCTTTGCTTTTTAGCTGGACTCTACAGGGATATTTCAATGAATTTTTAATCTTCATTTTTACCCTCCGTTAAAGCACAGCTACAAGTGTGTTTCACAGACGGCTGTGCCGAGCAACCAGGTATTTGTCAGGCTGCCACATGAGTCTTTTTTTTTTTTTTTTCAATGACAAAGCAGGTGGCTGCCCTGGAGGGGAACATAAAAGGAATCTCAGTAATCATGTCCTACTTGAGTTGCCTACACACTGCTGACTCAACAGCTGGTTCTAGCCAAAAAAAAACAAAGCTGGAGATAAAATATAAACGAAAAACAAATGAAAAGAAAAACTGTAATAAAACCACTACTGAAACAATCACCATTTTTTATTTGTTTGTTTCAAAGAGGAATGATTTCTTAGCATGTATGCTTTAAGTGAAAATGTATAAAACAAATTACGAATAGAAATCTTTTTCACTTTACAGGACATTAGATCTGGCGTTTCATCAGCAAAACTGGCTAGGAAAATTGCAATTACATAATCATAGATTTCTTTCCTACTTGCTGAATGGAATATCTAAACCCAGAAGAGCTGTGGAAGTTCCGAATTGGATCTTAGGCCAAGATCTGAGTCAGGAATTTCTAGGCCAAATACTACATAATTTGCTGCCAGCATCATTGCATAAAATGAAATGTAATTTCTGAAAATACCTGAGAGCAAATACTGAGTGGAGATATGTCATTCTCTCCTTTTATCCAATGGTGGTTGAGAAAAGTCCAACTACTCATGTGTGGGGCCTTTTTAATAATCACCATGGCCTACGGACATGTGAGCAGGCTTCTGAGGATAGTTTTCTATTTCTGCTATGCAGCAAGACACAATCTTTTCTTTTAAGGTATGAAATTATTTGGGTTGCATGAGTTCTTTGTATATTTTGGATTGGATTGTTTGGTTTTTTGTTGTTATTGAGTTGTATGTGAAATTATTTGAAAGACTGGAAATTCTGGTTAGATAAAAGAGAATATGAAAAGAATCATTCTCCCCTAGATTACCTAAAAGTAGAGGAAGAGAATCACGTGTGTGGGTAGAGGCCACTGACAGGATTACTACATCCCTGCCTGAGTTTAGGGAATGCACTTATGGCTGTGCTAAAGACCTTGGGAGTGATCACCAAGATATCCTTAATATTATGAGAGAGGAAAAATAATAACAGGAACTAGACAGGAAGAATGAGGGAGAATAAGGAAAAATCAACTTAATGTCTATTTATTGTGCCATATTATAATCCTCATGAAGGCAATGGTCATATCTGTCATCTTAATTAGTGTATCCCAAATCCTAACATGAAATCTGAAATAATAACAATAAATACTGGTTAAAGGTGAATGATAATCATATGAAAATCTTAAAATATATATTTCCAGGACAACAATAAAAGGTAAAAGGAGCCACTAAGGAAATTTGTTTCATTTTCATAATCAGTCTTATTGTTTATAATTTTAAAAATACATATGAGATATAAAACAGAAAGCAACAAATTAACACAAAACAAACAAACAAAAAACTCGTAGACACAGAAAACAGTGTGGTTGTTTCCAGAGAGGAAGAAGGTAGGGAGAGGTAGAAAAGGGTAAAGAGGGTCAAATATACGGTGACCAGAGACTTGACTTTGGGTGGTGAACACAATGCAATATACAGATGATGTATTATAGAAACTTATATAATCCTATTAACCAGTGTCACTCCATTAAATTTGATAACATTTAAAGAAGAAAATCTGAATGAAGTATATACTCTTAGTTAATAAAAATATAGATTTCTTTATTCTTTGTTAATTAAAAATACATATTTCTTTATTCTTCGTACATACCCTTTGTAAAACTTTAAGGACTGCAGTCCAATAGAATCTTCTGCTATGATAGAAATATTCTATGTTTGCACTGTTGAACTTTTGAAATGTGTCTAGGGAGACCGAAAAAGTGACTTTAAAATTTTAATTATAATTTGAATTTGAAATCACTTGTGGATCGGGGGTATAATATTGAATGGCATAGCTAAATAACACAAGAATGTGTCTAATAAATACCCCTTATTAGTTGCCTGTTTAAAGAGTAAAGGACAGAAGTCAAAATCTATGGTGACAACAGGAAGGAAGAAAAGGAAAGTGTTCACTCTTACTCTGAGAAAAAGCTTTGAGTTTTCTTGTTGAAACGACTGTGTGTCCTGGTTTCCTCACTGGGGCTAGGTCCTCTTCATCTGTTATATCTTGGGAGGTAGGGTGAATCACTTATTTTCAAATATTATTGTAACGAGTTCTAGATTTTGGTAGAAATTAATCAGCATTTGTGCAAATAATAACTAATAATTTCATTTAAATATATACTGGGCTATTTAAATATTATATTTATACTGTTGGCTATGTATTACTTTTTTCACATTGTGGGCCAGCTCCTTCCCAAGTACTGCTAGGTTCCCTCATTTTGGGGACAAATGTCTGAATATCACTCTCTCCAGTTCTATGTACATATTAAACTTTGTCAATATACCATGGTTTAGACGATTGTACCTCTGCATTAGGGCTTATTAAAATTCAGTACAGCACATATCTGCTCATGTAAAACCATAGAAATATTATCCATCCACAGAACCCAAATGCCATGCTCAGTTAAATGCCAAGCACAGTCCCAGAGCATCTGCCAGGCGCACGTGCTGGTCACAGCCTAACAGTCTACTGTGCGATGACAAATAGGTGCCTAACATATCATGATAACGTGATTCTGCATTTTGGAAAGTCTTAGCAGTTATGGATTTTGAGCTTTTGTGCTTGAATCTTTATTTTTTTCATGGAAAGTAAGCAGCTCTTTCATACTGTTGATCTCACTCGAATCAAAATGTCTTCTTATTCTTCCAAGCTGCTCTATCAGTCTAATTGAAGAGTTATTAAAAGTGCAACTTCTTAGATTTGTGAATCAGAATTTTCTCCATGGGCTACAAACCAAAAAATACCAATCAATTACTTTTTCCATCATCTTCAAACCTGGATCTACACTTTTACGTATATTTAAAATATCTCTTTTCTCTTGACAAACGCTTTAATGTATAAATGTTGTACCTTTAAATTTAAAAACCAGATTTATTCCAATAAGAAATCACATTAAATGTATAAATGATTTATTTCAATAAAAGTCAATTTTATATTTAGGGATCCCAATTTGTAGTGGATATGAATTTTTCTTTCCAACCGAGGATATAAAAATGACACATCTGTTTCTTTAAAATTGTATTTAATCTGTTTTATGTCTCCAACCCCTGATATGAGAAAAAAATGTTATTTCAATTATTATTAGACTTCTCTCCTCTGTAAAGTTAGGCAAATATCCTGAAGGGATCCATGTGATTCCTTAAAAGGGAGACAGGTTCCCTGCCAGGCTGTGAAATCTCCTGAGATTAGGACTAGCCTCTCCAGGTTGTCATGCCAGCTTTCCTCCAACAAAGAATAAGCAGGAGAAAGCACATAACTATTTGGGGGAACTCACGAAATCTTGTCCCTCCCATAGTCTGGTGCTAAGTTACTCAGATGCTCATGGAAACTTGGCCTTTAGTTGTTAACCACCTTTTTTTTTAGGATGGGGGTGTTTCCAGGAATGGTGGTGTAAAACTTTCAGAGGATCCTCGCTCTCAAAATTAACTATAAAGCTAGATGAAATTGTCAATAATAATTGATTCATGGCTCTTGAAATTGACTAAATATAAGCAGCGAATTGAGAAGTATTTATTCAAAAAAAACTTCTCAACTTTTTTATTTAAAGAACAGTGGGAATCTTTGCTATTCATAATCGGGGATTCTCTCCCCATCCCTCTCCCCACCCCTAGTCCCGAAATCAGTAGGCACAGCACTGCTACCAGGGTAGGACAGCCCATAAAAGTCAGTGGCTTCACTGAGAGGGGACAGATCCAATTTTGAGCAGAGGCCCAAAAGTAATGCCAGGTAGTCTTTGTCAATGAAAATAACAAAATTCATAGGAAATTAATAGGGAAAACTGACAACACTTCTAACCTGAGACTGCAGCTATTCTTAGGGTGAGCAACAAACTGGCTGACAAGTGAGAAATTTAACAGGTAAATTCTGAATCTGAGAAGAAAGTGCTGAGGAGAGGCTAGATAAACTTTCTACATATCTATGGCTGACTAGGAGGCTACAACATAGACAGGGAGGAGATAAAGAGATTTGAAAATACTCAAGATAATTATTAAAAGGAATAAATATGAAGAATCTGTACCCCCTACCTAACCCCATCTACAAAAATCAAATAAAAATGTATCTTAGATTAAAAGTAAGAGCTAAAACTGAACTATTTCTAATAGCAAACGTAGGAGAAAATGTGACCTTGATTAGACAAAGATTTCTTAAACACGACACTAAAAGCCAATCCCTAAAAATTAAAAAAAAATAATAATAAAGTGGACTTCGTTAAAATTAAAATATTTTTATTCTTTAAAAAACACCATTATGCAAACAAAATATAAGCTACAGACTTGGAGAAAATATTCTCAATAATATATTTAATAAAGTATGTGTATCCAAAATATATAAAGAAATTCTATGATTCAATAAGATGACAAGCAAAAATAGGCAAAATATTTTATGACACATTTTACCTAAGATACACAGATGGTTAAATAAGCACGTCAGGTTGCTTACCATAAATAGACAATACTCATTTGTCATTTTGCCCAAAAAGTCATTTGTGGAATGCAAATGAGATACCACTAGACATCCATGGAATAGTTATCCATCAAAAACCTGATGATACCAAGTGCTGGCAACAATGCAGAGAAAATTGAACCTTTATACAATTCTGGTGGAACTGTAAAATGGTACAGTTGCTTTGGAAATAGTTTAGCAGTTTCTTTAAAAGTTAATTATAAACTTAATTTCATTCTTAAGTCCATGAAAAATGAAAATGTGTCTACACAAAGTCTTCTATGCAACTGCTCATGGCATCATTCTTCAGAATAGCTAAACACTAGAAACAACTCAAAAATCTGTCAACTAGTAAGTGGATAAACAAAATTTGGTATATCTAGACAATGAAATTTGATTCTGCAATAAAAAGAACAATGATCGATAAATGTTACAATATGAATGAACCTCAAAAACGTTATGCTAAGTGAAAGACTATATAGTGCATGGTTCCATTTGTTTAAAATTTCTGGGAAAGGTGAATCCATGGAGATGAAGGTACATTAGGGGTTGCCTGAAGCTGAGGCAGACGTGTAAATTGACTGCAAATGAGTACAAAGGAAATTTCTGAGTGATGGAATGGTCTACAACTATAATGTGGCAATGATGGCACCTATGAATTTCCTTAAAAATATTGAATTGTGCACTTCAAATGGATGCATTTTTTAGTATCGGAAGTATAGTAAAAAATTTCATTAAAAAACTAACATCCACTTTCCAGTCGTTCTTGAGAAAAGCAATACTTGAGTCTTTTGGTGAGGTTGCTGATACTAAGACCAGTTAGAATATTCTGACTTTGTGATTTCATGTTACATGTTATATAAAGTTGGCTTGTGATGTTTAAAAAAAAGTTTGGAAACTACTTATAACGTTTTTTTTTTTTTCAGCTTGTGTTTATAAACCTGTTAACACTTATCTATACTCAAGTGATGTATTTAGAAAAAATGGAAACATTTTTTATTTTGATTTTGAAAAAAGAGGTAAATCACTTAGAAAACCTAAATTTTTTATGTCTGTGACGTGACTGACATTTAAAATTAGGTTTTTGTTTCTAGTGGATTAAGTGCAAACTGCCTATTTCCTTTAAGTCATAAAAAACGACAAATGTGTTAACATAAATTACATATGTATTGTTTAAATATAACTAGCATTTCCCTAGAATTCCCCAAGCTGAGAGTATGAGTTGGTCTCTATTATCTAATTGCAGGAACATCAAATCGTTAGCAGTCCCTTAAAGGCTTTTGGTGACAATGAAGTCATCTCACTTGTATTCACAAATAATGTCCTCTTGCATACCCTGTTGCTTCCTTCCCTGCTTCTCCCCATGATGGCCACCCAAGCCCTTGGTCATGATGTTGCATAACCTGCTCTCCTTACTTAAGCTCCTTGACCTGGAGCTATGCTATTTTTCTTTTTACACAATTCCTAAAATTAACCCTGAGCTGCTATTATGATGTAGAAAATATTCTGCTGATCGATTTTCCATCAATGGCTATGTTGAAATAAGGGAACAACCTTCGATATCCATTTATTTTATCATATTTCTGGGTTACAAGGTAGGGCTTACTTCTTTGTTTGTTGTTTTATCAGATGGTCACAATTAAGCTAGTCAACCCCAGTTTTCAAAGACAACACATTGTTCTCAATATCATACCTGTTCTTTATTAATCATTTTTTTCCTTAATAGCAAACTACCCATAATCTTAGAGACTTACAATTTTTTTTAAATGTTCTTTTTTTCTTGTTCATGGCTCCATAGATCAGGAAGAGTGACTCTGCTTTAGGCTTTTTGGTTTTGTTCCAGTTTGCTTCAGGGGTCTTCATGAGTCTGGCTCCAATGGTTACTATGGAATATGCTTCTAATTGATGAACAGAAAGGAGCAGGAGGTAAAACCAAGCCAGGAAATCATTTTTTAAAATCACTCCCTGCATCATATAAATCTAACTCCATATATTCTATCCAGATAGGAGACATTGCAAATTTCCATGACTGAAAAGTGTGGGTGTATCACAGGAAGTAATAATTGGGACAGCAGTCCATTTTAAATTCACAAATCCTTTCAGTGAGAATCTATTAGCTCAGAACCAAGTGTATATATCTTGATCTCTTTTTATCTTCCTTAGAAGGGTTTCTACCTATAGAAACCATCCCCTGTCAGGTCCATTTCATCAATTAGCTTTTGCCACTTTATACTGTATACATAGCCACAGAAATCTCAGTACTGTAAACATGTATTTCTTGCTTACATGTTGGTACTTACCTGGGACAACTCTGCTTCAGGCTTCAGGACTATGGGCAGCTAAGGTGGCTCTTTATATATTTCATTCTTGAATCAAAAGTGAGGGGCAGTGTCTGTACGCAATGTATTTTTTCTCATGACAAAGGCAGTTGCATAAGAATACAGCCAAATGGCATAAGCAATATCAGCCTCTGCCCGTCTTATACCCACTAACATCTCATTGGCAAAAGCATCACATAACCAAACCTAGAGTGAAGGCACGGAGAAGTATCTACCCAACGAAGCCATAGCTGGCCATCGTAGTCACAGTCATTTCCCTCCTACATACCCTAAAGCTGTGTCACTCACCTTTAATTTAGTATGCTATAGTTTTATCTAAAAACACTGAAATTTCTGAACTTTCTGTATTCCTTCGAAGTTCTCCTTAAACTGGCAGGTTCCTTTCTGTGCTCAGCTTTTTATTGGACCTATCATGGCAGCTAACTCATACTTTCAAACTTTCTTGTCCAACTCAGCAAGTTCATTAGGTACATTGTCTGGTGTACAGTTTTACCACAAAAGAATATAGGTTGTAATTTTGCAGCCTTTGGTAAAAATATTTTTTTGCCAAAATTCGATGCACATATTTTAAGTTTTTATTATGCCACTGCTCCTATCTACACACTAAAATCGATATTGTTCAAGATTTGGTCAAGAACACAGAAGCCACTCTATATATTATAAATTAAAATAAAGCTTAGTACAGAGTTAGCTTGAAAGAGCAGAGTTCAGAGAGGCTGCAGCTCAGATCAGAGGATACGACACTGAAACAGTTGGAAGGTGGTTCTCACAAGCTTGCCAGGCTGTTCCTGTGAACCTTTGTCCATCTCAAAGTTTAGCTGCAACCCCCTCCAGAGAACAAAGCTTCTTGCTTTTCATCTGCCTTCCAAATCTTATTTGAACTCTTGTTTTGAGCACAGAAACCAGAAAAATAAAGAAGAGTCTAGAAACATAATAATCAGTCTTCAAATATGGTGGAGCTGAGTTGACAAGAGAAAATGCAACATGGTCATGTTTTCATGGATAGACACATGTTGATTTGCAGAGGTTAAACAGTTGAGTTCTTCACTCTGAGATCCCTGTGCACCTTGAATTAAATCAAAATGCTTATGCATGCACTTAAAGGACTAGGACATCAACCTGAAGCTAAATGGACTATAGAAGAAATTGTGAGACACATATACGCATATTTTAAAAAAGACTATTCTCTCTTAAGTAGAATTTAACTGAAGCCATCCCATCAATTGCCAAATGTAAGTGCGTGAGCTGTCTTTTAATAGCAGTAAAAAAGTCTAATATATTACCACCAATATACTGAAAATATCTTTAAATGGATTTATTTCTTATTCTCTATCTCATGTATTCATTTTTTTCTCACCCTGTCCATGCACTGTCTTTTTAAATACACATATACACATAATACTTAAATTTAAGAACCAGTGTAAAAGCATCTATTACTATTATTTGGGACAAATATACCATTAATCAACATAAAACATATTTACCTGTATAAGGCTGGAGATATTTCCTGATGAAAAACTTTGATGATAAAATTCTTAGAGAAAAATATACTTCTGCAGGGTTATTATTGATAGTCTGGAAAATTATAATGGGTAGATTGAGAAACAAGATTACAAATGGAGAATTATAGACTTAATGGGCATTTTCTATATTTCATGCTTCTTAGTAACAAAGAAATATGATTATAGATATTAAATGCTGATTTACAGTATGGGATAGTAGAAAGAGTTTCAAATGAAGTTTGGATATGTGAATTTTGATTTTATTTTTCTCACTAAATGTGTGATTTGGACCAGTTGATTAACCTCTCTAAGACTTATAAAATCATTATATTTTTGTTCTCTCAAAGACTCAGTTATTTAATTTATCTCTTTGTCTGTTTGTCTGTCTATCTGTCTATCTATTTATATTTATTTTTACTTCCAAATGTGCAAACCCATGAAACTAGAAAAAACATTTTTTTTTTTATTTTTAGGTGAGGCAACCCTTGGTTGACCTCATAGATTGCAAGGACCTCATCAGTTTATAATCCCTTATTTTTTTATTTTTTAAGCCTACATCACCTGGTCTTCCTAGGTAGTCTTCCATCCATCCAAGTACTAACCAGGCCCAACCCTGCTTAGCTTCTGAGATCAGATGGGATCGAGCTTGTTCTGGGTGGTATGGCCATAGACTAGAAAAACCATTTAGAAAAACTATAAAATCTTTCAATTTTGTAAAAGCTATCAATATTTGTTATAAATGATACTATTAAAACATGTATAGATCCTATTTCTTTTAAAATAATTATATATATGAAAACTCTGCAAATTATCTTCAGGATAATTTTTATGTTTATTTTGATGGGACAATTTTAAATGATGTTCAAAGTCATTTTTCTTTGTAATTTTCTACACCCCACAAAACTTAAAACTTTCTTTGGTTAAGAGCCAGTCAAATACATCATTTAGACTACTGGTTAAAAATACTAATATTTAACTAGATATATTTATAACTAGTTATAAATCTTAAGTTTTATATTCAAATAATGTCACATTCATTCAAAAAGAAGTATACTCTCCATTATATGGGAAATGTAAAATTTCAAAAACATTGAACATAAAAAATGGATAAGGAGGTCAGGAAGTGCTTTCAATAAAATTCCATATGCTCAAGTGTTTAGATATTTTCGTATATATGATTGCTTATATGACTTCTAAGAATTTGAAAATCATATAGTGGAAATAATTGGGCTTTGTGGTCAGTAAACTACAAGTGAATGGCAGCTCTAAACAGATGCTTGATCTTAGGTAAGTTACACTTTTTCTAAAATTCAGTATCTTGTATGCAGGTTGTAATAATACAAGCAATTCAAAAACTTGTTTTCTAGATGAAATAATTTAATAAATGTTAAAGTCTTTCGAATTATACACAAATACTTATATAATACTTATATAATGTTAGCTATATTTTGTGTGTATATGTAATAGGACCAATGTATAGAGAGTTCTTAATTTAGAGTTGAAGAAACAGAACCATCTATTAGTTGTGGAACTAGAATTTTATTTCAAAATTTGCCACTTTCATATCTGTGCCCTTCACCATTGTGTCAGCTTTTCCAAAGTCTAGTCGTGGGGAAAATGAGTAAATATAGTTGAAAAATACCTATATATATGTTTTAAGTAATGCACAAATTGTTTCCCTCATTTCTTCCTTCTTTCTTTCCTTTCTTTCTTCCTCCTTCCTTCCTTCCCTTCCTTCCTTCCAGTTTTACTCTAAAACATCACTATTAAAGTTTCTGAGATATTGAGATAGCTTGAAATAAATATTATTCTTTATGTATAATATTTAGTATTTGATATATATAGTATTTGAACCTGAACTTCCCAAATGAATTTAATTAAATTATACTTCTTTTTGTACCCACTTCTGTGTGCCAAATGTGTGTATGCATGCATTTGTGTGTGTTGCTGAGGGGGCAGGCTTCTGTGTCAGAGCTATATTCAAATTCTTTGGTTGAAATTATAATTGTAAAATTTTGATATTTGTATTGAATTCAGATTTTCAAGTTATTTGTGTCTAGATAGTATCCTCCTTGGTATTTGTATATGGTTTTAATCACTGCACGGTACCATCTATAAATGTTTGCCCAAGTTTGCATTTGAAATCATTCCTATGAAACTATAACTAAAAATGCACTTCCTTTAAGAAAGATTCTTTAGATTTGTCAAGAAATCATGTAATACAGTTTTTTTTTCCCCCCTATGAAGCAGAACTTTTTAATGAACACATTTTGATACAAAAGATGTTTTGGATTCAGCTGCTCTGTGATTTTAGTGCTGGCAGTTTTATGCTAAAACATCATCGTTTAATCTGTCATTTAGGTTTCTGACCTTTGTTAGTGATGCCTTTTAAGTAGCAGTCTTGATATGGTTGGATGAGAGAGGGCAGAGAGTGGCATATTTGTAAGATTGCAGACGGAGTAAGTCTATGGAGCATGATGAAAGCATATGGGTAGAGATTGACATGCAGACTTCAAGGGATATAATAAAGTTTTGATGATATCAGAACATTATGACTGGTTTAAACACTTCTTTCACATCTTCTTTGTCACATAAAATAAAGAAAGTGGTTTGATTCTACTTATATTTATCTTTTTCTCCACCAATACCACTCTTCTAAAATAATTATAAATTTACATCTTGCTATCTTGATAGAATAAGTTTAATATTCTTTTGGAAAATGTCTTGCTATTCTTCCATTATATGTTTTATTTCCTCTATATTAGTTTTATAACCTCTTTGATAATTTTATGACAGATGTGATTACATGGTGTTTACAAATTAAAGAACCAATATCTTTATAACATGGACTGTTACCATTCTAATTTTATATTTCTTATATATCTTACATTTGATATAATTCGTGTAATATCTAGTGAGTTTTTGCAATTTTAATTAGGATTTAAAATTACACTTAGTATTATTACAATTATTAATGAACAATTCTGTTGTAAATGAGATCTATTGCATGTTGAAGATGTTGATTCACTTTGCTGTATTTATATTGCTCTTTTGTTAACTCTTCAAGATTTTTATATAGGCTATCATATCTTATACAAATGATGATACGTTTTGGTTTTTCCACTTCCTCCCCATTATTTATACATTCATTTCTTTTTCATTTTTTATTACTTAATAGATCTTATAGTGCGATGTTGAATAATAGCCAGTGGTGAGAATCTACAACTTGTAGTTAACTTGATAGGTACTACTTCTAATAATTAATTAGTAATTCTATAGAATTTCAGTAATTTCCCTTTATTGTTGGTATATCTGCTAATTAATTTGTTTCATTCCTATCTTTTAAAGAGTATGTTATGTTATAAGGAATAGTTTTATATTTCTTTTGTGAATATTGGCTATTCAGATATTTTATTTATTCTTAAGTTTAATTTTAAATAATATAAAAAATATTTATTAATTTTTAAAATTATTGCAAAGAATTGATAAAGATAATTACTTTAGAATTGTTTTATTCATTGTAAAGATGAACTATTTCTAATGCTATCATTTCTTTTCATTTCTTGCCCAAATTGGACAAGCTAGTCTATTTTATAACCTTTTAAAGAAAACCCATTTATATTTTATCTATTAAATTTATTATTCAAAATGTTATTTTTTACATTTTCTATTTTATTTTTATTAAAGATTTTCTTTAGAGTGTTTTTTCTCCTTTCCTTAAATGGATTAAATTTATTTCCAATATTTCTTATATTCTAATAAATTCATTTATAGCAGACATTTTTGCTTTGAGCTCCTCTGTGCTTTAAACTGGGAAACTTAAAGCAGCCATTTATTTTAGACATGTTTTTGGTGGTCAGAAATTTAATAAGGGTCAACATCCAAGATAGCTTCTGCACTCACTGGACTGGCATCTTAATGTCTTGCTGTTTTCATGTGGCATCTACTCCCTAAGGCCTCCCTGTGTGTTTAGGTTTCTTGCATCTTGGTAGTGGTAGGTTACGAGTCTTCTAACATGGAGCTTGGCCTCTGCAGCAGGCAATTTTCCAAGTGATAGGAAGTGAAAATGCCAAACTGACACAGGTTTATTTCTTCAGTATTCTGTTGGTTAGAGCCTTCAGATACATAAACATTATTTGGGGGAGAATGTCAAAGGATTTGTGACTCTCTTTAATTCACCATCACCTCTTCAGCTCCATAACCTAGCCTTTTAGTATATATTTCTAAGTGATTTATAATTTCAAGTCTCTTTTGTTCTCTAACCCACAAGTTATTTGGAACATTATTATTCCTCTCTCTCTTTCTTTTAATTAATTAAATTTTAGCTGTATATTTATTTTAAATTCTTCAATTATCATGTGAAATGTATCTGATTCATTTTCTATTTATTACAATTCATGCCTTAGATGTTCTGAAGCTGTTATTAGGTGTATATGCCTAATAATGTTTGATGTTTAATTTATTCATACCTTTTACCATAAAGCAATATTTTATGTAATGCATTGTTAATAAATTATCTAGTAATAATATTAAAATCTATGTATTACATCCATTCTTTTCTTATATTCTCTATTGGATATCTGAATTTTCAGTCTCCATAAATTTAGACCCCCATATGGAGGAGAGAAGACACTGAAGCTGGTTTTGAAAATGTGAACACTGGTTTATCAAAAAATAAATATACAAGTGATATAAACAACTGTTCTTAAACTTAATTAAATGTCCTTATATATTTGTTTTATTATCAGGTGGAACTATTTTCAGATTTTTTTTTTACCAAGACTGTAGATAACTTACAAATTCGAGTTGAATATTTTTCAACCTCACCCCAAAAGGTGAAGGACAGAAATAATTAGAAATAATTAATACAAATTTGGAGATTTATATTTATATTTATTTACATATATTTATATATATAAATTTGAGACATCTATCACAACAGAAAGTCTGGATCTCAAAGTAGAGTAAAGATAATACATCCACTCTATAAATGAAAAAGATCTGTGTGTATTAGAAGCATGTATTCCTGAATATACTTTTTTTATTGGAAAAAAAAATTTGAGATTAGTAGAAAGTAGGAGCGAATTGTCAAAATCTTCCTAATGAAGAAAAGTATCATTATGGCTTTAAGATTATTTAACTTTTAAAAGATTTATACACTATTAGTAAATCCTCTCTTCCCTCATCAAATATGTTTAATATCACTTCTGCATACATGTATCTACAAATAAAGGCACCAACATGAACCATGTAGATGTCTAAAGAAAGTAACTGGTAAAAATCTCAAACATCCTTAAATTTGTTAACAAGTGCATAATCAAAATGCTTTGATGCCAAAACTGTCCTGGGACTTGATGCAGGAAGAATTAAATGAAGTATCGACCTGCATGAAATTCACATCTGGTTCTTGGTTCATTTAGCTACTAGGTGTAGAAAAGGAAAAGAAAAGAAGTAAATGGAGAGGAAGGATATGGAAAAGAAAGGAAACAAGAATGAAGAGAAAGTAAAAGAAACGATAAAATAGGAGAGGAAACAAATTCATAAATTCGAGAATTTAAGTCAACGAGGTAAGATGAAGTAAAGAATTACAATAACTGAATTTTATTTGTGTATTACATATTGGAATATTTTTGTGTTGCTATATATTTTACCTTTTATTTATACTTTATATTTAAAGACACACTATTTTTAAAAGTTATATTCAATAATAGATAGTATAAAATATTAATTATTCACTATAACCCTCATACCTATTTAAAATTTGACCCCAGAAACTACAAACAGTACTCCTACATTTACTACAAAAGTATAATGATTACCTGGAATAATTTGGTCTCCAAAGTGTAATTCTGCCAAAATTAAAAATAAGATGTAGTAGCAAATGTCAAAATAAGGGGAAAAGATGTAGATTGTTTGCATATAGAAAATAAAACATATAAATGTAACCATTGTATTTTCTACAAAGAATCTTTGATCACTCAAGTTGAACCCTATTCAAGGATTAACTATGTATCCCTTTAATGTGAGAAACATAAAAATCCATATTCTGAGGGGAATACAAGCTTCTGAACTTAAATAACTAGACTTGCTTGCTTCAGTAATTTTTTTATATCCTTTGAATTCGTGGAAGGCAGTTTTGATGCCCCTGAAGTAATCACACAAGGAAAAGTCTCATCTCTTGGTAGTCAGCCACAATTCAAGGACAGACTTATGTAATTTTATTTCAGGGTGGCAGACTTTCCACATAGCAAATTTCAGAAAATGTCCCAAAAGGCAGCTTAGCAGTAGCTAGCTACCAGCAGCAAGTCTATACAACTGTCAGCAAAGAATGAGCAAGCTGTCAGGTAGAATTGCTTTCAAAAAGCTCTTTACTTGTTTGATAAAGACTTGGAATGCTTCGTTTTGTTTTGTTTTGCTTCTTCAGAGCAAACCCTTTTCTTTAGCTTAAGGCATTCAATTGTTTCAGGAAGTGCCTCGGTAAAGTCCTTTCTCAGTACCCTTTATGATAGGGAGTATAATTTCAGAGAATACTTAATCCAATTATATTTGATTATTCCGAGAATAATTATCTGATTCAATATGATCATTTAATTCTAAAATCAGGTATAATATACATGACTATACATTCAAGCTTATTATACCCTCTTTAAATCCATTAAACAGAAACACTAAGTAAAGATAGTAACTCAGTTAAAGCAGTGTAAAAATAATCAAGTTCCAAATAAACATTTTAGGAAAAAATACCTTTAAATAAATAATAATTTTATTTTAATTGTCTTCCATATAATTATCTACATGATGTATAATTTTCCTACTTATGATAATATACTTAGTATCATTTATTTTATAAAATTTATTGACAACATTCATCCTCATCAAGTTTGTGAAATAATTAAAGTTCTATTTGTTGTTTAAGATGCTTGGTGGACAGATTTAGAAATGGTGATGGATAATACCTATATGTCTATTAAGGGATAACAATGTTATATCATTATATCTATGTCACTATAATGTGCTTTTTTTATATGTAATTTTCTGGATATAGAATTTCTGCTCAATCTGTGATGAGTTGCGCAAATCACAAATTTTATGATGAACTTTGCTATAATTTGAATTCTAGAGTAAATTATTTTAGCCATAATGAATAAATTCTTAAACGCTATTTGAACATCAATGGATTTTATAATGTAGCTGTGAGGTCAGGACATGCATCATCGTCTATTCCTTCACTGCCTGAGTACTGAGATGTTGGGTTTTGATTAATTTCAAAATTTTACCCACCTCAAATATGAGTATTGTCCATTAATTTCCCTGCTTTGGATAGTTGAGAAAAATAGTATTTTCATTCTATTTCATTGAAAGTTGTTTAAGTATCGTGTTCTTAGATGAAGGGGAATTTTGTTGGAACAATTGAAAAGGTTTGCATTTCTCAAGATCATGTGGCTCCAGTAAAACTTAGAATCAACCATATGGGTGTTGGATGGATGGTTGGGAAGGCTGATAAGTAATAGAGTTGAAAATGACACAAAATAAGTGTCCAACTTAAGAGTATATCAAATACAGTTATCCAGTTTGGAAAACAGAAAAATTATCACTTGGTTTTTTTTTATTTGCATATCAATGATATGCCACCAAATGCATTAACAGGTATCAACACTTCTTGAGATTCTGGTGCCTTACAGTAGTGAAGCAATAACCTTTTCTCAAGGTGCAAATGTATTACATTGAATGACATAGATTGCTGCACTTTCAGAGAAAGTGCTTTGGAAGCTTGATGGTTTTTTTTTAATACCTCAATCTTGAATTCATAATAGCATTTTAATTGTAAAAACTGAGGACATTTAACAATAGGTGTTTGAGAGCATGTATGATGTATATGTGTGGAGATAAAGACATTGTAAAAACAATTTAAAGCATGAAAGTACTCGGGGATAATACAATGTTTTTTAGGATGTGATTGAGTATTTATTAGGCAAGCTTGGAAGCTGTCACCATGAATATCTTGATTTAAGTACTAATAAGTGTGTGTCATTTCAAATTCAGTCTAGAGTCCAAAATCTGAAGAAAAAAAAAAGTCCCTATGTGCAATTTTAAAAATTACTCAAATGGATTTTGAGAGAATTCTATCCTGTGGTTTTTGAGGAATCATAAATCATTCTGAGTTCTCTTTTGGCTTTGATGTAATTTGTCTCATAAAAATCACTATAGACCATCGACCCTCATTTACAGGGTTAAGAGGCCACATACTAAATAATGATTCAGTGGTTTGTTTAAAATCAATTTTCACCCACTGAGTGCCATAGTTTTAGCACTTCTCTTCCTACCACCCCTCCATGAATATTCAACCAAGTACACCAAAGTTGAACACAGGAGTTATCACAATTAGAAAATGGGGAACAATGATAGTCTTCAACTTGTGAGCTTTTAAAAGCTTATGAAGAGAAAAGGAATATATATGAAACATGTAGGGTAAAGAAAGGCTTTCTAAAGCAGACTACTTTTGCTGTCACTGTTTTCAGATTATAAACTATTTCATTAAAATGGAGTCTCCATAAAATCTTTATTTGTTGTACCATTTGAGGTTTTACAAATAGTTTTTTCCTGGTAAAGATTTTCTTTTATGAATTTAAAACAAATTTTCTACAATATTTAAAACTTTTACTATGGAAAAATAAAGTGTATACAGAAGTAGTGAGAAAAGCAAAATAATTTCCCATATACCTATCACCAATTTAAACGATTATTGTGGAATAGCCCGTCTTATTTTCATTGATTCCCTACCCAATAAATCTCTTGGAATGTAGGAACTAAAGGCCTGATATCACATAAGTTTAACTATAAATACTTCAGCACATATCTCTAAAAGATAAGAATTCTTTTTTAAAAAAATACCAAATTCCTAAGAAAAAAGACAATGATACCTTAATATCATTAAATACCAGTTAGTTTGGCATATCCCCCAATTGTCCTAAAAAAGTATTCAAGTTTTGTTTTGTTGGATTTTTAGTATCTCGATCTATATGAGTCATATATTGTTTATTATGTCTGATATTTTTACATTTCTGTTCTTTCTCTCTTTTCCATTTGATAATTACAAAGTGAAACTCCATTTCTCTTTCATAGTTCACTGTATATTTCCTTAGAGCTTAAACACAGTGTATTTTTTTTAAAATAAAAAAAATAATATTGAGAGAATACTATTATATAATGTACCAGCACTCAGTGTCACCAAGAGTCTTTTCTTTCTTATAGAAATACCAGATCCTGGTCAGAATCCAACCAGTAGAACATTTTACATTTAGTTGTCATAACCTTTAGTATCTTTTAATCTGGAATACTTTTTCTTCATCAATCATGAATTCAAAATTTTAAATGCTACAGACCCACTTTTACTTATTTTTGTAAAAAGTCATTATATTTGTGTTTGTGTGATATTTCCTCATGAATAGAAAAAATTATGAAGTTTTACAGAAATACCCAGAGATGATGTTTTTTGCTTCTTAGTGCATCCTCTTGGGAAGCATATGATTTTTGAATTGTCACGTGTCTGATAATAACTTTGATCACTTGGTTAATATGCTGTCTGTCATTCTTTCTATTATGGTATTACTGTTTTTTCACTTTTTAATTAATAAAGAATTGTGAGCAGATACGTGAGACTATGTAAAATGCTGTTCCAGATCAAACACCCCCACTAATGTTAGCATCACTAATGATTCCTGTGGGATTGAATTTTTACTATGATGGTTGAAAAATGGTGTTTTCCTAAGACCAAGATAAAGTCAGAGATGCTGGTAATAAATATCTTTTACATTTTTGGTTGACAATCTATTATAAGAAAGAGCTTGTATCTCATCTCTCATCATTTATTTGTTTAAACAATATTCATTAGTTGATGTATGAACTCATAGATTTTAATTTTTATTTAATATATTAACAATATTCTTTTGCTGTCCATATTGTCTAAGATTTAATCCTGAGACAAGAACTAGTACAAATGGGTTCTTTTTTTTTTTTTTTAATCACTGACATAAAATGATGGGATACAAGCTCTTCCTTATAATAGATTGCCAATCAAAAATGTAAAAGATATTTATTACCAGCATTTCTGACATCATCTTGATCTTAGGAAAACACCATTTTTCAACCATCATAGTAATTCAATCCCACAAGAATCATTAGTGATGCTAACATTAGTGGGGGTGTTTGATCTGGAACAGCATTTTACATAATCTCAAGTATCTGCTCACAATTCTTTATTAATTTAAAAGAAAAGCTCTAGAATCTGGCCTTCATATTTTGAGTGATAAAGTTGTCATATTTTAATTTCTGTGTTTAAAAGGAGGAGGGAAGAGTAATTTTACTCCTCAAAACCTCCAGAAATAAATAGCAGAAATATCAATACAGATTTGATTTTGACATATGCACATTAATTTTAAAGTAAATAACATCTTTACAATATCGACTTGTGTGTGCTATATTTTTCCCAATATCAAAGCTGTCTTTTATGTCCTCTAGTTCTGATTCACTGTTATAATATTATAGTTCACAAATAATGAATGCTTACTATATGCCAGGAATAGTGTTAAATCATTTTCATTAATTATTTCATATTTTACATATTTTCTATATTTTTATGTTAAATACAACCCCTAGTTTTATAGTAGTCTAAACTAGAATAACAGAATTATTTTCCATATTTAATTTTTTTACATTTAAAATTTCTCTTGTATAGTTTCTAGTTTATGCAAGTTATAATTCAGCCTATATTATAAATACTGTACTTGATTTCATTTACAGTTATCATAAAATTATGCTTGATCTATCTGTCATTTGTGTGTGTGTTTTCAACTGCACTGCTTAATTGGGTTTTTCTTAGTTTTCCATACTTATCTTTATGGTTTGTGTTTTATTTCCTTCTTCAGTAAAATGGGGAACACATTTATAATTTTTTTACTGCAGACTCCTAGTTTTCATGAAGAAAAAATAGTCTATTATAATTGCATTAGAATTATTTTTTATTATGTACCATTATTGACTTATTATATTTAAATTTTATCTTTTTTGTAACCATATCATTATGACAGTTAAACATTTCTATCTCTAAATGTTTCAGTGCTCATCTGAAAACTTCGAATGCAACAATTTTCCTACTTATGTGCTATTTTGTTTCTTATTTTGTGAATTATAGACCTTCTGTACATTCTTTATGAATGATACAGGACCTTTTTCAAGTGTAGTCTTAGGAATGGCATATGTGAAATATATATACAATCATTGCTACTCCAAATTAATGGAATCGGTTGAGTTTACAAGAAGTCCCTCCACATCTCTCAATGTTATATTACTCTCTTAGAAAGAGGAATGTATAAATACTTAGTGTCCTCCATTAATTTTTTTTTTCCTATCTGTACAGCGTGTAGCAGATGTTTTTCTCAGTGATAGTTAGCACCATTTCTACTCATGACATCCAACACTAGTTGAGGCCAATCCATGATCTCTTCTCTAATTCTGTTTCTCTTTAGTCACTTTAGTTAAGTTCTAATGGATGGGTTGAAAGCATACTTGACTCCACCTTATTTTCCACAGATCTGCCCTTCAGTAATTTTTTTTTTTTAAGCTTAAATTCAAACTGTTTTTCGATGTCTGTATTATGGTTATCTCACAAACAATGTAAAATAGGTTGTCAAGAAATACATCAAATTGTCCATTTGACTGAAATGAATGGTTAATTTTTAAAAATCTTGTCAGAAAAAAAAAATTAGACTTTTCTTTTTTGCTTCTTCAAAAGAGTCACTTTTTAGCCTAATGTGTTCTAATTTCAGTTTACTTGAGTTGTTTTGTCTACATTCTGAATGGACATGTCTTATTTTCTTTATATATCTATGTCCTCGTAGTTTTATGTTTTTGGTTTTCTTTATAGCCTATATTTGTTCTACGTCCAGTACGAAGTTGTTTTGTTTTGCTTCACCACTATGAGGAAAAATAACTACTCATGTTCTTTTCAGTCACTCAGCACAGAGGCTTATATTCTTCAAGGGGCATTGTTAGAAGCAAATATATAAGAAAAACCACATCGCCAAGCTCTTAAATGTGTGAATGCCCCAGATTGTAATGGCCAGGAATTCAGAAAGCAAAGATAGGACCTTAAAGAAAATTAATTTTCAAATACTGACAAGTTTTCTTTCAAAGCAGATTTTTTTAAATTCACTTATAAAATCAAAAACAGGTGATGCCCATGAGTAAGACAGAATTATATCCAAGTCATCACACCCTACAAAAGAATTAAATTCTCTCAGGATATGAATATGCAGAAGAAAAGTAGAAGGTAGAGGATCTGTGCCAAGCAAACATTTAGAAATCTTAAAAACCTTTTTTTTCCTGTAATTAATGCATAAATAAAAAATGAGGTTATATAGAACTGTTAAACAAATAGGCACTAGATAGAGAGAGAATGCAATCAACAAACAAATATTGCAAATGTTGTGGGGGAAAAAGGAACCCTCATACACTGCTGGTGGGAATGTACATTGATACAACCACTATGGAAAACAGTATGGATGTTCCTCAGATATTAAGAATAGAATAACCATATGACCCAGCAATCCTTCTTCTGGGTATCTACCCCCCCAAAATTAAAAACATTTATCCATAAAGACATATGCACCCCAGTGTTCATTGCAGCATTATTCACAGTGGCCAAGATATGGAAACAACTGAAGTGCCCTTTAATAGATGATTGGATAAAGAAGATGTGGTACATATAGACAATGGAATATTATTCAGCCATAAGAAAAGATGAAATACTGCCTTTTGTGACAACATGGATGGATCTTGAGATTATCATGCTAAATGAAATAAGTCAAACAGGAAAAGTCAAGAACCATATGATTTCATTCATATGTGGAATATAAAACTGAAAGCAACAAACAAACAAACAAGACAAAGAAACCAACAAAAACTTAGAGACAACAGTATGGAGGTTACCAAAAGGAAAGGGGGTGGTGTGGAGGTAGTAAAGCGTAAAGGGAGTCAAATGTATGGTAACAGAAGGAGATATGACTTTGGATGGTGAATATATAATGCAATATACAGATGATGTACTATAGAATTATATGCTTGAAATCTATGTAATTTTATTAACCAATGTCACTCAATAAATTTAATTAAAAAAAAGAAACACTAAAAAAAGATGCTATTAGATTAGAAATAAGTGAATAAGTTTCTAAGACATCAATAGCATAACTGGAAGATTTAAAAACATTTAAAATAGCTGTATCCTAGTGCTTTTAATTTTCATATACTGCAGATGGCTGCTAAATATTCATATAAAAGAGAACAGAGGAAAAAATGTGGCCGAGTGAATGTCAGCCAGTAACCGGAAGGCTGCTGGACCTGCCACGTCTAATTCTAACAAATGACCTGGCAGAGAGTAAGTTCAGTACTGTAAAAATAGGGTCATCAGTGTCCATCGTTTGATATTTGCATTATGATATTGTATCGACTAACAAATCATTATGTTAGGCCACAGGACAGGAAGATAGAGCTGCTGAGTCAAATCCAGGACAACTGCACGTTTTAACCAATCAGCTAGGAATCTGAGCCAAGAATTAGTTTTAAATTTAAAACAAAACAAAAACAGAAAATGCCAGTGTGTTTATGGTTTTTGTTTTATTTTTGTTTTTGTTTTTGTTTTTGGTCAGACATGTCGACAAGAGGAATTATTAAAGCATCATTGTCCTTAACTGTGATATTTATCCTTGATTTAGCAAAATCGCATTCACCAAGGAATTCCCACTTACAAATCGAAGGGAAAAGTTTGGCTGTTTTGTACAGTGAAAAGAGTTGGTTGTTTAAAATTGTCTTGCTATATTCTATATAATAAAAAATTGATTGGCTTGAAAAGACTGAATAATTACTTTAAGAAACGAGAATTATTTTAAGAAGTACCTATTTGTTTAACAGTTCTATATAACCATTTAAAAACAGAGCATATCTTTACTACAAACATATCTCTAAAACTCTAAATCAAGTGTTCAGAAACAGAAAAAAATGTAATCAGTCAGGTGCCATATCTAAAAAGTATCTGCCAGCCATTGTGACTTTTATTTCCACTGCATTTTCTGATTTAAAATTCGTCATCGTATGAACATAAACATCTGTTAATTATAAACTAAAGGTTTTAGAATTCCAATTCATCTTTTAGCACAGTTAAAGTGGGCACTTTATAAACATTTGTTGAATAAATGAACAACTAAATAGAGTGAATAGATGAATTGATCTTTGCATTGGTTTTCATCTTTCCATGTCTATGTGACCTTATTATGAAGAAATTCTAAGAATCATTATCTGGACAAGATACATAATAAATGAATGCCCTATTATTTTATAGAAATAACTTCATCCCATTTTTTAAAATGGCATATCAAAAGCTAACAGACGTTACTTTGCAAAGAAGTAGAGACCATAGGGTTGTATGGATATAGGCAGGAAAGGAGTACTCAGAAGGGAGTATCGTTGCCATGGAGAGTTTCACCAAACTAAACTCATGTAAATTAGAAATGGGCAAAAGAAAAAGAAAACATATGTCTCCAGAAAAGATGAGTACATAAATGCTTGTACCAGCTTTACTCATAGTACCCAAAACCAAGAAATGAAAATGTCCATCAATAGAAGTGTGATATACCCAAACAATATAATACTACTCAGCCATAAGAAGCTGAACCAAAGAAACCAAGCACAAAAAATGTATACTATATGACTTTATTTATGTGAAGTCTAGAACAAACCAAATATATGTATCATGATATATGAATAATGATTTCCTGTGGAAATAGGTGGGATGACTGTAAAGATACACAAGGCGGTTTTTGGCAATGATGAAAATGTTCTATATCTTTGATTTCGGTGATAGTTATACGAGAATAGACACTTGTCAAAAAGCATTGACCTGTACATTTAGCATCAACACATTTTACTTTATAGAAGTAGAAATGCAATTAGAATCATTCCTCATTCTTGGTGTAAAGAATTGATTACTGATATATACATCAATCTGAATGGACTTCAAAAGATTTTATATTGAGTGAAAGAAGCTAGATGCAAAAGAGTACAGTATTTATGATTCTATTTATAATAGATTCAGGAACATGGAAAATAAATCTATAGAGATAGAAATCAGAACACTACTTTTATCAATGGGGGTAAGGGGGACAACTGACTGAAAGGGACACAAGAGCATTCTGAGAGCATGGATATGTTTTATAACTTGGTTGGAGTGTTAATTTTATGGGTATATACATTTGACAATACTTATTAAATTGTACATTTTATTGTCCATGCGATTTACCTTAGAAGTTAATAATAAATAAAGCTGTTGCAGAAAATATGCATGATGGTTGATAGCGGGAGATTGATTTTCTATCCCTCTTACTCTCTGGAAGATGTGAGAATACCATATCTTTTACTGTGAGGAAAGCCTAAAGCTCCCAGATTTTGGGGTACCTCACCATTGTGCCAGGGGACTCCAACCTTTAGCCAACAGCTCACTTCTACTTCAGCCTGTAGTCAGGATGTCGCTAACTCCTCTTTTCATTAATGTAAGCCACATCTACAAAAAATACAGAAACATAAGGAGTAACTGGCCAAATAAAAATTGGAAAATTTTTCTGTTGAAAATATTTTCAAGAAAAAAGTTCCACATTCAGGCCCCAGAATAAACTAAATAAAGGCTAAATTAATATGAGTTGGTTTTCCCTTTTAAGATTATAAACTCAAGAAAAATTTGCAGAATTATTTTTCATAAAGAACAAACTATAAAATTTGTATTGTCTGATCTCTGTTCTTAAAGGATTTATTTTATTATATTACTCTTCAACTCTCTTGAGATACTAAGATAGATAGCAATCTAAAAGCTCAACTTAGGCTCAGTAACAGGAGTGTTAGCAAACATTACTTTAATTTTTTTTTCTTCTAACCCTCTGGAAGACAACTAGCAACAGACAAAGGAAAAAAAGAAAGGAAGAAAGAAAACTTATAGATAATATTGCATCTATCTCTCTTTTAAAGTACATTGTGGCTCTGGTGAAGAAAAAAAAAACAAAATAGAAATTTATGATAGAAATGACATAAAATGCCTGACTTGAAAATTAAGCACACGCTCTCCCTAGAAACAAAACTAAACAAACAAAAAACAACAAACAAACAAATGAAAAATTCTCTAACTACTATGAAAAATCTGTCTAGCTCATTACAATTCGTGAACTCAACTATTTACCACTCCAGCACCTTCTCTACCCAGTAACTCTGCCCATTGGATGGGGAAAGAATAACAGAAAAGAAAGAGCCAAAAATAAAGAGAAAATGAGACAATATATAAGCAATAGAAATGAGGACATGTCACTCTAATAGAAGGAGAATCAAAAAGAACAATGTTCTACTATAATCTCTGATATCGTTTCTTTTTGATAATTGCTTCTTGAATCAATGTATTTTCTATAGAGGTATGTAGGTGTTAAAAACATCATGTTCTGTTCCAAAGAAATACCAAAAGAGGAAAATATCCAATAATTTATGTTTTCTACTGTGTATTGTTTATTTTTCCTCTAGTAAAGTGTTTGAGCATACGATTACAGTCATTTTTGAGAATTTTTATTTGAATTCATGTCATGTGGTGTTTTACAAGGCCAATCTCCCTCCCTTTTCAATTGCTCTAAGCCTCATACATAGAACTCAAGTTCTGGGACATTACGGCCCTTGAATAAATCTGCTCGTTATTTTAAATTATTTATTGATGAAGCACAAAACTTTCTGTTGCTAGAAAAAAACAATTTTAAGAGGATAATAGTTAATAATTTCATCTCGGAAAAAAATTAGTGTTGTATAACTCAGTTTAAAAAAAATTATAATGATCATTTATTTCTCTCCAGGAAAGACTGGTTCAGGCAAAGCAACTAGCCTTCCTGGTATCTTTTATCATCACTATGCGGAACTTGATTATTATGAAAAACAGGTTATTGTCAGATCACACATTCAAACTGACATGAGCTTAAAACAACATATGACTTGTATTTAGATTATTTTTATTATTATTAAGTGGTATAATTCATTATGTTGTTCTCAGGATAGCATGACATGATACCATAGATCATCGTGTCTAGGCGTTATGAGGGAATGACTGACTGGAGCATTTCACCTTAGGCATGAGGTCTCCAGGATATCTCAAAAGATGCTTATTCTCCGTTAATAATATTTATTTATTTGATTATTGTGTTATTTGATTGTATATGTTATTCAAACATGTTCGAAAGCACAGAATTGAAAAAGGAAGGAGGTGGTTTGAAATGTCTGCTAATCTTATTTGACACCTCATATAACATCATATAAACTCAGCACTGTCCTATTTATATTTACTGTGAGTTACAAGGTGTGTTTTTTTTCTAATCCCTTTATTATTTAGATTTATCTATTTCAAAATGCTTAGTCAAAGTAATCTATTCTCCTAAAAGGCATATATTTTTTTTTCACTTTTACTTCTTGTCACTGATAGCTTTACCAGAAAGCCTCAAATCAGCTTCTCCTACCTTCAGTTCCTGCAGACCTTTCCCACCATGTACATAAAGTTCTCAAAAATACTCAGCTGGCAGTTTTTATCATGAAAATGTGTTGATTTTTATCGAATGCTTTTTCTGCAACTATTGAGATGATCACGTGATTTTGAACCTTTGTTCAGAATGTGGTGTATCACATTAACTGCTTTTCATATGTTCATCTGTTTAATGTGCTGTTGAATTCATTTTGTTAGTATTGCGTTGAGAATTTTTGCATCTATGTTCATCAGGAATATTGACCTCTAATATTGTTTTCTTGGGGTGCTTTTGTCGATTTTTGTATCAAGTTACTTCTGGCTTCTTAACAGGAATTTGGAAATGTTCACTTCTCTTCACATTTTAGGGAGAGTTTAAGAAAAAATGGCATTAATTGTTCTTTAATTTTTTGGTAGAATTTCTGGTGAAGTTATTTGTTTCTGGTCTTTTCTGTGTTAGAAAGTTTTTGATCATTGATTTGATGTCCTCACTCATTGGTTTGTTCAGATTTTCTGTTTCTTCATGATTCAGTCTTAGTAGGTTGTGTGTTTCTGGGAATTTATCCATTTATTCCAGGTTATCCAGTTTGTTGATGTATAATTGCTCATAGTAGTCACTTATAAACCTTTTTATTCCTGTGGCATCATTGCAGTGTCTCCTTTTTCATTGCTCATTCAATTTATTCTAATCTTTTATTCTTAGTTAGTCAAGCTAAAGGTCTGTCAAATTTGCCTTTTCAAAAAACAAACTCAGTTTCATTGAATTTTTCTTGTTTTAAATTTTTTTCTAGTTTTATTTGTTTATGCTATATTCTTTATTATTTTCTTTTTTTCTTCTAATTTCATGTTTATTTTGTTCTTTTACTAGATCCTTGAGATGTAAAGTTGGTTTAAGGATTTGAATAAAGACATTTTCCAAAGGAGACATACAAAAAGTCAAGAGATATACAGTATCACTAATCATCAGATAAATACAAATGAAAACCACACTGAAATATTGCCTTGCACCTGTTAGGATGGCTATTATAAACAAAACATAATAAATGTTGATGAGGATATTGAGAAAGTAGAACCCTTGTACACTGGTTGGAATGCAACAAGGTAAAGGATGGCAGCTATGGGAAACAGTATGGAGGTTCTTCAAAAATTAAAATTTGCCATTTTATGCAGCAGCCACACATTCGAAAGAACTGAAATTAGATCTTGAAGAGTTATTAAAACTCCTATGTTCATTGCTGCACTATTTACAATAGCCAAGATGTGAAAACAAGCTAAATGTTCATCAAAAGATGAATTGGTTAAAGAAAATGTGGTATGTACATTACTTACAATAGAATATCATTCTGCCTTAATAAAGAGGGAAGTCCCACAATGTGCAGCAACATGGATGAACCTCAAGAAAATTATGCACCGTGAAGGAAGCCAGTCACAGAAGGACAATCGTCACATGATTTCACTTAGATGAGGTAGCTCAAACAGTCAGATTTAGAGAAACAGAGAGTAGAACGGTTGTTGCCAGGGGTTGGAGGGAGGCGAAGTGGTGAGTTGCTAACCAGCTGGTATAAAATTTTAGTTGTGCAAGATGAATGAGGTCTGGAGATCTGCAGTACAACATTGTGCCTATGGATAATACTGTATCGTACACCCAACATTTTTTTAAGTATTCTCATGTTGTGTTCCTTTCACAAGAAAAGAAAAGAAAAGAAAAGAAAAGAAAAGAAAAGAAAAGAAAAGAAAAGAAAAGAAAAGAAAAAGAAAAGAAAAAAAAAAGGGAACGTAAAGGAAAGAAAAAAGAAATCTCAACTGTTCTTTCTGTGAGGCCTGGTAACGGAGGGCGTGGAAGATGGGAAAAGCCTAGTCAGCGCCCTGGCGTTAGTCAAAGAGGTACTGGTGATTTACTTTGATCCCGCAAAGCACCCACCTTGCCTTGCAATATTCAGCCATCAAAATGAAAATACTTCAAGAGCCACTAAGTCTTGGTTACCAAAGGGGTTGGGGACAGAAGGTGAGTTAGATAAGGATAAAGGAGGCCAAATATACTGTGCCGAAGATTTGACCTTGGATGGTGAAAATACAGTGCAGTATACAGATGATGTATTATTGAATTGTACACTTGAAATCTATATAATTTTTTTAACCAATGTCACCCCAATAAATTTAATAATAAAAAAGTAAAAAATCATAAGTACATTTGCTGTATAGCTGAAAATTTCAAAAAATAAAGATTTTAAAAAAGAAAAATACATTGCTACATTGTACAGATAAGGAAAATAAAACATTTAAAGATAATGATTATTGACAATAATTGTGAAGTTAATAGCTAAATTTTAATTCACTTGCCTGATTTTTTAATTTATAAATGAAGGAAAGTAAATACCCCAAACAAAATCTAAGCAAATGCAAAAGCAAATAAAAATGTTGGTTGACTAGCACAACTTATAGAAAGCATACAGACTTTTGCCTCAAAAAATGGTGCTTCCAGTTCCTAGCCTAATTGCAGGGCTTGTCCCCCTGGGTCTCCTGAGGTTTATGAGCCATAAAACTAACCGGCATGAGATGCACAGTCCGACAAGTAGTGTGAGAAGCGGGTTAGGGCTAGATAAGTGAACTGGAAAGGTGACAGAGCTCTGTATGTTAAGTGGGTTTGGGGCGTGGTTTCAAGATAGGCATGCATGTTTGACATATTGGCCTAGAGACAACAGTGACCTCAGCATGGTAACTATGCACATTGTACATAAATCATTTGAATCTAGGAAAGACGTCAGGCATCCCAGGTACTGGCTGCCATACTCTGGCCTTTACCAATATCTCTATTTTTTTTCACTTATTTTTTTATGGTGACATTTTTTAATGAAATCCAGTAAGTTTCAGCTATGCACTTTAACAGTAAGGCATATATATATTTACACTGGATGTTCACCTCCCATAGTTAGATTTCATTCTATTTTTTTAAATTGTATTACACATATAAATTTTATATAAAATTTCTAAATTTTTCATCACAGTAATAGGTAAACCTAGCATGCTCACATAGACATATCTATGCATGATTCGGTGGAAACTCAAATACACTATTCTTTTCAAGTTCAAAAGCCTTATCAACTTTTTAACTTTGTTCCTTAGAATGGAATTTAAGGCTTCCAAATTGATGGAGAGCAGTGTAAGCACCACCTTGGAGACTTTATCACCATTGTCATAGCAAGAAATGAAAAGTAGAGTGTTTAGTGAGGAGGGATGGTGGCAGCTTGTCAGCTCAGAAAGTGCTTCTCCTGAAATATCACCTTTTAAGGTAGCATTTCCAAATAGGTTTGAGAAAAACAAAATCTTCCTGAGAATGTACTTTGGTAAATAAGCAGAGGCTATTTTCAATCAAAATCTACTCCAAGAAATGTCTTTTTCCCCTCTCAAAGAGATTTTTTTATGTACCTTGCCTATTTGCATTTTCAAATATGAGAAGAAAATAAGAGTAAATTGACACACCTTGTTTGAAAAGAAATCGCAAACATGCAGTGACATTTCAAGTTAGATGTCTGAAAAAGAAAAATGCAGTTTTAATTGTTTACCATGGTCTTTCAAATTAGATGCTTTTATTTTAATTTAGAGAGTTTGAGAATGAATTTAATACTTTTATCACATTCAGTTCCAGTGTCTAAAGTTATGAAATACATTTGTCCTAGTAAATGAGTAGCTCTCTTAATTTCTTGTTAAGTATGGATCATAAACTATAGTTTTTTGTCGATAAAATAAAACTGCATCAAAAATCTCTATTTTTATAAATCCATGCACCAGCTATGTCTGCCCTGCCCTCAGTTCTGTCCTCTCTGGTAATCACCATAACACTTTTTAGTTGTCTGTGGCCCAAGTTTTCCGAAACAAATTCCATAAATGGGTCAGCAAATTACTGGACCCGAAACTGAACTTGAGAAGTCCTTTTTTCTTCTACATAATCCAGTGAGAAAAATAATTTAAAACAAATAATTTAAAACAAATTATTTTTCAACAAATATGGAAATAAAGAATGTCCCCTATATTATGCACCTAAAATTTGATTTTAATAAGCAGTCGATGAGATTAAAGAAATCAGAAGTGTCATAAATTTTGAATTTCAGATGCCACTATGATTTGTTCAGCATAGAGGAAAGTATTATTACTACAAGGGAAATCACTGCCATGCCTCAGTATTGACAGATACCTAGAGCTAAATTCTACTTTTTCCTGGTAATGGAGAATAGGCAGCAAAGATTTCTCATATATGACTTTACACCTATTATTTGTTGACTTTCTCCCCTAGAGCGAAAGCTGTAGGATATAGCTAGAGGGTTGTTGGGCACTGTTAGCATGACTGTGTGAGTTGCGCCCCAGTGATCTGGTTTATGTGGTATGCCTGCCCGGGGAAGATTGGGTGGGGAGCCGAGGTGGCTGGTCATTAGGAGGAAAGAGGAGCAGTCCTAACATTTATTAAGCCAAATTGTATGCCGGACACTATGCATTTATTATTTCATTTATTCTTCTCTCTAACCTTGCAAAGTAAGTTTAATTCATGAAGCTATTATCATGTTTTATTTCCCACAGAGGATGGTAGATGTCAGAACTGGAATGAAAAAAATGAAGACAGAATTATTTCCATTAAACCACTGTCTCCTTAAAGTTAAAGGGTCATGATGTACAGAAATATACTCCTATCCTCTGATTGAAGAACTCGACTTTTCAATGTTGTGAATATGAAAAGCAAATGAAATAGGTCAAATACCTTTATAACTGAGATGTTATAGGATGTATGTACTCTGGGTTAGCAAAAGTTCAGGTCTTAAAGTCCAAAGACTAAGATTTATCCTCGCTTTATCATTAATTGTGTGCTCTTAGGCAAATCAGCTTCTCTGAAAACCTGTTTTCATCTTCAGCACTCCCTTTTCGGTGGTGGCGTGAGGATCAAATGAGTTTAATAGGCTTTTTTAAACTATAAAGTATTGTGGACATCTTTATTATGGATAGAGAATTATTAATGGACCAGTAGTTCCATACTCAAATACCTACAGCCTGGCTATTACAATGCACCTTGAATTTTCTCTCAACTATAGATGCTTTAAGCTTGAGTATTAAATTTGTAGGAATATCGTTCACTTAGAAAGAGATTTATAGTTTCCTTAACTTTTTTTTGTATCATGCTATGCTCGAGGTGTATTTTTATTTTATATTTGTTTGTTGTGCAGGAAACATTTGTCTTTCCTCTCGAATTTACCATGGGAAAAAAATGGCAGCATAAGAATAAAGAATGAAAGTCAGTAGCCAGAACTGTCCTTAGAGTTAGGACACCGCAGAGAAGGCTTGACACATTGGCAACCTAAAAAACACATGCCCCGTGGCTATGTGGAAAGCTGGATTTGATGTAGTCACATTTTCCAATTTTTAAAAAGGAGTCTCTAATCCAGAATGTTTGCAATTAGCTCTAAAAATTAAAGATTGCCAATTTATCATATATGTGTGTGTATGCATATATATGCAAAGGTATTGATTAGTAGTAGTAGTAGTAGTACTAGTAGTAGTAGTTAGGATCATTATTATGAAAGGCAGGCAGTGACAGCAATAGGAAGTCCAGGCCAGAGGCTCAGCAGTAAGCTCACAGAGACATGATAGTAACCCAGACACTAAAATGAGAAAATAAAAAGAAGGAAGCAGCACGTGGATTTGAGCTATCTTATTTCAGAAGTAGAACTAATACAATTGACCAATTAAGTGTAAGAGCAAAGGAAAAGAAGGCTTGAAAATGACAGTAGGTGTTTTGGCTTGAGTGTCTGGATAAACGGTGCTTCATTTTACCAACATTGGGGTGAAGTTGATGTAGAGGCATGGGAAACTACTAGCATTTGTTCTGGCCATGTTAAATTTTATACTCATATTTGTTATATAGTTACAGCTTTCAAGTGTGTGTGTGTGTGTGTGTGTGTGTGTGTGTGTGTTTCTAGTAAATACCAAAAAATGTGCTGAACTGGTATCCTCTAACACTCAACCTGTAAAGACTTCCTGCCACTATTCTGATGAGGATACAAAGGATCATGTACGAGCATATGTACGAGACTTGTGAGTACGGTTTTCACATCTGAACTCAGTGGCATCACTGAGCCTTAATTTAAGTTGGTTACAGAGCTCTGTCTGGGTTTCAGGGGCTCAGTTGTATGTTTAATGATTGTAGGAACAGGCATATTTTTGATGTTTGTTTGGCTAGTGGGAGCTCTTCATGAGAACATGCTCTTTCCTGACTGCCACAGGGAAGATTGTGCTTGAGCGATGTGTTGAGCAGTCCCTCTGGGTGCAAAGTCAGAAACCATTGGGGCCAATGAAAAACTCCCTGCTTTGAATAAATAAAGCCTGGATATTTAGACAGGAAAGTAGGACTTCCAGATTTAACTTAACACAAGCATTGGAAACTGAAAAATCTGCAACTATTGCTAGAAAGAGAGCCAGGGGGTTCACCGTATTGCTCTTTAAGCCAGGAAACGTACAAATCATTAGAACCTGCTACCAGTGATCTTAGCTGCCTACAGCACTTAAGCAGATGATTTACACAGGGCCTCTCTGAACCAGCTAGCAAGAGTTCTCCTTGATTGCACTCTGAAGCCCTCGTCTATCTCACCTCTGTGCCAGAAACAACACTGGCTTCTGCTTCCCTTTCCTCTCCACCACCCTCTTTCTTTTCAAATATCGACAAGTGTCTGTTCTGGCAAAACCTAAACTGGAACTCTACTTGCAAGGGGGTTTGGAAAATGATAGACATGAAAAAAGGCACAAAAGAGTTGAGATGAACATTATATACAATATATTTCATGCTCCCATGTATGACCAAGATTATATTCTGGAAGAGCGAAAACTGTCCCTTCTTTCATAGACATTGTATTTTAGTGGGAGACTATGGACAATAAACTTTCAAATAAATTAATATGAAATGTTATGCCAGGCAAAGGTAAATGCCATAAGCAAAATAGAGCAAGATAAAGGATGAGAGAGGGATAGGCTGGAGGATGTGTTCAATTAGTTAAGGTGTCTGTCAGAGAAGACTTCTTTGATATGGTGACTGCTAAAGACTAAGTATTTGCGTCCCCCAAAATTCATTGCGAGCTAACTCCTAATGTGGTGATATTAGGAAGTGGGCCTTTGGGAAGTGATTAGGTCATGAGGGTGGAGCCCTCATAAATAAAATTAATGCCCTTATAAAAGAGAGCTGAGAGAGCTCCCTTGCTCATTTCTGCCATGTGAGGACACAGCAAAAAACTATATCAATGAATCATGAAGCGAGTTCATCAGACACCAAATCTGCTGGTGCCTTGATCTCAGGCTTCTAGCCTCCAGAACTATGAGAAACAAATTTCTGTGGCTTGTAAGGTGCCCAGTCTATGGTATTTTGTTATAGCATACCAAATGGACTAAGGCAGTGACTTTTTTATATATGTTGCAAATATTTTCTCCCACTTTATTTTTCTTCGAACTTGATCACGAATTTTTATATAAATATTATCATTTCGATATTGTCTAAGAAATCAATGATAATTTTTATATGTTTTTATAAAGAATTTTTATGCCTCAGCAACATAAATATATTCTACTCCGTATTTCTATATATTTTTTCCTGAGTGGTGAAAAGTAGAGATGTAATTTTTTTTTTGATATTGATCATTTTTTTCAAATTATTTTTAAATTAGTACACACTTTCCCACATACTTTAAATGCCAACTTAATCATATTAAATTGCCATATGCACATGCATCTCGAGTTTGTTCATTTTCGAGCTTGGAATGAGGAGTGGGAAGGCATTGAAGATATAGAGTAACCTGAAACTTCTTGGACCATGTTACTATTTGAGGCCATGAAATGTCTTAAAACTATTTATAAAGTCAAGTCCTTCTTAAGGTGAACCCATGAGGCTTAAAATCAGTTTGAAAAAAAAAACATGTGTTTTATATTTCTTGAATAAGAGGCAATTTGACCATTACAGCAAAATATTTATCTACAATTTACTTTGTAATTATAAAATAAGATATTCCCAATTTCTTATTTTAGTATGTTATATAAAAATAGAGTTGAATATCATTATAATGTCTCTCTTTTAAACTTAAATTTTGGGGAAAAGAATGACATTTCTGCAACCAACATGCTTCTTTTAAAAAGTCTCCCTTAGTTCACAATGTAAATTTTGTAATTAATTAAATCTTTCCTTTTGACTGTAAGAAAGTACTGAACCGAATGTGTATCCAATTTTTAAAAAATTGTATTGGACTCATATCTGTATATTTGCTTTATTTACACTCATATTCCTCATGATAACACATTCCTTTGCTATGTTTTTACTGTATTAAGTGTATTTTAAGAAAACTGCCTCAAATTATCTGTGAAATGAATCTGAGCAGTTATATTTCTTACCTATCTGAACAGCTTAAAATACAAACAGCACAACAATACAAATAACTGTGGAAATAGCAATGAAGTGTATCAATGAGAAGAGAAATAAAGTGAAACCAGGGATGAAGCACATGCCATAAGGTCCTGCACACTTGTCTGAAGTGCGCCACAAATTTGTTCTAAACTTTCTAGCAATCACTGTTGAGGGAGAAAGAGTCTCAGTCACATGATTCACAATACCCAAAGTTAAGAAAAAATTAGGAAAGTATAACTATTCCCGTTTCTGAGACCTCAGTGAATCTTGTCTCATGAATCCTCATAACGACCATACATGGTGATGTATAGAACACTATCATCAAATATCGCTACAATAAATAACTCTAATGTCTCTTCTCTGGCAAACACCCACAGAGCAGATATTTTATGTCACTAATTCAGAGAATCCCATGTTTTAACTATAAGTGGACAGAGTTAATTTTCTATTGTGACAGATGAGGAGCCAAATGAAGAAGACTCATGCCAGAATGGCAGGCTGCTCTATTTACATAAGATTAAAAATGGTTGATATAACCAAACAAACAAATGATAATTAATTCCGGTTTTAGGTCTAAGCACAACATTCTCTTCAGAGACTGTTACAGTGAGTTACATGGGCATTGCCCTGCACAGGAGTGGTGTCCAATATATTATCATCCTATATATGGTAGAACAGGATGTTTTGTAATAAGATTTAACTGCGATTTGAACTGAACAAGGCACTTAAATTTCTCTAAATGAAAAATAGAATTGATAGCACTTAACCTGGAGGAATATTATTAAAATAACTGTAATGAGTGCCTGAGAGGCACTGCATATGTACTTTCTGTGAACATTCTCATCAGTGCATGTGTTCCACATAAAGCAAATATTGCCAAATTATCGTAAGATTGCTAGAGTTCTGTTTAATTACTCAGCTTCTATATTACAATACCTATTTATTATACTTTTAAAATTGCATCTTAGACTCTAATGCCTTTTAACTAAGGCTTTTGAAGCCATATAATAAAACTACTAAAGACACCAACAACCATAGAAATCGTATATCAATATCATACCATTTTAAAAGGCAAATATGTCTCTCTGCTGCCTTGCCTTAGTAGGCACTCATATAAATGTATATTTTGCACAGCAAGTATTTAAAACACTGTCTCCAACTTAAAGCTGTCTTTAACTTAGCATAGGAAATTAATTGGTGTGAAAGAATATTGTTCTATATTCAAGAGGCATATATATCTATATATCTATATCTATATCTATATCTATATCTATATCTATATCTAGTCTTTGAACATCAATATCACCAGTAGCCCAGCATACATGTATTTTGAGATGTTTTGGTAAAGTCTATTTTGTTTTCATGCAAACACTTCTTTCTCATAGCTAATGGAACATGTTGTCAAGTTCCCTAAATTTGAATTATAATGGAACCAATTAAACAGGAATTAAAATGGCATCAATTGAGATAGCATGTACTGTTACCTTAGTTTGATTAGCATTATAATCTAACCATCTATGTAATCAGGCAGAAGAACAAAATATAACTTAATTGTAACTGCAAAAAATATACTGTATTTCATTTCTGCATTTCATTTTATGGGAATTATATAATTTCCCATAATTTGCATTATAAGATTCTATATTTCTTAATACTCTTAATATCCAAAGTTCAGGAATTATTATATTTAAATCAATTTAATGAGAAATTAATGACAAAAATATGTTTCTCAAGTATTTCAAAGAAATTCGATGTCATTGTTCTGATATAGGAAATTTTTACTTTAATTCTATTTGTATCACATAAGTGCTATATCATTTCTAGTGTTATTTCAAAAGTGAGTTTTTTTAATGAGAGAAATTCTTTAGAATCCTTTTAATACAGTTGAAGAATTCTTATATTACTATGTAGTGCAATTTATTAGGTAAGTAAAAGACACTAACATTTTTCAATGTGAAAGAAAAATAAAGCTCAACTTTATTTCAGAAGAATTCTTTAGAAATTTTTCTGTTTTGATTTTAATAAACTGAATTTTAAAATGACATCTATATATCTTTCATAATTAACATATTTTAATCTCATTTTAGTCTATAGATGTGAGGAACTCAACTAGTAAAGCCAGTAATTCTTAAAACACAAATCAATAAAGATTTTTGTTTAAAACTTAAGAAAATTTCTCATTATTTCAATATGCATTTGATATTTATTTTTGTTCCCAAGAAAGATAAATACCAACTGAAGTTGTATAGAGCATTATTAACATTCTGTTGCCGAAGTCTGGAATGGTCATAGAAGATTTGAGAAAAAGGCACTGAAAAAAAAATTGGGTACAGAAAGCCTCTTATTGGTCACCAAGAGAGCTGCAAGAAGGAAGAGTATGTCTCATCTTGAGTTTATTGAAAATAAGTACTGTTTCAAGAATCTATACTTTATTTTTTATTTTTTTCCAAAAAGCAATTTGTCTTTAAAACGAAATGATCTCAACTAAAATCTACTCTGTAATTTACTGACAGTCTAAATTTTCTAACATATCACTTTCAGTTTGCCAAGCCCTTGGAAAAGAATCTGCAATGTCTCCCAACTAATCATTTTAACAATTTGATACCGATGTTTATATCTTCTATTTTTATTATGTGAGATTCCTCACTGTCCAGCTAACAAGCTTAGATTTCACTTAAGTACTCTATTCTGAGTGAATAATGTGTTCCAGGAAGATACAAAGGGCCAGGTCTTATAAGATTACATTAACCATATTAAAGAATATGTACACTACCAGAAGTGCCCTGAGAGTCTATATGTATTTTTTGAGGAAAGTAATCAAATTTGCATTTTTATAGTGATCTTTCTGATTGAATAGGGAGAAATGATTGGAAGAAGAGCAAGTCTAGTTAAATAGCTAATTATTGTATCATTCATTATTTATCTCATTTCATCTCATTTAATCTACTATGTCCAAGTTTCTGTTAAATCTATTCATTTGTTCTCAATTTAATATACTATAGCTTTAGAATATTTATACAATTCTTTTTTACATATTCCAATCCTTTATTGAATATCTATATTCTTTTATTTATTTGAGCCATTTTTCATATCTTCATATATATTTTAGAAGTATATTATACTTATAAGTAAAATTATATTTTACTTTACAATTATATTTTTAAAATTATACTTATTTTTAAATCTTTGTATGCAAACACATCTGGAGTATTTGTGTGTCTCCTTTTGTTTTTTTCACTTAATTAAGTCACATTTTCTTGCCTCTTTGCAATTTTAGTGGGGTTTTTTTTGGACACCAGCCATATGCATATAAAGAACCATAAGGCTTTGTATTGTTTTGTCATATTACAGAGTAGGAAGTATCTTTCCTATGTTATACAAATTAAGCTGTGTCAGGTATGGATTGCGGTTTAGTAAGTCATTTTATCTCTGATTCATCCCTTATCCCTGAATATAGTCTTCCTAGGGTTTTGATTGTATATCTGGTTGGTTATCTAGCTTGGCAGCATTAAAGACATTGAATTATCCAGCATTTTGGGCGATCCAGGTTTTTGCCACATTTTCACACCCAGTGCAGCTTCAAATTACGGCTAATGCTTTAACTGTATAACCGGCCATGTGCCCAGAGTCCAACCCCATCTCTCAGTATGTCTTTGTTTCTTAAATACCATGGAACAAAGATTTCACTTTCCCTTTACAAGATTTTGATGTAACTCAGTGGCCTGCTACATGGTCTCAGAACCCAGTAAATAAATGTTTTTTGGGTCAAACCAGCCATGTATTTGAAGAATCTCACTTTCCAATGCTTTTCGCTTGAATTCTTCTCTTTCACAAAAAAAGTTTTGGGATGTTATTTCTATCCAAGCAGAGGCTTTCTGGTTGCGCCGAGCCAATTGCGAATCCACACCAAGGATCAACACACATCTCCAGGAAGGAAAGGGATGAATGGTAATTGTCAGCATTATCTTTTCACCTCAGAAAGTCTTTTCTCTTTTTGAATTTTATTTATTCTAATCCTCATTGCTTCCAGACACCTCGATGCTTTCTAAAATGTGGGATTTTTAAAATTTAGTTGGCTTTTTGTGATTTGTTTAGGTGAGTTATCAACCTGTAGCAACTACTACATCCTACCTTAGAGTAGAAGACCTAAGAGTCTTGGGTTGTAAAGGCCAAATAGAAAATAGAAGCAAAAACTTGAGAAACGATAAGCCTGAACATACACATACCCTGGATAATTTCAGTGTAAAGATGCATTGAAATGTAGACATAAAAGGGGGGAATGTCATTTTTTTCCTCTGTCTTGAAATGATTTAAGGGCAACAGGACTTTTGGCCTAATCTGTAAACTAACACAGATTGTTACTGAATTAATACTGTGTCTAGCAAAAGAAAATACAAACATAGCTCATCCTCTTCATCTGGAAGATAAGATACTAGAAGTCATGGCATGTGGGATATCATGATTACCTAAATCATCATCAGTGGTGGTATAATGTGAAGTATAGATGGAGAATAAGAAATTGGGAGATCTAGGAGCTTCAATAGTTGCTTTGGTGAAAATGGTGATTAAAAAGATGGTGGCATGTTGCAGTAACTTCTGACAGTACTGGAAAATTTACATGGGGAAAGAAAAATAAAGTCTTGAATTCCCAAGTAATACTTAGGTGGAAAAAAGACAGTCTTCATTTCATATTTGAAAAAGTTTCTATCTCCATAGGTCAGATAGGGCTAAGGTCTGAGATAACAAAACAGAATTCTATGGAGCTATAAAAATAAATGAAAAATATATGTGAACTGCTATGGAGTGATTTGCAGAATATATTTTTAATAGAATAAGAAAGCTATAATACAATGGAATACATATTGTATGCCATCATTCACTTAAGTAACAAGTAAATAAGAATATATATGCATTTTCTTATTTTTTGTAAAAATAAGCAAAGATATTATGGAGCAAAAACTAGTCAAATTGATGATCTATGGTGGATAGAACTGATATAAAACTGATATGACAGGAAATGAGGCTTCTCTGTCTATACTTTTTGTTTTACACTTTCAAAAAATAAACAATTTAATAAAGATTCAAGTTTTTAGTTGAGATTGCTTCAATGCTGTACAGCTGAGAAGAGAAAGACTGGTATCAGAAGACTGGGAAATTGTTTAATGGGCAGAGAGCAGAAGATAATTCCACCAAAGAGATAAGGAGAGACCAATAAGAACATCAGAAAGGAAGCAGGGGGACATTGGCAGAGTTCCGTGATAGAAATCAAGGAGGGAAGGTTATTTTCCATTTAATGCTGCTCTGAGGGAAAATGATAAACACTACGATGAGTCATTGGATTTGAGTTAGGAAATGATTAGTTAAAAGCTAAAACGGAATGGGGAGGTGGGTGGAAAGGGAAAGCCTTAAATCAAAGGCGGTGCTCAAGATGACCCTCAAAGACAAGTATTTCTTCACCATTTTGTCCAAGGATCACTCCAGATTTAATATATTTGATGAAATGGTTTATTCAATTATTCAAAATTAACATAAGTAAAAGAGGAAGAAAGTAAAGCAAAACAAAATAAAACAAAATAAAAATAAAGCCAACAAGAAATTCCCAGGTGATTGTTTAAATTAATCTCTTAACAACAGGATTTGTTTTAGCTTTTCTTTGTTTCTTTGTGTTTAAATCTGAGTCTTTTGCAGGAAAGCATGTACAGGGCTAGTACCATTCTCCAAAGGCTCAGCACTGGAAATCCTTTCAGGATGTTTTGGTCATTTCCCCAGGCACAGTGTGCTTTGCCTCTGAACCCATTGTTTGAAATGTCTATTGTTCTTTAGGTCACAAAAGAATAAATTTTTCAAAATGGCCATGTAGGCCTAGCCTATGGGGAAGAAAGTCGACATACAAGAAGTTCAATTAGTGTGAATTTAAAACAGAAAAATGTCTTTCTAAAGTCTGTTATGTTCAACTAGAATGTATCCACATCTCAAAAATGGCATTTCTTTTTTTCTGTTTTAAATTTCCAATCACTGCTCTTCTCCTGCTCCCCCAGGGGCTAAGTCAGTGCTGCCAATTGCATTGCTTGCCTCTGCTCTAACTGGAAGAGGCATAATGATTTCACATGAGCTTTTCATAGTAGAGCCAGTTCTGTAAAAAAGAAAAGCTCTTCATGTATGAACCCCGAAATAAAGGCTGCTGCTGAGGATATAAAGAAATAGATGACAGACAGTTAGATAGACAGAAAGATAAATACATACATATATACGTATATGGACAGATGAGGGGAGAGGGAATTAATGCTATTTGAAGCTTTCATAGGAATGAAAATATGATTTTTTTCATAAAATCAAAAGTATCTCTCAATAGAAGAGGCAAAATCTAACTGCGAGAACAAAAAGTCATATATCTGTTGGAGCTTAAGCATAGGTCCCATGCTTGTGACATTTGAAAAATGAAGAAATCTCTAGTTTCTAGTAGTGTCCCAACCAAATTTATAGTTCCAGACCTACTTCTTAACAGTGCCCAAAGATTCTAACAAAGTCTCAGTTATGTCCACAGAAGTGTAAGTACAAAGGAGAAAACCCTGGTTCAATCTTGCCTGAATGTCAGTCATTCTATGCTAGTTGGCATGTCCATCTAACTTTTCTTATAAATTGAGCCACTTTTGAGAAAGAATGAGCCAGAGGGAACAAATGCTAACGTAGGCAGGATTCTGGAAAGACAAAGATAGACCGGAACTGTCCTAGGTAAACCAGAATGTGTAGTTAGCCAATCTGTAGTCTGTGATCTGTGCACACAAACTCAACTGAGAAAAGTCTTAAGAAGTTGAAATTTTTAACTATGTTTTATCATATTTAGAGCAAGTTTAAGGATTAGGTAGAAATCTATACCCATGGTCCATATTTTCAGAGTATGTAGGTCACTTAAAATTTTTAAGTCTTACAGAGTTTATTTATTTATAGTTGTGACAGTTCAAGTTACATTTTATTTGAAAACAAGAATTTACAACATCTAATTTCCATTTCTTGTTTGAGCCTCCGGCATACATTTATTCATCCATTCATTTTTATTAAATTTATTGGGGTGACAATGGTTAATAAAATTATATAGGTTTCAAGTGTACAATTGCATTGTCTGTTCACTACTCAACATTTTTGAGAGCAAACATCTTAAATCCTGACCCACAGTGGCCTTAGTCCCTGCCTCTTTCAGAGGAGGAATTGCTTAGGCCATTAAAGCCACTGTCCATGGGAAGCATTCCCTTTGTCCCTAAATTTATTCCAAAGGAACTATCTTCAGTAGTAAGTTAGTGAAATGAAACTTCTTAAAATGTACCTTAAGCCTATGTTCCTATGATCCAAAGAAGGACTTACCATTATGGCATAAACATTTCAAGAGAATATTGTCAGAGACTTGAATATGCTAGGATATAAGTAGCAGTATATCTTTCTGGTAGGTTTTTTAAAATTTCTTTGTCTTTTCCTTCCTTCCCTTCCCTTCCCTTCCCTTCCTCTTCCCCTTCCCTTCCCTTCCCTTCCCTTCTCTTACCTTCCCTTCTTCTCCCTGCTCATACTCTTTTAAGGTTCAGGTAATATCTTTCTTTCCTTCTACTTAATATCACCTTCAAGTTCACTCAGTAGTTCTTAAGTATTTCGTGTTGATTTTTCTCTATATTCCCTTGTAACTGCCTAATTTCTTACTATTTGGTTTGTCTATTTAAATCTATATGAAACATAAATTGAGTCTGCTTGCTGTTGAGTATCTATCTGGAAAATTAAGAGGTACTGCTCAGCAGTTTCCTGGATTCCAGTTTATTCTTAAAGAGTAATGTCAGTATGAAGTCTAAGATACTGTCTTTTTCCTCTTTCGATTGGATTCTGGCCTCTGCCTTTGTATAAGTTAGGGCCACCATAGTAAATAGATATCAGACTCAGATTAAGGTAATTCAATAGTAATAATAATTAATAATAAGGAAATATCAACAACAGTTTGGGCACAGACTATACCACAAGGGACAATGCAATACTCCAGGACTCATAATAATAAACAGTAACCACACTTAAACCTAATTAGTAGAGGAGACAGTGATTAATAGCTACTAGAAAGATAGAGTGTGCTGTTACTACCCCAGAGACCAAAGGGATTAAGTCATGGAACAGTTACCTAAACCTGACACAATCACACAGAGCGGGGCCAACTTGAGAAGAGCTGTGACCTTCAGAAAAAGGATACAACCAACCTAAGGAGAGCAAAAGAGAAAAAGTCAAGCTATCATACATCCCAGTATCACTCAATAATTATTCTTCTTCCCTTTGATCTCTTTGTAAGACTTGCTATTAACCAAATTGGAACTGAAACCAGACAACATGGGAGCCCTTTCGTAATGCCTTACATACAAGTCAGCTTCCAGAGACAGAGAGCAGGAGACAAGTGGAGAGTTGTTCTGAGGGACAAATGGAAGGCAATTGCAACAGTCTATGTCTTTTACCCTTCAGCAGCTACTGTGTCCTCTGTGTGGTGAAACATTTGTGTCTCGATGAGAGAAGATCCATGAATTACCATCAAGATATGACACACCATCTCAAGGTGATAGCAAATGTATTATACTCAAAAATTGAAGTATACACAATTAGTCATAGCAGGTATTCTCACTTTATTTAATAAAAACAAAACAAAACAAAACAAAACAAAACAAAACAAAACAAAACAAAACACCATGTCCTCTGGTTGAAGGCAATATTTTAAGAGAAGCCATGGCTTTGTATAAAGCATTCAGTAAGTGGAGAAACAATAGTGCTGACAGAACCATTGTAGAAGGGAAAGGCAAATCTATACCTGAAATGTATACAATAAAGTGCTGTGACTCTGTGAGAAGAGGAGTCAAACGCAATGAACCTACCAGCGGGAAGTCAGTCGATTTCTCCAGAGAATGGTTGCATATTAGGGATCGGAGATTGCCTCTACTATTGACAGTTGGATACTAGCCAAATTTACCACCAAAATTGTACCAAGCGGGAAATTTTCTCTTCAGTGTGTAGGTATATGATCACCGCTAAGCAGAGTGGTAGTGCAGAAGCCTTTGACTCAGCCTGGGCCAGAATACCATGAAGGTTAACCCATAAACGCTGTCTTTGCTTTTTTTTTCTGATGTTAACTGGCCTGAGACCAAAGTTGTAGTCTGAGATAGAAGCAGTAAAGTGGTAACTCTAGGAGTCTGTGCTCTGTTTGTTCTTTGGAGTTTTTCAGATGTTCCTACAGTGTAACTCTCTGCCCTAGACCTTCCATTATTTTGGGAGCTGTGGAGTTATATGATCCAACTGGTAGGATATCTTGTACTAAAGTCTAGACGTGTTGCAGAAATTTGTGTTCCAGGTCTCAATCATAATTGTCCTCTGTAGGGGTTATCCAAAAAATGGGCAGAGTAGAATAAGCAAATGTAGAATATGTTGATTCTAAAATCCTAGAGGTCTCACTGAGCACTGTGTCTCCTTCTGATAGGTGGTGTAAAGTGAATAAAGTTTCTCTTACTTTAATAGGAATATCCCTAAATGCATTTCTAGAAACTTCACCAGTAAGGTAAGTCTTAAATTTGGGGGGTGGGGGGGAGGCGTCATTTATCACACAATTGAAAGCATATCTAATAGTAAGGTATCTAGGATTCTTGCTACTTACTGCTTACTAGATCCAACTAGCATAATATTGTCAATGTAGTTGATCAGAAAGATAAGAGATATCAAGATGATCAAAAGTCCTGTAAATAATAACAGAAAGAAAGAACAATTTAATAAGAGTGTTCGACTGTCCTTGCTACATAAATGCTAACTGCTCCTGATTTTCCTTACTTATGGAAATGTAACTGACAGAATTTGGCAGGCCTGTAGCTGCATACCCGGTGCCAGGGTTATGAGCATTTTTCCCAGTAAAATATCGTATCCAGTACAGCAGCTGCAATTGGCATTACTATCTCATTAAGTTTATGCAATTCTACTATTAACTTCCCAAGCACATTAGACTTTGCACAAGCCAAGCAAGTGATATAAATGAGGATGTGACAGGATTTACCATCCCTGCATCTTTCAGATATTTGATTGTGGTTCTGTATTCTCCATTTGCCCTAGTGAAACTATATTGTTTTTGATTTACTATTTTGATGTGGGTTAGTGGTACTTTCAGAACTTTTACTTTCCCTTTCCTGCCATAATGACTCTCACTTCACAAGCCAGGAAAACAATACAGGGAATTGATCAGTTAAAATCTATCTCCCTTCTTCAATCTGAAATGACCATAGGTTAGGTACAAAAAGACACTATCTGCTCTTGAAGCTGGACTCTTTTTTGATGCAGGTTATGGTAGGAGCCGTGGTGAACACAGCCAGAGGCGACCACCAGTGAGCCATGCCCTTTTGTAATTCCTTGTCTTCAAATAGTGGTAGACTCTGTAACTTGCTTTTAACCAGCTGAATATGGCAAAGGTGATAGGATACCACTCTCATTGTTATTTCATGCTTTATGGTGAAGGAGAAGGGATATTGCAGATGTTATTAAAATTCCTAATCATTTATTGACTTTGAGTTACCCAAAAGAGAGATTATCCTGAGTGAGCCTGTCCTAATTGGGTGAGCCCTTTACAGGAGGTCACAGGCCTTCTTTACAGGTAGGGACTTGAAGGAGAGGCTCCTCACTTCCTCTCTCTCCATTTGTGTCATGGATTCTTTCGGCACTATGAAATGAATTCTGCCAACAGACTGAGGGAGCCTTAAAGCAGATCTTTTCCTAGTTGAGCATCCATATTAGAATGCAATCATGCCAGCAGCTTGATTCCAGCCTTGTGAAACCTAGAGTAGAAAACCAAGAACTCGCCTAATTCAGGCTCAGATTTCTAATGAATAGAAACTGTGAGATAAGTAAAAATTATTTCAAGCTTCTGTCAGTGGTAATTTGTTTCACAGCATAGAAAACTAATATAAGAACTTTTACGATAGTCCTAAAACAGGATTTCTCAACTACAACATCTGAGATTTTTGGCCAGATAATTCTTTCTTGTCAGGGATTGTCTTGTGCATTGTAGGGAGTTTAGAAGCGTCTCTGGCCTCTACTCATTATATGCCAGTGGCACCCATCTTCCTGGTTGTGACAACCACAAATGTCTCTAGACATTGCCAAATGTCCCCTGGGGAAAAAAATCACTTGGATTCAGAATCACTGTTCTAGAGGCAAAAGGAAGTAACAGGAATTGGTCTCAGGGAAATTTAAATTTTCAAACTTTTCCATCTCTAGATATCTTTCCACAAGCCTCTATGCCTCGGGAACCTACTCCTTTCCCAACAGTGCCCTTACTTCAGGATTAGAAGACTTTGGGTCTTCCTTTTCTATCAGAGTTTATGGAGAATTTGAGAAAATTAAAAACAGTGCTACTACAATTGCCATTTTTTAAATCTGTTTGATACAAACTTTATATCATTTTCACTGAGTTCTGAAAAGAATGCACTAGTCAGAAGCAAATAGGTGAGTTTTTACTTCCAAACTTTAACAAAATATCACACACACTTTACATTTTTAAATGTAGTCTGACAAGCGGTCCTGTCTGAAAATGACTCCAGGGACAACTCTAGGTTCCCTGAACAACGTGTCACCTGCAATCTGGGGCCCACTTCTCAATGGAAGCAGTTGCATCCAAATTCTGCTCTTCTAGGGTCTAGTACCTTTCCTCTCCTTGCAAGAGGTGCTGTTCCTTAATTCAACTTCCCATCCCAAAATACTCCAGGTAATGGGCACATGTCTTTCCTAGGCAACAACTCTAAACAGCTGGAGTTACAATTCATACTTCCTGATATACCAGTAATCCGATTATCCCCCTGCTGGAACTGTTATCTTCTAAGATGGTAAGGGGTGTAGTATACCCTTTCCATTAAAAATAAAATGTCACTGCATAGACAAAAAGTTCCTTAATCCTACATGATTCTTCATGGGATTAATGAGAGAACTGGGGTGAAATGTACCTTTTCTTACTGAACACCTGCCTTGCACTTTTCCCCCAATAAAATTCATTCTTACTACAGTTATGGAATTTGCCTGATGTATGACAGGTGTCAATTACAAAGGAATCTACTTTGCACAACACTTAGGTAAATGTCCAAACAATCTTCGTTATTTTCTAAGCATTTGAAAACAAATAAAACTTTTTAAATTGGAAAGCATTTCAGTTCAACAGATTCTCTATGTATATATTCTCAGTAATCAAACATTCAAGCAAATGCTTATTAGAATTTTTAACTCAGTTGAAAACTCTGCATTGAGAATGTATATAGTATTTGCAAAGAAAAGAGCATAGTATGCTATACTACTACATACTAAATGTGCGATGTGTTCACATATGTACTACATCATATAATATATTGCACTTTGAAGGTATTTTATGTGGATACCGAAGCTATGGAGATATCTTTAATTTTCCTGGTGTATTATTTATGAATCAGAAATGTAATTGCCTTTCTGTAGTTTCTAACCTTAACAACTTAAAAAGAAATTGTTCTTTATTCAGTGATGCAAAAGGAACTCTAATAAATGAATTACATGTGCATTATAGATTGGAAAAAGCAAGCGTGATTTTTGCAGTGTCAACTCTATTCTGTGCCTCTTTGTATAAATAGCCAAGGGCAGTCTTGAATATTTTACTTTCATTCAAAATCAACTGGTGATTTCAGATGTTATTCATTCTCTGGTACCACCACCAGCAACACTGCTACCATTGCATTGATTGACTGACTGATCGATTTTGAAATTTAAACTCTGTTTATGTTTAACCTAATGGTGAAAGTAAGATTCTAACAAACTTAACAGTGTTTCACAAGTTTATGTATGATTATCTCCATTGCAAGCATAAGATATAGAGAAAAAAACGAAAATGGTAAATCACAACGACCCTACAAACCACCCCACAGCAATTTTATAATTCCCATCTTAGCCTTGAAGCATAAATCCTTGAAAATGCCAATATTACATTCACACTCTATTATTTCTATCTCCATCTATATTAAATATTTAGCCTGCATACCTATGCAGGACTCTGTTATATTGTTTGTACACAGCTATTGTTTCATTTGGTCCATGAATGAAAGAATGAATGAACATTGATTACATATTTATATTTGCCAAAGTATTTTAGATATCTGCTACTTTTTTTTTTTTTTTTTTTTGTCTTTTACATCTATTTTTTGGGGGGACTGCTATTCCTGAACAAGTACTCAAATATTTGACCCTTACCAGTCAACCAGAGCACTCTATTCTTTTGGACCAAGATTTTGATGCAGGAGTATGCATGTGGCTCAAATAGGGGAAATTAGGGATCCTTCAAGGAGGCTGATATGAGAGATGGAGATAGACTATCTCTTTCCTTTTGAGAGAGTGAACTGTAGGGACCATGTAAGCCTAAGTGACTGAACAATTACTTCCAGTCATGAGTAGAGCTCTCACTAGGGAATGAAACCATGAAAAGATGAGTAAAAAACATAGTGACACCATTTAATAGCTAAAAGAGCTAATATATTTCATTTTTTATTTTTGTTTTATTGTGGTTTTAAAAGTCATTTTGAGTTATTTTTATGGCATTTGGAACTGAAGGACTTCTGATTAATATAATTGTCCTGCATAATTTAGTATAAATGTCCCCCCTGCAAATCAGAATTCCGTTTGGCATAGTTCATTTTTCAAGTTGAGAGTACATTAGTTAGGCTCCTGGCAGGAAACAGATTTGGCACTCCCAATTGGTAAATTAAAAATAATTATTGAAGAGACTACTTATAGAGACGTAGGCAGCATCAGAGGAACCAACAAAATATGATGAAGCTAAGATAAAAATATCTTAAAGTTTATAATATCTTAAAAATTAGCATATTCTTCAAATATACAATAAATATTTAGATTTTTGGCATTTTCTCTCTCATCAGTGAAACTTTTATAGAAATAAGATAATGATAAGCTTTTTAATACAATTTTATAGGTTCTTCCTAAAATTTCAGTTACAATAAATTGAAATATTTATTGGAAAATATCTTTCTACTCAAGAAAATGCACTTGCCAAATTTAGGGAAAAAGCGAAACAATAGTCAAGATGTATGACACTCTTTAACCAAATTGGAATCTTTCCAACCTTTAATGAATTTTCTCTTCACAGTATCTGCCCAGAAAGAATATGCAAGTATTTAGGAAGTTTTTGTGAAGATATAATACATATCTTCAGATAAGTTTCTTAGACAATGAAAGAATTGCCAAATTTTCCTTATGCCTACTAGAAATCTCTGATGTAGCATGAGAAAAGAACACTCTCAGTTAAATAATAGTCATTAAGTGTAGAATACACAAATGGTTAAATCATTCAGGGAAAATATACACTTAAATTACAAATGCTATTCTGTAAATAAAATGAATGATTTATTTTGTCATAAGTTATATTTGCAACTTGATACTAGCTTGGGCTGGAAATCGTCTCAATTATCTTTATGTAATTTGAAAAGATATATTCTTAGAAAAAAACGAAAAAAAACAATTATATTACATTTGTTTCTTAAATTACAGAATGCCCTAGATTCACATATTAATCCCTTTAGAGGCACATCTTCTGCATTATTAGACTAGTTTATTGGCTTCATTTGCTTTATTCACTCAATGTTCTTAAATGAAGTAGTAACAAAAACTAATGAATATCCAGCAATGTGGTTCAGCTATTAGAGTATCGCTGTTTCATAGGTGCTAGTGTGCTAATGTCAAAGTGGATTCCTATTGTAGCCACATCTACTCCTGCCATACAGCTAATGCTGAGTTCAATGTCAGGATTGGAATTGGGCAATATTAGTTAAGAGACTACTGGTGGGCTGCCTAGTTTTAATATTAATTAAACTCGAGTCCAGATAGTTTAAGGAACAGAGCTATTTAAGAATCAATCTAGGACTAGAAACCAGGTGTGAATCAGGAGCATATTTTTAGATACTTAGTGGACATTTTACAAAAAAATACTTACAGTTATTACAATGTAAACTTCTTGATCCCTGTAATTAGCAATAAGCTAAGAGTCGTTAAGTTATTGTAGTTTCCCTTAAAAAAAGTAAATTTCCTTTAAAAATGTGAATTTTATCACTTGTATTAGTCTCAGTATGCTGGCTTCCAGAATGTGCCATGCATGGTGCACGTAGGTTTCCCCTAGTTTGTATGATAGTGGCTCGTACCTTGTAAATATTGAATAAGAAGCTATACTTTGCATCAATGTCAGCCCTCTTCAGGCTCCAAACTCTTGGATCTAAGCTCTCTACCAATGAAGCATGGCTAAAGAATCTTAAAGTTAACTCTGCTCAGTATCCTTTTTCCTAAACCAGGATACCATCACATGTTCATAATAATTTCCTCCGCTATGACATTGATTACTTAAGTACTTTGAATTGTGATTTCCTAACAGATGGTAGTGAATGTATTTTTTAAATGACAAGGAAAAGATAACTATATTTATGAGACAGAAAGACTTTATTCATAGTGGTAGTAAAATGATACTGAATATTTCAAAGTGTAAGCTGAAAATGTTGGGTCAAGGTGATGTGGTAATTTAAATTGCTGAAAATTCTGAAACGATAGCTAGAATGAAACCAGCTTTCAGGGGAACTGAAAGTTCCCCCTTAACTCAGTGATATTCATGGAGTAAGAAACTTGGTTGATGGCTTGAATTAAATTTTTTATTTTCATGAAAAGAATAGAAATTCAATCACAGTTTTAAAATATAGATCTAGTCTCTACTTTTTGTGAAATGATGGAGAGCAGAAGATCACCAAGAGAAAATTCAAAAACAATCTTCTCAGTCATGATAAGAAAAGTATTGAACTATCATTTAAACTGCATAGGATTAAAATGTAAAAGCAATAATGGATATGGTAAAAAGTAATATTTTCATGAGGACCGAAGCATCAGAAAATATTTCAAGAGAAGAAAAGACTGAAGCTGGTATTTGAAAAATAATTATAATTTGAACTTGGTTTGGTTTAGGATGTTCTGGATACAAAAATATTTTATTGTTGATCCTTTTAGTAGCAGTTTATAACAAGCATCCAATTTATATCTGTCTTTTTTTTTAACTTGAAGATTACTTAGACATCAGTTGAAAACAAATTAAGTAAAACTTAGGCACTTACATATATTTTCTTCTACAATTAAGCATAGTTTTAAGGATTTTGATCCAAAGTACTTCTTCCTACATCCTCACAGCAGTAATATGAAAGATTATCCCTGGACAAGTTATATTTAATGAACTACTCAGACATCTATCTTTTTTTTTTTTTTTTTTTTTTGTTTCATATTTGAAATCAGAATGATTTTATGTCACTAAGCTGGAATATGATTTTAAATGCCCATGGACTATGCCCAAGGACATCTGTGTCATCTATTTCTGTCAAGTAGGGAAATCCATCTAATCGACTTATATTGCAGCATATTTAAAGATAAAAACAGTGAAATGACTGAACTAACTGGCTTCTGTGAGAGAAGCTAATACAAGTCTTTAAAGAAGAATTATATTTGCTTAGCGGATTGAAGCCTTGTTCCCCTCTCATGACAACACTCAGCTAAGAACTATTCAGGGATGTTTCCAACTCCATTTTAGGAGAGGCATAGAGTTGTGCTGATACATTTGGTTCTCTCCATCATGTTTCCAGTACATATAGCACACTCAAAAGCAACCAAGCTTGAGCTGGCCGCTGAAGCTGAGAAACAAAGCATTTGATTTGATCATTCTTAAAAGGCACAGTAACTTTTTGTAAAACCTCAACATGACTTCACTGCACATTCTTTTCTTTATGTACTGTTCTCAGCATGAACCAGTTCCAAAAGACATTAGAACTGTGAGATTTAGGAAACTGTTATATCAATTAATTATCGTTTCCTTCGTTATATGTTAATTCAGGGTGGTTTCCCTTTTGTGTTTCTTAAGCGGTAAATGGCACTGTGTTTTTTTCTGAAACAGTTGGAATGTGCTTTTGTCCAAGGTGATCTGCTTAGGCAACTAATTCTTTTTTTGTCCTTGAATAAATGTTGAAGGACATTATTTGGGAATGAGAAGATAGGGGCAGGTGATTTCCAAAAGATACACGGTTTAATATTTAGGCAGTCAACAAATGCGCCTGGTTATATAGTATGGACCTATTATTGTGCCTCTCTGGGAGGTAATGAGAAAGGATATAAAGTAAAATGGCACAGTCCTTATTCTTGAGAATAATGCAATCCACTGTGTGAGAAAGATAAGTAAACACAATCATAACAAAGTGAGGTGAATGCTATCGTGGAGGCATACAGGAGAGTGTAACTAGAACTCCAAGAGGCAAGTGGATTATAGTTAAACCAAACCTTGAAGAATGCAAAATTCCCTTATCCAACAAGGAAGAGAGGCATTTTCGATAAAGCTCTGGCACTTGCAAAGTCCTGTAGACATGAGAAAAATGTCTACCTTTTTTTGAAAGAAATACCAAATAAATAGACCACAGAGAGTGAAAAGTGAGGAGATTAAGGACTGATTAAAGATAAGGAAGACAAGTATGGCTTTTTTTTTAAATATGAAAGCCTGCAGTTAGAATTTTAGAATGATGACAACAAGGTTTAGGTCCAAACTACAGAGATAAGTATCAGAACATTCAAGTAAGGAATTTGTAAAACTAGAACCAGAATAAAAACCTTGTGGCAGAGGTAGCTTTAATAATAACCTATTAAGGCTTAAGGTCTAGTAGTCTTCATTTGCTGGGCCCTTACCAGGAGTCAACCAACTAAAATGTTATCATTCTCAATAAATATTGACTTGCATACCTAATTCTGCGTTTGTAATTTATAATACATTTTTAGAGAGTGCCTCCTAACTATATCAGCTTTGGGCCCCGCAAATCCTGGATTCACCCTTACCTAGAGGATAAGTCCATGGGAGTACTATAAAGATAATCATTAGAAGTTGAGGTGTCGACGTAACTGGCTTAATTTTGGAAACTTAGTAATTAAATTATTTTAAAAAATTATTGCTATTAACTATACATGATGGGCAAAATAGAGATGTTTTCATCCTTACATTCAAACAAGAACAAGAAGTGTTTTTTTGTTTTGTTTTGTTTTGTTTTGTTTTTCTCACCAGTGGGGATTTATATGCTACCCTTAACCACTGATCCCAGCCCCAACTTGGGGAGAAGTCTGCCACTGATCACAAGAATTCCTATCTCCCAATTCCTTGGAAATGTGATATGCACAGGTTAAAGAGACTTAAAGTACAGGAATTCTGAAATGTGGTCCATGACAGAGTTATCTAGAACATACGGAAAGGAAGCAAAATCTATTAATGAAGTCTCCAACCAATTATTGAAAAACTGCCTAAATAAGGATTAATTTTAGTAAGAAAGATTCTCAGAAAGGGAGAAGTGGAGACACTAGTGCAGAATAGACCACATGAGATAATTACAATGAGAGACCCACAAAAAAGAAGAATAAGATCAGAAGACCCCCAAGAGGTTCAGGATCAAATGCCAAGGAATTGTACCAAGAATAGATTTTAAAAATCTATTCTGTTTTATGTCCTGAATTTTCTATATTTGTAAGTGTTGTTTGTTGGATTTAATTGTTAGAGTCAACTTATACAAAGCTGAGTAATCTTACCTATTGAATTTTGCATGGAAAAGAGGCCACCTATCATAACAGGTTGTAGTACAGCACACAAACAGATAAATGACATATGCACCTTAATATGTATAAACTCAGTTAATTTTCATAAAATAGACATCCCTGTGTAATCAGCATCCACATTAAAGATAGATATCACTAGCCCCTTAAAAAGTTCCCCTGTGTCCCCTCAGTCATTATTCTTACCAAAGTAATGACTATCCTAACTAGTTAGAATAATTTAAGAGGCTAATTTTGTCTGCTTTTGAATTACAGTACTATTCTGTTGTATCTGATTTATTTGCTTAATAGTATATCAATAAGATTCATCCATGTCGTTGAATATAGTCATGGTTTATTTAAGTTCAATGCTATGTTAAATTCCACTTTATAAATAAATATACAAAAGATATCTTTTCTGCTGTTGACTCACATTGATTTGTTTTTAATTTGGGTCTATATGAAAGCTCCTCTATGAATATTCTTGCTTATTAATTTTAATGAATATATCTAACATTTCCATTGGGTATATAGCTACCAGTGGAAATGCTACATGATAAAGCACCATCAAGTCCATTTTACTAAATAATGCTAAACAGAATACTTAGTAAATGTATGTTCCCAATATCAGTGTATGAGAATTCTAGTTGGTCTACGTATCTTTAATTATTGTCATTCCAGTTATTCAGTAGTATCTCATTGTTATAATTTTTATTACCCTGATGATTAATAAAGTCGAGCCCATATTCAAATATTTATTGGTTATTTGGCTATCCTCTTTTTTGAAATGTCTTTCATTGATTCATTTTTCCATTGGATTATCTGTTGTTGTATTTTTTTATTATTTAAAAGAACTCTTTATATATTGTAAATGAAAGACTTTGTCAGATAAGGGATAGTAAGTATTTTCTCCCACTTGGAGCTTTGCATGTTTACTCTCATAGAATAATAACTATTGATAGACAACTGTTTTTATTTTTAATACAGTGTACTTATGTATCTCTGATTCTGTGACCTTCAAATAAACATTTGTTTTAGGTAAAGGCTATATTGTCCTCTATGCATAATATATCAATGAATTCCATTTAGAAAGTGACCCCTTACAAAAATGAAACAAGTAACTCATGGTCAGGAGAAAAGTTTTGGTTCCATATGAAAAAACAAGTAGATAGTAAACATTTTTTGTTAGATAATTTAAATTCTCCCTAAATAGCACCATTACTTATTATTTAGTAGGAGGAACACACCCTGGAAACAGTTTTTTATTGTATATATCTCTGCATGTTCTATGTTTTTTTTATTTGCTTTTATATTGTATATATCTATGTGCATATATATATATATATTCATTTGTGAGAGGTTTATTTTCAATTCAATTTTCTGACTAAAGATAAAATGACTTCAAAACTCTTAAGTGAATTTCCAATCATATCTATACTTTCTAAAAAATGGAATTGCTTTATTGATGTTTACCTAAACATTAACATTGAAAGAATGGAATTTTAAGAAAAGTAACTTAATTCGATAGTATTTAGTATTTTGTGCATTCATGATGGAAATACCCCCCCCAAAAAAAGAGAGAGAGAGAGAGAGAGAAAGAGAAGAAGCAGAAGTGGAAGCAGAAAGAGGAGCAGGAGGGAGAGAGAGAGGGGGAGAAGAAAGGAAAAAATACTGTAGTTCTCTCGATTTGAATGAACAAGGAAAATAGTTTTTGTACAAATATGATAATCCCCTTACTGTAGTGATGTAGCCATATTATCATAAAATACATATTCAGCCATCTGCTTGTTGAGTAGAAATATGTGCTTGATCCACAGCTGCTGCAGTATATGCTATTTGTGAGTTCAATTGGACCGGTCGTATTGTTCTTGAATTTGACATACAGCTCTTTATAGACATGCTGCAAAAATATTAAGTAATTACGAAGCAGAATGTTATCTCCAAGTTTTTTTTTCCTACAATTTATAAACATAATACCTTCATGTTCATACCTTAAATAATCAGTCCCAGAACAAACCTGGTAGAAGAACTCTGGCTTTCATCTAATGTGGGAAGTATGCTTAGAGTTTCTGTTCCATCCTCATGATGACAAATATTGAGACATGTTAATTAGATTGATTTTGATGATTATTTCAGAGCATATATGTATATGGAAGCATCAAGTTGTATACTTTACATATATACAACTTTTATATGTCAATGATAGCTCAATAAAGCTGTTAAAAGGAAATCTCATCAAATCTTAACACTTTTAAATTAAATTTACTGGAGTGACTTTGGTTAATGAAATTATATAGGTTTCAAGTGTACAATTCAATAATATATCATCTGTATATTGCATTATGTGTTCACCACCCAAAATTGAACCTCCTTCCATCATCACATGTTTGATCCCCTTTACCATTTTCTACAACCCCATCTCCCCCTTCCTCTGGTAACCATTAAACTGTTGTCTGCATCTATGACTTTTTGCTTATTTGTCTTTGTTTCTTTCAGTTTTATATCTCACATGAATGAAATCATATGGTTCCCAACTTTTTCTCTCTGACTTATTTTGCTTAACATAATTACCTTGAGATCCATCCATGTTGTCACAAATGGCAGTATTTCCTCTTTTCTTATGGCTGAGCAATATTCCATTGTGTGTATGTGTGTGTGTGTGTATGTGTGTGTGTATGTATATATATACATATATATGTGTATACATATGTGTGTGTGTGTATATATATGTGTGTGTGTATGTATATATATGTATACATATATATATGTGTATATACATATGTGTGTGTGTGTGTGTGTGTGTGTGTATATATGCCATATCTTCTTTATCCAGTCATTACTGAAGGGCACTTTAGTTGTTTTTATGTTTTGGCTACCATGAATAATGCTGCTCTGAATATTGGAGTATATATATCTTTACAAGTAAATGTTTTCAAATTTTTTGAGTGAATGCTTAGAAGAGGGATTGCTGGGTCATATGGAAAGAACTCATACAACTCAACAATAAAAAAAAAAAATCCAATTAAAAAATGTGCAAAGGACCTGAACAGACACTTCTCTCAAGAAGACATACATATGACCAACAAACATATGAAAAGATGCTCAATTTCACTAGCTATTAGGGAAATGCAGATCAAAACCACAATGAGATATCATCTCACCTCTGTTAGAATGGCTATCATCAACAAGACAAGAAATAAGAAGTGTTGGAGAGGTTATGAGGAAATAGGAACACTTATACACTGCTAGTGGGAATGTAACTTGATACAATCACTATGGAAAACAATATGGAGATTCTTCAAAAAATTACCTCATTCTCCGATTGCAGTGAGTAAGCAACCTTTATACCATACCTCATCACAATTCCCTACTTTCTTTCTTTAAATAGCACATATCATCTTGACATGTTATATGTTTATTTATTTGATTTTCTCCCTTTACTTGAATGTAATCTCTAGAAGGGCAGAAATTCTTGTCTGTTTTATTCACTGATGTATCCCAAATGACTAGTGCAGTGCATGACATATAGTAGGTAAATATTAAATTAAATATTTTTAATATTAAATTAATATTAAATATTAATATTTAATATTAAATATATTAAATTTCTACACATGTTGAATTAATATATAAATATACCTACAAATATATTTTAAATAAATATTTAAATATGGCTAAATATATAAAAATAAAAGTCAGTCATGAATATTGTTAGTGCACATTATATATTCACAAATATTCAGCTCCATACAATTTTTCCTTAATTTGCTTGTATGTATTTGCTACACAGCAATAGAAGACCAGTACAGCTATAAAGTCTTTAAGAACTATGTTGTTTCATCTAGTAGAAAAAAAAGTGAATTTAACTAAATGAATACATGTATTACAAAAATTGTAAATCTCTGAATAGTTCTTTCATGTAAAGGAAAATATATCACAATATATTAACAGTAATTTTTTCCCCACAGTACAGGCTGTCTCTCTGTGGAACACATAATCCTGCTGTTAACATTGCTTGTATTCTAGATCTTGCTAAGAAAACTCCTGGCTTTATGAAAATCAAGAGCTTTACCTTCTGAGACTGCTTTCATTTTAAAATGCCTCCATAATTGAGACCATTACTGCTTGAGCCATATCAGATGATGGCACCATCCCAGAATTGTTTTCTTCGATCCTCATGTTGAAAGAGAAAGAAAAAGAAGGAGGGGAGGGGGAAAAAGGAGAGGGAGAGGAAAGGAAAAAGAGGAGGAGGAACAGTAATATGAATGTTTACATTGGGTAGAATAAATAGATTAATGATTTTTACCTGGTAATTCTATGTATTTTATTTGATTCTTGTTTTTCTATAATTACATTTTTCTTTATAAAAAGAAAAATTTATAAAGGGAAGATGGTAACAGCATGTCCAACTTTGATCAAAACTGAAGAACAGTATTTACTAGCTATGTAAATACTTATAATTACAGAAGCTGGTCATATATCTTGATTTTCACAGTGTTTGACGATTCCCTATAAAGAACTTGAACACTCTCAATTACAATCACAGCTCAGTCCTAAAGAAGTAGAATCAATAGATTGACGGGACTATGAGTGATGTAGCCAGATTACAGGAAGAATGAAGCCTTGAAAAGTGAAACGAGTAAACATTAAGGAATAAGTCATGATAGAAGAGATACAGCAATTTTTACTAAAATGAATACAGTGTGTTCCATTTATCAGAAAACACAGAGGGAAGCCTGGAGTTGGTAGAGACCAAGTATATGAAGATGGTAGTTCCAAACTGTTGGAGAAATGACAAATTGAGAGAAAGGGGAAGAAAAAGCGGGATTTAAAGCTGACTAGATGGACTATATTAGAGGACCACATAATCACTCTAAGGGTTTTTGAAACATTACTAAATGGTATAATGAAAAACGTTAAGCAAGATGATTTGTGTTTTATGAAGATCATTTGACAGCTGGGGAATGATGGATAGGAGAATAAAAATGAAAGCCAGGTCTATGGCCGTGCCACCCTGAACAAGCCCAATCCCATCTGATCTAGGAAGCTAAGGAAGGTCAGGCCTGGTTAGTACTTGGATGGGAGATCACCAAGTATTGTAGGCATAAAAAATAAGCTGACAAGGTCCTTGTAATCTGTGAGGTCAACCAAGGGTTGCCTCACCTAAAAAAGAAAAAAATGAATACTAGGAGGCCAGTTTGGAGCTTCCCAAAGGCATATGTGACTGTGACTTAAACATATGTGATGGTTATGGGGATTGAAAGATATGAATATTTTAGGTAATAAAATAATTTCTAAAGTTATCCTGTTATGATACTATGATTTAGTTGGATTGCTATCGTTTTGGATTGCCATCGTTTTGTTGTATCTTTCATATATTAAAACTCGAGAATAAATTATTCTTAAGTTATGACATTGTAAACTTTTGTATTTTTAAATTTGAATTAGTTGTCAGCTTCTCGACACCAAGGTCTAAAAATGCTAATTCCTAATTCCCAAACAAATCTCTGTGGGAGAGTGAAAGCATAGCCCCTATGTCAGAAATTCAATTGTGCGCCTTTAGTTTTGCAAGAGAACAGTAAAAACATTTGAATATCCTTAGAATTATTATTCATTGTCTTCATTCAGGTGAATAATACACAGTGTAAAAAGAATGCAGTATATATTTATGATAGCATTTTATAAGCTTCCACAGGGCAAGAATATTTTATTATTTATTGGTTTTATATATCCCTTCACAAATTGTGGATAGTGTTGTTCTCTACTTCTTTAAATGCTTCTCTTTTCTTCTCCTACCTCATATGTCAAGAAAACAGTAGAAAAACTAACTTCTACGTTCATTTCAATGACCATTTATATAACTGATCTCATGTGCAAGAGGATATGATAAATTATAAATCCAGATTTTTATGTGAAAAATTAACTTTATTTAATTTTGGTTATGCACAGCATACAGGCAAAGTGTCATTGTGTAAGTTTTGGGTCAGAATGGGACAGAGCTAGACTGGCGATGCAAAGTTTTTTAAGATCACATGGAGAAGACAATTATATTTATGGTGGGGGATGTGATAAGAATGTGAAAGAGGGGGCATTTCCATTTTGTCTCGAAAACCACTTTAATTTAGGAAAGCAAAATTACTACATCATGTAAACAAACTATCAATCTAAGAAATAAGAACAAAAGCAAAAAAGAGGAAAATGCTAAGCATGAAGAGAAAATTGAAAGCAGCCCACTGGGGCTGGGAAAAGAAAATCTATGGGCTTTCATGCTACTATATTTTGGAAATAAAATAAAATATTTTCAAGTATTTTAGAAACCACATCATGCAGTGCCTTCAACATATTTTAATGATAAATTCTACAGTGTAAGATTTTAGGTTAATTTTAATTTTTTATACTTTTTAAAATTATTTATTTTAATTAGTTTTGAGTATACAGCACATTGATTAGACATCTATATAGTTCATAAAACGATCTCCCTAATTTTCCCTCGCTCCCCTGACCCACCACCTAGCCAATGTATTAATGCTAACTGCATTCTCTATGCCGTGCTCCCCATCCCCGTGACCATCAATCAGCTACTAATTTGTACTTCTTTAACCTTTCACCCCATTCTCCCAGCTCCCTAACCCCCCTCCCCTGTCTGTCATCAAATTGTCCACTATAATTATGAGTCTGTTTTTGATTAGTTTGTTCTTTTTATTCCTTAGATTCCACATATAAGTGAAATCATATAGTGTTTATCTTTCTCTGTCTCAGTTAAGTACCTTCTAGGTCCATCAAAGCAATATCTTTTTCCATCCCCTCCTTTTAGTCTGTGTGTGTCTTTTAATATGAAGTGAGTCTCTCGAAGGCAGAATGTAGGGGTCTTGTTTTCTTATCCATTCATCTACTCTATCTTTTAGTTGGAGTACTTAATTCTTTTCCATTTGAATTACTTATTGATAGGAATGTAGTTGTTACCATTCTTTATTCCTGTTTTTGATACATGATTTTCTTCTTTAAGAAGTCCCTCCAACATTTCCTGTAATACTGGCTTGGTGGTGATAAATTCCTTTAGCTTATTTTTGCCTGGGAAGCTCTTTCTGATCACTTTTCTGGATAAAGTATTCTTGGTTGTAAATTCTGGGTCTTCATCATGTTGAATATTTTGTGCCAAGCCCTTCTGTCCTACATAGTTTCTTTCGAGAAATCAGCTGCCTGTCTTATGGGTGTTCCCTTGTAGGTAACTATCTGCTTTTCTCTTGCTGGTTTTAAAATTCTCTCTTTATATTTAACCTTTGGCATTTTAATTATGATGTGTCTTGCTTTGAGCCTCTTTGGATCCCTGGTTTTTGGGGTTCTCTGAACTTCCTAGGGTTGTATGTCTATTTCCTTCACCAGGTTAGGGAAGTTTTCCATCATTATTTCTTCAAATAGCTGTTCAACATCTTGTTTTCCTTCAGGGATGCCGATCAGACAGATATTTTGACCTTTAATAGTGTCCCATAGACTCTTTAAATTATTTTTATAGTCTTGGCGTCTTATCTCTTGCCATTCTGATTGAGTGTCCTTGGCTTTTCCTTCCTCTAGGTAGGTCATTTGATCCTCTTCTTTATTCACTTTGTTTACTCCTTTGTTTATTCCATTTACTTTCATCTCAGATAATGTGTTCTTCATTTCAGACTGGTTTCCTTTTATAATTTCCATTTTCATTTTTATATTTTTAAATCTCTTTATTGAAGTTCTCGCTCAATTTATCTACAATTCCCAAAAGTTCATTGAGCATCTTTATAACTAGTGTTTTGAACCCTGCATCTGTTAGATTACTTGACTCCATTATTTCTGGATCTCTGTTCTGTTCTCTCATGTGGTTTCTGCTTCTTTGTCTTCCCATTTTGGCTGCCTTTTTGTGTCTGTTTCTATGTACTAAGCAAAGCTCCTAAGTCTCCTGGTCTGATAAGTGTGGATTTGTGAAGTAGGTGTCCAGTGGCATAGTCCTGAGAGGGGTTCAGCTGCAGGCCAATTTTAGTCCAAGCCTCTACCCCTCCGGGTCCACCTACTAAGATTCAGCAAGCAATCCACAGATGCTGTGCTTGTAGTTGCCTCCAAAGGCCACACCAGAAACCAAGGGCAGCTGCCTCCAGTATGAGTCTAGGCTCTGCTCAGCAAGAAACACCTGACTCGCTGAGGATACACCTGAATGTGGTTTGGGCGGGGCTGTAAGTTGGGAGAGGCAGGGTTTCAGGGAAACTTCTGGGCTGAGCAACCTCTGTTATCCAGTTTGATGACATCTGGGCTATGGTGGCGCTTTGTCAGGTCACTGGGAGTGGGGAATGCTCAACAGGGAACGATGGATACCACCGGCACTTCTGTACAGAGTGAGTCTCGCTTGGGCCCTCACTCTGACAATGTCCCTGGTGTCCCCTGTGTGCAGCCAAATTGGCACCGGTGCTCAGAAAGAGCAGGTCCATCACTTCAAAAATCCACTTGCAGAAGGCGTTGGCCCCTTTAAGGGGTGTCTGTTACTGACGCAGCCTCCATCTCACTCAGCCATACGGGATGGGCAGCCCTGAATCCTCATCCTGTCCTACCTTCTGCCGTTGCAGGGTGATTTCTTGGATTTCTCCCTAGTTGTATGACTTGTTCATCTGGATCTCAGGTGAGTTTTCCTTGTTGTTTGCTCCTTGTTTCTGTCACAACTTGATTTGGTTGTTAAATAGATGAACGGAGCCTCTATCATCTACACCATTTTTTTTCCTCCTAGGTTAATTTTAATTTTATCAAAACATTGGGACACATTATTTAAGAAAAAATATGCAAATATCACAATATACAACCAGGAAATGTGAAGTTTCCCTATTTGAGATAGTATTGGAAGAAAGAAGGATAGAGTCACCAGAACTCTCTCCATGATTGGGTGTAGAAATGAAGAACAAGTTACAGATGAATGAGTCATAAGCTTTGAAAGGAGCCTAAGCTATAATTTGAAAGGGCTGACTTTGTGTGGATGATGGGCATGTGTGTGAAGCGAATGAATTTAACTTTAATTTTGTTATGTTTGAAGTTCCTGGGGTGGGGGGACCTATAACTCAAGAGAAAATTTTGGGGAAATGTGTAAAAGATGTTTATTGCCAGCTGTGGTAAATAGATTTCATTATGATTGCTCTTTTAATTCCTCCTACACAAAAGTATAATATATGATGGCAAGGAATTGAAAATTCCAAATTCAAAATCCGATTCCCTCTAAGGTTCTTCCTAGATAATAATAGAAAATTGTGCTATTGCAGCATAACCTAAAAATTCTGCTCAAGCTCAGTTTTTGAAAAGGCAGTTTGTAAATTCATCTACAGGATACGATGGTCTATGTGAAGGTATCTCACCTTCAGCTGTCTGCCCTCATTTGAGCTCATTGTCGTATCCTGAAATTCTCCATTAAGATAAACATTACACTATTTGTATATTTATTTAAAATTTAAACAATCTTTATAAAGATGTATCTTTGTTATTAACACCTTAATACATATTACTTTTTCCTTATTTTTTTGAAAACTGTTCTATAGAATATTTTAGATATATAATTACAGAACAATAATCAAATATCTACCTCACACATTAAGAAATAAGTAATTATACAAATACAACTAAATCTATGCATCCCTAACTAATCACACATCTTTTCATCACACAGACTCTTCAGGCAACATCTTTGCTCGATTTCGTAGTTGCCATTATCATGAAAGCCTTTACATTTTTATGAAATAGATATGCATTTATGTACAGGAACATTTTACAAGTTTATTTCTTTTCTGTATGATAAATATCTTGATCTTATACTTTCATTTTTCAATATTATATTTGTGAGCATCATACTCAATGATAAATTAGTATTAGTAAATTTATTATCAATTCTGTTTAACATTTCATTATGTGAGTATACTAAAGGTGTTAGAGTTTGGGGCAATTATTATAAAGCTACTCTAAAAAATTATATATATAGGCATTTGCATGAATGTAATTTATCTCTTCTCTTGGGAAAATACCTGTGAATGTGATTGCTAAGTATTATGTTCTGTTTATCTTGCCAAGAAGGCTGTCAGAGTTTCACTTACTTTAGACTGTAGTCCAGCACATATGGTCAATTTTGTTCATTATAGGCATTCTAATTGATGTGTAATAGTACCGTTATCTCTTCTTGATTTCGGTTTAAATTTTCTTATTGGGTAATTATGTTGAACATCTTTCCTGAAAATGTTTGTCAACTGCATAACTTTTTTGGTGAAAAGATTATTCAAATTTTTCTTCATTTGAAAAACCAAGTTGTTTGCTTATTGTTTTGTTAAAGTCCAACTTTTGTGGATTTCGATTTTGCTCTCATACATGAGAACTTTTTGTGTAACCTCATTGAGATTTGCCTCTGTTTTCTTTAAATTTTTAATAGTTTTATGTTACACTTTTTATTTTGAGTTAATTTTTGTAAATGTGTGAAGAACAAGTTAAGGTTTATTTTCAAGTGTATATGTAGTTGTTCAAACATGATTTTCTCAAAAATCACTATTCTTTCTTGTTACTTTGTCAAAAATCAATTAGCAATATTAGCGTGGGTCTATTTCCGGACTCTTAATTCTTTCTCACTAATGTATAGGTTTATCCTTGCTCTAATACCACAGTGTCTTCATTATTTTAGTTAAATAGCAATCCTTAAAATTATATAATGTAGGCCCTCCTGACTTTGTTTTCATTATTAAAGTAGTTCTAACTATTATTTGCATTTTTTAATAAATTGTAGAGCAGCTTCTTTATATTTACTAACACTACTGATGGAATAATTTAGGAGGCAGGTATCTATTTATTTGGTAGTATGATAATATGTTTTAATAAAATAAGTTGAGTTGCTTTCCATATATCTCTATTTTCTGAAAATATGTATCATGGCAATTATCTGTTCTTAAAACTTTTGTTAGTAAACTATTTGCCTCATGGTGAAGTTTTGGTTGCATTTCATATTCTTTTAATTGCAATTACATTTATTCACAAATTTGGAGGATTGCCATCCGAACTATGCTGGGTCTGTTAATTCATGAGCTTGGTATGTCTTCTTTGACAGTAAATCTTTGATTTTTTAATCAGTATTTCATATTATTGTAGCATACAGATGTTGCATATGTTTTATTAGATTTATATGTTAGTATCGTAGTATTTTGGAGATATAATAAATGGTATGATGAATAAATTGGCTTCCAATTGTTAATTTCCCAATATGCAGAAATAATATTGATTTTTGTATGATGACTTTGTACTCTGCAACATTCTAAACTCACCTGGTTTCAGGAAATTTTCTATTTAGATCTATTTAATTTTCAATTGAATCGTCATGTTGTCTGCAAGCAAGAAAGGTTTTATTACTTTATTTCCAATCTCCCTGACTTTATTTATTTATTTATTTTTGAATTATTTCACTGGCTAGGACTTCCAGTACAATGTTGAATAGGAGCAATGTTCCCAATTTTAATGGAGTAATTCATACATTCACTATTAAGAATAATGTTTGGTTTTGGTAGATGTCATTTATCAATCACTTCAATGTTGTAGAGTTTTGAACAGAAATGATGTTGACTTTCTAAACTCTGTTTTTGCAAAATTGATATGATTTTGTTTTTTCTTTTCTTTTTCTTGATAAATGAGGATATTAGAATAGCTTTAGATAATTATTACATACTTTAGTTCTCATTTTACATTACCATGTATGTTTTTATAAAGAAATCTTTGAGTTTGTTTGTTTTTGCTTGACACAATGGTTTAAATTGGAGAAAATTATACTTTAAAGAAATAAAATACCATAGGTTAATGATACCGTTATTTTTTATCAGTCTATTTGGATCTTTATTTATTTGTTTATTTGTTTATTTATTGATTTATTTCACCCAGCCTCCCAGCCCCCTTCCATACGGCACTATCAGTTTGTTCTCTGTATCTATGAGTTTGCCTCTGTTTTTTGTTCATTTATTTGTGGGGGTACATATAACTCTTCTTGTTAGTGCTTATTCTTCCCTTCAGAAGTAGGATTTCTAGGTCATATGGCAACTATATTTTTAATTTTTTGAGGAATGTTTATACTGTTTTCCATGGTGACTGAACCAGTTTACAGTCCCATCAACAGTTTATGATGGTTCCCTTTTCTCCACATTCTTGTCAGTACTTGTTATTTGTTGATCATTTTGATGATTGCCATTCTGACAGGTGTGAGGTGATATCTCATTACGGTTTTGATTTGCATTTCCCTGATAATTAGTGATGTTGGGCATCTTTTCATATGTCTACTGGCTATCTGTATAACCTCTTTGGAGAAATCTACTCAAGTCTTCTGCCCATTTTTTAATTGGATTGTTTGTTTTTGTGTTAAGTTGTATGAGTTCCTTATGTATTTTGGATATTAATCCCTCATTGGATGAATCATTTGCGAATATGTTCTCCCATTCAGTAGGTTGTTTTTACATTTTGTTAGTGGTTTCCTTTTCTGTGCAAAAACTTTTTAGTTTGATGTAGTCCCATTTGTTTATTTTTTCTTTTACTGTTGTTGCCCGAGGAGACATATTGTTTAATGATGTTTTATATTGCTTTACTTATTTTTTTATTAAAATTATTGAGGTGACATTGGTTAATAAAATCATATGTTTCAAGTGTACAATTTAATAACATGTACCACAACTTCTTTATCCAAACATCTATCAAAGGACACTTCAATCATTTCCATGTCTTGGCCACCATGAATAATGCTGCTATGGATATTGGAGTGCGCATATTTTTGCAGATAAATGTTTTCAAGTTTTGGGGGTAAATACCCAGAAGAGGGATTGATGGGTCCCATGGTAATTCTGTTCTTAATTTTTTGAGGAACCTTCATACTGTTTTCCATAGTGGCTGACTCCAGTTGATCAAGATGCATTTTCTACTTTTTGTTTGTTTAGATGTTTAACTAGCATACATCACAAATTTAAATTTATTTACTTATATGTGTTTTTCTGTTCTTCCAGTCTCTACAAGAGACATTAAAAACATGAATTCTATGTGACTTTTTTTCCGAAATAATTTTATATACTCTATTTAGCCCAGCATTCGACACAGACTTGAATGTCCACATATTTTTCAAGGAAGGAAAGAAAGGATAAAAGAAGAAAGAAATAGCAAAGAAATTTCTGTTTCCATGACAATATATTTTCAATCAGCTATGTGACTAACATTCTGTGCCTTAAATTGTAAATATCACCTGCCGGAAGTGAATTTAAAGTTGTCAATTTAAACAATCTTGAGATAACTAACAATAAAACAGTAGCTGAATATCCCAGGTAATATTATTCTAAGACATCCAAAAAATTTGTCTTAGGAAAAACCTCATACGTATTTTCCAGAAGAATGCCATGTGTGCAACATAATAACAATGTGAAATAGGTAAATAATATGAGAATCGTAATCTTTTCTTACCCAGTTAAGAAAATGATACAGAAGAATGAGTTGAATAGTTAATAAAATATAATGTATTATTAATTCTTCGGTGAAGTGTCATTTAACATTAATAAAATAGTTATGTCACATAGATTTATTCACACACATTACATATATATATATACATATATATATATTACATAGTGTATGTGAATGTCACTATGAAGTTTAAACTATTTATGTAAGTATTGGTTATTATTCATTAGTTTTTAATTATTATAAACATGCTGTTACAGGACTATAAATCTATATTATTCATTATAAATTCCTACTCCCCCCCACTCTATTTCACGATTATATATAACTTTGAACTAGTGTGGAAATGTTCTGACACTGAAAAAATTTTCCTCATCTTTTGTAATAATCATATCTACATTACATCCAGTTTTTCATATTATCTCCAGTCCCACCTGATTATCTTCTACCAAAAAAAAAAAAATACCTGCTGTCTATTATTAAAGAACAGTCTCTCTTTAATGCAAAATTGTATAAACTTCAATGACATGTAATTAATTTTCTTTGCATCTGGTACAGGATTGAATCAACCTAATGTTTTTAAAACTATGAACACTGGATCTTTGTAAGTAAGAAAATTTGCGTGTTTAGGAGAATTCAGTACACTGAGAATGCCTTCTTGATCCTAATGCCATCCCCAACCTGATTTGTTCGAGACTAAAATGCCACAGTTAAAATTTTGTTTCTTTGTTACAGGCTCTATCTATCTATAAATGAAAATGCTCAGTAAAAGAATCAAATACTTGCTATCATTCATACAAAAGAATAGATTAATGGATAAAATCTTCACCTGGAAGAGAGCAGAGAGGTCGCTGAAACTTGAGCCAAGTGTTTTGTCATAAAATGGTTCTGGAATTTTCTAAGTTTAACTTTTTCTATGTCCAAGTGGTCTTATTCAGGATAGCAGGTGGCACAAATGTTTATAATGGGGATATGCTGGAATCCAGCATCAATAGATTCTTATGGAATTCCTTTGTGAAGTGTTAAAGTTCACTTTTGAGAATCTTCTCAATTTAAATTTTAGATGAAAAGTTGTGGGTGACTTTTGTTTTCCCATTTGGGACCAGATGGAACTGTATGCCCTTTTTAAAACCATCTGTCATGTGGTACCTTAATCTTCTTACATCAAGTAGAGGAGAATATGAACATCTGACTTTGCAGAGATAAAGTTAACAGGACAAGATGTCAAACAGACGTTTTTCCTATGGTGCTTCAAATATTTTGTCAAGTAATTTAAATCTTTTCAGTTAGCTATCTTATGGGCCTAAGAAAGCAGAGAACACAATGACTATTTTATAAGCTGGTAAATGTCATTGCTTTCATATATATATATATATATATATATATAATTTCTTCACAAAGTCAACTTGAGCTGAAGTTTACTCCTTTGGAGGCAGCATCACCTACATTACATTTATTTAAGCATCACCAACATAAAGTTTACCATAAATAATATTTTATTGATATGAAGTACAGATTTTTCTCTGTAAAGAAACTTAGGCACCACTAAGTAGAAAAAAAGGTAGACTATAGTCATCTCTTCTCCTTTACCTAAAACACTGTATAATTTAGGGTCCCCAAGAAAAAGGTAGCACAACTAGATTACTTGAGGGTACTTTAATGAAGAGACTACTTTATTTACAAAGATGAGGATAGGATTATAAGAAAACATCAAAGGAAACAATCCAGAGGTAGTGAGAGCTGAGAGGTTCACCTTCCTAGTCCTGAGGAAACTAAGGGAGGGATAGGCTTCCAGAATGCAATAGAGCTAGAAATGAATTAAAAGGGCCCTAAAAAGAAGCTCTGGCCTTAGGAGGAAAAAAACAGCCACTTTCAGTTTAAGCATATCTGGGCTTAAAGAACTGGGAGAAAATATATTCTCTCTCTCCCTCTCTCTCGTGCTCCTGATTAGCTAACAGTACACAGAAATTAGAGGACAAGAAGCCTAACTGATGCAGGCCAAAGAAGCATCTTCTTGAAGCATGTTAAATTATAAGGAAAGGTAAAAAGTGGATCTGTAGTGAGAATTAGAAAATATGTTAACATAATAATTTACTACAGGCATTCCTTTTTATTTTTATCACCTTACACTCACCAAAATATTGAGGAAAGAATGTGAAAAGTTATTCAGTTGATTAACAACTGAAATACGGAAAAAAATTAATCGTATAGAATTCTGCTGAAAAGAGTCTCAATTTTGAGGATACTGCTACTAGAATTTTAAAATGTAACATCAACATACTTTTGTTCATTGGGCTTATACTAGATCACAAATATTAGGCTGTACATTTTGGTGATATAGGAGATATAAGACATGATCCCTGTCTTCAAGAAGCTTATTATTTAATCAGAGGAAAATAACTAACATACATCAAAAATAACTAACATGCATCAAAAATAACTAAGGATATAAAAACAGATACAGCTGAATCTTTTTCTGTATGGTTTAGACTTTGAGTATTATAAGAACATTCCAGAATATAAGTTGTTACTAATAAATGAATAAAATATCATCCTAGCTGAGACCTCTTCACATTAGTTAATGCATAATGACAGAATAGTGTTTTCACGTCTTAGGGAAAAAAAAATGGTAACCCAAAATTTCTGTACCCATCCTCATAGCCATCGCTCCTGAGGGCAATTCACTGATATCCTTATATATTTGTGACTTCAGAAATTGTAATAATAATTTATATTTTCCTCAAAATGTATTTCTTCAAGTATTTGTTCTAGTACAACAAATATAAACCAAAATAAGGAACTAAAATTATAAATTAATATAGAAAAGGATCGACTGTGGAGAAAGTCATTAAATATAGTGCTAATCCTGTATAAACCTAATATTGTAGATTTTATCGACAAGATTTGTGAATTTGTGGGAAAGGCAAGAGAGGAAAGTAATAATATGTGAATTTTCTTACATCACACGGGAAGATTACTAATATACACCATTTTCACTTAATATCAATAAAATAGTGGAGAAAGATAAATATCAAAATAGTTTAAAAATTAAAATCACTAGTGCAAAATATAAATCTCCAATAACTGGAGGAAAAAAATAGCAAGTAAAAAACAATATAAAAATACACATATAAAGATGTCTGTATAGATGCATACATATACTCACACATTCCTATATGAAGGAAAATAAACCACTTGTTCAGAAGTTATCCTTTTGAGTGGTGGGATTGAAACTGATCTAATCTGAAGTGATTTAAAGTGACTTAAATGTTTTCATTGTAATTTTTATATATTTTACAGAAGGATTATTTTTGCTTTTATGTTTAAAGAAAGTAAATAAGTATTATGGAAGGAAACATTTATACAAGAATTGAGGTCTGAAATAAGGCCTTATAGATTAATATAATTGTATTACTCTTTCCCCGATATACAGCCATGTTACCATTTGAATACTGAGTAATCTTGGGCAGAACCCCAGCCTAAAACTCAGTCTATAACCATAAATTTATAACCATGAAGATCCCAGAGGCCTCCAGGTTACAGAAACAGACTCCCAACTCCACTTGGTTATTGAATTAACTCAAGGCTAGGTAATGCTCAATAAGTTCCCTCTGGCAAAATTCACCAGGAAGTTAGAAGAACTGATCTAAAAGTCTGTCCTTCACACCAAGCACCAAAGATTTGGGGAATGTGGTTTTAGTTTTATGAGGCCACTTGTAGAAATCTCTGTCATGGTGGAAGCTATACATTCTAAAGAGGTGATTATGTGACTTAATCTAGAGCTGTAAGTGTAAGAACCCAGACGAGTTTGAGCACTGGCCACAGTAGAAAAATTATGGTCAGAGAAAATAAATGTCCATCCTAACAACTTGACCAATCACCATAGCTGGAGTGAGCTCTGTATTGCAAATATTGGCAGAGACCGAATCAGGTGGCTCAGCTGGAATTGCATGTCTACTGTAACTCAGGTATTATCTATAATAGCAATAACCAAACACATATATAAAATATTGTATGCCAGGCCCTGTTCTAAGCTCTTTAATACAATTTTCATTTAATTCTCTAAACAATCCTATAAGCCAGTACTATTATCTAAATTTGATAACTGAGAAAACCAAGACCGAAACACAAAGTGATTAAGGAAATTGATCAATTTGCTGCATGCAACCTCATCATTAAATTAATATATTAAGATGGCAAGATGTCCTGTCATAGAGCTATAGGTCAATAGAAACTTATAGATTCATGGGTTATAATGACAATATACACATCTCCCTTAAAAGTATAATGACAATATACACATCTCCCTTAAAAGTGCCAAAATCTATCCCTGCCATGGGACCTTTATTTTTCTTTTATTTTAGTGATACTTGATACTGATAAAGTCTCTCTGAAGACCCACAAGAAATGAACCACTCATCTAGAGAATGATTGCCAGAAAAGCTGTTATTTGCACTTTAAGCAATAGCTATATATTTAACCTTTATTATTTTCTATGTTTTCACTGAAGCACTTCGGAAGAATCAGACACACAAGTTTTGTGTATTTAGCTTTGTTAGCTCATCTATACATTAGACTGAAAGGAGAGAACTAGCAGATCCTCAGGAGTGAAAAAGTATAGTTTTAAAATATTCAGAAGGAACAAAAAGAGAGATTTCCTTCTGAGCATGTATAAAAGTCATATAGAGTCCAGAGCTATATTCAAATTAGATGTCTAATGTATTGGGGATAATCATTTTATAATAATCAACAACAGTTGCACCTTTTCTTCAAGGAAAGTAATATTCAAAATCAATTGGTGATGTTAGTTCAGAAATACCAATTAGACTCATAAGTTTCAAATGAGCTTATAAAACAACAACAAAAAAATAAAAAGAGCTATTTCAATCCATAAGTTGTCAGGTACAGGGTATATGATTAATGCAGACATTTACAGAGGCTGCCATTTATTGTGCATTCCAGTTCCTTAGTGAAATGTATGAAGCCTGAAAGACCGTGAAGAAGGTTTGCTTTTTTGTTATCTTTTTCTGCCATGTCTTCAGATTAAACGATATGAAAGAGAGATAATGAATGAAAATTAATGCAGAAATGCCTTGGAAAATAAGTCGTGGGAGAGATCTCACAGGAGACAGTCAAATATAATTAGGCTTCTACATTCATAATATTAATGAAAACATACGTGGACTTCAGTTTTGTGGCAGAATTTTATGCATTGTCTGAAATTCTATTCTTGAGCAAACTGATCAAGCTTTTGATTAGAATAAGTAGGTGAATTCTACTGATATTATATTTTCCTTCCAGTTGTTTCTCTAACCTTTTATATATCATGATAATGATACATTTGTTCTTCATTTGAGGCATTTTTACAAAATAGTAATAAGTTAAACAAAACCATTTTTGAACCTTAGAAGAGTTTTTAGTGGAATGTTTTATTGAAGAAAATGATAATTTTATTATGTAAATATGGACTAATTATATTTGAGTTTTCACTACTTTCAAGTTTTGTAAGGAAAGCTGTCTTAACACAAGAAGAAACTCTTTTATGAAAACAAACACACTCAAAAAAAATTCCAAATGACAACAACGATAAAACAATGTTATCCAGCATTGACTACAGAGAAAAAGAAAGAAAATCTAACCAGTAATTAGTTATATTCTCAGCAAAGAATGCTTCTCAAATAGCAGCAAAGTCAGAAATGCTATGAGGAATTGACCTGCAATACATTTTCTGTGTATTTAGCCTACTGTTTCTGGTCATATTTCATTCTTTTAGTCCTAATCAAATATGTATTGAAAAGCTGATTTGTGCTAAACACTTTGCTAGGAACTAGGGTTTCAAAGTTGTAAACCTTAAGGAGTTTACAGTTTAGTAATCGATCATTGATATTGAAAGTATTAAAAGAGGAATTAACATGGCCCAATTATTTCCATATATTGTGCATTGGAAAATCATATGTTTAGAATGTGTGGGATAAAAGGTCTTCTCTAAGATCCAAAAGTCCAATAATAAGAAGACAAAAATGCCAACATGAAATGGAGAAACATTGCACCGATGAATCTCGGTATAAGGAAAGAGAGAGTGGATTAACATACAATTTATTCCATTGCTGAACATTTGAAAGAACTTAAAATCTGGACTAAAGAAACTAGAAGGTTGTTAAAATCTTCAGAAAACTAAGAGCTCCCCAGTAGAGAGAAAAATGATAAAAGTTAATAGACCTTAAGTTCACTAAAACTGGTAATCACCATTTTCTCTCATGGGTACAACTAGAACTATGGGTAACCTCAAGAGGCATATGAAGCACATTATATGGAGATAATTGGGCCATGTTAATTCCTCTTTTAATACTTTCAATATCAATGATCGATTACTAAACTATAAACTCCATAAGGTTTGCAACCTTGAAACCCTAGTTCCTAGCAAATTGTTTAGCACAAAGCAGCTTTTCAATACATATTTGGTTAAGACTAAAGGAATGAAATAAAAGAAATGCCTGCATTTACACATTTTAAGAGTATATATTGTTCACACAGTTATTATGTTGCTCTTACAAAAGATGCAAACTATTAAATCTTTCCTTTACCAGATTTATAAAAAACTTTACCCACTCCTTATTTCAGTAGAAGCTTTAGATTAATTTCTTAAGTTATTCTGCATACTTATCTTTTAAAAATCTCTACATTTCAAAAAATATTGCTATTTATCTCTCAAGTTGTTTAAAGAATTTGTTCCTCAGGTTTTCTATCTGTTTTAGCCAGTCTTCAAAAATAAAATATGGAATGTTCATTAACATTAGTGAAATATGGTTCAATGTAGAACAAGGTAAGGAGGAAGTCAGATAACATTCATGATTGGACTATAATGAATGTGTGGACCAATAAGCATTTAGAGACACTACACTACTTCTCTCTCGTCTGCTGGAATCTTCAGAACACTCACCCCAGGAGTTTGCTGCATGTAACCTTCTCACTAAATGCTATATAAATTATAAACAAATATTTAAATCTATCAAACTGGCTGCTTAGTGAGATCTTATTAGAAAAAGCGAATTATTTTTTGTATAGAAAACCATTCCTCTATAGGTTTAAACTAAGAATTTCATAATAGCGAATTTTCAGTAATGCTTACATTAATAGTATGATGACAAAGACCAGTGTTGAATTTATCAGTCCTAGGGGAAATATATAATTAGTCTTTTTGGATATTTCTAACATTAAATAAATTCTGTTATCCAAAGAGTTATGTATGAAAAGTGAAATACTTACAGGTGGATATTAGTTATTTTTTTAAAAGTCCTTTATTGAAGATTTTTTTCTTGACACCATAATATGGTTGAACCTATATGTGAGAATTAAGTTCAGTTCGCTTATTTATCTACCTACCTATCTATATTTGATAGAAAAACCTGGGGAAATTAAAATAATTTTAATAGAAATATAATCCATTTCCTTAAGAATCAACTCTCTGTGGAATAAATATGGAAAGAATTGCATTGGGTTGAGACTCATGGATTTTTACTTCTACTCAGTCAACTATTAAAGTATATTGTGACTGATAGCAAATCATATACAGCCCTGAGCCTCAATATCTTCTTTTGTTATCTTATTCATGGGAAGGATATCAGAAAGAATTTGAAAACTTAAAATATTAGAAATTATCATTAGGGAAAATGCAACATATATGACGATGCCTATTTCATGATTTATTTGATCATATTTTTCTTGCTGAGCAAGATATTTCATTAAGTAATGAGTTACTACATTGTTTCTAAGGACAGAAAGTTAATATTTCAAAATATCTTATGATTCTGGCACATCTACAGTCAAATTGGTCATTAACAAATTCCAAGTTACTCAAAGGCATAAAGCAAAATTATAGAATTTGGCATAATGCCTAAACATTGTGGACACTTAGTAAATATTTGCTGGATCAATATTAATTGGAAATTTGAAATATTTATACTAGTATAAAGTGCAAATGTATCTTTGGGAGAGCATAATTATGTAGTTGTTTAGCTTCTTTTTTAAAAATTTGATTTATTTAGTATTTTTTGTGTTTTTATATATTTTTTTAATTTTTTTATTTAAATTTATTGGAGTGACATTGGTTAATAAAATTCTATAGGTTTCAAGTGTACAATTCAATAATACATCATATGTATATTGCATTGTGGGTTCACTGTCCCAGGTTGAGGATGGCTTGAACTTTGTATGGCTTGAATCTCCTGCTGGCACCAAAGAAGGCAGGGCCTAAGCTCTCTTATCAGCTTGCCCAGAAATGAGGCAGAAAGGGCAGAGGAAGGATGAGACTTAAAACTTTATAAATCTACTTAAGATTAATACTAAATTAATTCTAATTATGGTAAAGTATATAAACTTAAGTTTTTGTATGTGTAGGTTAAAACAGTTGACTTGGACTTTGTCTCTATTACAATGCAAAGCGCTCTCCTTCCAAGGAAGGAAAGATGTGAAGAAGCACATGGCCCGAGTGGCTGTTAATCACCTAATTTAACACCCAACAAATAGCTTCTGAGTCTGGCATTGAGTTTTTAGATGCTAAGGGGATAGAAGATAGGAATGTCAACTTTCTGCAGAGCAAACTTTCCATTGAAAGAAGACCCAAAGGCACAAAAAACACAAGTTTAAATCCAAGCTACCAGAGAGCCTTCTTTGATATGTATTTCCATTTTCATATCACATTTGATCTCTATGACAAAGGAAAATGATGAAAAAAAAATCAACCGATTTCTTGTATTATATCTACCTTGGCCTATCCTTAGCAAACATTCTCATTTTTTTTTTTCTGGCTTTATAGGGGTATGATTGACAAATAAGCATTGTATATATATATCTGAGGTGTAAACAAAAGTTATTGTCTCACCTTTTTCTCTCCTATTCTTTATTTCCCATTTCATGATTCTTGGTGGACTTGATGCTGTTCCACAGGTCTCTGAGTCTGTTCATCTTTTTCCATTCTTTTTTCTCTAAAGCTTGGAAATTGCCTCATGCAGTACTCTGGGGCAAATATGAGACTCACCTCTTTTGTTCCCTTTGCCTTCAGAATTCACTCACTTCCTATTGTCTGATGACAGAAACTATCATTTCACCATTTCACACATAATTGTTCCATTTTCTGTGTGTGGATGGTGATAGGATAGTTCTCATAGCAGTCAATAATACTTAGGCTCACTTTTTAAGTAAATATTCTATATTTATATCCCTGTTTCTCCATTCCAAAACAATGTAGCTGTATTATTTCACTACAAATAAATATATATACATATTACTTACAAAATTCCAGTTGTTTCTAAAAGTAAGAAAAAATACCTTCTGCATTTAAAACAAATACATAACACAAAATTCACAAAAACAAAGATTTCATACATAATTTAAGTTGAACTTTTAACTTTCTTCCTTATGGAAAATTAAGGTTATAAATATTATATAAAGGCAAAATTGGCACCTGTGAAATAGGCCAAATGAAATTTCCTTTCGGTCCTTCAAGTGAATAACACACATAAAGAATAACTGGTGCAAATGATATATATTTATTTCTAATGATTTGTGATCCTGTGGCTTCATTGATTTCCTACCATCCGATGCTACTACGCTCTAACATAACCTACCTACCATAAAAATGCTGGTAATAATTATATCCCACTGGCTTCTCTTACAAAGCTTTCATATGGCTAGTCTTTTATTGTTACTTCTTGCTGAGCTTTTTTTCCAGCATTTTAAATTCCCCACTGCCTTTATTAAAAGTTACTGAAGCTTATAAGCAAAAATATCACTTTCTTTGAAAATAACTTTTTGAGGCTAGTAAAAATTCCAAATCTCTCACTCATTTTTTTTTGAAGAAAACTCTAACTCAATATTATTAGCATAAACCTTCTAATAAAAGATTTGTTTATAGAATATATAGTAGTCTGAGGGCTACCCAGAACTTTGGAAAACCAAGCTCTGGGTAAGTATTATCTTATATTGTGGATAAAATATTACTGCATAGAACACAATAGAATGGCTTAAGGTATTTGCACAGCAATAAAAAAAGTTAGTGTAGGTTTTAGCACGATCCAATTTCAAATCAACTTTGGGGATTTATATACTTATATTCTTTTCAAATAAATAAAATGACCAAAAGGACAAATTACAAAAGGCCATAAGTTCTCTTAAGACGTCCCTTTGGAAAAGGACAACTTGCAATAGAATTATATTCAAACTTTAGGGATTTTTTTCTCTAGAGAGCTATTTGGTGATTTTACTGGAAAATCAGCAGATCTATAAAATAATTACTCTGTCCCTAAAATGTTATAATCAAACAATATCAGTATTTAAGGATTTTTTTGTGTCATTGAGATATAATTCTCATATCATAAAGTTCACTTTTTAAAATATACAATCTAATGGTTTTAATTTAATCATTAAGTTGTGCAGTCATCACCACTATCTAAATTTAGAACATTTAATCATCCTCCTCAAAATCCCATACCATTAGCAGTCACACTCCATCTTCCCCTCCCCCACGGCCACTGAAAATGACTAATCTACTTTATATATATATTTATTTTCCTATTCTGGACATTTCATATAAATGGAATACAATATATGGTCTATTGTGTCTGGATGCTTACTTCCAATCTGCCCCATGTCACAAAATTTCTGCCTCCAAAGTACGCATCCATTCTATTCAGGTCTCTCCAACACTACTACTAAGATCATTTCAAACCACCATGGTTTCTCATACAATTTGCTATAGTCAACTAGATTATTTTATTATCTGTCTTTGTTTCAAATCAGTATATGACACCTCTCTATAAGCTCAGTGAGAGAGAGGGAGGCAAGAAGAGAAAGAGGAGGATGAACAGGGCAAGAACGAATGCTTGTTCTGTTTTTTTATTGTACCTTCATTATGTATTGCATTGACTTGCACATAACAGGTGGATAAAAACATGTTTTGAATACATATATGAATGAATAAATGGATGAATACATATTGCATGCATGACTGGAAGGATATATCTAGGCTAACTGTCCTGTGGTCTAGTTCCTTAGTGATTTCTCTAAGTATAAATCTAGCCGTTACTCTCAAGCTTAAAATCTGACTTCCTAGCCTTAAATATGAAGCCCACACGGTGTGGGCTTTAAGAACATCTGTTACATTGGTTTTCACCAGTCTTTCACATACTCTATATTTAGCTTATACTCAAACCATGTGATTTTTTTGTCTTTCTCTTAAAACATTTTATTGATCTCCATTTCTTTATGCTAATACAACAATAGCACTTCTTTAGACATTCACTTCCCTGAAGGAAGTTGAACATGCTGCTTACCTTTGTCACAGGGCTGTTGAGTTCTATTATAATTTTTGGTTCAGCAGTTGCCATCTCTACTTCTCTTTAAGAGGTGAACCTTTCCAGGTAAGGATGGAATTTACAACTCTTCCGCACTCAGTAGACATAATATATACTATTGACTGTTTTTGTTTATTTATGAGCTAAGACACACAACAGGAAAAGCATGTTGGTGCACTCAGACACTTGAACAAAGCTTAATTTGGGCTAGGTATCATTGGATTAAAAATCTTTTTCTTTTTCAAGTATACAGTCAATTGAATTTTAAAATCTGCTGTTTAGTTTCTCTAGAGAATTTTTCATTTCAGCTATTAAACTTTTCAACTCTAGAAATTCTATATTATTTCTCCTTTTAATTTTGTGTCCTTGTTGCTATTCTCTATTTATTGAAATGTTATTTCATACTCTTAAAATTTTTTCTAGATATGTTTTCTTTAGTTATTTAATATATTTATAATAATTCTTTTAAAGTCTTTCTATAATAAGTCCTATATCTGGACTTCTTCAGAAACAGTTTGCTTGTTTTTGTTTTTTTTTTGTCTTTTTTGCTTGTGTCTATACCATACTTTCCTGTCCATTTATGTGTTTCATAGTTCTTTTGTTGAAAACTGCACCTTTGAAATAATAGAATAATAATTTTCAAAGTTCTGCAAATATGTTGATTTGGACTATTGCTGCTAGTGTTCTCCTTGTATTTATGGAGGAAGAACTTTCAGAAGTCCTACCTCCACCATTCTGAAAGTGCAAACTATTTTTAATTGACTGTATGTATTATTATATAATTTGACTTGATAAGAAACATGAGATTTACATCAAAAATTATACTTCAGACTGGAAAAAAATTAAAAAATAACAGGAAAAATAAGAGAAGAGTCAAATTCTGATGGCTTATTATTTTTACTGCCAATTTCAAAGTGTGTGTGTGTGTGTGTGTGTTTGTCTGATTCACCAGGTTTTGGACTTTGTGAGACAAGTTCTGAAGAAAAATAAAATTAATATTCTCCATGATTTCATTATCCTGAACCTTTCAAGGGTTAATGGAACGTGTTTTATAAAACACCATTTTGGTCATGTTTATATTGACCTATGTAATATCTGCTAGTCTAATAGAAATAAACATACAGTCTACCAACAGCTAGAAATGCAGGAGAATTTCAATTAGTCAAGTGACAGTCAGCTGCAACCCCAGAGAAATGAGATCAGATAATGTGCAGGATGATCCTTATGTCGTTCCGAAGAGAGTAATTATGAACACCAGTTATTTATTTGGTTATCGTATTATTAGTGTAGCTGCTGCTTTATCAGTGAATTCTAGAAATAGCCTTTTCTTCCCTTGGATATTTTAATGACCTTGCATCTTAGAGTGTGATTCAAATAGCCCAACATTCTATTGGAAATGAGAGAGAAAAGAGAGCAACAGGCAAAAACATTCTCATGCCAGCAATCCTGAAACTCCTTAGGGAAAGAAGTCTTCTTTCATTTCCTGCATAATAACTGTGACTTTCATTTTATCACAGGTGGTATTTAATTCATCTGGTGGTTCCTACTCTAATCCATTCTGTAACTGAACTAAAACTTGATATGGCACAGTGAAAGGGGTTAGAAAAAAATCTTAGATTGCTATAACTTATGAATCTTTAATTTGAGAAATCTCAAAGAGTAATTTTCCTTTTTCTCTAAGGAGAGGCATAGTTTATTGTGGTGACTTTCTTATTTTTAAAAATAATGTGTGCTTTGCTTATATTTGATACCGTGTACTAAATGAAGATAAATGTTACAGCTATATATAATTATATTATGTTCTCTCTACTACACCCCAAGTAATTTTGATGAATTTATACTTATCATTATATTATCTTGAGATAGAAATACATATGTGAAAATGTAACCAAATAATTTAGATTTATAGAGATTCATTTTCAATGGCTCTGCTTCGAGAATCCTAATATTCTTACATGCCTAAATTAAATCAGACACATTTTAAGAATGCCATGTATACCAGCAGTGGTGGTGATAAAAATCTCAAAATGGAAATCTAAAAGTCTTTTATTTAAAAATAGCTTGTTTTATTCAAATATATGTAAAATGTGTTGAAACAAGTTATGTAAGACACCTGCAAATAACCATATTTGGGAGCTTTAACTCTACTAATATTATCATTTACCCATTACTTGGTTCTTGCCTATGGTCTCTTCAAATTTTTCACTTGAACTTATGGTATGGCTGTGCTGAACCTAAAAATATTGACCTAGCATAATTAGCTTTGAAGAATAACTTGCATTATAAATTCATTACTTAAATTTTAAAACTGAAAAATAATTCATTTCAACAAAAAACCTATAGAGATAGCTCATGCAATCTTCAAAGATCTATTTAATATCTTGTGACTTTTTAAAAATAAACACAAATCATCCACATTCTTCAATTATCAGCGCAAGAAGTTTTATTTTGAGTCAGCACAATGCAACCTTGCCTTTAAATACCTAACTCTAATTCTTGAATTTGAATTTTAAATACAATAGTAATTCCCTTTGTAACTGACATTAATATATTTATAAACATGCAAAATGCTACATTTTCTCCATGATTGGAACTGAATGTCAGTGACATTATCATATTTTAGAACTGTGGTCAAGTACTTAAATAAGAAATTCAATATTTTTTTTTCTTTACAATGGGAAATAAAAACAAACAACCCTACCTTCTCATGTGCCCAAAGTAAGATAGCTTCAATGTTGTCATTTTTGCTTCCGGCAATGTTTCAGGCTTAATTTGCTCTAGGACCCAACTGATGGTCTTTCTGGTGGTCCAGGGTATTCATAGAGCCCTCCTCCAACACTATATTTTAAATGAATCAATTTTTTCCCCTATCGGCCTTCTTCACTGTCCAACTTTTGCATCCATACACAGTAGTTGGAACTATGAGAGTGTGAATGATCTTAGCCTTGATCTCTAATGATACATCTTTGTTGCTAGTGATTCCTGATTATTCCATTGCTGCCCTTATGAGTCTCAGCCTTCTCGATTTCTTGGCTGTAGTCTCCTTTTGAACTGATGACTGAATCAATGTAAGTAAAATCTCTAACTATTTTGATATCTTCATTGTTAAAGTCGTGTACTTTTTTCTGTAGTCATGATTTTTGTCTTCTTGATGACCAAACATGGTCCTGCTTTGGCATGTCCTTCTTTCACTTTCATCAAAAGTTGTTTCAAGTTATTGCAACTTTTGCCAATAAGATGATGTCATCTACATATCTTGTTATTGATATTTCTTCCACCAATTTTCATTCCTCTTTCTCTGAGGCTAGTCCAGTTTCCATGTACGTGTTTTGCCTACAGATTAAATAAATAGGGAGGTAAAATGCACATTTGTCTGACACTTTCGCCTGTAGAAAACCATTCTCTCTCCATATTCTGTTCTGTCAGTGACTTTCTGTCCACAACACAGATTACACATCAGGACAGTCAAGTGCTGAGGCACGCCCATTTCTTTCAGAATAACCCATAGCTTTCATGATCCATGCAGTTGAAGGCTTTATTGCAGTCTATAAAACATAGACTAGAAAACAATAAACCTCGCGAAAATTTTGTTGTAGGGCAATTATTTTTTTGCACTAAGATCCGATTTTGTACTATATCATACAGAGTTCTCCAAAGAAATAGAATAAATAGGATATTAATGTGTGTGTATATATAGTCATAATATATATAATACACATATATGCACACACATTAATATCTCATGTACATAATACACATATAATATCCTATACTATATAATATCTATTCTATTATATATAATACATATGCACACACATTAATATCCTATTGTATATGCATATAAATAATTCTATATATACATAGCTATTCACATTATATATGCACATAGATATGAATATAAATATGAATATAAATATAGATTTATTTTAAGGGATTAGCTCATGAAAAGTGGCAGCTAGAAAGTCTGAAATTTGGAGGGCAGGCTAATAGGCTAGAAACTCAGGCAGGAGCAGATATTGTAGTTTTTGCTCTTAAGGCCTTTGACTGATTGAATGAGGACCATCCATATCATCCAGGGTTAATATTGTTTATTCAAAATCTACTGATTTTATTAACACACAACCTACATGTTAACCACATCAACAAACAACCTTCACAGCAATCGCCTAAATTAGTGTTTGATTAAATCACTGGATATTATAGTATAGCCAATTTGACACATAACACTACCACATGTACATGTCTATGAATGTAGAATATCCACATCTAATTACCTTAGGCATAATTATATTTCCAATTTCAATAATTTACTTTCATTAGATGCTAAATATTTTCTCCAAGAACAGAAATTAAGTATATAGAAGAATACAGCAGTGGTCAATGACTGGGCACCAACCTTTCCAGATATCAGGACATACTGTATATAAATAATAGTATTTAAAAGCTTTTGATCAGATACAAGTTTAAAGGTCAGTTTCTGACACTTACTAGTAATGTAACTTTGAACAATTCGTGTAATCTCTCTGAACTCAGTATCTTCAACCGAAAAATAAGTAGTATTATGTCTGGCATGTAATATCTCCAGCACATTGCAAGCACTTCCTAGACAATGTTTATTTATTTATTTATTTATTTTATTTTTTATGGGAGAGGAAAATGTTTTTTTGTTTTTTAAATTGCATAAACAAAAAGTTATTTTTGTTGTTTATAATTCATGATCCTTCTACCATCACCCCCTTACTCTGTCTTTTCTAAATCAGGTGTGTTTTTAATAAGTGGAACATCTGTTTCCTAAGCACAAATTTATTCTCAGTATAAAGAACTTTCACTTTCTTAGAGGATATTAATTGTTGGCTTTGAAAGAGCCAGGGCAGAACTGAGTAAATTTACATGCAAATGAAGGACTAAGAATAAAGCGTTTGAGGAGGCTGATGGCTAGAGCCCAAAGACTGGAGGCTGAGGAAAGTTGACAGCATACTAAGGAGCAAGAATTAGAACAAAGAAATTTTAGTAAAGAAAAAATGTTTAATGGGACTTGCTAACCATTATTACCCAATATTGCTCCTTTATCTAAAATATGTTCTCGGTAAAATCTACATTTTTCACTTTGTCTTCAAGAATATATTTTATTTTAGAGGAATAAAGATACTGGTTGAATTCCGCTGAGATTTTGTCCCAGGTAATAATAACAATTGTGAAAATAGCTGCTCCTGAAGAAAAGCCACACTAGCATTTTTATGATAGTCATCTTGTCCTCAGATGAGAAGAATAAGAGTAACCAATGAAAGAAAAGAGGTGGGGTGTCTAGAAATACACCTGATTATGTGTATAGAAATAGTATATATAAAAGGAGGCATTATGAATAAGTGGAGGAAGGTTGAGTTTGTTCAGTACTGTCAGATGAATGGTGAACTCTCTGTGGCGGGGGAAGGCATTGTGCCAAATACTTTCCAAATAGATTATAATTTTCAATATACCTTGCAAAACATAATTATACTGGGAGACAATACAAGCATTATAAGGGAAAGGATTTTTTTTTCCCATCATGTTTATTGATGTACCTCTCATTCCTAGAAAAATATCAGGCATATGGTTGATATTTAGCAAATATTTATTAAATTAATGAATAAACACTGTGATAAACATCTTAAAGCATACTTTTTTTCAGCTTCTCAGATCATTTATCCTAAAATAAATTGAGTTAAGACTAGCCAAAATTTCTCCTGTGGCAACTTTTTAATACCTCCAGATTAAAGAAAGTGGCCTTTCACTAAAACTATTTCAACAGAGTCCATTTCTACCCCATATTATATAGAAAAAAAATGCTTTTCTACTTTCCTGGTCAATATCTATAAATAATCCTGAAAAAAAAAATAGGTTCTTCAGTAAAACCTAAAGAAACTTTCCAAAATGTATGGTATGCAGAGGGAAATTTCTGTTTACTCACAGACAATCTGGAAATTTAATTAATATCATACTCCATTACTAGACCACTAGTCTGGCTTTTAGTGTGAACTTACTAAATGTGTTTAAAATGAAAAGATAGTTCAGAATGGATGCAGTTTTTCAAGGAATATCTTGTAGATGTAGTAAATTAAAGGTCTCAAAGAAAATGAGACAGTCACTGGTGGAGAGAAGAGAACAGAAATTTTCAACTAATGGCAATGAAATGAGAAACGGATAATTAAGGATCAAGTTAAAGTTAGAATTCTGAGCCATCACTGGGGATTTCAGTGGAGGAAGTAAGTGCGGAGCCCTCAAGGCAGACGTCACTTACCAGGAATCTCAGGGAACCCAGCTGGTCAAGCAACAGCAGCAGCAGCAGTTTGTCCCATGCCACTGTGAGATGAAACTATTTGGGCACCATAACCAGGGTGACTTTAAACTTTGTGAGGGTTTCAGGGAGGTGCTGAAACAGTGTAGATTTGCAAGTGGATTAGCCTAATCAAGAAGTTCAGATTGAAGAAATGAAAAATCATCTCTCATGACCAAGTTAATTTAGCATAAAAATATAATTGATAGTGAAATGTTACAGTGTAAAACAGCCAGTTAAACATCCCTTCTATCATTAGTAGCTTCCTTGCTTCAGAATTGCAGTGAGAGATGATGTTCTTACTGTGTAGGGAGGAGTTCATTGACATGCTATAGTGTTTGTGGCTGGGCAAATGTTTGTGTGGTCTCCTTAAACAAGCTTTTGCAACGTTATTGTTTGTAACTTAATTAGAATAAAGTTATTTTCTTAAAAAAAAAAAAAAAAAACTCTTAAAGCCCAGTGAGTTAGTTTGCTTATCTTGATGTATGGGAGGGCTTCCTTTTATTAATCATATGAAATACCTACATCTGTTATAAATGATTTATCTTTATATTTTATAAGTTATGTGTTATAATTATATGCTGTATAATTACAAATTCATAATTATGTGAAATGGTGAACTCTTTGGGTAGGAGGAAGGCATTGCACCAAATACTTTCAAAATGGGTTATAATTTTCAATATATCATAAGAGCTATAATTATACTGGGAAACAGTTCAAGCTCTATAAGGGCAGGGACATTTCTCCTGTATATATATATATATATATATATATATATATATATATATATATAATTAAATTATAATAATTAAGTTATATGTATATGAATTAATTTATAAAAAATTTGAACCTTGAGATTAAAAAAAATAATATACTATGGATAATACATAAGACCAAAAACTGGAAATCTTCAGATTATTTATGACAGTGTTCTCTACTGGTGAGGGGTTCCTCTCCATTGTACCAGAGCAGAGAAACTGCTGGCACATTGCAACAAATAAATCAAAGAACATTGTTCAGGTGACTTCATAAGAAATACATATTAAACTGTTTAAGATATTTCTACCATTTTAATATTTCTAATATTCTAATATAAAATGCCATTTAAAAATCACTTAAAGAATTATAAAACATTCTGAATTACAATTTGCATTACTTTCTAGAACCAGTAGAAATATTGTCATATATTCTTTTCAGCCTTCTCAGTTATGTATATGTATTTTTCATACCAAATGTCTTTGTCTCCTCTTTCAAGAATTCATAATTAATCTTTCATGTTCTTTTGTTTCTAGAGACTGTCATCCTCAATGAATTTATTTTGTGACTTAATTTTAGTTGGCTTTCTTTTCTACTGATTAAATGGAAAATTTCTTCCCAGGGAAAACATGCTTATTAGTGATTTTATTTTCACCTTATATTGTCATATTAAATTTAATATTTCAGAAGAACTGAGGCAATTTTCACTAATACTGTTATTGCTCCCAAGAAATTAGAGTAGTCATAGAAGTCTTGCCAATACCATACATCAATTGTAATGGATAGTTAACTAAAATTTTTGTTTTTATTACAGAAAAGTTCATGAATACAAAATAAAATTCAATGTAGATGTTAATTATAAATATTAACAAAGAAACAAACATCCAGTTACCCAACTGCAAGTTTGAGAAATAGAACATCTCTCATATTTTGAAGTTTCCAGGAGCCATTTCATTATACTATGGATCTTCCAGAGGTAAATAATATCTCTAATTTTGAATTCATTGTTCTATTACTTATATATACATATTCTCACAAAATAATATTAGCTTTTTTTGTGTTTGAATTTTATATGCATGAACCCTACTGTGTTCAGTCTTAACAGAATTAAATTCTTTTGAGTTATACTTTAAAAGCATAAGAACATGGTAACTTAATTTAGATGTAAATTGTAACCCACACTGAAGAGTGAGGCAAAATATGATATTGTGAGAAATAGTTGAGCCTTAGTAGAATGAACTGGATGGTGATTCTACATTTTCTATGAAATAAATGAATTAGGTAAAATAAGTTAAATTCTATGGCTATCATCTCACCTAACCTGAGTTTTTATTATTACTGATTTTATTCCAGCATTTAATTTAATTTGCATTATTTATTAAGTATTTTTAATGTTTTTGAGTGTCCCTTACCTACTAGGTTCTGCGCTAGGTACTGGAAAATCAAATATGGGCCTGAGCCAAAAAAAGGGTTCACCATTAGATCTTGCAACCTAGTCTAAGAGAAAGAATTTAGTCAAGCAATTATGTAAATAATTATGTGCATATGAGCTATGATTAGGTCAGCAATAAAATCTGATTTGAGTTAATAATGTAACAATATAATGTATATCTCTAAAAATGGACAATGAGAGGAGAAAACCAGAATTAATCTTCCTTCACTGATAACATAAGATATAGGAAAGAAAGCTTAGCCTTTGATTCTAATCAGTGCTTTTTTCAGTCACAAAACAAAACCAAAAACAAAACAAAACACAATAAATCTTAAACTAACTATATAGTCTGTTATTTCCTATTTCCTTCAAAAACCAAGTTATAAGAACATTCAGTAACTATCTAAATAATCCAACCAAAAGAAAGGAAGAAAGAAGAATAGCGCTCAAGTCCTCACTGAATGATAAGGGAATTTTAAATTATATTTTGCAGTTGTTATATCACTCAAGATTAGATTTTTATTCAGATCTTCACTCCTATTAAACTTAGATCTAATAAATTTTTATTTATGTCTAAGCATTACATAGTATGCAAAATCAAATAGAAATCTGTAATTTGGAGATAATGATGATAATGAATAAGTTATGTTCATTTAGTAAGACAGTACTAATTATAGACTTGCTAGATGCAATAATATCTTGATATCTATTTACCTTAGTTCCTATTGTCCAATAAAACATGGCTAGTTTTCAACAAAAATTTACAAGACAGGCCAAAAGACAAGATAAAACACAGTTTAAAGAGACAAAGTAACATCGGAATCAGACTCAGATATGACACAACTGTCAGAATTATCAGACAAAAAATTAAAATAACTATGATTTATACGTTAAGTGCTATAATAGAAAAAGTATATAGCATGTAAGAACAGATAAACAATGTAAATAGAGTTAGAAACTCTAAGGAAGAATTAAAAAGAAATGCTAGAAATCAAAACACACTGTAATAGAAAGGAAGAATACTTTTGATGGATTCATCAATAGACTAGACATGGCAAAGGAAAGAATCCATGAGCTTGATGATAAGTCAATGGAAACTTTCTAAATTGAAGTGCAAAGAGAAAAAGGAATAAACAAAAACTGCAAGAACTGTGGGTCAGGATCAAAGGGCTGACACACACATAATTGAATGCCAGAAGGAAAAAAAGGAAAAAAAAAATAGAAGAAATATTTGAAGTAAAAAATAGCTGAAAACGTTTTCAAATTAAAAACAGATAACAACACATACTGTGGGAGCTCAAACACCAATCAGTATGAATACAAAAAATAAATAAGTAAATATTTAAAATAATACTCAGACCTATCATATTCAAACTGCAGAAAACCAAAACAAAAGAGAAAATCTTGGAAGACAGAAAAAAAATAGGTATGCTAATTTCATAAAAAGTATACATCGGAACTAGGACGTTTCAAAGGAATAAAGAGAACATAGCAGAATGATAAATAAGTCAGCTCTCCAAAAAAAACTTAACAAACTTAAATATATGTACATTATAGAAAATTGTCTAAAGTGTAAGGCAAAAACTGATAGAACAACAAAGAGAAATAGATAAATCTATTATAGTTGGAGACTTCAACAACAGTAATTGATAGACTGAACAGGCAGAAAATTCATAAGGGCATAGATGACTTGAACAGCGCTATCAATCAACTTAATCTAATTGACACCAATACAATATTCCATCTAACAATAGAATACATGTTCTTCTCAAGTTCACAAGTGACATTCTCTGTGATAGACGACATTCTAGGCTATAAAGTGAACCTTAACAAATCTAAAAACAAAAATCATGCAAAGTATGTTCTTAGGTGACATGAGAATTAAACTAGAAATCAATAACAGATAGCTGAAAAATCCCCAAATATTTGAAAATTGAACACCATCAATTGATGCAGAAAACATTACATAATCTAACACCCACTCATGATAAAAACTCTCAGCAACCTAAGAATATATGGGTGTGTTCTAAATCTGAAAAGAACATCTTACAAAAACCATACAGTTAACATTATACTTAAGTCATGAGAAACCGGACACTGTCTCTCTTAGATTTAGACTATGAATATATTTTGGATTAAAACTAATACTGATTTCCTGATGGACACATTATGGAATATAAGAGGAGTCAAAAAAAATTCAGAATTTTTAACCTGGGCAACTGAAATGAGTTTCTCTAAACCAACAGGTGGTTCTACCATGAAGCCATCAGATGGCAAAACCGTGGCCTTCTCTGCTTGCTTCATCTCTCAACAAGCTTCTCTCATGTGTGTGTGGCTATCGCTCCCCATTATTCTCTCCCTTTTTAAATTAACCTTTTACTTTTGTTTTAGTTTATTGGGAAAGCTGAAGAGATGTCAAGTAAGTGTTTATGCTCATTTGCCATTTTGAATTGGAAACCCAATTGTTTTTATGTAAAATGTAATTGTGTTGGTAGATACACAAATACATAAAGTTGCCAAAGCTCCTAAAATTAGATACTTGAAGTAAATGCATTTTATACTATGTAAGTTATATTTCAATAAATTTTATTAAAATAATTAGGTAAATAGACAACAAGTTAAGTATGACAATTATTATTATGTTGATAATTCACCAACGTGAATAAATTAGTTTGGAAGTAAGTTTGATAAAATAATTACCTTTTTCTGACTTCTCAAAAAGATCAGAGTGATGGGTAAAACTAAGCTCTCTCCTCTCAGAATTAATAATTTCCTCTTTGAGTTCTGCACAGGAGTAGTAACTGATAGTTTAGATGATACATGATCGCTCATCTATCATAGAACCCAACTTTTAAGGCTCTGTGAACATAACTCAGTAGAGAAACAGTAAAAGAAGCAAACCAGTTTGATTTATTAAACAAACATAATCTAACATGCAATGCTCTAACTTCATATAAGTAACTTTGAATTGCTTATGAAGAAGTATACTTTATTAAATTAAAATTATCCACATGTCAATAGAAAAAACTTATCCTTCAAAATGTATTATCTTTTAACAAAAATTGTAAAATCTTTTTGAGTATTTTTATTACAGAAACCACTTTCTGTTTTGTTTCATAACAGAATCCTTCTTTCTAATACATAAGACGTTCAATATGGGTTGGTTGGAGTTGAGGCTTTCACTCACGAGGTGAAATGACTCAGACCTAGCCAGTTATAATAGCATTTTAATAGCCATTTTTGCTACCAGTTTGAAGATATCAGACTGAAAAGCAGAGGAAAAGATTAAAAAAATAAAACAATTTCTTGTGATATCATTTGAACTTCCTAGTCATCAGCACTTGAAAGCCCACAGAACTTCTCAGATAAGAGTTAATACATCCTTACCTCTTTAATCTACTTTGAGTTGGTCTTCTTCCAATTACCAATAAAAAATTGTATGACAGATACAAATGATTCCTTTGTCAGATAACATTGTGAAGGCTATATATAACAAAACCACTTAGGAAATTCAGAGTAAACACATTAGAAACTATCTGAGCAATCCAGCTTCATTTTGTTTTATCCAAATATATTTGACAAAAAATTACCCTACCTCTTTTCTTTTCCCCCAAAATACCTATTTATATTTTACAGAGCTAGTTTTCTATATGACATTCTTTTATTGATAGCTTTTAAGTGGTATTTTTTAAATTTAGCCAGGAGTAAGAAAAATTTATATAATGAAAGTAAAAGAAAATATTATTTATTCTAATAGTTATTAATTGATAGAATGGAAGAGCAAGGTGCTCTATCCCATATATAAAACCATGGAAGTATGTATACTTTACTAAAGGCTACATATCACAGAGAAATTGATCATCTTTAGCAGCAACCCTGAAGGCTACCAAGAAATGAGAGGCTAAATAATTTGTGGGTTATCTAAATCTACATCCATGGCAATCTGGACAATGTTATGAAAGTAAGACAAATAAAATTGGATTCAATATGCTAATATTCTGTTTAGGATTTCTGTGCCCCATCATAAGGGATATTGGTCTATAGTTTCCTTTTCTTCTAATCTTTATCTGATTTTAATGATGGTTTCATAAATTGTGTGAAAATATTTCCTGTATTTTCTGAAAGAAACTATATAGAGATTGTATTTCTTTAAATCTTTGATAAAATTTCTTGTTAAGTCATATAAAGACTGGAGGTTTTATTTTTCAGGGTGTTTTAAACTACAAATTCAATTTCTGTAATAGGTATAAAATAATCTAGTTTATTTCTTCCTGAGTAGGTTTTAGTAGTTTTTCATAAACGATCAGTTCATTTTATCTAACTTGTCAACATTTTTGACACCAGAGTTCTTGATAGTATTCTCTTATTTTTCTTTACGTGTCTATGGCTGAAGGATGTCCTCATTTAATACTGCTAATAGCCATTTCTGTCGAATTCTTTTTTTTTTTTCTGGATCCTTTGTTTAGAAGTTTATCAAAGTCTATGATCATTTTAAGAAGCCAGCCTCTGGGTTCATCAGTTTTCAATATTGTTTTCTTTTTTTTTAATTTGATTTTATTATTAGTTTCAAGTATACAGTACATCGGTTAGATATTTATATAGTTATAAAATGATCTCTCGATTGTTCTTTCTCTGCTCTGGCTCTCCACCTAGCCATTACATGAATGCGAACTGCATTCCCTGTGCCATGCTCCCCATCTCCATGACCATCTATCAACTACTAATTTCTACTTCTTTAACCCATCGCCCCTCTCTCCCAGTTCCCGAACTCCCCTCCCCTCTGTCCACCAAATTGTCCACTATATTTATGAGTCTGTTTTTGATTAGTTCTTTTTGTTCCATAGATTCTACATATAAGTGAAATCATATGGTATTTACCTTACTTATTTCACTCAGCATAATAACCTCTAGGTCTATCCATGTCATTACAAATGGTAAGATTTCATTTTTTTAATGGCTGAGTAATATTCCATTGTATATATGAGCTATAACTTTTTTATCCAATTGTCTGTTAATGGGCATTTAGGTTGCTTCCATTTTTTTGTTTTTAATCTTTTTGATTTATCTTTGGTATTTCTTTCCTTTTGATTTCTTTAGGTAAAATTTGTTCTTAATATTCTAGGTTCTTAAGGTGAAGCTTAGATTACTGATTTGAGACCTTTATGGTCTTATAAGAATTTAAAACTATAAATATACCTGTAAGCACTGCTTAATTTTATTAATTTTCATTTGGTTCAAAAAATATTTTAATTTCTCTTGAGAATTTCTCTTTGACCCATTTGTTATTTAGAAGTATATGACTTATATGGTGATTTTCTAGATTTTTTTTCTTATTATTGATATTTTAGTTTCATTCTATTCTGACTTGAGAACATATTTTATATGATTTCTACTCAAACTTTTTAAGATTTCTTTCACGGCCCAAAATATAATCTATGTTGGTTTATGTTCCATGTGCACTTAAGAAAGATATGTATTCCCTGTTTGTGAATTTTCTATAAATGCCAATTAGGTCAAATAGAATGGTAATACTGCTCAGATCTTTTCTATGCTTACTGATTTCATGAATATTTAGTCTATCAATTACTGAGAGTTAAATGTTGAAGTCTCCACATACAATTGTAGATTTTTACATTTGTGTAAAACCAGTTTTGTCTCATGTATTGAAATGTTCTGTTGTAAGATACATGCATGTTTGATATATCTTGTTAGCTAATACATCCCTTTAACATTTGGTAATATCCCTCATTTCTCTGATAACTTTCTGTATTCTGAAGGCTGCTCTGTCTGAAATTAATACAGCTAACCCATCTTTCTTTTAGTTAGTATTTGCATGGTATATCTTTCTCAATTTCTTTACTTTTAATCTATGTATGTCTTTAAATTTAATGTTTCTTGTAGTGAGCACATACTAGATTCTTGTGTATTTATGTGTGTATGTACACTCTTGAATGAATGGGGGAAGGTGCTTTTTGCTAGCCCATTTAGAAGTATGAATTTTATTTTTCTGGGTCTTGTTATGTGATCAAAAAATTTTTTTTGCATTCTTGTGCATCTAAAGTGTAAATTCCTTCAAAAGAAAAAAACAGAGGACTCAATTAAGCTAGATACTGAATTTACTTTTCCTGATTTCTTGAAAGTACTTTTTTTCATCAAGACCACTGGTGAATTTAAAATAACACAAAGCTAAACAACTTCAAAAACCCGAGGTATATTCACACCCAAAACAGCAATTTAATCAATTAGTGCTAAACAAAATTATCTGAGTGCTACATTTCTCAGAGTTGTATTTCTTGTCTGTGTATAGAGAACCTAATATATTAAGTGAGGACTTTAAACTGCTCTCAATTATCTAAGAACTCTTTGACACACTTAGCTTGTTGTCACCTCAGTATCACAATGAATAATGTCAATCAAAACAGAAATTGTTTTTTTAAATTTATACATTGATAATAAAAAGAGGAACTATAGAAAATCAGGCTTTAGATAACATACTTTATTCTTTCTAAAAGAAAGAAATCTTCCCAAATACCTTTCAAAAAGAACATGAGGTATATCTCTGATATATAGCTCATTATAATCTACTTGACAATTCATAAAGGAGAAACATAGCACTTGATGGAAGTGAATTCTTTCAGGATTACTCAGTTGGAATACAAATTAGAATATGATATTATTGTTGCAATTAGTTGATCTTTTTGAGGGACAAAATAAATACATCACCAGTTAATATAGCATTAGCATTCTTAGTACTGTTTAGACAATGGCTTTCATCCACTTAGTGAATTCACTGAGATAAAATGGAAATATGTTCAATGATGAATGCTACATAAAGAAAATTAGATTTGATAACAGAGTAAAATATAGGGTGTTTTAGAAGTGGATCTCTTTGTTTCTTGCATTCCCAAATAAAAGAATTAGTCTTGCTTTAAGCAATTATCTAGGTTAAATATATGGAGGGTGGAGAATTAGAAAAAATAAATGAGGCAATATTATTGTTATTATTTTGTTTCTACTTATTCTAACATTTTTAAAGAAATAATATTTGATTACTCTGGACATTATTCTAGAGTTTAGTGTTTTGGAAAATAAGCAAACTTATGGGTGAAATTGAATAATTATTATAATTTATTAGTTTTTACTATGTGCCAGACACTGTTTGAAAGGTTTTATATGCATTATTTCATTTATGTAAAAGGTTTAATATCAGTTAATTACATTTAATGTGGCTAGGGTTCTAGTAAAAGAGTTGTTATGTCAACAGGGAGATAATATAGATAATACGTAGGTTTGAAGATAGACGTTAGGAAGGTCAGCATTCTTTTAAGATACTTAAATAATATGCTTTTCCCCATTTTATATAAAAATGTGGATCATTAGGAAAAATTGTTACTATATAAAAGAAAAAAATACTTCTTAAGAAACAATTGCATAAATAACTTTAAGTAAAACAAATTCTTAAATATTAAAAAAAAAAAGTTATATCTGGGTTTCACATAAAGAGTATCTTAAGCAACCAAGAACTTAATTTCAAATCTAGCACCTTTTTTTTAATGAAACAAATTAGGTAGAGAAAATCTAATTTTGTGATGTGGGAAAATATCATAAACGTATGGTACTCTGGCTCTTTTGAAACCAACTCATTACTTCATCACCTCTTTGGGAGGAATTTTGATGGATTCTGAGGGGTTACAAAATAGTGGTCTCAAGAAGTTGTGTTTCATTTGGGATGGCAGAGCTTCACGTGATGAATTTACGAGACGTCCTATAACTACTCTAGATGTGTCACAAGTGAGACTATAAAAGATTACTGAACAGTGTTCCGTAGGTCTGTACAGCAAGTAGGTACTACACAGTGTAAGGAGTCATTGTAAATTTTAAGGATAAATAAGAGGAGAAAGAAAAAGAGATCATTCTGTTGCAGGGGACCCTGGCAAGGACATACATAGATAACAGAATTGTATTTTGTTTTTCTTAAGGTTCTTGGTTGTGGTAAACATATCTGGAAATGTGTAAGCTACTATGTTTATTTAAAAATTAAATTGAGCTACATAAATTTACTGTGGATATCATTTGATTTTTAAATAAAAACTTTTTGGTATATTCTCATCATATCTGATGTATTACTTTGTTTTGTAAAAAAATAATTGGAGGAGACTCAGTTTAAATTAAAGCAGTTTTATTGTTTGAAAAGAAATGCGTTCTTTATGTACAGGGTACAGAGTTTGGCAGTTACATTTAGTCTTTAATATTTGTAATATTTTATAAAATTTCACCCACCATTCTCATTCCATGATTAAATTTGTAAGATTTCTAGCTCTTAACTGTCTTTTGTGATTTCCATTTAATATTCTAGAACTACATAAAGCCCAAGGTTTGAAATAGTGTCTAAACTAAAGTAGGAAAGTTCCTTTAGCCATAAAGTATACATACTGGGTGAATGGAACAAAAGGACCTTGTTAAGAATGTACTCATATTGATTTATGGGCTCAGTAGGCTTACAAGCTTTATCCAATTAGAAGAAGAAACTATATATATACTTTTTCTTTTCTCTTTCACAATCCCTCAGATATCAGAAACAATCTATACAAGAAAGAATTATTTTTTTGACTCTCTTTTCTTTTTTTGTAATTGAGAATTCATTGAGATTGAGAAAAATGCCTTCATCAGCAAAGAGAGAAACAAATATATGAAATTATAATTTACAAATAGAGTGAACTAAATCATATTGGAATGCCAACAAAAGTTCCATATTTCTAGACTGGCCAGAAAAATGATAAAAGTAAAAAAAGATGATACTATGTAATCCGATTTTAACTTTTCAGAGCTGGGAGCCAATGCTAATATAATGAAAGAGTATTGGACTCGAAGTCATAACACTTGCAGTTGAGGACTGGTTTTTCTTAGTCACTGAATGGCTCTGAGTTCGTTTTCTCATTTGCATAATTACACAGCTCATCATTTGATACCCTCTTAATAATTTCATTGTAGATATTAAGTGAAATAACACAAGTAAAATTAAAGCAGAAGGAACCCAGATGAAAAGAAGCTTCTCTGAGGCATTTGTATAGGTAAGTGAACATCATCTTTCTTTAACTACTCATTAATATTCATCTTTGATTTCCAAAGTTGTTCTTATCTCAAGCCTTCAGAATTAGAATTATCATGTTTTGTTACGTTTATCTTTTTCTCTTGTTTGTTTGACATTTATTCATGACTTTGTTTTGCTCTCAGAATATTTACAATCTCAACTAGTGAAAAATTCAATACAAGTAATACATCTGTAACAATTAATTTTTATACTGCACTGATAGGAAGATGTGACTTACCACCTCCTCTAGAGGATGATTTAGTATCCTTACACTACTTTCATATTTATTGTGGAAGTACTCAGCAAATAAAATAAACATAGAAAAGATTTTAAAAAGGTTTTATCTGGGGTTGGGCCTGAGGATGGGAATTAATGACTAGAATTTGCTTACTGTTCTGGTCCTGCTACTATTCAAAACTGATCATTCCACTGTCCTTTATTCCCTGCCACCCCCCGCTCATTCTATAATGCAGCTTTGTCCTTCCTAAGATGAATCTTATATATCTGGTAGCTCATTGAATTCTATCTGCACTAGAGCATAGAATTGCAGAGGGCTAGGTTGTAACTAAAAATAGTAAATTGGGGCCATATGGTAAAAAGCATTGAAGAAATAAGTAAAAAGGCATTAATTTGAGGTATTAAGCATGGCATAGGTGGACAAGAGGAAGATGTCTTTGATATCCCAGAAAGATTTTAAAATAGAAGTAACAGAGAAAGAGTTAAAGGCTAATTATAAGGAGAGGTAAAGGTAAAAGGCATGGATAGAAGTTAAAATTAAATCAAAACTCAATCAATTGAAATTGAGTACAAATGTTAAGGGCTAGACCTTGAAACGTGTACATATGAGGCTAGGAGAAAGGGGTGAAGGGTTAAAGAAGTACAAATTAGTAGTTGATAGAATTTTGTATCATGGGGATGGGGAGCACGGCATAGGGAATGCAGTTAGCATTAATGTAATGGCTAGGTGCGGAGCCAGAGGAGAGAAAGAGCAATTAAGGGGATCGTTTTATAAACTACATAAATGTCTAACCAATGTACTGTATACTTGAAACTAATAATAAAATAAAATTTAAAAAAAAAACTATTTGAAGAAAGGAGAGTACAATTACAGAAATCCAACAATTATAATGGAAAGATTAATATACATCATGGTATAGCTTTTAACAACTATAAAATGTATTAAAAATTTAGCAAGTAGAAGGATGAGAAAAGTAGCAGAAAACTAAGTTCTCCCATTGGTTAAAACTCAGTACAATATATTTGCTTTATTCAAATTCAACAAATGGTTATCTAATGGGAAATGATTATGTATAAATGTATATATAATAAGTAATCTAGTATTTTAAACTTGCAATCAAAATCCATTCTTAAATTTCAGAGAAAGTATACTTCACTGGCAAGGAATATTTTTCTGATTATAAAACATATTTTAAAGGCTAAATCTGATAGTGCATTTTGTTACTTCTGTCCTCCCTGGTTTCTATCTTGATGGTATATCCCAAGTGCTAAAATTTTTTGATAGAATAAAGTTAAGTGGACACCAAAACAATATTATAGCACTCAACTATCTTCTCTTGAGACATGCATTGCTTTTTTGTTGCTGAAAGTGTTGATATTGGCAGCAGAGTGTGTTCCAGTTCCCTTCCCACTACAGGAGGTAGGATTATATTATATTACCAACTCTGTTACTTCAGCTGTGTTTTATGATAAATAATTACTTTAAGTGGTTAGCTTGTGAAAAGTCAAAAACCAGGGAATAGAACCAAACAAATTAGTTTTCATGGGCATGAAATGCATACTTTTACTTCTCTCTTGGTATATTATAACTAACTGAGACACATAATTAAGAAGAGTCATAAACTGTTTAATTGAGGTAAGTACTACAGCTAGCCCAGGTTCAAAAGGATAAAGCATAACTGTGGAAGGGTGATTGATTTGGAATAAATTTTTTGACCCACTTACATAAAATGTCATAGAAATAATGACCATCTCATGAGGCACTGGAGTATATAATTTGAGCACACAGGGAAATCATTAAATAAGTTATAGTATTCTGCAATTTGGTGCACTAAATTCTAATAGAACCAAGGGTCATATAGTTTCCTGAATAAATGACAAATAAGGCAAAATTATTGAATCACTTCAGTATTTTACTAATATAAAAATTAAACCAATTAAAATACTTTCTTTTTGAAAGTAATGTATGGGAAAAGGGAAATGGTGAAGGAGAATCACATTTGTTAAACAATAATAGAATACAGCTTTCATTTGGAGATATTTTATTGCCATTTAGTATTCAGTCAATAAATATTAGTATTTTGGGTTCTGCACCCAATTCCATTGTGTGGATGGGGTGATTTTCCCCCAACACACTATCAAGAAATGCTTGAGACAACAGCTGATGTCTTGCAATTCTCAATTCTCACACTGTCCACGCAGAGGTAGCATTAGATTCCACAGGTAAAGGGTTTAGTCCCACAAGACTAGTAACAGACACTTATTACAAGCCCAGGTTTTTAGCTGTGCTTCAGAACAACTGGCTATTTTTAAAAATTTTTATTTTATTATTAGCTTTAAGTATACAGTACATTGCTTAGACATTTCTGTAATTTATAAAATGTTGCCCTTAATTGCTCTTTCTCTCCTCTGGCTCCACACCTGGCCATTACATTAATGCTAACTGCATTCCCTATGCCGTGCTCACCATCTCTGTGATACAAAATTCTACCAACTACTAATGTGTACTTCTTTAACCCCTCACCCCTTTCTCTCAGCGCCCCCCAACACTCCTCTCCTTTGGCCATCACCAAATTGTCCTCTATATTTGTGAGTCTGTTTTTGATTAGTTTGTTCTTTTTGTTCCTTAGATTCTTCATAAAGTGAACTCATACAGTATTTATCTTTCTCTGTCTGACTTATTTCACTCAGCATAATAACCTCTAGGTCCATCCATGTCATTGCAAATGGCAGGATTTCATTCTTTTTTTTTTAATGGCTGAGTAGTATTCCATTGTATATATGAACCATAACCTCTTTATCCAATCATCTGTTTATGAGCATTTAGGTTGCTTCCATATCTTGGCTATTGTAAATTGTGCTGCCATAAACATAGTGATGCATAGATCTTTATGAGTTATTCTTTTAGTTTTCTTTGGATAAATACCCAGAGTGCAATTGCTGAGTCAAAGGTATATCCATTTTTAATTTTTTGAGAAACCTCCAGACTGTTTTCTATAGTGGTTGTACCAATTTGCAATCCCACCAACAGTGTATGAGGGTTCCCTTTTCTCCACATCGTTGCCAACACTTGTTGTTTTTTGATTTATTGATGATAGGTATTCTGAAAGATATGAGGTGATATCTCATTGTGGTTTTAATTTGCATTTCTCTGATAATTAGTGACCTTGAGAACCTTTTCATATGTTTATTGGCCATCTGTATTTCCTCTTTGGAGAAATATTTTTCAGGTCTTCTGCTCATTTTTTAATTGGATTTTTGTTGTTGTTGTTGTTGTTGAGTTGTATGAGTTCTTTATATATTTTGGATATTAACCTCTTATCAGATGTATCATAAGTGAATATCTTTTCCCATTCTGTCGGTTGTCTTTTCATTTTGTTGAAGATTTCCTTTGCTGTACAAAAACTTTTTAGTTCGATGTAGTCTCTTCTGCTTATTTTCTCTTTTGTTTCCCTTGCCCAAGGAAATATATCCAAAAAGAAATTACTGTTAGCGATATCAAAGAGATTACTGCCTATGTTTTCTTCTAGAAGTTTTAGGGTTTTGAGTCTTATAGTTAAGTCTTTAATCTATTTTGAGGTTATTCTTATATATAGTGTAAGAAGGTGGTCCAGTTTCTTTTTTATTTTTTGCATGTATCTGTCCAATTTTTCCTACACCATTTAATGAAGAGACTGTCTTTACTCCATTGTATATTCTTGCCTCTTTTGTCATATATTTAGTGAGCATATGGGCATGGACTTATTTCTGGGCTTTCTGTTTTGTTCTGTTGATCAATGTATCTGTTTTTATGCCAGTACCATGCTGTTTTGATTACTGTAGCCTTATAGTATAGTTTGATATCAGGTAGTGTGATACCTCCAACTTTGTTTTTCTTTCTCAAGATTGCCGTGGCCATGTGGGGCCTTTTATGGTTCCATATAAATTTTGAGATTATTTGTTCTAGCTCCCTGGAAAATTCCATTGGTACTTTAATAGGGATTGCTTTGAATCTATAGATTGCTTTGTGTAGTACGGCCATTTTAATGATGTTGATTCTTCCTACCCATGACTGGCTTTTAATAAGGCTTTCGGGACGCCCTCCTTGGGTTTGATTAATTTGCTAGAGCAGCTCACAGAACACAGGAAACCACTTTACTCACTAGATTACTGATTTATTGTGAAGTATATTAAAGGATACAAATCAACAGCCAGATGAAGAGATACATAAGGCAAGGTCTTGATCAAAAGAGCTTCTGTTCTCATGGACATTGGGACTCATCACTGCTGTACATGGAATCATTCTGCTTCCCCAACCTAGAAGCTCTCAGAACTCTACCATTTTAGGATTTTATGTAGGCTTCATTACATAAGCATGAGTGATTAAATCATTGGCCATTGACTGAAATATCCCATGCCTTTAGTTATCATTGGTTTCCCTGGCAACCAGCCCCCATCCTGATGTGCTTTCCAAAAGTCATCTCGTTAATATAAACTGGTTGTGGTAAAAAGGGGCTTGTTATAAATAACAACATACCCATTTTACCTTTATGGCTCTGAAGTATTTTCAAAAACTGAGGACAAAAGATCAGATATTATAACAAAATATGCTCCCACAGAATAAGAGTCAAGAAATTCCAAGGATTTGGGAACTCTGATCCAGGAACTGTGGATGAAGACCAAATATATATGAGAAATATATATTTTAGTCATGAGTGAGTGACTAAAATATTTATTTCTTATAAATCACAATGTCATATTAGTAACCAGTTGATTCTTTGTGTTGAATTAAGTTTTATTATGTATGAATATATTATATTTTATAAATATATCATATATATTATACATAAATATGATTTATAACACCCCCAATTAGATTCGGAAATTAGAGGAGATTCCCATTAAACTTAAACAATGTTCAGTTGGTTACTCAGAATCTATTAAGTGCACGAAGCGCATGAATTCCATTGTGTGGTTTTGGTATTGGATAGGAAGATGCTTATACCCCCAAGAGCCATCTCCTGAGACCTGGCGTCTCCCTCCACTTACCTTCTTCCTGGACCTCGGTTATCCTAACTTACTCAGCCCAGGTGTGTTCAGTTCCTGCCCTGTCAGCCAGCCTTTGGCAACTGGGGCCCTCCAGGCCTGTGAAACTCATCCAATACAGCTAGGAAAAAGAAAACAAGTCAGATATCTGAAAGATACTATGTTTCTGCCCATTTGTTTCCACTATTGTGCTTTATATAAAGTGGACCCCCAATTTAATTACTTTTGCATACCTGTAATGCAGAAATAGCTCAGAAGTATAGATCGGCAATTAAGCAAAGATTGTAATATTATTCGTGTGAAACTATGGCTTGAATGAATGGGTTCTAGCTTTCAGATGAATTTATTTCCAATACTTCTGTCATCCTATCTTCTAGTGTAGTGTCTAGTGTTTCAACTGCTGCTATTTCAATAAAAAAAATGAGTACATTATCTGTACAAAAATTCTCATTTTCAAAGCAAGCAAACCTCACCTAGCTAAAACCAATCCCTTCATTTACCCAAAACCACCAGAGAATAAAAATAAAAAAGGATGGACAGGATGATTTGATATTTTGACATCCTACTTGACTAAAGTTCCAAGATGACTAAAGATCTGACAGGAAATAAAACAGTTTTGAAAAGTTAGATAAGGTAACAAAATTGAATCAGATGATAACATTTACAGAAAGTAACAACTTCTGTGAATGACCATTTATCGGAATGGATTGACTAAGTTTAGTAATCATGTTCTGAATATAAAACAAAGAAATAGTTGCAAATGCACAGAAAAATAATTCTTACAAAGAAAATATAGTATGATGGAATTATTTTTCAATACACTCAGCATTTTGGGATAAGACTACGCCAGGTACAAACATCAATGTTGTCACTACTTAAAAAACAGTGATTATGTTTTTCTTTTACTTGCCAGTCTCTGCAGATATTAGAAATAATATTTCATTTTCCATTCTACTCTCCAACTGGTGGAAGTGTAGCCATCTATTCCTAGTTTATAAAACTTAATGTTCAGTCAATAGTTATTGTTATATATGCACTGTGCACCTAACACTAGAGAAACACACAGACACAAATAGTAAAACCATAGTTAAGTAGAATATTTAATTTCTTTGTTAATAAAAACATTTAAAATTTTCTTTAATAAATGAGATTTCTGTATTGCTAAAGGGCAATATCTCTAAATGTCAACCTTTACAATTCTAGGAATGTAAATATGCAAGTTGAGTTAATTTAATAGAACTTATAGTGACTGAACACATTGCTTTTACATTACTTTTTCTTTTTTACAAGTCGGGAATGAGAATATAATAAAATTTACTAATCCTTGTCCAAATCAAGTTAAGAAAATTGGGACAGTTCTTCAAGAAATTTATGATTTGAATAGATTTTAAAATAGATAGACATGAGAAAAATTATACAGAAGTAGAAATGGTTTCACAGAAAAAATGCATAGTTGTTGAAAATTATTCTTGGCTCTCTAAAACCTACTTCAAGAGCACTCATTTTCTTTTTCTTGTTTTGCTTCTTTTTTCTAATCAATAAAATTTGGGTTCTTCATATTTTGTCTTAAAACTGCTTTCAGTTGACCATGATATAATAACAGAAGGTAAGATGCTGGCTGAGTGTGTTTTCATTAAGTAAAAATGCCTCAAAAAGATTGAAAAACTTCTAGAATCGCCCTAATAAAACAACAACATTGATGTAATGAAAGGAAAAGATAGAAATTTAGAAACAGGGAATCCTGCTTATGATCTCTTTAAATCACACTCAAATTACATCTATTGTTAGGACAGATTTCGTTTGAAAGTAATCACTAACAAGCTGGGAAGAATGTGATGTATTTGTTAAATGAAAGAAAAAAATTGGAGAATAAAAAAATCACATATTTACAATGTATAGGAAGAACTTTGTAAAAGTCTTGTAATTTAAAGAATGTCCAGGCATGTCTTCATCTAAATAAATCAAAATGATACCATCCTTGGCTTCAGCTATGGTGGAGAATTTGACCAGCTTTAGAAGGCAAAGACCATACGTGGCCTCTTCTAAGCTTTTTGAGAAATTACATGAGATCTTCTGTGGCCTTCAGAAAGATCTTGAAGAAATGTTCGAGTGGCTCTGAAAGACTCAAGCGATTGAAAAGCATCACGGACTTTGACAAAAAGCAAGAGAAAGCAATTGAAATAAACAAGGAATTTTTTTCAGTAATCCCATAAATGGTATGTTTCAAACCCATCAGAGGGATCTCAATGTGCAAATGCCCTACACATCCCTGATATCAGTGGCAGGAGGCAGACACAACTCGAAGTCTATAAAGAAAAGAGGACAAGCATATAAACAGGCTTCAGTCCCTAAAGTCTCTGTTGGCCTGACTCTGCCTCCCAAATAATTTTGAGGTCTAATCAGCAAGCCACAGGAAAGACTTGGATCAGGGTCCATAAAAAGCATGACAAAAAAGTTGATACCTTCAACTGTTGTCTTCTAAAGCCGGTCACCTTAGTAGACTTATTTATTTTTAATTATTTTTCTAGCAGAGCTATGTTGCTGGTGAAATCTGATTTCCACATCTCATCCCTGTCTTGGTCAAGATTGTGTTAAAGAATTAAGCAAAAAGAATGTGTGTTCACAGCCCAGAATCTCACCATAAAGCAAGAGGCATAGGACAATAGATGAGTAGTAGAACTTCATTACATTAAAGTACTGCCAGCAGGGCACAAAGGCTGTATTCATGCATTTCAAGAATAAAAAGAGGAAGAAAAGGAGAAGAGGAAAATCAAGAGGATCAAGGAAGAGGAGGGAAGAGATAAAGAAGAGGGAGGATTTGGGGAGGTGGGTGGAGAAGAAGAAGGAGGAGGAAGAGGATGTTAAGATCTGAGCTGCCAGACAAGAAATACAAACATGAGTCAAGCATGAATATTGAACAAAGCACTATATATGTGGGGGAGGGCATAATGATTTTCATAACTAAGAAAGGCAACTCAAATTGGGGAGCAGGTCAAAAGCTTTGGTCTCCATGCCATTATAAAGCTATTCATTATGATTTCCTAAGTAGGAAGTAGTATGATAAGTGCAAAGAAGAGTCATAGGATAATAGGTTTTCAGTGTGAATTTGGAACTTGGAGGTCAACAAGTTTAACCTCCTGTTAGATGCTATGTACCTATCAGAGATTAATCTTGCAGCTTAGTTATCAGAATAAAGAAAAGTCTGTGATTTATTAATGTCTTTATTAATGTCTTTGTGATAACTCAACAAAATTATTAGTTCAAAAAATGAATCCTTTCTTGTGAAAGTCTCAAGTTTCATAAATTAGAAACATCAAGGTAAAATGAGAAATATTTGATCAAGTTCTGTCTATCTGAATAACCAAGGCCTCATTCACTATTCACTAGGTTGATTATCTTCACAGAAAATTCACATATCACAACACCAACCTAACTGATCATTCAGAGAAACCCCAATTCAAAATAACATATCAATTGGCAGTGCTTTGCAAAAGATGCATTGTACACTGGGCTTGGAGACATGCCTCTGCAAGGTATAATAATTAAAGGAGAATACTGAAGCTGAACAAATCATACAGAAATGACACAAAAGATAAAGCAGTTGGATGAATTATTATTTAGAAAACCACAGGAATAGAATATAAGGTTTGCTGTTGGAATTTAAATTCTACAGAGAACATAATTTTGACCTTAATACCACCAAATACCTATTAACACTGAGTTGAAAGAAGCTATATTTGGGGGTAATTTTCTGAAAGAACTTAATACATCCATTCTACTAGACCGTTACTACCACCACTAGATTTTCAAAATGCACAAAGTTGGGTGTTGTACCTCAGCATTGTTTCATTAGCATGCCACACCCCATCCCGATTACACCCTAGCCAAATGCACACATTCAAGTGCACACACCATGCACACATGGATGTCAAGTGCACATGCTTGCGCTGAATTGCTTGTACTGATTATATGAGGGCATGGGACTACATTAAGAGTTGAAGTGAATCTTCCTGCTAAAATTATTATGAAAAAGCCACTGGAGTTGAACTCTGCAATACTTCCTAAAGTATTAACTTTATGAAGATTCTAGGGAGAAGCTTCTCTATGATCTTAGTGTCATGAATTTTTGTGCCTTTTCCAATTAATTAGTTTGCTTTCTATTTTGGTCACTGCAAATTATATAACTGATCACTTTTTTTCTCTTAGCATTGGCTGGAAGAAGCTTAAGGTTTATCAGGGTTCTACTCTTAGCGAATATAAATTGTTGTGGTATGCATCAATTCTGGTTCCATGTAGTATCTCAGCCTGAAGTTGTTCCCTACTGAATCCTGTTTATCGTTTTTCAGTGTTTGGAATCTTGCTTCATTTTATCTACACTAAACACTTTTGTAAATTCATTTTCATCAAAAACATTTTTTAACTAAAATCAGAGATGGAAAGAAGGCAACTTTTCTAAAAGCAAATTTTTATTTTTCAATCAATCAGATATTTGAGGATGGAGGTTGGAAAAAATACTTAACACAATATCGGTATATAGCAATATTGATAGGATAGGCTTTCAGAAAAGCAAATTCTGAAAGTCATTAAAAACATACTCATTTGAGAGCTCTCCATTCCCTTGTAAAGAAACTAGCTACTTAAAGAAGAGTTTCAGTCAGGAAAACATTTTAAAATCTGATTATGCAATATGATTAAACTAGAACTATACCTATAGACCTGTTTTTAACAATTTAAATACAATTTAATAAAAGCTCAAATCTTTTCTTTTCTGCAAAGCCCTGATCAAATCCATAAGGAGCTGTGTGGTTCCCTTTTTTTAAGTACACACAAAGTGTACATTTCTTATGCAACTGGCTTGATTTTAAAAAGTATTAGGTTACACAAAATACTGGTATATTAATTTTGATGATATTATTATATCATGGTGAACAGAATGATTTTCAAATGGATATTAGAGAAAACTACACTTCATCTAGTCTTCCTCTGGTATGTTAATGTCAATTTTCTAGTTTCATCACAGCTATCTTGACAGGAAGTTAACACATCTCTTTAACAGGATAATTTAAAATGTATTTTACAGAAAGAAGTATGGTAATAATGATGTATGACATTGCTAAAGTATCTATGATTAATCAAAGAGATTTTCTAGATAAAGTAGGAAAATTTACTTTATAGTAATAATCCATCGACTAACTCTAGGAGTCAGAGAGTGTAATAAATTGTCATTTGACAGCATGTTATATACCCTCTAGACCACTAGAGCACCATTTATAAATTTTATTAACCTAAAAGACATTCTCAGATATTGTTCATCTCACATAATGAAATTATTTACTGTATATCTATAGGATTTTAAACTTCTTATCTTGACCATGTGAAAAAGCCAGTATAAAATATTTTTCTATCTCACATAAGAAAATGGTGACAGTAAGTTTATGAATTTTTACCAAGTAGAAGTGAAAGATATGATTTATAAATGTATACATTGTCCACTTGCTGAACCATTAGTTCCATTGACACATAAAATCTTAAAACTTGTGCCTTTAGAATTTTTTGCAAGAAAGCTTCTAGACGGGAAGCTTGACCTTGCTGGGGTTACTTTGCTCACTGCATTCTCTACCCTTAATAGAGTTAAATGCTTATATGACCCTATGGGATGAGGTCTTCAAGACAAATTGTTTCTAAAATATTACTTTATTATCACATGCAGCTATGACTCTCTGAAGTTACTTTTTCAAACTTTAAATACCAGAACTTAGAATCTGGCCAGCAGTTGATGCTGACCATGGTTACAAAAAGAGGAAACGATGGACTTATTCTCCAAGACCAGGACGGAAACAGATTGCATTTACTAAAAAATTTGCCAATATTATAATCTATGCATTTCATGGTTTCCTTTTTTTTTCTTCTGGAATTGCACGTGCTCTTTGAAAGTACTAAATTTATTTCACATGTTGAAGTATCTATGAATAATATTTGACCAGTGGGTAAAATTTCTGCAAAAGAAAATCCAAAAGCTTAGAGTTGACTTAATATGAAAATTATAATAATAAATTGAGATATTGGATTCCATGTTGAAATAGCTTTATGAACTCTTAATCTTAGACTGTTATGAAAAATAAAAAAATAAATGAACTCATTTTTAAAAATGAATAAAGCAATCAAACAAGAAAAAGAATATAATCTAAATAACAAATCTCAAAAATCAGTGAAATAAGAAAAAAAAGTAGTTTTGGATTGGAGCAGAGATCACCAGGTCACCTTAAATTGTCTCCTTAAATCATCTCAACTTCCTTCCCACAGCCAGACTGTGAAGGTGACAAAATTCTTAGAATTCTAATACTACCATATTTGTTTCTGTATTTAAAATTTTGTTTTTAATTTATTTTTATTGACATATATTTGACATATAACATTGTGTAAATATAAGGTATGCAACATTTTGTTATGTTTATATTGTACTATGACAAAAGTTTTTGTCACTCATTGTAGCGATAATTAGCACCTCTATCACATTGCACAATTATCCTTTTAGAAGAAAGATTTTAGATAGATGACAGGGAGGTACCACCAGCAAGCTTCATCAATACAATTATTTGCCACTGTAATTTGACAATCATTATTTAAAAGACATTGGCGAATATTCCATGCATTTAGACTGTGCAATTGCTGGAATTGAACAATATTTGCAAATACATATGTCTTACTAAAATTTTTAATCCATATGTTCACAATACCATAATTTTGATTTAATGTTTACAATAAAGTATTCATAATAAAATATTTATAATTCATATATCATAAAATTTATATATATCAAAAACATATAAGAGCTGTTATGTATCAATAATAAGCAAAAAACAATCCAAAAATGAGCAAAGTATTGGAAAAGATACTTAGCAAAAGAACTTATAGGATATAAGCATATCAACATATGTTCAACATCATTAGTCATAAGAGAATTACACATTAGAACCTTAATGAAAGACTAAAGTCATTCGAAAGATTCAGTTAAAAAGACTGATGATACCAATTGTTGATGAAGGTGAGGAGCAAGTAGAAATTTCATAAACTTCTGGTAAAAATGTAAAATGACATAACTACTTTGGAAGTTTGAAATCTTTTTATACAGTTAAACATACACTTACCATATGACTCAATCATTCTACTCCTAGATATTTAACTAAAAGAAACGAAAACCTATGCACACGCAATCTTGTATATCAGTGATCATAACACACATATCCATTATAGCCTAAAACTAGACATAACCTAGATGAACAGCAACTAGTGAATGGGTAAACATACAGTAAGATGTTTATAATATGATATTACTCAGCAATAGAAACAATGGAATAAAAACATGCTGAGCAAAGTAAGGCAGACACAAAAGAGTATATGTATGTGATTTTATTTATATGAAACTAGAGAAGAAAAATTAACAAAGTGTCAGAAATTAGCCTAGCGGTTGCTTGGGTTAGAAGTTGGCGTGTTGACTGAAAGAGGACACAAGGAACGTTTGGGGGTGATGAAAATGTTTGTGGTCATAGTTATGCAAGGTGTAAATCTGTCAAAACTCACTGAAATATATCTAAAATCTGTATATTTTATTGTATGTAAAATATATACAAAGTTAATATAAAACACCTTTTCTAATAGCATCGAAACCATAAAATACTTAGGGATAAATTTAACACAAGATGTACAAGATCTCTATGATGAACACTTGAAAACATTGCTGGAGGAAAGTAATGAAGAGCAAAATAAATTGAAAAAATGCCATGCTAATATTTTAGAAGACTCAATATTAAAATTTAGATTTTTTTTAAGAAAATTGATCTCTAGATTTAATGTAATCTAAGACAAAATACCAACAAGATATGTGGTAGAAATTGACAAGCTGATGTTAAAATTAAAGTGGGAATGCGAAAGACTTAGAATAGCCAAAACCATCATGAGAAAAGAACAGTGTTGGAGAAATTTTTGTTTCAAGATGTAGTATACAACTACAGTAATTAAAAGGGCATAATATTGGCCAAAGAGAAATAGATCAATGGAAATAAATTGAATCCAGAAACAGATATGTCGCATGCAAAAACAATATGCACACGAAAAAGTTTTTGTCAGTCATCAGATAAATGCAAATTAAAATAACAATATCTTTATATTGCCACAAGAATGTCTAAAATTTAAAAAGACAGACAATGCCGAATGTCAAGGATGTAGAAACACCAAAATTCTGATATATTAATGATAGGAGTATAAAATGTTTCAACCATTCTGGAAAACTCTTTGGCAGTTTCTTATTAAGTCAAACATATATTGACCTTATGATGTAGCAGTTCAACTCTTAGGCATATACCCAAGAGAACTGAAAATATCTGTCCAAAAACTATCTTGTCCAAGAACATGCATAGCAGCCTTATTCATAGCCCCCAAATGAAAACAATTCAACATTCATCAACAGGATAATGCATTTTTGAAAAGTAATACTGCTCACCAATATATAAAGGAACAAACTACTAGTACTTACAGCCACATGAATCTCACAGATATCATGCTGAGTAAAAGAGACTACACAAAAGTTAGGTAATGCATAATTCTATTTATATGATTTTCAATAACAGGTAGAACTAATCTATAATGATAGAAATCAGAAAAATGTTTCCCTGAGGTTTTCAAAGGAATGCAGGAAACTTTCTGGGGATAAAGTAACATCCCAAATCTTAACTGGGATGTTGTTATCTGAGTGCATGTATTTGTCAGACTTCATAAAGCTATATTTTTTATGTCTGTGCATTTCTCTGTCATTTGTACCTCTTTTCTTTTAATAAGGCAATTTTTAAAAGATTCTGTTCCTTTGGATTAGGCAATTCCTAGAAACCAACGATAATGTGGAATTTATAGTATGCAATGCAAGCCGTAAGGGGAGTTAGAGCATCAGCACTGCGTGTGGTGATGCTGTAACAAAGAAACGCAGAACTACTTCAAAGCTGCTGCATGCAGGACAGCCAGGAAATAGCATCCGCAGGCAGGGTGCCCTGATGTGCAGTAATCAGAGGCGAGATGGCTCATTTCAAACACAGAGCTGGAAAGTAACCCTCAATAAATTTTGGCTGACTTGAAAGAACTTTTTAATAGACTATGAAGAGAAACTAGAGTTTTTCATGGTGTCCAAAGTGAAAGTGCATTGTCCATTCAAGCAGCAGGAATTCAAATCATGCTTGAGCTTATTAAATGCTCCCAGGAAAATTCATTTTAGGTGCTAAAAGAATTGTGCAGCCCATGAGTGCACATGGAATTACACCTTACTAACCTGTTTCGTACTGGAAAGAGATGTGACACTGTGGAATTCTTCCAGGGAACCAGGTGCCTTCTGAGGAGGCTCTGCTGGCTACACTTGTTGAGAAAAAAAATGGGTCATGGTAGGCGGTGGTATGAGAACAAGGAAGATAAATAGCCATGAGAACTCAAATCTATTCAGAAACAACTCACATTTGCTTCCCACAGAATTCTTTCTAAGAAAATAGGTGGAGTGAATTTATATATCTGTTCTTTTCATTGGCAGGCAAAAGTTCAAATCTCCACCCTTTACCCAAATCTTCATGAAACCAAACTAGATTGTTTAGAATAAACAGAACGTTTCTCAGCCCAGCTTGCATATTAGAATCTTCTCTGGAGCTTCTAAAATTGCCAGTGCCTGTGCCCCACAGGAGACCAATCAGAATCTCCAGTCGTGGAGGGAGATGGGGGACAAGAAACAGGAGTTGTTTAAATCCCCTAGGTATTCTAAAGCGCATGCACAATGGAGAGCCATTGTAGTAGACACAGCTTAAAACTCCTACGAACCTCATTTAACCTTGTGGAAGTGAAGTTGCTGGTATGGGAATCCATAGAGGATTTTGCCTGATCCTGATTTTAAGCTTTTGCAGCTTTCAATTAAAAACTAAAAAAGAAAATGGAAGAGAAAAACCCACAAACAAATTTGAGAACCAGAGAAAATACTCTGAACTTACCTTTTTCTTCCTTTCTTTCTTTTTCTTTCTTTCTTTCTTTCTTTCTTTCTTTCTTTCTTTCTTTCTTTCTTTCTTTCTTTCTTTCTTTCTTTCTTTCTTTCTTTTCTTTCTTTTCTTTCTTTCTCTCTCTCTCTCTCTCTCTCTCTCTCTCTCTCTCTCTCTCTCCCCTCTCTCTTTCTTTCTTTTCCATTTCTTGACATAATTAGGGAGAGGCATATTTCTGACTTCTCAAAGACTGAAAAATCAATTAGAGCTTGAGTTACCGAGCCAAGAAGAGAACCTGGGGAAGTAAAAGGGACAGTATACCTACTGCTTTAAATCATGCAGACTAGAGCACATCCCTCAGGTATTCTGCGTGTTCAACAACTCCAACGGCCCTGACATTACTGTGTTCCTAAACGTAAAAATGATAAGTCAATTATGAAGAAAATAAAAAAGCCTCAGAGACAGAATGCCAAGAATCACAAGCAGTACCGAGGTTATTGGATCTAAGTAAAAATGAAACCTTAAGACAATTAGCATTAAACCAGAGGAGAGATGATTAACGATGACATTCAACTTTAAGCAGAATGAGAATTTTAAAATATTTTTATAAATCTTTGTGTGACAATTTGATTCTACCCATTTTATTTCACTGTTTTAATGCAGAGATGACTTATTTCTCTGATCTTTTCTTAGAGAAAAGAGTATCATTGATTAAGTAGCGAAGAGAGGCACTACGTGAACCTATGTTCTTAAAAGCTGTTTATAGATGAGAACAGAGTTCATAAATATGTACATGTTAGTATACACCCTGCTTTTTAACACAAATAGAATTAGGTTATCACAACCTGTAGCTTAAATTTGCTAGCTTAATAATTTCAATTTCCAGAACTCAGAAGACTGTATATATATAGCAAATAGGTAATTTATCAAGTCAGTGAATTTTTTAGTGCTATGGAAGATTCACTGGCTCTTTAAATGCAACCTAAGAGAGTGTGTTTGGCCAAGAAAAGAACCACTAATTATCTGTAAACTCACGACGACCTTTAAACTTTCAAGTAAATGGTTCTCGGAGGGACACGCCATTCTAGCTCCAGATGCTCAAAAACTATAACAAATTGCAAGTAGTCAGGTGACTCCTGAGAAATATGATTAATTTGGGTTAATATCAGTTTAAGATAAATCTTGCTGGGAATATCTTCTCTCCTGTCTAGTAAGTATAGATTATATTTAATTAGTTATAACTAGAAAAATAAGATGCCTTCCTCTCTCCTTGTTAGGTAAGAGTGTGATTTTTCTGCCCACCATCCACCATTGTCGAGGTCTCATTGCCCACCATCCACCATTGTCTAGGTCTCAATAAATGCTTTATGAATTAATCGGTGACTGCAAAAATGAACATATTGCTACCCCTATCTCAAATAGTCTTAATCTAAACTTAACAGTTTAGATTTGAAACAAATTAAACCATTATTATAAAAGGTACTACTATTATATGCAATGGTAGGGGCAGATTTTTAAAACAGGAAAACTCAAAGGTAGTGATTTCTTTGCAGTTAGATGAAACCAGTTTGAGGCTTAGTTTGTAGAAAAATTTACATAAGACTGAGAAAATGTCCCATACATATCAAAGAATAAGAGAGAACACTCATACAGCTTATAGAGTATCTAAGACTCCACTAGGCCCTTGGCAGCTTTCACCAGTGTTATTTATAACTTTATGTTACCACTTCATGAGGAGTGAGGGAAAGATGTTATGCTAAACTCTGCTAGTTGCCAAATTTTCCAAATTTTTAGTATCATGGAAAGAGAATTGGTGATGAACATGAAAATCACTCCCCTCACACTCCTGCCTGATTTCAAATGAAAATTCTAAGGAATATGAGAAGCTTCTGTAGGAAATCTCACCGCAAGCACTCATTCATTCATTCATTTGTTCATTCATATACAAGAGCAGTAATGTCTATAAGAAGCATTAATTGGGAAACACACTTTCCTATCTCATACTAATGCTATTATAATGACTAAATTAAAACCTAATTTATGAAAAACCAAGTAATCTTTAAAACTTCTTCTAGGACAGGAAAGAAAAGCAGGTTGTTCAGTCGGTTGTTTCCTGAAAAACAGAAGACAGTCCTAAGTGTGTGTCAGTCAACAGGCAGTTCCATGGATGACTTTGTGTGATTGCATGCAGTGGAAAGCGCAAGGACAGACTTTTCAATTAAAAATAGGTTGATTTTCTTGAACATTTTTAGAACATTTTCCATAATTAAATATAAATGATGAGGAAGTGGGAAGGGCAAAGACTCAGAAACTGCAAGTTGCAATTTAATATTAATAACTGCATTTTAGACTCAAATGTTTTCCACGTAAGTGCCATAAAGCACAGGAGTAGCTCTCATGAAGTCACCTCACTGCAGCAATGCCCCTCTTTTCAGTCTATAGTTGTAGAATTATTTTGCTACAGTGTTTTACATATGTATAATAGGTTATATTAAATATATACTTTAAAAAAAATTTTAACCTGTTAACATTGCCTTATCATTCATTTCTGAGCCCTATCACTCAGGCAATGAATTATTGAGAATTGCTAGCTTAGCAACCATCACCGACCACTAGTGCACCCTGAGTTCCCCAATCATTCTAAACTCAGTGTGCTGTTCTGGGGACACATGTGCACTGCGGGGTCCCCACTTTTAAATGACAAGATCTGAGCACAATTAGAGCAGCATTTAGAAACCTCTGCATTCTTTTGTGACTGTTTTTCCCTACTGCTTGTGCATCTTGTTAGTGCTGTGCTTGAATCCACACCATTAAGGCAGTTAACACAGCTGCTGTCATTCTCAGTTCTCTAAAGCTCCTGCTAAGTCAGATCAACTCTGAGAAAATGCCTCTGGTCCCTCATTTTATCACCCAGAGACAAAAACTTAAAAACATACAACCAATTATTTAAAGTTGTCTCAAAGTTCATAAGACAGGGTCAACTGCCCTTCCAAATTCAGAAAAAAAATGCTTACTGAAGAAGGATAGGACAGGTCAGGGCTGATCAAAACTAACATCTAGACAGGAAGCACCAATTAAGATGACTGCTGGAAGGGAATGCAAGATTCCAAAGAAGCAGTCTTTTGATTTTTTATTTTTGTTTATTGGGGATAACATTGGTTAATACAATTATGTAATTTTGGGGTGTACATTATAATTTGATATCTACATATTCTATTGTATGATTACCACCCAGAGTTGATTTTTTTTTAATTTGAGAAAATTATAAGTAAAATTTCCATTATAATACACAATTTGGTGTTTGTTATAATTTCAAGCATATATCCCCTATATCATTTAAAGTAATAAAACAGATTTTGCCCAATATGTGTGCAATTAATTTTAAGAGTGAAAAAAAATGACTTTAAATTAGCAAGGAAAAGATGGAAATATCTTTTATGGATTTAAATACATTTTTGATTATAAGAGTTTTTATCTAATTTGGAGGCCAGTTTGTTTTTTTTTTAATTAGATGAGTTTTACAGTTGAATAAAGATCATTTGAATGTTTAATTAAATTTGGGTAAGAAAGGACTTCAATTTGACAGGTAAATAATCATTACAAGAATAATATGAAAAGTTAGAAGAAAATAAGTATTAAAAAAATGAAACTAACCTCACTTCTGTTAATCTTTCACTTGTACTAACATCTGGTAAAACTGAGTCTCTTTAGTTTTATAAATGCAAGATATAAAGACTATAGGATCATTTTTGCATAGCATAGTCCTGAGGATTTATTGTTCCAGATTTATAATTTCAAATGTTTAAATGTGTATAACTAAAAAATTTAGTAATAAAGTTAAAATAATTATTTTAAGTAAAATATCAGATTTATCTCCCAGAAGCTCAGACTACAGTGTTGATATTTGGCTTTGACTTTGGTTTTGGCTAAATGTTTATGCTAATACTTGACCATTTCACATTGGACCAAATGGTGCTTGGAGAGACTTCTATTATATATGTATATCTGTCCATGTATGCATTCACATATGTATGTATATACATTTCATATATATATGTATATACAATTGTGTATATATATCTTTATACATGATGTGTTTGTGTATATAGATTAGATAGATAGATAGATAGATAGACAGACAGATAGGCAGACAGATAGACAGACAAGAAATTCTGGAAAGCTTTGTAAACTTTTAATGGTAAATATCTTTGCCGGGTGTCATCAGTGGAATTTTTACTTCCAACATGTATATTTCCGTTTTAAGTCTTTTATTTTTAACACTTATTGCATCTCCCATGAGGAAAATTCAGTGAAGTGAACGCTCAGTAGACCTTGGTTTTAGAAGGTAAAGGCTAAGTTCTTCTTCGAGATCTTATTAGAACATGTTCTCACTGGAGCAATTATCCAATTAAGACCGAAAGTAAGGTTGAATTCCATTAGGGCAGTTATTCAGTTAATTGCTCTGGGGTGAACATAGCCTTAGTTTAAGAAACATAGAACATGAGCTTGTATGTAAATGGGAAGGAGGTCAGCGCCTTCTCCCCAGCAAACCAATTTAGAAGATTTAAGAGAGCTATTTCATAATCCAGGAAAGTATCAGTTTTGAAAAATTAACATTTAAAAGGAGAGTACACTTAATTAGTACTGGACACAAACCTCAGACACGGACTTATCACTGGAGAGAAACGTCAAAAATGTAGTATTTTTACAGGAGGATGACCGTTGGAACACTTCAGCATCCTCATCATGCCAAGCACAGATTATTAGTCGAATCATTCACTCACCAATTTCTTTATTCTCTATGTTAATATTTATTGAGTGTCTAGTATTGCAGATAAAAAGTGTGTTTGCGGTCAGCAATGCACACACTTGAATGTGCTGGTTAGGCACAAGGGGAGTGTCTGAGAGACTAAAACAGGTGTTTTCTGCAACAGCTGAACCGTAAGAATCTCTTCCTTTTTTTCCAAGGACTTTTGTTTTACTGTGTTGGTATCATCTTAGCTATTAAATGGCATCTCTGAGAAGCGCACCTCTAGTATTTTATAATGTAAAACCCAACCAAACATCCAGATACTGTCTCATATACACAAGGAGGTTTTTACAGCTAAGCTCCAGGAATACTGCTTTGCCACTATAATGACATTAAAATCCAAAACAAGCCAAAGATACTAATGTTGCATTCTTTATCCTCCTCCCATCCCCCACCCCGCCACTACTTTGTTAGTCTGGCATTGGATTTGCAAGGATAAGCAGATGAGGCCTTTTTTCATCTTTCTGAGTCACTGAAACATTCATGGAATGAAATGAATCTGTTTCCCAAAAGAGGAAAATCAGAGCTTTTTGTTTTCCTCCACTGGCAAAGCTGCTCAAGCATGAGGCTCTTATTGACTGCATGTCTTTCATTTAAACAGAGACTCCGGGTTCATTTCAGTTTCCTGAAATACAAAACAAGAGGAGAAATCTCTGTCTCTTAACTAACCTACAGTGGTAATTTATTTTTTTAGCCATTGTAATCATTGTCCTTATAGACTGAAATTAAGTTTACATCGAAATTTATATAATACAATTTATAAGAATACAGGTTTGTAATAGCACTAATTATAAATTTTAATTTCATTGTTTTTAGCTGAAATACTTATTGAAGTTTTTATTATTATATTACTAAAGTACTGAAAGTAGTTAAGTCTTTCCTGGGATTCTGCAAAAAAGAAATTATTTGTGAATTGGCAGGCTCTGTATTGATCTACTTAGCTCCATGCCTCTGAATCCTGTGGAGTATTTAATCTCTCCCAGAAGTTTGGCCCTGCCCCAGATGCTGGAAGCTATCCTGTTCCTAGATAGAAAGAGTAATAAAACCCTTTCATCAGTAATCCACAAGATCAGAAATAAGTCAAAATTGCTTCTCCTACTGTGATGTTTTAACTTCTTTCCAATAAATGATCTCTAGCCTCATTCACCTGTATTAAAGGGAATTATTTAAACTTCATTTCCAATAATATACTTGTCTTTCTTTTCTCCTTTTATCTAAATAGGGTGGAATATCATATATATAATTAGTTCATGTAATTTTGATTACATGTGTGTGATTTTAAAAAGTAACCTAACTTTTTGCTTATGTACTTTTCCTGTATATACTAGATGCAATAGGTATCTTGTATATATGGTATACATTATTTTCCATATTATGTATTTATAAAGATTATAATATACAAGATCACACAAATCAAACTATGTTCACTACATTTTATGGGTTATATAAAATATTGTCGAAATCAATGTTGACTAATTGAATTTTGTCTTGTGTGTTGAATTTAGAACCTCACTTCTAATCATCTATATCTTCTGCATTAATTTTCATTTGTTGCTCTAATTAATTACCATAAACATAATGGCTTAAAACAACATAAATTTTCTTATAATTCTGTAGGTCAAAAGTATGACAAGAGTCTTATCGGGCTAAAATAAAAGTGTTGACAGGCTGCATTCTTTTCTGCATGTTCTTTATGGGATCCGTTTCCTTGTTTATCCCAGCTTCTATTATCGGCCACTCACATTCTCTGACTGACCACTACATTTTATCTTCAAAGCCAGCAATGACAACCTTTCTCACCTTGCATCACTCTGACCTTCTCTTCTGCTCCCTTCTTCTACTTTTAAGAACCATCATATTTACACTGGGTTCACCCATATAATGATTGATCATCTTCCTATCTCAAGGGCCATACTCTTAATATCTGCAAAGTTCTTTTGCTATCTAAGGTAACATATTTGTAGGTTCTGGGAATTAGGATATGGGTCTCTTTAGGAGCCATTATTCTGCCTATCACACCTCTACTGTATGTTTCTAGCAACATAGTTCCTGTGGAAACTACCGTGTCTTGCCTCTCACAAGAACTGAGACGGGTTGTTGCCCCTCAGCTGAAGGCACATCTCATATCCATTCTCTATTTCCACTGAATACCCTTGTTCACCAGCCTGAATCACATCTCAAGGGCTGTGGCTTAGAACACCTCAGATCACTGATGCGGTAATAGGACTTGAGATCCTCCAGCATGAGAACCAAGCTTTGCATCACCTCAGTTTCCCCTGACACTTCTATAATGTGTATTTCATCCAACAAGTTTCCCCATTATCCAAATCTTCTCCATCAAGTTCAAGTCACCATTCAGATCACCTCTGTCATGGTCATTGTGATATGCCCCAATCCCTTTTCATTGTAGAACCTGTAGCCCAACAGCTGGGAGTGTAGTCAGATGACACCATTTTGTTGTCAATCCCTGATTCAGCTGCCTCTCCTAGGGGAATCGTTCCCTCTTGGGGTGGAATTCATACAGAAAACTGTTTGATATAAGGCGTATAAAGGCTCAATCATCTCAGCCTAACTCAGAGCAACCCTGAAAATCTGTTCTAGTTTCAGAGCTCCCAGTGGAGTATACCAAGGCTGTAACTGCACCTCCATCACACTTAGACTTCACCCTCTATTCTATCTCGTTCTCTTCGTTTGCTTCCATAGGGTTTGCTCTCAAAAGCAACCCCTTAATAAACATTCTGCAAGCTAATCTTTCTTTTAGAGTTGGCTTTGCAGAGAACCCAAATTGCAAAACCCTCTCAGAAAATGAGTTGCCTTCCATAATAATATATATTTCTATTGTCCTTATAAGTTTCAACCCAGATATTCCTTTTTAAGATCTTTCATAACCCCTCCAGGCAAACTGAGTTATTCTTCCCATGCTTCTCCATATTCTAGAACATGAGACCTCTATCGTAAGAAGTTAAATACAAAATTGGTAAATATTATTATTATTTCTCTTTACCTACCCCAACATGTGTTCTCTGAGAACAGGCATTGTGTCTCTTTCTTGTTAACTCTATTGTCTAACACAGAGCTTGGCATAAAGATGCAGAATAAATATTTTTAATGATTGTATGACTCAGTAGTCTCTTCTGCATCCATTGAAATCTCAGTTTAGGTTCATCATATTACTATTCAAACAGGGTTCACACAGCATATCAAATCTTCTTTGCGTGAAATGTGTACTCCACCCATGGCCTACCCCATCCGATCATGCTTTCCTATATAATTTAAGAAAATAAAGAATATGTAGGCATATTAGGAAGGTTAAATTTCTACCATTTAGAATGCTTTTTATAATTCTTCTACTCAATTATTTTTTTATGGTTTCTCCCTCGTCAACCAGATTGACTTTTCTGCCCATCTATCTATATCGGTTGCATCTAGGTAGGGTTCAGTTATCAGGAGATGGTCAAGATCTATAATACAAAATTGGTAATAGAAAAATGGCAGTGAATATTAGTTACCTATGAGGAGAACTGGAGTTCTGTACATTCTCAATGGGCCTGCTTCCTTGGAGAGGAATTGTCAGAATTCAGTCAGGAATACCAGTGGGACCTCATTTTGCCCTCTTAAAAAAGTTTTCAAGCCTCGAGTTTACTGCAACTTTTCTCTTTTTATTTCAATTGCTTCAGGATTAGAAATGGCCTTCAATTATCTTATGTAGCTTTGACAGTACACACTGAACCACCACAGTCTGGAGGAATTGATCACTGTGATCAAATTCTTTCCTTCTTATCATGTTTATCCCCACATTTTTCATTCCACAGTACTAATTTTTTTCTCCTTGGCATGGTTATTTTATTATCTGATTTTCACCACACTGTTAACACTTAATTGCACTTACCTCCTTATTTGTGATCTTTAAGAGGTGAATGTGCTGGGATCAGGGAGGTGCAGGAACAGCTGTCCATATCTTAGTGACTGATATTTTTTAAATCCTGATATTCGTACTGAATTTCTTCATTTATGATTCCAGGTCATGACTTCTTCTCCTGGTTGGGCTATGATCGTGCTTCTTTCTCAGTTTTCTATACTTAATCCAAAATATATTTTAAAATGTCCATACCACACCCAGAAATAGATCTGGAAAGTACATGCTTCATGGACTCTCATGCCAGAGATCTCATGGTGGAGCGGCCATAGTGCTGTCAACCTGATATTTACCAAATCATAGGAGGTTATATGAGACTAAACTTGAACTCCAGCAAAAGGGATAGCATTTTTCTCTTCACATCATCCCCAGAGTTCAAGAGTGTTGCTTTTAAACTTATCTGTACCTGGGCATATTTTGAAATGCAAAATGTCAAGCTAAGGAAACTATAAATTAAGGCAGAAAAAAATGCATTGGGTAATTCACATAGCATGAAAATAAGAACATAATCCACAAATATTCTGGAACTTTCATATTTATATATAATGTATTTATTAAATCAAAATATTACTCGATAAACAGAGTAACATCTGAAGTCAGAACTAGAAGGAGATAAACAAGTATAAAACTTGAAAAACGGACTTCCTAATAATGGAATTTATTTAGACAGAAAAACTCTGAATTCTTTAGAGAAATGGCAATCAGAGCTAATTTACAAGATTGAGAATCCCTCCAGGTGGGCATAAAATTATTGCTATAATATTCACAGACTATTTGGACAGAGAAATAATCTGCTATGGAATAAAATAGAGATGATGATGAAGCTGCCGAAGAATGATCTGGAGAAATTGTATTTTTTTCTATTTAAAGATGGTGCTACAGATGGTATTACTGACTTCTGAATAGAATGAAGGTAGTTGAAAATAAAAATTGGTGACCTAAAGTTCTTTCCATGCTGAGTACAAATCTGTCTGACCGATTCAGTCTGTTCATGAAGACCTTGTTATTGGTAGTTTTTTTTTCTCTTTTGGACTCAGAAATGACATGACACCACTTCAAAACAGACTCCTCATTTATGAATTGTGCATTTCAGAGTCACCCAGTCATAGTTATTCCTGAATTATTGCATCAAGGACACTCAAGGATGTCCTCCTAACTATACTAAAAGAACCTTCAGTACAAATAAAATCTTAAAAAAAAAAAAAAAAAAAAAAAGCCCAGAGATATAGCTTCATATTTGTTTTCCAATTCCTCATGTCATATTACAGCCGAATTGAATACACATGGTTGTCATATTTACTAGAATACATCAACTTAAAATAAATAAATTAACTTAATACAACCAATCTTATTTGGTAATCCTAGTCAACTCTATCTTTCTTAACTGCTCAAGAACAAATAGCTTGGGAAACAATATTAACAGTAGGCTATCTTTGGATAACAAAACATTTAAAGATTTTACCAAAAAAAAAATTCAGAATTTACTTTGAGAGACTCACATCTTTTTATTATGTCCTCTTAGAATAATAACATAGCAGTGGAAATTTAAGATAAAATATTATGTGAAATATTTGACATACAGCAGGTGCTAAAAAAAATAGCAGTTCTCTTCCCTTAGATTTCCAAAGCAAGTAACATTCGTAATAGAAGAGGTGCAAATTAGATCATACTTCACAGCAGCATAATATACGTGGATCACTATAGTTTAATTAGAAAGTGCAAGCCAGAATCAAGACATGAAATTGTCCCATTCATTTGTGTAATGGGAGAGGAGAAACCTCAAAGCCTAGTCTAGGACAAAGGCAAGGATTAAAGAACCAAAGATTATGGTCATTTGAATAAAGAGTAGTTTCTAAATATTAATTCTTTAATCAAATTCTCCAGAAATGGACAAGAAATACTCTAATCATAAAAACTATAGTTTTAAATTACAGAAATCAGTCTCGATTCAAGAAAGAAAATAATATATACTTTAGAATAGGTTTATTCAAATTTTAAGAGATCCATGGCAACAAAATATTTGAATTTTTATCATTGTTTCTCCAATTTTTTTTAATAGTTTCGAGTATACAGTATATTGGTTAGAAATTTATATAGCTTATGAAATGATCCCCCTGATTACTCTCGCTTCTGTCTAGCTTAACACATTCCCAAATTTTATCAAGTATTACCTAGCTCTCTTTGTTTTTTAAATTCACCTTTTACTTGCTATATCTCTAGTCAAATTTTAAATTTGAAAAAAAGCTATTTCTCACAGACTCCTGAGCATTTCTTACTCATGTGAAATTTTAGAGAAAGCTGGCTCCACTCTAACTGTATTCTATTTTCATAAAATTATTGGAAATAATTTTGAGCTTATATCTCCCTGTAGTCTTCTTCACTTTCGTTCAGTGAACTTATCCTAAGCACAAGCAGGTTCTAGGTGTGCTGCGGTGCACATGAAATGAAATAATGCACAAGGTCCTTCTAGTCAAACAACTTCAAATATGTAATAGGATCATTGATCCCTTTAGTGGCTGGTTTAGTTACTAGAAATATATTTGGTTAAAAAATGAATGAATAAAATTCCAGTAAAGTGGGATATTTTAAAAATGGATACTGAAAACATTAATCCATGTGATTGCATGCATTAAAGAATTTTAGCCATGATTGAGCCTCTACTAAGTTTTAAGTTCTTAACTAATATTATCCCTATTATTCATTATAACAACATTATGAAGTTGGCATTATTATCCTCATTTTTCACATTAAAACAAAAAAAGCCCTGAGGCTCTGAGAGTTTTGACAAGATCGTCAAGGTTAAGCTGCTAATAAGGAGTAGCGTTGTCATATGAACAGCCCATCCTCTTTCTGCCATGTAGCATTTGCTACCTTGCATTTGAAAACTTCAATGCACCTGACAATTTCACATCTTTAATTGTCATATTGTTGTTCATTTCCTTACTCTCGCCTAATCCGTACAAAGACTGTCTTCAAAAGACACTTGATAACGATAGGCTTACACACCTAGAGCATTGCTTGAACAGTGAAACATTTCCAATGTGGCTTGCAGGTGTAGGCTGTGAACACGAACAAGGCCTGGGGTAAGGTGAGTGGATGTAGTGTGTGCAAATTTATAACGCTGGAAATGCCAGAATGGAATTGAGATTGGAATTGAGGACTTCAGTTGAAAATACTGATGATATTCTAACATCACAAAGGACCAAGAGCCTGAGTGGGTAAAGAAAAGGAATGCAGGGACAGAAACGATCACTTCTGACTGTCCAGGACGGTTCTGGAAGCCTCTGCAATATTGTCAATGGACCTAATAGGATTCTGCTTGGCAACATTATTTCAAATGAAGTATGAGACTTCTATCTTGTAATGCAATTACTATTAATAAATACATAGGAAATAAACTTGGTTATTTTTGCTAAGATATCTGAAGATGTCCTTAAGCTTTTTATCGAATCTTTGTATGCTCGAGGAGTTTTTAAGAAATGATCTGTTACAAACCCCATTTTTAATATTGTAATTCATTTATGATATAATTTTAATAATATAGTTTACTAAGCTATTCATCAAATACTTAGTGAAAGTTACTAGGGAAAAGGTGAGACATGATAATATGGTTACTCTCTTAAAGAAGCTTATAGTCTACTCGGTGAATGTCGTGGATATATTGATAGAGGAAGAAAAATACAAAGATATAAGACAAAAATAAGATTAAAAAGATTGAAGAGATAAGCATAGTTAAAGAAGTACTCCTGGATGCTTCATGGCATCTGAACATATCCTTGAACAATATATATTATTTTCACATACAAAAATCAAAGTCATTTCAACCAGGGAATACAATACAAATCAAAGCATTAAGCACGTTCAAGAAAAACCAAGTAATATAATTTCGGTATAGGCTACGTGAAGTGTACCTTTATAAGATGGGATGAGTTAGCATCAGATTTTTCAAGAGTTTTGAATGAGTATAGATGGCATTTGTTTTAAAACAAATAATTGCTGAAGATTTATAAAAGCGGATTGAGTATATAATCAGCATAGTAACTTAGATTATTATGCTAATTTCCTGGAGATTTAACTAATCAGTGTAATGGGCAGAAGACAGGAAACCGTTTAAGAATAATCCAGGTGTTGGGAAATGAGAGACTAAACTAGAGTGATGACAGAGGGATCACAAGTCAGGGACTAATGCAAAACATAGAGATAAATCTGACATAAATATTAAAAATTAATAAATAAAACAAGACTTGCAACTCGCTAGATTTAGGAGTTAGTGCTGTGTGTGAAGGAGTAATCAATGAATCATGTGAGTTTTCAAGAGCAATAATAATAATAATAATAATAATAATAAAACATGGAAGCCACAGGGGGAATACTTACAACTGAAGTTAAAGTAGCAGTATTCAGTGTTCAATAGACAGTTTGAAATGTGTGGCTCTAGCCTAAGAGGGAGATTGGGAATGAATGTGCTGATTTAGGAATTTAAAGAGAGACGTTAACTAAGCCAATCCAGTTGCAGTTACAACAGCAATATAGTGGCCCCAGACAGTGGGGAAATGACCTCAGCTGAGGTAAGGACTAGTAGCTTGGGAGGCTAGGAAAAGATAGAGAAATCAGAGAGTTATAAAGAGAACCTAACTAAGCACTATCTCAGGCAAGAAGAGTGCTCTTAAGGGCAACCTGGTGAATAATATGAAATGCTGCAAAGATAAAGAAAAGTGCAGCCGGAGAGAAGGGCATCAGATCAGCAGCCTTTGTGTGCCTGTGTTCACTCTACCTTGACTCCAGGCTGCTGACCTCATCCACTCTGAGCCTGTGCGCTGTCCCCTGGTGTCATTCTTTCCCTTGCCCCCACTTCCAACCCAGCCTCCATTCCCAGACAGAAAAAGTTTAAAGATTATGAGACCACGTTTTAAACCAGGAAAGAACATACGGGTGTAGATTTTTTAAAACAATGTGAAAATATCATCTTATTCAAAATATATAAAAGGAATTATTTCCTATTTCTTATCCAAGTGTAGGTACTCTTACCCTAGTGCTGCTACAGAATTGCAAGATTAACACAGCCTTGTCTACCAAGTAGAGAAACACATCATGAAGGACTGCTCCAATAATTGAAAGAGAGGTGTTTAGTATAGGAAAAAAGAGGTATAGATTTCTCAATAGATGGTAACCTTAGGTTTTTTTTTCTTTTTGCAAGAAGTAATCTTACAAGATATTTAACTCTATAATCAGATCCACCATAAGCAATAGTATCAGACATTATAAAGTGCTTTGGCATTTTTAAGTGTTTAAGTATGCTTTTTTTCCCCTGTAAGCACCAGAGTCCATTTCTATTGGTATGCAGTACTGATTTTATTTAGGTGCAAGCTTAAGAGGGTGGTGTGGTGTGTGTGTGTGTGTGTGTGTGTGTGTGTGTGTACATGCACATGTGCACGTGTGAGAGAGAGATTGAGAGAGAGAGAGATAGTCAGGAAGAAACAGAGAGACTAAGAAAGCAAGAAGAGACAGAGCAAGAGAGAGAAAAGAGAGAAGGGAGAGTGAAGCACATCTCGATGTGCTTATCTCAAAATGGTATAACTCTAATAATTAGAACTGTGATATCTTAAAGTATCCTCATCTTTACGAATTTTCTGTGCATGAAATTAAAAAGAAAACACACTTCTAACAGGTGCTGGTTGCCACAATGCATTAGAAGAGAGGCTATTCATTTTCAGTCATTTCTTCAACACATTTTGTAACAAAATAAGGCAAAGGAAGTGGCTGGTCTCCATCCGATAGGGGCTCTTTCCTGTCTCACTTTCATTCTAGATCCATTGCTTTGAGCCAGTGCTGTCCCTCCTTCACTATTTCCTTGGCCTTCGCTGAGCAGTGATCAAATAACAAGCTACATTTCTTCCGGCTTGTGAAAAGATCACTTATTCATTCATTTAATCACTGCTTTTGTAAGTCATATAATTAGATGAAGACAAACAAAAGTCTGAACAAGCTACTTAGACTAGACCTCTGAATGTAATTATTTATGATTTCTTGATTATGGATATTCTTTTCCCATCTGTATCCCTCCTTTTCTATTGGCTTGACATACAAAAGAAATTAAATTACATTTCAGATAATTGATACCTCTACTTATCTTGGCAAAAGAAGGAGGACATTTCATTTATCTTATTACAATGTGAAAAAAATATAATATGATTGAGGGTATGAAAACTATCTCAGCTCAGCTTTCAGTAACCATTCTGATGGTCTGAAAGCCTGTTATTAAGAGCATTCACTCATTCAAAATACATACACACACATATTCATACTTTCAACAATTTTATATCCTGTACTCCCTACCTGATTGTCATCGGTACAAAAGTTGAAGTACATTGTTTTTATCAGAATAACTCAGTTTCTAATGGAAAAACTAAGACCTCATTTGAGAGTAAATGATGCTATGTCATACTTAAGGGACAGATTTGGGGGGTCTTGTGGAGTACAAATTTTAGAATAAGATACCTGTGTTATAGAGAGGAAGATGACTGCCTTTCTCATTAAGTTCATGTGCTCTCTGTGACCTAAGAGCACATCAGGAACTTGTTCTTTCATCAGTGTCATATGTCTTCTGGTTATGTCCAAGTTTATAGGCAGGAAGCACTAAATGCATGTTTTGAAAAATACTGCTTTATAAATGGAGATTTTTTTAATTAAAAATGAAAGACTCCCTATAGTTCATGGAAGTTCTACAGTATCAGATCCTTTCCTTAGAATTAGAGCTATCTATAAATTCAGAGCTAGAGACATGGATAAAATCATGGATTGAGACATAGAAGCGGCTTCAAATTTCATCTTTACCAGGGTAGCTTCCTTTAATTTTTGAATGCCTTTAGGCAAGCCACTTAAACAGTCACCCATATCAGTACCAAGTATGTTTTGAATACACTTTGGATATTTTGTTGATTTTTTTTTCCTTTTATGGGTCCCACCTCACCAGGGTAAAAGCCTAAAGCTGCCTCTCCAGCCTTAAAGCTACAATATAGGTGTGTGACTAAGAAACCTTCGAAGAATCACTCAAAAGAAAAAAATTGGTAGTTGATAGTTGAGTAAGGGGAGCATGGAAAAAGGAATGCAGTTAGCATTAATGTGATAACCAAGTGGAGGGCCAGGGGAGGAAGGGAACAATTGAGGGTATTGTTTTATGAACATTATAGATGTCTAACTAATGTACTGTATACTTGAAACTAATTTACATAAATAATTTTTTTTTTTTTAAATAAAGAATTGGAGGATAGTGGCATTGAGCAGATTCAGTATTGCTGGAGAGGGCGGTGGTGTGCCATAGAAAAATGAAAAGGTTTCCACGTAATGCCAGAAGCCCAGTGTCACCATCTCAGGTCCTGTGACACAGTGCCTGCCTTGGGGCCTTTGTAGAGCAGTAGAACAACTCCCAGGGTCAGCACGTGGCTGTGATTCGGCTGCTGTTCTTGGTGGCGTAGCTCCTGAGCCAGATTTTCTGCTCCTCCTACAGCTTATGTAAACTATCTACTAGCCTTTATCAAATTGTTTTTGCTAAATTTGTTAGACTAGGTTCTGATGTTTGCAAATAAGAACCCTGACTAAAATACATATTAAGGAATTTGCAGTTTCTCATGCCCGTAGGCTAGCGTTCAAATCTCAAATGCCAATGAGAGAGATCTTTCAAGCAAAGCGAACAGGTATAATCCATTAGTGGCAGAGAAATTAATGAACAGGGCTTTGCTCTACCCCCTGTAGCTACACCCAGCTCTAGCTATTGGGTCATATTAATACACTGGCTCAGGAGTACTCAGTCTTCTAATTTATGAAAGAAACTGGAAATATATCTTATTACTTAAAATCTTCCAACTCTCTAAATATTGACAATTAATAAAAATGCTTTAAATCATGGCAGGATGAGAGAAAATATATCTATATTCTGGTTGGGGTCTGTGGGCTTCCAATATATGAACCTAAAATGATTTTTCATACCGCTCCCTTTCTCTGTGATTCTAAGCTGAAATGACTGCTTCTTTAAAAACTATTTCCCAACTACCACCCCCTCTATTGGCAGCAGGCAGTAGGGAGGTGTGACAGGAAGAGTAAAGAATCAGACATAGGGCAAGGAGAAAGTGTGGCAGGATAAGCATTATATTGGAAAAGAAACTGTCGTTTTGATTTAGATAAGGCTAGACTTTTTAAATATGAAAATAAAAAGTCTAGGTCATACTAAATATGGTATAAACATGGAAACATAAAGGTAATAAGAAAAAAATCTCTAGAAGATACCTATGTATATACATACATCCATGGCAGGAGTAAGAAGCAGAATTTATTCTTCTAGGATTAAAGATAGAGACTGGAGAAAAAATAAATTTACTAACTCTCATACCTCAAAGAGTACATTAATAAAGAAATGGAGTCTATATGTCTTGTTGGCCACTGCATCTTTAGTGCCCCAGCTGAGTAGAAAGTCAATATTTATTAAATCAATTATTATGTATTTATGAGCATATACTTCAGAATAAAATGTTCACTCTCTACTGGAAGAACTATTTGTTTAGTATTATTGAACAATAGCCATTCAGAACCAGAGAAAATTTTAGACATAATCCAATACAGCAATATCAGTTTACCTGTAAGAAACAGACATAATAAAATAAATCAACTTACCAAAGTCACAAATATTCCTATAGCAGAGCTAGGACAAAGTCCCTCAGACTTAGATCACAGTCCCGATATAGTTATGGAGTTGGATTTTGTGATATACCCCATAAGAAATAAGTTAATTTTTAGCAAGAATGTATTTATATCTTGAACTTGATAGCTTCTAATGAAGAATGCACAAATTCAGATGCTTTACATATGTGTAACACATCGAAATGTACATATGCATAACCGTATGACTTGTATTTTGGTTAGCTCCATTTTAATAAACTATTTTATACTTTTATTCCATATGTGACATTTAACTTATTTCCCATTTAGAAAAAAACTGCCAGCATTAATTTAATTTTATATAAACACACTCTTTGAGACTGAAGCAAATCTGACTGGTTTTCAATGTGAAAAGAAAATATTAAAACTGTTCTTGGACTTATATCTAAACAGAGCTTGTCTCTAATCTTAATGTTAACAGAAATGTATATATAAATTGGATTCATCAAATGAATCTTCAGTAACAACTATTGAAGAATGATGTTAACATCACACATAGGAATGCTACCATTTTCTGAGATTTGACATTTTCAGTGATGGAGAATTACAATATTTTGTAAATGGAAATACCACTACTAAAAACAGAATGCTATATAAATAGGATGATGTCATTTGTTTTCGAAGACTATTGATACACTAGAGCAAAGCAAAAATAATAATAAAAGCAAGATATTTTGTGGCAAACTTTGGGAGTAAGATTAAGACCATAATCTAGGAGTTATCTCTGGGTAAACGCTGCAGCCACAAGCGCTACTGGTGAGTATTCTTGGGGCAAATGGAAAATGGGTTAAAGTATTAGAGTTTATCTACATCAATTTTAAAGTATTTTTTCTAAAGAAAATACCCTCTTGGTAAGAGTGTTTCAGAGACTTTTTGGAATATCTTTTAGTTATGTGTTTATGTCAGAATTTTAATTACTTTTTCATATTATTATTATTATGGTGACATTGGTTAACGAAATCCAGTGTTTCAGGTGCACGATTCAACAGTAAGGCACATATGTCAGTACTTTTATATCTGTGCTCTCTTGTTGATCGCTCCTATTCCAGATGATGGAAAGCAGTCTCCAGCCATGCACATGGCACACACTTGTATATGAGATGACATTATACACAGTCAAGGGCCTATGACTACTATGCAGGTGATTTTATTATACACATTCACCATTTTCATATTCCTCGATCTCTCTAGGAACTGCAGACCACCTCTACTAACCATTATTTTCACAAAAATTTTACAGTTCCATTTCAAATTATATATTCTATATTCTTCCCACATTGTTAAAATGTAGAAAAATGCCTTAACATAAAAATACCAAACAGAAGATTATTTACTAAAGAAGTTTGTTAAAAAGAAATCATACCCTGACTGTTTGCTGCTAAGTGATAAAGTAACATGGCCATAGAATGAGCATAGGATTTACAGTTAAAACCAGCTTAAAATACCAGTGACTATAACCATGAGCAAATTCATTAATTCTACAATAAGCCTCAGTGTTCCCATTTGTAAAATGTTGATAATGGTACCGGTTTTACTAGGCTGCTGATAAGATAAAAAATGGATTTATTTAAAAAGTTTAATAAATGCCATTGCATTTTTATTCTTTTTTTCTTTATTTATGATCAGCTACCTGACAATTACACTTCTATAATATACTGGTTCTCATTTCAAACTGTAGTCGCTTGCATCCCCAGCATCTGCTAGACCCTGTCCCCATCACACAACAGTTTTAAAGTATAGAAGCACTGATCTGTCATGAGCTCCTGGGATTCTGACCTCACCCCACCTTGACACTGTAGTCTAGTTCAGAAAGAAACAAATTGAGTCATTCTAATTCAAGCTCTAAACTTTCATTTTACAAATACAGGAGGAGTCTCTGTCCTTCTGGATATTGTTAACATGAGCCAAACCAAGGACAAAGCAAAGACATGGATGAAACCTCTGCAAGAGAAACATAGAGAAACAATTTTAGTATATTGTTGGTAAACATTTTAAATCAATGCATACCAATGAATTGAAGCAACAGACCACAAGTTACTTAATCATATTTGTTATTCAGTGTTTAAAAACGATTCTGAAATGCATGTTTTTGCCTCTATTTTTTATTATTTCCTTGAGATTATTTCCCAGGAATAGAATTATTGGGCCAATTTGAGTGTATTTATAGTCTTGTAACATATTCTAATAATCCTTTCAAAAACTGTTGAAACCATTTGTTCTCCTTACTAATGTATGAGAAAGCTTGTTTCTCTGAATTTTGGAATGTCTTTAGTGGTATGTCTTTAGTGGAATGTCTTTATTGGAATGTCTTTAAAAATAATATTTTTAAATTGTTTTTCAAAATCGATAGATAAGAAATGTTCCAAATCATATATTTATGATTTCTTAAGTGTTGATTAGTTAAAAAAAATTTAATATGCTTAACGATCATGGCTCTCTTTCTTTCTTATAAAAGTTCTTTTCCACATTTTAGGCCAGGATTTTTATTTAATGATAAATTAAAAGGCAAATAAAAAATACATATATCATATAATTGCAACTATGTAAAAAACAGCTAGTCAGAAAAAAATACTAGAAGTAAAGAGAATTGGTTTTTTTTGTCCTTAAATTGTTGTATATTTAAGTTTCCTTAAGCTAACTATTTTCCATTCATAGAGATTTTTAATTAAATGAAATTAAGTGAAACTTTAAAAAATAAATGTTAATTAATATTGGGTTTTACATTTTCACAGAGAAATTGTGAGCTTTTTTGTAAACCACAAAGTACTCTAGCAGTGTTAGTTTTTTAATCACTATTACTACTAACATTAATACTAATAATATTATGATGATGTTGCTGCAACAGTTGCTAAAGTTATGACAAATAAAAAACCTAAAATGAAAATTGCCAGTCAAATACCTAACACAATTTAAAGGAAAACAATATGATCTGAATATATCTTGAAAATTAGCTCCATAAATATATATGTATATATATATTTATATATATATTTATATATATACACACAAGTGAGTTGAGATCATCAAAGCTGAATAATCGCTTAGTCTAATAATGTATATTAAGCATGCTTTAAGACACTTGTAAAAGTAGCTGAAGAGTAAATTTCAAGATATTTGATGATATTTTAATATTGAAATATTAAACCTTTATTTAGTCTTTTTAAATATTTGCATACTAATCATAAAATCTTATTTAATCTTATTTATCCCAGCTGTTACCACACAGTGCCCACCCCTGTCTACAACCAAAGGTAACAGAACTTACATTTTCTTTTCATTTTTAGAAATGTCATGTGAGCAAACGAGTCATTCCTTCAAAATAAATTTAATGGAATATAGGCTTAATTCTAAAATTGATATATTGGGAATTTTATTAGGAAGTGTTCTCTCTCTCTTGCTCTCACACTTGCTTTTTTTCTTCTGAAAAAGACTGCTTATAAGAGAATTTAAATTGCATGAATTCACATCATACCAAAATCCTCATAGCTGGGAGATGGAAAAATTTCTGGCAGAATGGTGTGTAGAGATTCTGAGAAGAAAGAGTAATGAAGTGCTTTCTTGTTAATGATTGTGCATTGATTGTTGATTTCCAAACTAAAGAGACAACAGTTGTTTCCAGTGGAACTAGTTAGACTATAATTTCAATAGTTATTTTAGAAAGATCACTTAACTCTGCTTAACTCTCCACATTTGACTGCTACCATGGTGCCCCCACTACATCGTCGCTCAGCATGCTAAGTGTCCTTTGTTTATTTGAAGAGGAGAACAAGAGATCTAGTTGCTAGTGGAACTTGTCACATACTCTCTGGGAGAACTTAGATTTTCAGTTATTCCAATATGCATAAGAAGCCCATATGTTCTGAACAAGAACACATTGAAAACTCAAAAAAGATGAAAATATTCCACATTTTACACTCTCGTTCCAAAGATAATGTTTCCCTTGAGCAAGTTTGCAAACTTGAAATGATTGGGATGGAGATAAGTCCAATTCTAATTAACATCATAGACCTCTGTTAAGGTTTTCTTTAATGAGTTGTTTCTAATTCTTTATATGATGCATATCCTAGGTAACATTAAGGAGTAATCTTTAAGAAATGCATTATTATTTTTTCCTGGTGAATTAATAAACAAATGAATATAACTGACAGACATGAGTCCAAAATCATAGATATATTTTTATATAAAGATTAAAAAAATTGTTTAAAATTATTTTAATCATATCCAAATAATAAACATAAATAATCATAAACTATACACATTCACTTTTTTTAGTACAATACAAGAGTTAAGCATAAGCATCATGACTCCAAAATAAATGTTTACATCATGTGAGGAGAAAATAAATTAGTTAGAAAGAGAAAACTAACAGAAAAGAACACCAAAGAAAATCAATCTAACCCAACTTGCCAAGTCTCTAGCAAATGACCACAAACATAGATGTAGAAGAGAACGGAGAAGAGAAAGAAATGATACAAAGATATTGTTCAACTTGCAATTTAAAAAGTGAAACACAATCACATTCTTTCTAATGTTTAGTAACTTCCCTCAAAAACTCCACACATATAGTTCAATACATATGTGGTTAACTTTGTTTTTGTTTTTCCTCCTAAGCATCTCCTATATTTAACATTAACATTTTTGAAGTATACTTTATTAGTATATAATACTACTAATTCTGTGGTAATATCTTCTGTCTACTTTGTCAAGGAGCATATAGCCTACTAAACAAAAACAGAGACAAAGAGAATGACATAAGGTTAAAATTTCTCAGGTTAAAAATCATCCCTTGTGAATTTTCATTCATCTCTTTGTCTTTTTCTACTTGAGCTTGTAACCTTCTACAGGACTCAAAAACGTTCTTTTTAATATAATTACAATCAATTACCAGTAGAAAGACATTCTTTAGAGGCAGTTTTTGGTCCTGGAGTTTTAAGTGTATTATTTGAAATAAATCCTCAGCTGAGTTTTAATGTTAAAAATTCATCTAGATCTAATATCTTGTATTATATGTGATGTTATTTCTTCATCAGAGTAACAGCAATAAAACTTATCTTTTATATATCATTAAACACAAACACCAACCCACTTGAACACATATTGTCATTATATTTTTAATATTGTAGACAGGGTTGGGCACTGTGTGGTAACAGCTGGGATAAATAAGATTAAATAAGATTTTAAATTAAATAAGATTAAATAAGATTTTATGATTAGTATGCAAATATTTAAAAAGACTAAATAAAGGTTTAATATGTCAATATTAAAATATCATCAAATATCTTGAAATTTACTCTTCAGCTACTTTTTCAAGTGTCTTAAAGCATGCTTAATATATATTATTAGACAGTGATTATTCAACTTTGATGATCTCAACTCGCTTGTGTGTGTATATATAAATATATATATATATATACATATATATATTTATGGAGCTAATTTTCAAGATATCTTCAAGTCATATTTTAAAATTTTATACCTACATTTCTATGAAGATTGAATAGAGATATGCATATGGAAGGGGTGTTATTTCCTTTTGAACTAATTTATAGAATCTACTCAATTTATATTAAATATCTAAAGAATGTTTCTTAAATTTAACTAGTTCTAAAGCAATTAAAAAAAAAAATACTAAGAACATTTTGAAAAAGAAAAGTTACGAGGAAACATTAGGCCTGCCAGAGATTAAAGTATAATATAAATCAACGAAATTCAGTATGAGTTTATAGCAGGAGTAGACATAACAGACAAGTAGACTAGAATAAAAGCCTCAGTGATAGATCACGGCATGGAAAAAAGTTTAACAGAACGTAGTAGGCCGACTAATATCTCCGTTCCCTAAGACATCTATGTCCTTCTCCCTAGAATGGATAACCTTGTTACCTCATATTGTACAAAAGACTGTGCAGATGTGATTAAGATTATGGACCTGGAGATGGGGAAATTATCCTGGATTATACAGATGGACCCAATCAAATCACAAGTCCTTAGAAGCAGAGAACTTTTTCTGGCTATGAAGAGAAGAGATGCAATGATCGAAGGGTCAGATTAATGCAACACGAGGAAGGCTTGGCCCACAGGGCTTTGAAGATAGAGGGAAGGGGCCATGAATAAAGACAAGTGTGCACCATCTAGAAACTGGAAAAGGCATGGAAACAGATTATTTCCTAGAAAATGAAGAAATTAAAGCAGCTTTGCAGATACCTTTGACATTAGTCCAATGAGACCTATGCTGGACTCCTCGTTTACAGAGATATAAGATGATAAATGTGTGTTAATTGAATTCACTACATTTGGGATAATTTCCTATAACAGCAAAAGAAAACTAATGCAGCTTTATAAATCCATATGGCAAAAGTGTTATCCAATAAATGGCACTGAGACAACAGGTTAAATTATTTAACAAGAAGCAAAATTATAGATTTCCTTCTATTCTTTACAATGACAAAATCTATATCAATTATGAAGTCGAACAAAAAAAAGAAGCAATACTAATTAGAAGATGATATAAAGACCCATTTGTTTTTTCTCAGGATGGATAAGTTCTTTTAAAGAACAACAGTAATTAAAAAAATGATGAAAGAATATAACAGTAGTTCATGAAAGTTGAAATGACTGGACATCAAGAAACACTGTGAGGAATACTAAAAGGCAAAGAAAACACTAGGGGGAAAATAACTTTAATATATAACAAAGGATTAGCTTTCTTAATAGGCAAAGAGCTTATATAAATGAATAACATCAATATTCCCAATTTAACCTATAAATTAATTTGAAAAAGAAAAATATTGTGAAAAACAGTTAATCATCATTACTTTTCAATTCCATATTTATGAATTCACCTACCTGCTAAATTTTATTCGTAACCCTAAAATCAATGTTTGTGGACACACATAGAGCAGCAAAAATTTTAAGTTACCAGATGCACACATTCTCAGCTGAGGCGAAATCAAGTGAAGCTCTGCCTTCTTATTGGCAGCTCTTATACTATAAACAAGTGTCCTTTTCATGATCTGTTTAGTGACACATTTTTCACATTTGGGGGCTTTTGTTGGTTATTTTGCTATTTCAAATGGCCCCCCAAGCATAATATGGCCCCCAAATGCTGAAGTGCTGTCTAGTGTTCTTAAGTGCAAGAAGGCTTGATGTGTCTTATACAGAGAAATTACATGTATAAAATAAGCTTCATTCAAGAATGAGTTAAAGTACTGTCGGCCACTTGCATTCATTGTTGATAAATGTACAATGTATGTGTAAAAGCTGTCTTTAAACAAAAACATACATTAAAAAGATTACATAATAATCAGTTGAGGAAAATGTTTTGACCACAGGCTTGCAAAAACCTAATTCTGTATTTTCCCTGGGAGCAATGGCTCGCTATTCACTAGTTCAGTGTTTACAATAACTTTATAGAATTAACTACCAAAAATAATGAGAATTGGCTATAATAGACACTAAGGAAAATATTCACTCTCACTAGTTAAGAAAAATGCAATTAATACAAGTAAAATATATTTATAATTTTCAAAATAGATGAAATTATCTTTTCTTAAATACTAATGTAAAAATGATAGATTAGATGTGCAGATATACACTGTGTGTGGCAGTAGAAATTGGTCAAATCATTCTATTAAAAATGATGACCTTAAAAGCTCTATGCAGCTTGATGCATTCTAAAGATGTAATCGAAGATGCAGATTCACATAAGCTTCTCTTCATTACAACAATATTTATAAAAGTAAAATTTTAAAACAAATAAATGTTTCACAATGGGACTGTGTGATATATCTATACATTATAAATTTTTGAGACCAATGGAAATTGTCCATTTTATCATTTTGTTAGAAAAGCAAAATACAGAACTGTATATTTAACATTATCCAATTTTCTGAAGAACATATGTAATATATGTTATGTTATATATTTAACATATAATAACCTAAAAAAATAAAATATCACAAATAATGATGCATTAAAAATTAATAGTATTTATGACTAGTTAAAGTGGCTGTAATTCTATATTATTCTTTCTAAATATCTGTATTTTCTAAATTTTTTTCATATGCATATATTTTGGAAGACATTCCATAAGACTTGGTCAGTCCTTAATAAGCTAGAGTCAGTTGTTATAGCATCAGTTGAAGATTTATTAAACTCCTAGGACACTGGCAGAGTGAGACACCACTCTGAATCCATCCCATTTTTGCCTGTTCTAAGAACTGAAAAAGCATGAGTGATGATATCACACTGTTATTCCATTTAAATATTTTGGGTAAAATTGCTTATCTATAGATAGTCATTACTGTTGTTTTAGTTGCTGCTTTTGCCTAGCCTTCCATTTCGACCTTTGAGAATCATTTTGATTAGGTATATACACCATATAGAATTGGTTTCGCTCCATAATCAACTTTGAAAATTATTTTTCTTTTAATAGAAAAGTTTAACATATACATTTATTAATATTACTGGCAATCTTCTTATCACTAACATTATTTGATCTTATATTTTTTTAAGTTTTTGTTGTGCATAAATCTTCATATATATAAGAAATTTTGTATTTTCGTTTTAGTGGTTGCTTTAATGCATTTCTGAACCCTTTCTTATTTAACAACATCTACTTCTTGCCTATGATATAAATAAGTATTAAATTAATTTGCCTTTTCCCTCCCTTCTCCCTCCTTTACTTCTAATTTAACCAATACTATTATTTTTCTTCATATTTCTCTTTGTACTGCTAAGGTGCTAGTATGTCTACAACTAGATTTCTGAGCTATCATATATGAGGCAATCAGCAAGATTATTCTTCTGACCATGTTCTTCCCCTGAGTCTATGCACCAATTCTCATTGTTATTATTTATACTCTTTCTATGATTGCTGGGTATATAACACCTACATTATGTTTAGTTATCCTTATACTCACCTTTGTTTTGTGTTAGCTTTGGAGTAAAATATATTTGGGCCTTTTGCTTCAGTGACTTCTTGTTTGGCTGAAGTTTATCTAGTTGTTTTCTAAAGAAAAGCTCATGCAAGCCACATCCCATGAGACCTCACATGTTCAAACCTCTTTGGTTGTAGCTTTCATACTGTAAACACTACTTGATATAAAATGCTTGACTCCACACTCTTTCTTTGAGTATATCAAAAGTTTTTTGTTTTGACTGCTTATTCTTAAATGGTGGAGAGAGATTCTGATCTATGTTGCCTACAGGTTCATTCCAAGCCCTGTATAGAAAATTTAATGTTTTATCCTCAACTAAGAAACTATCTCTGATAGAAGAAAAGTCACAAAGAAATGCCACTGGTGAGACAATTTCCCTAAAGCCTATTCTTCTCTGAGGAAAGGCTTCACACTATGCTAACAAAACCATATATGAGACACATTCACAGAATGTTAACTAAAGTTGTGTTTGATTTTCCTCCATTTAGATATTTTGCATGAAATAGCTTTGTCAAAAGAATCTCAGTTGTAAAATTTGACCATAAAGTAAAAATTCTGGCTGTGTTATCACTTGAAATATGTCTTTAAATAAAGCACACCTGCAACAAATATTTCCTCTGTAGAAAACAAGTTAAATTATTTTTCTGGCATTACACATTCCAAAAAAAATTAGAGGTTTCTCTTAGGAACATCTATTTATGTTGATAAATTGACAGGCCAATTGACATCTACCCGAGGTTTAAAACAACTCAAGGGTGAAATTAAGAAACCACTGGCCAAAATGCACAAATCGTAATTATAAACACTATATTATTGGGGAGATAATTTTGTAATCTGATTTTTCATATACAGCAAGAGTGCAAAAATCACTCTTGGAGAATTGTAGTGAATTTCTTACTTGTTACCCTTTCTCTAGATGACATTCCTATAATTCAGCCCATATACAACTGCAGGAATTATATTCCTTAAATATAATTTGGAGTACCAATCCCTGACTCAGAAACCACTTATGAATAAAAGTTAGACTCCTCATTATTTAACACCCTACTCAGTATGATACCAATCTATTCCTCCAATTATATCTCTCATTATTTTTTTCTTAGATTAGATAGACTTCTTCTGAAGGCCTAATTATTCTGTCTTTGCTTATATTTTTTTCTTATTTCCTGTCCCTAAATTACTCTAGATTTTTGTGCCATCTCCTCCTTCTACTCTGTGAATATCCATGATTTAACTAAACAGTCAGTACAAATCTCACAATTTCCATGAAACTTTGTCTAAGTTTTGCCACCCTTCCTTGAAATTCTATAAACACTGTCGAAATGACAAATAGACACTAGATTTGGAAGAGAATTACTGAAAGTGGGGGCTACTTAATATTATAGTTTGGACTTATATATCAGGGTTTTTTTTTTATTTTAGAGGGAAATATACTATGGAAATTTTACAAATAATAAAATTTCCAAGGTTCTATACTTTATTTAGCACTATATTAACCAAATAATGGCCAAAAAAATGTATATTTTAAGAACCAGAGGATATTTAACTTAAGAAATCTGTTATTACATTTTACCACTTTAATAGGTCAAGGTATAAATTAGTTATACCTAGAGATACTGAAACAATTCATAAACATATAATTTCTTATAATAGCTCTTAATAAATTAGGAAAAGACGAGTATTTTATCAGCATTTATCTCAAAGCAACTGTAGATAAATGTCATCGAAGTCACTGATGATTTTCTGAAGGTATTTCTGTTAGGCGAGAGACAAGATAAGAATGTTGCTAGCACAATTTTTAAAGTCATTTTTCTGGAAGACCTAGGCAATAATATAAAAAGAATAAAAATAAGAAATTAATGTATCCTAAAAGAGATGATAAACGACTGTTTGCAGGTGATAGAATTTTCTACCCAGAATCTCAAGAATATTACTAAAAATGTAAGGCATATTCAAAATGAATAAGCCAAATTTAATAGCTTTCCTTTGTATCTGTGAAAAAAAGTTGCAAAATATAGGTTAAAATTATAACAATTTAATGCAATTAAAATGTAAATCAATAAGAACGCAGTAAATGCTTTAATAGAAAAAAAGTATAATGGCATGAGAAAATACTAATTCACTCTTAAAGAAAAAATATCAGCTTAATCAAAGAAATACCATCGTTGTGTTTAGAGAGTAAGAATGAAAAGAATTGTACCCAGCATAGGAACAAAAATCACCTAATTTAGAATAGCAAAGGCTATTTACAGTATTCAGAGCTTGCTATGACAAGGGAGTCAGCCACCATTACTTAATGGATATAAGTTAATGATATTGAGCCATGTTCATAAAATAGAATTTAATGGGACCGTTCATGAAGATAACAGTTTTTATATAGAAAGATGATCAAGTGAAAATAGCATTATTACAGTATGATTTAATTTTTTATAATATGCACATATGTATTTGTGCATGCATACAAAAAGTCTGAAAGGTTATATGCCAAAATATTACCAATTGTTATCTCTGAATGATAGAATTACAAGTGATTTATTTTGTGCTTTTCAGTAAACTATGGGCATTATTTTAAAAAAAAATATTACTTTCATAGTCATAGAAACAACCATAAACTGGTTAATAAAAATTTAAACCCCTAAATCTACAGAAAAACATTATGGAGTTTAACTCTTAGACAATAGAGAGGCATTCAAAAATATGGCTTTATATGTACTTTTGCTTTTTTATTCCTCTAGCCAAATGGTCTTCATTGCAGGCAGAACAATCTGACAGAATTTCAATCAAGGAGGCTCTCTGGATCTATAGATGGAATAGAATCATGGTTTTTCGCTTTGTCTCCTCTATACTATCTCTACCTTCAGGGCAGTTTGTTTGTTTGTTCATTTAATAAACAAACAAACAAACAAATAAATAAATGGAGTCAGCAACTATCATTTGCATTTAGTGAAGACTCACAGGCAAGCAGAGGAATGGGAAAGCTATATAGTGGAAAGAAAGGGGAGGCTTCAGCTATTTCCTATTGTCGGCCACTGGCACGGGGAAATTGTAGGTAGGCTAACTGGAAGTGCGGCTTCCTAGGTCATTGGTTAGGGGTGCATATCTGGCTTTCCTTAGTTAGTTCTAAGTTAGAAGCAGGGGCAAAAATTAGGGAAGCTGTCAGTTATTACTCAAGTCCTGGTCAGTTGGAACCGATTGTTACAGTTGTTTGGCTTCCTAGACCTGGTTTACAGTGATAGAGGTCTGACTTTCTATATTCCTGACTTACGTAGACAGTAAATTGGATTCCTGGGATGATTCCTGCAGATTATGGGTCAGTGTTTTATTTGTATAGATTGTCTAGCCATTGTCTGATTGTATATTCAGTTTCTCACTAGTGTCACAATATTTGACTAGAAGCAGGACATGGATGTTCAAAAATGGAGAGAGGAAGAGGATAAGTTGAATAAATTAAATAATTATAATTAAAATAGTACTCATTCACTAGAAATTATTTATTGACAAGAAGATTTTTTAAAATGTAAAACTTTATAAGCAGTCTAAAAAGCAAACTATAAAATGTCATTACAGATAAAAGATGAAGAGAGACAGATGAACAGAGAGAGAGAGCGAAAGGAAGGAGGGTAGGAAAGACCAAGATTAAGAGAGATTCTAGAAAGAAATAATCTTTGCATTCTAATAGCTATAATAGAGTTTTACTATTTACCAAGCACTCTTCTAAGCATTTTACCTCTCCTAACTCATTTAATTTTTATCACAATCTTATAAGGAAAATTCTTATTTTACAGAAGAATCTTGGGGCTCAGAAAGATTTTAAAACTTGCCAAAATTACAGAACAAGTAAATAGTGGAGTTGGAATTTGAACTTTTGGGTTTGACTCTAAATCCCAGCATGTAATTTTTTCCTTTATGCTTTTTGACATTGAGCAAATGTTGTGCAGCTGTTTTTTAGTTTCACCCTCTTTAGAGGATATTTTTTGACTGAACATAAAGCTTTTTCTCATTTCAAATATATGGTGCTGATACTTCTCATTTATTTATTTCTAATAAATAGATGTCACTTTAGAAATATATATTTTTATATATTGCTATAGTGCCTTTAGCATAAATAATAGCAGTCGAAATTAGAGAATTTATAACAGTTACACTTAATAATTGTATGTGTGTTTAAAATTAAAGGACATTGTCTCCAATACATATAAGTACTAAGATTGTAATGATAAAGTAGTTGAAATATCTATTAATTAATATAGTTAACTAATAAACCAATGCTTGTGGGATGCCTGTCACATTAACATAGAGTAAATTTGATATTTATAGCTTCTGGTGGTATTTTAACATGTACATTATTGTAATATATAAATATACAATGGTCTATACTTAATACATTTTTTAAAAAAATACAGTAGCCACTTTTCCTTGACCTATACATTTTTGCCAGTAAGTAGAGCAAGTGGGAGATGACTAGTAATGGCTTTTGTAATGCTAATTTCATTTAAACATAGAAATTTTATGTCATTGTCTAATGATACAAAATTATCTTTTTCTCAGTTTTGTTATTAATATCAAAGATAGCATTCTAGAAAATATTACTGCATTCTCTGGCAATTGTATAAAAGTTAGAAAAATATATACGTAATAAAATAGTTATTCTCTCAAACGATAGCATTTTGGGAAGAGGGAAAATGTGCATTCTCAAATACGTACTTATAACTATATATTTAAGTTTTGTGACCTCAATAGCTTAGGTTAGCTTACAAATTTTAATATGATAAGAATGATTTTATGAACTGATAAAATTTGTATGATCAAAATATTTTTAATTTTTTTTTTACATTACCTGAAGAAGCTTGAGGAGGTAAAATATTTAATTATGTGTTTATACTAGATATGTCATTTAATATAAAAATATATAATACAGTAATCTAACACAAAATTGAAAGAGTTCTAGTAGAAAATAATATAAAGAAATATCCAATAAAAGTGAGCAGTTGAATAACAAATAAGCATTGCCAATTCACGATTATAATTATAACTTATCTGCATAGGATATTATACAAAACTCAGACAAAAATTGGATTTTTAAATTAATCTTGAACTAAACAAGTCAGTGATTCTAGAAATAATGAACCACTTACTATTTCAATTCACATAAAAATGGCTACAGTAAGTGATATGAGTCTCAGTCCATAAATACATATTTTATAAAATATTCTTACTCCAAGCACCCATCCCATTCAGGTGAAATGAAATTTCATCTTGCACTTTTTATTGTTCTCTACAATTATGAGGAGCACATAGTCCCAGAAAATAGTGAAAGCAAGTAATATATTTTTCAAACTTTTGAACAAAAGTGAAATAAAATTTTATATGAAATATTTATACTACTAGAGTTATTAGACTATTCATTAATTTATTTTTTTCTAACTTAATAAAAATTCTGCATGCATCTCACATATGCAATGCATATGACCTACTAAAGGTTCATGATCCACAGTTTGAAAATCATTGCTCAAATAGGGTCCTACTTCCTGCTCTGCTGTCTCCAACATCTTAGCCAACAATGGTCCCTTGCCATCCTATGGCCGTGTACTTCCTTCTCTTCTCCTAGGTGAAGGGATATGTGATGAGGCAGGAAGCCCTAGTGTTTAAGGTTCAATCACCTGAAATATATCATATAACTAACACATCTGACTTCCTACTGCCTAATTTCTCAGAAATGTAACATTTTTTTTCAATTTCCGTCAGCAAACCAAAGGAAGTGCCTCTCCCTTTCCTTGTATTGCTCACAAAACCACCCCCCACCACAGTTTACAGGACCTGTAACAGACTATTCTGGGAGTTGGCTTTTACAAAACATGTGAAAAGTGCAAATTTCCTGAGGCAAGTCATTATAGCGTAGCTTACCTTCTGGAATAGGGGTGACAGGAAAATATGTGAATGATTAAACTGAAGATATCAATTAGAATTTGAGCAATCCAGTCATTTGAATTTTCTAGGACTGAGTCTCTACTTTCATTAATGAGATTTGTGAGCTCTTTAATAACCTAATTTAGCAATTTTGCAGGATTCCTTCATCTTAAGTAGCTATGACTATATGTGTATATATACATAAGAACATAGGTATATACATTTTTATTTTTTACATATTGAATGATGATCAAATAGCAATTAAAAATATTCATAAATTATAGAATCAGCCATAATATATATAAAATATTGCTACTGTCCATGTAACGTTGAGCCAGTTACTTAAGCATATTGATGCTTGATTTTTGTGTATATAAGTTGAGAAAAGTATACCTTTGTTAAGGGAGTAGTGATTTAGAAGATTAAACAATATATTATATATAAGATTCCTGCAATATGTGTGAATTAAATGAAGGATAACTTCCACTTCCCGCTCATCATCATACTTACCATTATCTTGATCATAATAAACATTACTATCTATTTATATAATTAACATACATTTTTTCTCCTGGTACATATCAGGAATGGTACTGGGTTAATATCAGTGGTTAAGATATGAATAGAATTATACCCAAAAGCCAAATCTATACTCATAAGGCAAAATATCAGTCTATCCAGGAAAGATAAATTGTATTTCAGAATGTCCAAAAAACACACTAATGCTTAAATCAGTTATTCAAAGAATTCACTCTGAGGACTTAACCTCTCTTTGAATATGTGGCCAGAAGCCTAGATCTCCATTTTCTGAATTTTGTTTGCAGGAACTCCAGTCATGTAAGATGCTCCTGGGAGAAAAGAGCAGGATCCCAAAATAAAATAAGTTGAGAAACACTGTATTATATCTCTTTAGGAAATTCATAATGCATAGTAGTATATTAACACCATTGAGAATGTTTCAATAAAAAGATTTAAAAGCATTTTAAAAATTGTTTGACCTTGGAAATCTTAAGTTATAACTTTTGACATCCTTTAGAGCTATGTAAAGGTACCCAATTATTATCCAATAAGTTATTAGTAAAATAAATTAAACCATCTACATAAGAACTATATAAACCTTAAAACATCAAGTCACTAAAGAAGTTTTACAAATAAAAGTAGTACCTGTGTCCATGTGTTATATGTGTATACATATTTTAAACTTGTAAATAAGTAAATCAATATCATTGGTGCTTTTATTTTTAAAATATCTTTTCAGTAATTCAGATTTTCTATATTGAATAAACATTGTTAAAATCATCAGAAAAGTTAACAAATAAGTCATAGACTTATTGTAATTTATCTGAATAATACAAATTAAAATTGAATCTTAGTAATTATTATACATGTGCTAGTATGAGGGATGTTAGATAACAAAATGAATTTTATGAATGAGTAATAATTATCTAAATATTTTATATTTGTATAGTTAAAAATGTATGCCTTCCATTACCTGTTTCTCATATAAAGAGATATGTAATTTTCTAATGATCCCCACATTATGGAAACTAAACAATTTGAAGCCAACTTAAAGTATTGGTTCATGAATCTCAGATAGTTACTATGTAACTATAACACTGCCTTCATAACATAAAGTTGTGAACTTAAATATAATATAACCATGAGGAACACGTATGACAATAAAATACATTGATTCTAATCATTACAGACATTTAAGCACATATAAGTTTTGTGTGTGCAAAAAACAAGTAGGAAATCATAACTTTTATATTATCTAATTTAATCCATTAAAACCCCATTAGATCCAATTTCATTTTAATTAACTTTGTGCTATTATTTGTCTTTAGTAGAAATTAAATAGAGCTGGTTATTTTTCCCTAGAAAAGAAAATTTATAGCAACCTTGGTGCTTAAACATACAAATAATAAAACATTAATTATAATAAAAAAGATTTACATGTAATCTGTCTTTTTATATAGCTCAGTAAATCAAATGAGATAGATTATGTTGCCAACTATTGATAAAAATTTACTCTCTACTCACAGTCAACAATTTTTATAAAGTGCCCCAAATTTTGCAGTTCCCAGAGTGTATAGGACAATAGTAATGTTTGTATTTATTTTTATGTAATTCCTTTACATTTTCCTTTTTTTTCCTTTTTTTTTTACATCTTGCTTTTTTAAGGCATGTAATCACTCTAGGAAGGACATGAGATTTTTCACAAATATTCAGTTCACACACACACGCACACACACACACACTATCTAGAAACAAAATTCAATTATTCTAAACATGCATAAAAATATATCTTACATATTTTAGATCATCAAGATCTTGCACTGCAATTCCTAAACAATGAGTACTTCTTCCTTGAACAGTCTGTTAGCTGTTTTCATCACTGCCTTGAAACTGAATGAAAATCAAAAGAAAAACGCACTCTGCTTTTTTAATAATTTTTAGAATTGCCCTTAACGGGAAGGATATTTGAGAAAGTTGTCTTCCACTACTCTTCTTTTCTTCAATATTACGATTAAGTGAGTCTGAGTGTGTGTGTCACTATCAAAGAAGTCAGAATGCATAATTTCTACAACACAAGAATTAAAATCAATCTTCTTTGAGAAGGACTTAAACTTTGGACTAAAGTGTAAATCAACATTGATCAAAAATAATTAAAATTGAATGAGTGAAGTAGTTTTTCAAGACCACTTCTCTGCTATATATGAGTTTCAGTTCCACTGCCAAAAGAAATTTACTTTACTCCAGGGCATTGTGGAAGATGGTTTCTAGAAAAAAAAAAAAAAGGCCAACCCAATGAGTTAAGTGCTAATTTTTTATACGATTTTATCTATCTATCTATCTATCTATCTATCTATCTATCTATCTATCTATCATCTATCTATCTTTTATTTATTTATTTTGGTAAGAACACTTAACAGGAGTTCTACCCTGTTAGCAAAATTTTAAGTGCACAATATAGTATTGTTAATGATACAGTGTTGCGCAGCAGATCTCTAGAACATATTCATCTAGTATAATTGAAACTAAGATTCTAAAATGAATTAGTAAAATAATAGTCTGAGAGCACTCTGAAAATGGTAGCATTTATGAAAACCAAAGAACATATTCACTAAGAATAAGTGACTTCAGAACAGGCTTATTACTTTTATTTCCTCAGGGTTTCTAGTTTAATTGATCAAAGCTGTATGGTAAAAACTGTTGTGAATTTTAGCAAAAGGGTTCATACAATTCTTTAAATAGGGAGAAGATTTGGTTAAATAACCCTTTCAAAGAGGTGAATTAACAGACTGATTTACTTAGAAAAGAGGCATCTCTTGGCATTATGTAAGGGCCCAGTTTCAGCTCTTTCTTGATTCATTATCAAAAAAATATTTATCACATGACTGCTATATGCTAAACACCTAGAATAAAAGGGCTTACCTTTCACTGGGAGATACTTGCCCATGATCAGGAAATTACAGTATTGGGGATAACTACAGATGCAAATGGAGGGGATTCAAGGAAATACTTACAGAAACTCAGCTTCTGAACTGAGTTGCTGAGTAAAAAGAAAGTTAAGGTTACTTGGAAACTATGAAGACTGTCATGGAGAGAGCAATTAGCAAGTACAAAAACAAGACAAGAGGATACACAGTACACTCGGGAAATTGCAAGTAAGGCATAAAGCAAGAGAGAAGGTGGTAAGAAAGAAGGTAGTATTAGACTCTAGAAGAAAAAAGTGCAACATAAGTCATGCTAAGTTTATACTTCATCTTGAGAGCTATAGGGAGATATTTAAAAGATGATAAAGATGGTATCTGTCAACTTGAAAAATTATACGAATTGGATGGAAGGGAACTCGAAGATGGGAAGCAGGAAACACAGTAAAGAAGTTACTGCAGTCATTCAGGTAGTCGACATGATGGCCTAAAACAAAGTCATGGCTTTGAGGATGAAAATAAAGAGACACCTTTTAAAAAGAAAGGTTGATGAGTCATTCAACAAATTTTTGAAAGATGTTCATACAAAGATTTTATCAAGCAGCTTTCAGTCAGTGAAAGGGAATTCATTCTAGTTAGTTAAATGGAGGGATGACAAATTAGTTCAAAAGGTGATTGAGGAGCAGAGAGGACAGTACATGAAAGGGAGATAGTCCAGATTTTAGTCATTGCAAGAAATTTTTACCACTCCTAGGGCTGGAGGTGCTATGAAGAACAGAGGGACACTTGGACACAGCTGAATCAGGGCTATCCCAAGGGTAGCTGGAACCACATAGGAGTCACAGGCAATTTTAAAGACAAAGGAGCAGGTATTTTTCACCTGGCTTTTCCTCATCTTCTAATTTTCCATCAGTTCTTGCCCCTGCCCCCACCAAAGTTTCCCAATGGCCAAAGCTGGTCAGAGGCAGAAGCAAGCTGGGTAAGAGAAATGGAGGCGGGAGGAGTGGGGTGAGAATATGGCAGATTGCCCTTGCGCCTACACAAGACAAAAATTTTTATGCCTCTTCATGGAGTTGTCAAGAAACATTTATCTTTGAAAGTCATTGGTTCAGACAGATAGTAGTTAAAGTCATAGGTGTGGCTGAGACATTTTAGAGTGAAAAAAGAAATATAATGTCAAGATATCCCCAGAATTATATCATCAATTCTAACTAGTGTAAGGAAAATCAAGTAATAAACCTCTCCATAACATTTTGTAAAAATACAGCTTTTATGGATCAATGGGCATAAAGCAATGGAGGTGAGCTAAGTGCTCTGTGAAGGGTCCTCTTTAGTCCATCTAGTGCCACTAATGTGCAGTGAGCTAAGTAAAAGCAGGATGCCAGAAGAAAGTGGATAAAGTCTCTACCTTTTTAAATGGAGACAAGGTAGCTATCAAACATGAATAGTGTGTGACATAGCTATTCTAAAAAAATAATAATAATAGATCCCATCCTGAAATTCCAGAATTTAATATTATTCAACAGTGATCTATTTCCATACATAAATTAGATAATGCTTGTACTTTGTCCGATAGGTAATGAACATGTTCTATAGATATAGAGATATTTTAATTTATATCTTGATAGAATCAGTTAATACAAATCAAGAATTTTATTTGTCAAAGAATTATAATTCATGTGTAGTATTATAATACATATGAATATACACCATTAAAAAGTTTGCCTAGAACAATAATAGGTCCTGATTTGAAATGCCCTACAATCATCTGAGGCAGATATATGCTAAAAGTTATAAAGGGAACATTTCTCAGTTCAAACAAGTAACACCTGAAAACTACCGAAAAAAAATGTAAAAAGCTATATATTTATAATCACAATAGTGAAGACTAGAAATTTATCTGATTACTCGATGAATCACAGAACAGTTTAAAAATAACTGGGACATCATTGGCCAAAGAAAACACCCTTCCCATCAGAGCAGTATCAAAATGCTCTAATATGCAAGTTATTTATACACATTCACCCATACATATATTTTAGGAACTACTCAATATCTTAAAAGCAATCACAAAATCAGTCTTTAGCTTAATTCTCATCTGCATTTTAATGATTTCAAAATACAGCAACATTATAGGGCTTGAGGTTGCATATTGCTACATTACTGGTTTCATAGCATTGTGGCTTTCCATCTTGGTAGCAATAAATTGGAATAAACAGAGCCATTAACAGCATTTTTATAGGGTCAAATGGAGCTGTGGCACTAGAAGTGCGGTGCTCAGTAAAATTCGAAGGCAACTGTGTTACACTCAACTATTTATTAAGGCATTAAAATCGGGTCTTCCCAAGGATGTTGTTTTTCATGATCTTTTCTCCCCTTGACAGCTCTAGCTATTCTGGCAATTTGGAAAAAAAACGATTACCTAAGGTTTCACAAAGTTAGAATTTTTCACTAAAATATGAGCTTTATAAAAGAATATGACACTCTAAATAAAAGTAATTAATACTCATAGCCAAATTTTAAAATATCTATATTATGTTGGTAATTTGAATTAAAAAAATTATGATTTTGAATATGCATAACATATGGAGCATCTTTAATAAAATTGCACAAAGCTGGTATTCCCTAGTTCTCCAAGAATATGTCAAAGATGAGTTTTGTCTTAATAAAATGCAGTGCTAGTAAATTATTACACTGTTAAAATAACATCCTTTCTAGTTTAGAAAATTATTCTTTACTCATGTAGGCATCTAGGTTATAAAACACATATTGTTTTAAGTTTCATTACACATGTATAATTTCCATCTATGAGCATAAAAAATGAAAACCCTATTTTAATTCTTCTAATTTGACTTATACTTGGATTATGTAAAAAGAACATACTCTGAAATAATAGAGTACATAATTATATCCTTAAAATATCTTACAATGTCAATTAGGTTTTAACATAATTTGGAACTTATTTTAGCTTGCTTATAGGCAAATATGTTTTATATAAGCAAAATGTGTTTATTTTAATTCAAATTAGAAAAAATAAGTCAAATTTTATACACATGATTTCATAGCTACAATTACTTGGGATGAAGATAAAATTAGAATGTAAGTTTTAGAAACTGAGTTGACAAAATAATATTCATTAGGTAATAGCAAAAATGGCACATGAATACAATAAAAGTCTTGGAGATGATATGTGAATAACTGATATTTGAGAAACATGGATGGAGTATTTTTGCATTATTATGAAAGAAACTGAGATTCAGAGAGATTGAAGGTTTCACACAATACGACAAAACTCTGAAGAACAAAAGCAAGTCGGAATTCCTGGTTCCTACTACAAGTACCTTCTGCTATGCGAGGATATCCCCTAACTCCTCACAATTGCACTAATTGGGATGTACAAATTACACTGAGTGTACAAATTATAAGAATGCAGTCATATAATTAAAATTTTAAAGAAAAATTTGGGGCACCATTTCAAGTATACTAGTCAAAACAAACAACACTACACATAAATACAGATACATATACTTGCACTTTCTAGAAGCAAAAGAAATGGTGAGTTGTCTTAAATCATCTATGTGAGTTGTCTTAAATCATCTAGTTTTTAGTTATAGAGTGGGTGCTCATTTTTTTTACTAAATTTTGAAAATTTGTTCTTGTATTAATTTTCTTACTGAATTAAAATTTATAACATTTGTTTAAAAGCTGACTTCTCATCTTTTTATCTGTTTTGTTCAGGTACCTTTTTATGCCACTCCAAACATAAATATTTCAAATAATGGTCAACCTGAGTATAATTTACATATACTTATTATTTAAATGCATTACTTAAGCTTAATGATTTTGGTTGTGCTTACATTATTGGTATGTATTTTTTCAAAAACAAATGCAAGACTAAAATTTTAATAAGTGGCTGATAACATTTGTCCTGTTATTTTCTATAAAACTTTTCCGCATGGATCCTAGAGAAATTATAAGATGATTTTTAAAGTATTTCACTCTTCGTATTCTCCTCTGTAGGATTTATAATGAGCTATGCTTTCATTAAGGTGTCTCTCAGGATGTCCTAGCCTTTTACATAACCATAAAATTTGATAATTCATTCTCATATAATAGAACTTAGTAGATTTTTAATGTAAATAAAATATTCTCTTTTTTAAATCCCATAAAAGTAGAAAATTTTATGGGTGTTCTTTTATGTATCTATCTATGAAATTTGTTCTAAGATCTGTTCCCTAAGTCTGTTCTCTTGTTTCAAGAAAAAAGATTTTTATTTGAAAAAGTTATATTTATATGTGTCAAATATATGAAGAAATTCTAAAATTTCAATTTCTCAACCATTCCAAATCCAATCATATAAGTTGTTTATTATGAAAGACCTATTATTTTTTCCCAGCCTCCTTCAGTGTTATAACCATAGCAATGGGAAAGGAGAAGAAGAGGCATGGAATAAAAAAATTAATCATATTATTTGATTACTGATTAACATAGAATTTAACTAAACTTTCCAAAACTGAAATGAGGGATTTCGATGTAAGATTTCCATAAATGGTCTATCTATCTCCAGTCTCTTTCCAGAGGCCAATTAAAATTTATTTTAACTGATTAAAAATCACAAGATACTTCCACGTATCTTTTAGAATGGTTTTTAAAATAAAGTGACCATACCAAGTGCTAGCAAAGATACAGAATAGAAGACTCACAGATATCATTGATGGGAATACAAAGTGATATAGCCACTTTAAACAACAGTTTTTCAGTCTTTGTCAAGTTAATAATATAGTTCCCATATGATCCAGAAATTCCATTTCTATGTGTTTACCCAAGTGAGAAGAAACATTCATTTATTCACACAAAAACATTATGTGAATGTTTAGAGCATAGTACCTCAACCTAGGAATGGTAAAACATGTGGATGAACACCCAATGATGGAATACTACTCAACAATAACAAGAAATGCACTGTTAAACCAACAATGTGGGTGAATATCACATGTGCCATCTGAAGTGAAAGAAGCCATCCTCAAAAGGCAATATACGATATAGTTAGTGTATATGACATCCTAGAAAAGATAAAACTGCAAGGACAGAAAAAAGATCAGTGATTGCCATGGATGGAAACAGAGGACCAGATTACACACAAAGGGCAGGGGAAATCTGGGGACATGATGAAATAGTTCTATATGTTGATTATGGTGCTGGGTATTTGAATGAATGGATTTGTCAAAACTTGCAGAACTGTACACTTAAATAAAAGTGAATTTTACTGTATATAAATTATACCTTAATAAAAATATGGGAAAATATCCCTTAGAAGTCTTCTTGGAAGTGGTGTTGTAGAATAAACATCATCCTTGAAATATGAAATTCTGGCTTTAACACTGATTCAACTCTTTGATGGTAGAATGGCTTTAGCAAATTACTTCAGCTATTTGGGTCTCAGTATTCTAATTTATATGAGGATAGATATTAATATTTTTCACAATTTTAACACATAGGTGTATTATAAGGATGAAAATGATATCACAGATGTGAAAGTGCCCACGATGAGGCAGGTGCTCAATGAATTGGATTTCCTAAAATAATATTAGGCAATATGGCATTTGTTTTCATGACTGCTCTATCAAATTTAACAATCAGGCAGTAACAAGAGACTATATATTTTCATGGCATTCTTTCAGGTAATTGAAATATAATAACTTTGAATTCCAATCTTATTTTCAAGGTCATATATACAGTTCATGAAAACAGCATATTTATGGTTTTGTAATAGAATATTTTATGTTAAGCAGAAAAAAATCATCTGTAGGATTTTACATGGAACTTTCAGGGATATATTTTATTTAATAAGATACATTATTGTGTGTGGAATGATATAAAGAAGACTATTATTTGATACACAGCCTCAGTGAAATCATCACAATTGCTATTTGGGCAACGTTAGTGTCGTTCTTTCCTTTTTTCTGATTATCTAGCCCTTCATTTTATTTTGTATTGGTTTTAATGTATTTCAGTCTTAAGACAGTTTTGTAAAAGAGTTAATGCACTCTGCCTTCATTATAAGAGTATCGTTAGGAGTCACACTTTTGATTATAATAAGTATGCCATCTTATGTCAAGGATAATTATCATTGACCAATTAACATTTTTGGAAGCCAATAAAGAACGATCAGTTTCGTATAAAGGTCTCTAAAAGGAAAAGAATATGTGCTCGTTAATTGATAGTACAACTTTTATTTCTTGAATCTCAATAATAAAATAAACCTAAGGAATTATAGATTATAATGTGTTGTTTTTTTCCATTTTAAAAGACTTCCTTTTTGTCATGTGCCATCGATAGGATAAATGTACTACAGTGATACTCTACTGTTATTGCTTTTTATTTTTATAAGCAAAACAAATACGGTATATGTAAAATATCAATTGTATATCAAAATACCATAATTAAAACTCTATCATTAAGAAGAATACTACTCTTTATAGGATATCCACATATTTTATCTTTCACAGATATAAGTAGTAATAAAAAGTAGTAAATTACTTTTATATTCTACATACTCAAAATAATTATCTAGATATATAAAATGTCTCTAATACTAATTATTTAAGAGTTATTAAACTTGTGGCTCCTTTGGACTTCATACTCATAGGCCAAAACCTAGAAGACTGGGGGTATCTAAAGATCAGGGATGCCTGACTATAGCATATAATTCTGGTGTAATGACAAAAGTTATTATAAAAATAACCCATCCACAGATATTGCAGTTACCTCAAATAGGGAAAGATAAAAATACAACTACACCCAGATGCTAAAAATACTAAATAATGGACCTCCTTCTTACTAGTACAACCAATAATCTCAGTCCTTTCAAGTTAGGGATGCTCGTAATATGTTCCCCAGCTCCTCCATAATGTCTCTACAGGTTCTTCATAAAAGAGAATTTGTAATCTCTGAACCTCTAGGAATGCTGGATTTAACTCGATCATTGGTGTTCGCCAGTCATATAGATGATAATTTGGAAATTAGATTGCAGAAGCTATATCCCAAAGTTGTATAAACCAAAATGAAATTGAAAAAGGTTGGGAACATCAACGTTGGGGAAGATAATGACATATCGCCAGTAGTTTCAAATTTGGGCTTGCTACAACTACTCTTTTTTAGGTTTGAGTGAAACAATCTCTTCCTCACTGGTACCTCAAAAATATTATCTAAAATATACAGTTTCATCTATTAACAAATATGCACACAATAAAACTAAAGCATTTGGTGGTGCGTTCTTCTAATTGGTTTTTCTAATTTGAATAAAATAAAAGGATAGTGCATATAAATGCCAAGAACAAAGCTTTTATATGAGTCTAATTGAAAAATGAAAAGGTTTTAGAATAAAGGCAATAGATAGCTATTTTCCTGGATTTTTGTTTCTTAATTATAGCCTTCTTTATTCTTTACCTTTAGACTCCACCCTATCTCTTTACGTGTGTTAGGTAACAGACCACGCAACCATAAACTTCAAGATTTTCCTGTGAATATACAATGGAGCACAAAAGTGACTTAAGGCTGGAGAAGGAACCATCATCTCTGTCTTGAAGAAGTTCTTACTGGCCAGCAGAACTAGCTCAAAATCAGGCACGCAATCTCAATGCAGGCAGAAAGTGATTTTCAAAGTAGCTTATACTTATTCCTAAATAAACTTTCAAAGACTTGACCACTTGAGATGACAGTCTGAGAAGCACAGTATGAAAGGTTCTAAATAAAGAGTAATTCATGGAGAGAAAAAAAAATGACTTATGTCCCATTCTCTTCGCATTTTTTGATTTTCAATTTTAAAAGTAAATATTCTTCAAAATATTCTACTAAAAAATTAGATTTTTAAATTATATCAAAAAGTACCTGTTTTGTTAGAAATTTCCTAAATTTGAAAGTTTGTATAAACTTTGTATAAACTGTTTCATCTACTCATTTTTGTGCAACTTTTATAAGAGGATAGATTTGGAAAATTCAAGTGCATCTTGTGAAAAAATAAACAAGATACGTTCAGATTTTATAGTAAGTATATAATTTTGAATAAAAGAGTAAAACTATAGGATAAATAACCATATATCTAAAAGCCTTGTTGGAAAAGTCATGACAGTTACTAAAAATTAAAAAACAAACAAAACAAACCTGGATCTGCTTTGTCTTTTACACATGAATTAATCAAATTCATCTGATAATTTACCACAGCCACAGTAAGTTTTTCTGGAGGAGTATATATAAAATTTAGCACAGAAATATTTTCTTTATTCCCAGATACATTAAAGTAAAGTTTAATACATCAGTAGAACATATTTTCCATTGTACTTAACTATATTTCCTTTAAGATAATGAACATTTTGGTAGCTTAAATCCAAAGACTGGGATGAGATCCAGGGTGGGAGGATGTGGGAAGGCAAGATGTAGGACACATGTCTCTGTAGGCTAACATCATGCCAAGATCCTACAGAACTCGTGGGTATTTAGTTCATCAGAGCCAGTTCTCCTGAAGCTGACAGAAATCTCTGTATCTCTAATTGTTATATAATTGTAGGAGAATAATATCACCCTGGTTTGATTTAACGAATGGAATTTTTTCCAGCAAACTCTATATCAAGGTTTAGTTGAAACAGCTGTGAAGCTCTAGCATGAACCAAACAAAGGCAGACCTTTAAAACATCGACAAAATCCAGTGCTTTCTAAGCTCCTTTGAAACAGACAAGAAGCACTTTCTTCCCAATATGATGTCCTCCCAAGATCATGCTCAGAACTAAAAAACAAGCCAAGGGGCTTTTCCCACTTTTGTTTTACGTGCATCAGAATATGTAACTAAAACTGAGCCAAAAACAATAATTGTCTCCGGAATCTAAACCACACCCACTCTGCCCACACTGCCTCTGTTATCAATTTATAAGCACTGGGTCATACAACACAGACCCTGGTAGAGAGGAGGCCCCTAGTAAATGTGTGTTGAATTACTCTTGGACTTTATTTTTTAGATCACATTTACAGAACTAATTTTTATATAACAATCATTTTTCCATTACTTTTTAAAAATTTTGGACAGTATCGAATGCCTCCTAATATAAAAGATGGAAAAATTAGCACTCATACGTCCTGCCTAACATCTCCAAGCTTCTTGATTTTTTAATTATATTTTTAGTTTTAAAATTATGTCACAATTAAATAAGAACTCAATTAGGCCACAAGTTATATACCTCTCAGGTTTACAAAAAATGGATGTAATATAAACTTTACTCTCAAAAACCTCATAGAGAAGAGAACAAGTAGATTACAATGTAATATGACAGAGAAGTAGATAAGGTAGTGTGGGGTTAGTCAGCTTGTTGCCTGTGACTTTCCACCAGGTACAGAAGGCCATGCCGTAATGACAAGTAGGACCGCACACTCCTAATTACTGGTGTGAAATGAGAACATGTCAGTACTAACCTATACTCTTTTTGAATGATGCCTTACCTCCCAATTTTAGAATTTCCATCCTCTCTATGAATCATTTTAAGAAAAAATTGTAAACTAATAGAAAATTAATAGAGTTTCTAATAGAAACTAATGGAAACTAATAGAGCAGTATTCAACTGGAGACTAATTTTTAAATCAGTCAGGTCTACAGGGTATGGAAATTATCTTCACACGTGTCTACTTGCATGAGATTCTTTGTATGGCCAGAAGGGCGCCTTGTAGGAAGAGGTTTTTTAGGTAATCAAAAGACAGGAAGTTGAAATGTGCTATAGGACAGATAATTTTTCCACTTCTAAATACAATAGAGAATCATCTAGAACAGGAGTCTCCTATTCCCAAGCTGTGGACCAGTACTGGGAAGCACCAGTACCAGCAGGAAGTGAGCGCTGCCTAGCAAACAAAGCTTCGTCTGTATTTGCAGCCACTCCCCAGTGCTAGCATCACCGCCTTGGCTCTACCTCAGATCATCAGGCATTAAATTCTCATAGAAGCATCAGTTCCTAGTGCCAAAAAGGTTGGGGACCACTTCTCTCGAATTTAATGCATCAATGGAAGTATCAGAATAACAACAGTGGTGAGCCTGGGGAGAAGGGATGCTCACTGAAAGGCAGCAGCTCTCTGTTGAACTTCAAAAAAAATTTTTAAAGTGACCTTGTTCAAAAGAATGCATGAGAATATTCAGACATACTGGTGAGTGGGGATGGGAAAACTTTTCTACTGGCCAAAGACCTAAAGTTGATCTTTAGGAGAATAAGCCAAGAAGGTATTAGTCTAAAGGGAAATGTAACCTCATCTGAACCTGCAGGCCAGTGGTAGCTGGGGAAATTCAACTTACTTTAGAGAGATTCAGGTAAAACATCTTTCATCAATTTACCCAGGGACTTAATTAGGTGACTAAAAAATGCAGTTGTTTAAAATATCTGAATACCAAAGGAAGTACAAGTGGTCTCATTTCACTAACTCCAGGGAACTGCTAAAAGAATGCTTTCCAGAAATAAATAAATATGGAAATGTCAGCCAAAGAACTGATAAATGACCTTGAAAAATAATTTTTTCCCTTTTGGCTATAGGGAATACAAAAAAACCTTCCATAATTCCTTCAATTGGTGAATCAAGACTTTGTAGTTAAAAGGACTTTTATCTCTTTTATCTTTCTTAAAATTAAGACTTGGTACAATGGTATCATATTTTCATAGTACAGCTTTCTTTTAGCATTTTGTCAAAGCAGATTTCAGAGTCATAAAGAATATTGTACAAATTAGGACACTCTATAAGATTTTTATTTTACTTGAAATATGCTTTTGTGACTAATAAGGCACAAAGTTAAAATATTTATGGAACTCAAATTACCACATATGTACAGAAGGGGAAATTAAGACAAATCATAATGTAGTGCATTTCTGATCACAAGTGTGAAACCCAGTAGCTATCATCAAAACTGGAGCCGCACCCCTTGTAGCATCAGCAAGTTTTGCCAATCACATTGAATGACAGGCACAAAAGTATTTGCAAGAAATGCAAGGCCACAACTCTGAGCATACTGACACTCAAGCATCTCTGATAGCTTATATGAGCTATCCTTATTCTGTGTGAGAGATCCTTAAAGCAGCTCCGGTAGGAACATCAGATCTCATATACTCTCCTTTACCTTTCACCACCTACTGCCTGAAAACACCTTTTAACAACTCCTCCCAACAGGCTGCAGAGAACACCAGAGATAGCATGCTGCCAGAAAAACCATTCACAGAGGAACCATTCAGCTTTGTTAGCTGTAAGGTATGGCCTTTACAGTTTTACCCAAAGGGTGTTTTTTGAGGAAAAATATAAGAAGATAGAAGATGTATGCCATTCTTACTCATTCCCTTATATACAGAGAAAAAGCATACTAAGAAAGAAATGTAATATATGGAAACTCAAAAAAAGAGAAAGACATATAAACAATTTTTCAAAGGGGACAATCTCTTTTGTTCTAAATAAGTGATCACTATATTATACATATCACTTTTGAGATGCAAGATAGAAGAGGCATAACAAAAAAAAGCTTCCATATCTCTGGTATTGAACATTCATTAATATCTCCTATTTGTTCTTTTTTTATTTCTTGTCATGAAGGGAAGCTCAAATATATTTCTTTATAGAGATGGCTACCTCAGAACATATTTGGAGTATTAAAAGAAAAATTTTAGGGTATGAAAAACAAAATTTATTGAGAAATAATTGCATTTAGTTAACAGTCTCTCCCTCAAAGAAGGAAGAGGATCAGCATTTTATTAAGTCAATTAGCAATGACACTTGACAAAATATTGTAATGGTTTTAGTAGCAAAGTTACAAAGAGAAAATGGTTGATTGTAGTAAAAAGCCAATAAAGATCAATGCAATTGCCTTGAGGGACAGTAAATCACATGTAAAACCTTCCTTTTTGTGCTCTCCCTTGAAGAATTTTATGAGTATTTCGTTGAATTTAAACAAGAAGATTTGTGCATATGAGAGATGACATTAACAACCATTTTTGTATATTTACAAAAGAGCAATTGATGACAGTTTTTGATTTAATTTCAGTATTGTGGAGGGAAGAATGAGAAAGAATATTTGCTTATATTGCTTCTATAATAAAGAAATGGGAGATGTTTTGAAGGGATAGCCTTTCTTTATTAATGGATGAATACGGACTAGTAATGTTCTTGGTGCCATAAAATGCATGGCTGCCAAAACATGTAAGCAAAAAGGTCCTAGATGAGCCTTCTTTTTGGATGAGATGTGTCTAAAAGAAACTGAGCAGTGAATGGAGATGGCATCTATCACAGAAGGAGATAATTATTCACTAGCCTCAGTATATCTGCCAAAATGGTCCTGCAAATGAGCATGAAATCAGAGGCCTAATCACCTCATTCAGGAACTAGAAATATCATGTGTTGCAATAGAGGTCATCAGCATCATTATTCTCTTCTTCCTCTTTCTCATGACAATGCTACCATTTACTGATTTTTCAAGTGAGCTAGCACCATACTAAAGAGCTCTCATATATTGTTTTAGTTCTTTAAAACATCATGCCAATACCATCATCTTCAAAATTTCTTTTCCTCAATTTCCTCCAAAGATGATAGTACTGGCCATTCAGATAATATGAATCCTATAAGGGTAAGCTTATAGATTGACTTAGAATGACAGATAGAGATCCTGACTTTTATAACCAGGTAAAATCTGACTAAACGCTGGCAGCTCTATGTATTTCAAGTTAGCCAAACAAGACATGGCACTGGCGATTAATATTTAGAGTTTTTATATAGTTAAATAATAGTTCCAAGATCAGAGTGCCTGGGTCACATTAGTGACTTCTATTGTTTTAGCTTGAAGATATTATTCCTATTCTCAAGTATAAAAATATATTTTTATACAAGGAGTATGGAAAACAAAGACAATCCCAGATTCTATAAGCAGAACCTATATGACCAGAAATGTAGTATATTCTCTTGATTATAAAGTCGACACTACTCACATTTGACCACTGAGCTAACCTAAATTGAGATGCACAGGAAGTATAAAATACACATCATATTTTGAAAATTTATTATTACAATAAAGTAAAATATTTCATTAATAATTTTATATTGATTACATGTGGAATGCTAATATTTTGGATATACAAGGTTAAATAAAATATATTAAAATTAATCCCATCCATTTCTTTTTCCTTTTTACATGGCTAATAAAATATTTAAAATTATATGTCACTCACGTTTATGGCTTGCATCAATTTCTCTTGGACAGAACTGAATAAACAGAGATATAGGATTCTGGGGGGAAAAAACGATGCCAATGAACTGAGATTAATGAATATCCTAGCTGTCCTGGAGAATACATTAGGATGAGACTGCTAGATTCAAATGATAATATAAAACATGACATACAAAATCAGAAGTATTTCAATAAATCCTATTTCAGAGCGTATAAATAGTGAGTCTTTATTTAGTCTGTACAATTTTTAGATGGTGTTACCGGTAACTGATACCACTGGTCTTCATTCTGTAATTCCTTGCACACTGCAGCCTGTCCCTGGCCAGCCATTTAACAGACATAGGTCTTGATCAGGAAAAAGTGCCAAAGTGAAAAATTGCAAATACAAAATGTAGTATAAAAAAAATACATCTGTGCATATAGATATATACATATATATAATTGTAATATATATTTATTATTTATTAAATATGTAATACACATGTAATGTAGTATTTAAATATACATTTAAAAATATTTATTTATTAATTTATGTTGGCTCAGGTTACAAGAAATTTATGTACTTTATGAAAGAGCTTGGATTTTAGCTGCTGAACTACCCTCTAGAGGTTTTAAGCCCATTTACTTAATTTCCCCTACCCCACTCCCACTACTTCAGCCTCATATCCTGCAAAAACCTGTGTGAAGAGCAGTATGTATTTATTTGAGGCACTCCCTTGTTCTAGAAGAACAATAGGACTTTAGAGATTTAAGTCAGGCTTTTGAGAGCTATGGGCTCTCATATCCCAGCCTCTCATGAGTAGCCTCAAACATAAAATATCCCACAGGAAAAGTGGTTCTGTGTTTGAGGCTCCCAAAGTTTCCAATCTATCATGCCAGTTCTGTGTGACCAGCAAACGCCTTGATAGATTTTTCTCCCAGAGTTCCTCCTCTATATGTGCCAAGCCTGAAGATTAGTATTAAAAAAGAAAAAGAAAAAACGATCAGTGGTTGTCAGCTTATCTTAAAAGGATACCCCTCCCTGGGTTTCAACTCATCTTGTGATGGTTGTTTCCTTAACTCTTGGCTGTCTTTAGAAATATGATCTTTGTAATTTATCCAGTTTGTTCTAGCTGTTCCAGGGGGAATATTGGGCCAGGATGGCTTCTTTTAATCCTACGCAAAGCGGACGTGACCATCTTTTATTTGAATACATCCTATACAAAGCATGTTAAGCTGACTTCATTCTCACTGAAATCAGAGACTATGTCTTGTTTTTTGTTTGTTTGTTTGCTTGTAGAAGACATTTACTAAATTTTGATAAATTAATGAATGGTTATATGAATAAATAAAAAATGGTAACCTATTTGGCTAGAACACTGATTTTGCTTCAGAATAGAAGTGATTTGAATACTGTATCCTCCATAAGCACAGTTAGACTTTGGACACTAACACAGCCTCAAATTTTTTAATTAATGCTTTCATTAAGTAGTTCTTATGTGGATTGAATAAGATCTTTACATGTTAAAGGTTTAGCAGAAAGCTTGGCACATCTTAGCAGGTTTAGCAGAAAGCTTGGCACATCTTTTATTATTTGGTAGTCATTATTATGTACCGCTCATGCTCACTAAACTTAGAAAAGGCATTAGAATCTTGTTGGAATTTTTCAGATGAGAGCCCAATAATTATCTAAGATATCCTGATTTTTTTTTTTACCTGAGACTTAAAGACAACAAATAAGATGAGAATGATAAAAGAATGATAAAATCTATATTACTAACTATAATTAAGTAGTTAATGAACACAAATAATTATATACAACAGGTCATAAATGACACATAGTATGAGACTAGGATGATTTAAAACATTTCCATATTTACCATATTGCACATTATAAACTAGAGAAAAATTTACCCAAGTATGAGTAAGGATAATATATCTCTTCTGCTCTAGTTTTTATCCACTTCTTTCTTTATTATCCATTACTCTTTTTATATACGCGTTGTGACTCATGCAGACTGACAAAATAATCATTCCTGTTCATTGGAGTTTTAATATCAATTAAGCTGAACTCTCAGTTCTCTATTGTTCTCTACTTTCATATTTCCAGTGCAGATTGTACATTAACTAGCTACTGTGTCCTGATTTGTTCTTACACAGAAGCCTTCCTTTTTTTAATATGCCTGTAATTGCTGGCTGCAGAGTAGTGGGCAGAAATTCAAATACAGAAGGCAGAAAATGTGAAATTTAAGATCCACTCTAAACTGTGTGGCTTTTCACAAGTTATATAACCTCTCTGTAGCTTAGTTTCTTCATCTGAAAAATGAGGGGAAAAATAGTAATAAGAAAGGCAAATCAAAACCACAATGAGCTATCACTACATACACACAAGAATGGCTACTATTAAAAATAAAACAAAACAAAATATATAAAATAAAAAGTATGGTCAAGAATGTGGATAAATTGGAACCCTGTGTTATGCTCATGGAGATGTAAAATGGTACAACCACTATGGGAAACAATATGGCCATTCCTAAGAAAAAATTAAAAATAGAATTACCACCTGGTCCAGTGATTCCATTTCTGGGCATATATCCAAAACAATTGAGAGCAGAATTTCAAAGAGATATTTGCCCACTCATATGTATTATAGCACTATTCACAATAGCTAACAAGTGGAAGCAAACTGAGTGTTCATCAATTGATGAATAAATAAACAAAATGTGGTATGTATATGTAATGGAATATTATTCAGCCTTAAAAAAAAAAAATTGTGACACATGTTACAAAATAGATGAATCTTGAGGACGTTATGCTAAGTGAAATAAGCCGGTCACCAAAAGACAAATACTGTATGATCTCACTTACATGAGGTATCTAGAGAAGCCAAATTCATAAAAACAAAAAAGCAGAATGGTGGTTTCTAGGGACTGGGGAAAGGAGGAAATGAGAAGTTATTTTTAATAGGCATAGAATTTTAGTTTAACAAGTTGAAAATGTTTTGGAAATTGGCTGCACAACAATGTGAATATAGTTAACATTATTGAACTGAACACATAGAAATGGTTAAGAAGGTAAATTTTATGTTATGTGATTTTTAACCACAATAAAAATAAATTTAAAAAATAATATTCAGCTCGTGGTACAAATATGAATGTTAAATAATGTATGTAAAGTGCTATGTTAAAGAGTTATGCCTGAAACATTATAAGTACTCATTAATTGTCAACTATTATTACTGCTTTAGAACTGAATTTCAACTGTGTCTACCATTTTTTCTTTTTCTTTTTTTTGTCTTCTGAATACTGCTGAGGCAATGGATGAATGTTATGCAGATTTTCTTTTATCATGGAAGAGTGTTTCAAGGTTTGCTCCATCTGGGAATGACACTCATGGTAGGCATAACTTATAGCTTAATTCCCACTGTCAGGAACTTCTTCTGGTTCTCACATACTTGGATTATTTTTCCTTTGAGAAAACATTTTGTTTTCTTAAATGTATATAGACAGATGTCAGGGCCAAACAACATGGATGGATCTTGGGAGTATCATGCTAATGATACTCATAAGTCAGATGGAAAAGGTCAAGAACTGTATGATTTCACTCATATGTGGGATATAAAACCAAAAGCAATAAATTAATAAACAAAACAAAACAACAAAGTCATAGATACAGATAACAGAATGGTGGTTGTCAAAGGAGAAGCAGGGTGTGGGAAGAACGAAGGATAAAGAAAGTCAAATACAAGTTTACAGATGGAGACTAGGTTTTGGGTGGTGAGCACACAATAGAGTATACAGATGTGATATTATAAAGTTGTTCACACTTGAATTTTTGCTGTTTAATCATTTCATTTCCATTATGTCTAGGCTACAAAAGTCCCTCTAAACTACATAGAAATATAACTCATAATATGTATTATCTGCTTGGTATTTTTCAAAATCAAATAGTTCAGAATGGGACTTAGAAGTTCATTCCATAAAATTATCTGAATATTATTGTTTATAGTAGTATGTGCACGAAAGATGTTTTCTTTGATTTTAATCTCCACTGGGATATATTATTCTTGACTACATTCAGTCTCTTCACTTATAATTTATGAAAAAAAAAGACAAAAATCAAGGTTAAGGTATTTTTCATGTTTATCTAGATTTAAGAAAAAATTGCAACCATCAAATATAGCTGTGAATTCTATCATGATCTGCTGTTTTTATATGTAATGATAGAATTTGTAGTTTTGTCTTTTTTGCAAACTTACCAAGACTGCTTTTTGCATATGATTGGAATTGCTTTGCAATCCATTCTTGTGTCACTATTTCCATAAAAGTGCATACTAGCCTGTCTAGTCTGTACAGTGCTCTGAGACATAAATCTCCATCTTCAAGGGTGTAATGAGCTATAGATGGGTAATCTAAAATTTCAAGGTGATAAAGCAAGTAAAAAGCTATTCCACAAAATGTTATAATATGCTGTATACCTGAAAAAGAACTCTTATGGAACCCCTTTATCATTGTAGCAGCTTGATTGTAATCATTTTTAAATGATGTGTTTTATCAAAAGGAGTTGATCTCATACTTTATGCAAAATTAGGGTATCCAAATATATCTCCTTGTCTTGTTTTGTCATCAGATGAATGAAAGCTTATCTGCTGCCAGAATGTCTAGAAATTTTTTATACACCTCAACATAAAACAGTTTCTTCTCTTGAAGCTTAGCCCTGAATTACTCAGCTATGATCCATATATTTGATGTTTCATCAAAGTACCAAGCTATAAATACAAGTAATTGACATGTAGCTTTTAAAAACTATATAGCAATTCTAAAAGAGTCTCATTAATTATGACAATATTCTGTTATTTATAAATTTGAATCAATGTGAGAATGTAGTGTTTTTTTCCTTTTAAAATGTTTCCAGAGAAATACTAGGTTTCCTCTATCTCTTTATTCATAATTGGAAAGAATGAAATTATTTCTGTTGGGTTGAGGATGCTACCATTTTGTCATTTTGTAAAATATAATGAGGCAATAAAGGTGACGGATCTACTACGTGTCTAGTCTACTGATCTGGAGTGTATAACTTCAACAAAGAATGTTCCTGTGTCTATAGAATCATAAATTTATTCTGAAAATGTTCACACACTTAACTATGAACACAAGATCCATTCCCGTAAGAAAAGGCAAATCCACACCTTTGCCTAGAGAAAGTTAAATGTACCTATTCCTGAGTTTTAACACTTCCCTCCACATTCAACCTTCTTTTAGTATCAACCACATAAGTTGCAATGTGTCTTTAACCACATTTCAAAGGATGTCTAATTCTCCTATAAATAGCAAAATACCCTCCTCAAGTACCTATGGCTTCTTCTTCTTTTCTTTTTTTTTTTTTATGTCTACACACCACTTAGCCTATTTGCTTAGAACCCAGAATCACCACTAATTTGTCATTTTCCTTCTCTGATTTGGATAAAGATTTAAAATTGCTCTCTGTCCACTCCTGCCCTCCGGCTCTATTAGCAGAGAAATCCTGGCAAGAAAATCCATGTAAGACAATTATCATTCACAAAACTCTCAGACTTTCAGCTGTCACCCAGATTGCCTACTAAACCCTGACTACCTGCTTTGCATATCGCAGCTCCTTGTGTGCCAAATGGCCTAGTTCTGCTCTTCTTTTGCTGTGCTTCTGAATTTGAGCCAGTTGTTTCAGATCCGTTCCTAGAAGAAGGTCTCCACCCTGGTTTCTGACCTTCATTTCCTGATGGGTTGCGTGGATATGAATTTATTCCACACCTCATGCTTACACCTGTTTGGTGGCATGACTATAGGAATAACACATTGGGACTGGACTCAAAATTAATGGTTTTAACATATATTTTATGCACAAAGACAGTGGGATTTTGCTAACCATAAACCACAAGTATTTATAACATGATACTGTATTATGTTTAAAAATAATTATTATAAACTGCATGTTAATAAGCAATGAATAGCTAAATTCCCAACTAATAACATAGATGTTATTTTTTTAAAATATAACTACATATAAAATTATGGTTATTCTTATATTATTAATGAAATCTTTAAATCCCTTATACACTGGGCTTTTAGCAAGGCCTCCATCTAACTAGCCTAATTTAGATACAAATCCCATTTTGTCCTTTTTAAAAGTATCTGCTTTCTTTAATCTCTAACTTCTCTTAACATATTGTTTCATATAATGCTAGATTGCCTATTATTAGAATCATAAAATAGCTATCATTTATTAACATAAACTTGGCAATACTATAATCTTATTTAATTTTCATACCTTTAAGAGATAAGTATTTTAAATGCCATTATGTAACAAGAAGAAGCTATAAAATTAGAGACTGTTTTATCCTAAGTCACCAGGTCAGACTGCAAAGATCATGTTCTTTCTTCTCTCCTATACCCTTTTTTAATAAACCTGGATACCTTATCCCTTTTTTATTGTTTTATACTTATCACATTTATTCATAGAGTGACAACTGCTTCAAATCTCTTTTAGTGCTTATCTATTTATTTGCATACAAGAGAATGTAAATACGAGACTTAATCTTGTGCTTCTGTAAGTATCATTCGCCTTTATTGTTGAAACCCCTTTCAAACATCAACATATTTTGGGTCCTTCATATTGTACCAATACCTCCAATATTTCTAGGATGAGAAAAGATATGGATAAAATCAAATATGTAGTCCACTATACCTTTCTTATTTTTATTGTATTAATCTGAGACATGTACACTCTAAAAGTTTATATATTACTATTTAAATTATATAATTATAAACACTATTATATACATTTGAAATGTATATCACAAATTTTATATACTATATATGTATATGTAAGTACATATAACATTATACATAATTAGTAGTATACATTAACATGTGTGTACATTAAAAAATGCTTTTTTAATTCTGTTTAATTCTGTTAAATTTGCATAATACTCAAAATAATACTATCCTCTCCTGTCTCCCACAAATCTACTTCCTCAACACACACACACACACACACACACACACACACACACACACACAGAGCAGAACCGCAAAAACTATGTTTTTTCTAAGGGTTAACCACTTGGGTATGTTGTAGGTGTGTTTTCCTTAATGAGTCATATGTTTCTCACTATTAGAGTCCACATTATTTGTACTCATGTGCATATCAATGGTCTGGGGTCAGACAGGGAGGGAAGAGGTCAATTGCAGAAGGACTAGAAGAAACTTAGAGTGAGGGATCTGATATACATGTTGACTGTGGTCATTACTATACGATTCTATAACATTATGACAAGATAAATGGAATTTATTGTAAATATATTTAATATTTTAAATTAAAAATGATAGAATGGGAATACAAATATAACTAAGGTAAACAGATATGATATGGTTAAAAAACAAAATTCAGTGGAGTAAATTTGAAGATCTAATTGGCTTTATTAGGAGATTTATTCATCAGGCCTGAAGTGAGATTGGTGGTGTCTCAGTCCGGGCAGCTTAACCAACAACAATTTATTTCTCACGGTTGTTTTTTTGTTTTGTTTTGTTATCTTTAAAAAATTTTTTTCAGTATTATGTTAGTTTCAGGTGTACAACACAGTAATTAAACATTTATAGAACTTACGAAGTGATCACTTCAATAAATCCAGTACCCATCTGACACCATACATAATTATTATGATACTACTGACTATATTCCCCAAGCTATACTCTACACCCCCATGACAATTTTGTAACTATTAATTTGTACTGCTTAATCCCCTCCTCCCTTCACCCATCCCACAACGTCTCCCCCGCAATTCATCAACCATTAAAATGTTCTCTGTATCTGTGAGCTTGTTTGTGTTTTGTTTGTTCATTTATCCTGTTCTCTAGGTTCCATATATAAGTGAAAACATATGGCATTTGTCTTTGTCTGACTTACTCCACTCAGCACGATAGCCTCTAGGTCCATCCATGTTGTTGCAGATGACAAGATTTCATTCTTTGTTAAGGCTGAGTAATATTCCATTGTGTATATGTGCCACCTCTTCTTTATCCATTCATCCACTGATGGACACCCAGGTTACCTCCATATCTTGGCTATTGTAAATAATGCTGCAACGAACACTTGGATTCACATGTCCCTTCCAAGTAGTGTTTCAGGTTTGTTTGGATAAATATCTAGAAGTGGGATTTACTGCATCCTTCTTTGTTATAGTTTTTGTTTTAAAGTCTCTTTTGTCTGGTGTAAGTATTTCTACCCCACCTTTTGTTTGTTTGTTTCCATTTTCATGAAATATCTTTTTCCATCCCTTTGCTTTCAGCCTATGTGTGTCTTTTGATCTCAAGTGAGTCTCTTGTAGGCAGCATACATAAGGGTTATTTCTCACAATTCTTGAGGCTGGGAGATACTAGAACAAGATGCCATCAAGGTGGGTTTTATCCTGAGTCCTCTTCTCTTGGCGTTTAAGTGTACTCACTTGACCTCTTCTTTTGTACCCATGTGGTGAGAGAGAGATGTCAAGCTCTCTGGTGTCTCTTATGAGCACACTAATCCCATCACATTAGTTAGGCTTAACCCTTGTGATTTTCTTTAACCTTAATTATCTCCTTGTAGGCCCTTCCTCCAAATACAGTCTCATTGGGCATTAGGGCTTTAACTTATGAATTTGGAGAAGACATTTTAGTACACAGCAAATGTGTCAAAGGGTATTTTTTCTTGCCATTGTTTAGATTTTCTATCACAATTTTTTTTCCTTTTATCTATCTTTTTTTGGGGGGGGGTAAAATGTATACAAGATAAAATGCAAAACTCGAAAATATTAATTCAATAAGTTTTAAAAAATTGTATACCATCTTTCAACACAGATATAGAACATTTCCATATTCTAGCGATTTCATTCATATCTTATTCTGGGAAATTTACCCCCTTCTAGAGGCAATCACTTTCACACTTAATATAATGTTTTTGACATATAATTGGGTTAGTGTGTGTGTATTTATATCCCATTCCTTTTCATTCAACATAGTGCTATTGAGAATCATTCACGTTGCTATGTACATCAGTGATACATTTTTTCATTGTTAAATATCACTTAATTGTATAAATATATCTCAGTTTGATTTATTTCCTGATTGATGGATACTTGTGTCCAGTTTTTGGCTAGTATAAATGTCTAGTATGACCATTCTAGTACAACATATACTATCATTTCTCTTCGGTAAATACATAGAAGTGAATGTGTAAGTGTTATGTCATAGAAATGTTTCACTTACAAGAAAGTGCCAGTTTTCTAAGACGGTGTACCTTTTGGAAAACTGGCAGTATATGGGTATTTTAGCCACTCCATTTTTTGCCAATATTTGCTATTGGTCGTCTTTAATTTTAGTCATGCTTGTGTATTTTAATTTGTGTTTCTTAATTAATAATGATTAATATCCTTTCGCATGCCTCTTTGTTTCTGTGTATCTTATTTTTTGAAACCTCTATATAAATCTTATGCCTGCTTTTTTGGGTAGTTTTCCTTTTTAATGTTGATCTGTAAGAGTTCATTACATAGACTAGATACAAATTCTTTGTCAGATGAATGTAATGTGAATCTGTTTTTCAGTCTCTGCCTTGTCTATTTTCTTAATAGTGTGTTTTAGTTCAATTTCTTGCATTATCTCTGAAAGCCTGTTTAGATTTTCCTGTGGAGTATTAAATAGTATTAAGATCTTAGCAGCTTCTCAGGAAAACAAAGGGTAGGTGAAGGCAGTGGAGGAGCACGGTTTCACTCCTGGTTGATCTTGGAGATATAGAATCACTTCCGTTCAAGCTGCCATGGCCTTGAACTAAGTGCTGACCTCCTAGGACTGCCCAAGAGACCCTCAACATGAGAAGTATGCAAACATGTTTTTCACTGTTGGATTACTAAAATAAACTTACTAGTTTTAAAACACTGCTTATGAATGGAAATATTTAGTATCACTTGATTGTTGTAACTATACCCTATATATTATCAGAATAAATAAAATGATATGGCAATATGTTTTTCAGTAAGCTTATTCCTTTCCTTCAAGTAACCACAAAGAATAAAAGAATGTGAGGTGTGGACTAGTAAATCACTGGGTTACTAGGGATTTGCTTTAGCCTTAGAGTGACTTTTCATTTTTTTAATCGCTAAACTTTTTCTTAAGTATGGCCCTGGTCACAGCTGGATGTGACCTTTGTGTCCTCCAGGCTGGACTACTGTGCGGAATTCTAATCAAGGTTTCTTGAAGAGATCCTCCTAAATTTCCCAAGTTGCAACCGGAGGAGAACACAGCAGAGAGCTTGTTAACTGCCTCTGGTTGCTAACAACGTGTGCCCTGGGGGAACCGGGAGCGCTATCTCTGAATAGTGCCTCCAGCCACGCAAAATCTCCAAGGTGCTTCATTTGATATTAATGGCTGTATCAAAACTTACTTACTGAAAATCCTCTTTCAGTCACTTAAAGATGGAGAATTTAGAAACATTTTTTTTAAGCCTTTACCCTATTCAGGGCTTTTTCATTTTCCATCTTTTATCCATTTCAATTTGAAAGTCAGGGTCAAGTCAGCCTGAAAAGAAATTTCTCTGTCTCTTTCTGTCTTTCTCTGTCTCTCTCTGTTTGTCTCTCTGTCTCTCTGTCTCTCTGTCTCTCTCTCTCTCTCTCTCTCCTCCCACCCCTCCAAACCTCAGGACTGCTAAGTATTTAAGTTCCTTTTAAGACAAAACAAACAAACCTACTCTTAGAACAATTAACCTTAAATATCCACCTCTTTGAAGTATAAACATACTTACACTTATGTATGTATAATATATAAATATATATGATCTTATGTACAGATAAATGATAAATATTTAATAGTCAAAATTATAGCCTCAAGTGGCAGAAATTAATGATGTTCGTTATAACACATTTTGGCATAGCTAACCCTTTGAAGCTATTTGAAGTCCTAGTATACAGACTATACAGTTAAGTATTTATAGCCTATGCCTTGCTTAGCCCTTCCCTGAATGAGGAGAGCATAAATGCAAAGGAAAGCCTGTTCCCTAACAAATATTTTACAGGGCTGCTAACAAGAAGTTACAGGCACAATGGAATTTTATCTCAGCTCACATCCTTCCTTCACACTCATCGTCTGATGCTAATGAGTACTGCAGTGGCCAAATGTCCGTAGCAAGAGCCAGGAGAATAAGAAACTAGGGTCCTAGAGGATGGAAAATTTTGAATAAATGGTTTTTGAACACTCACATTGTTACTTTGCGTTGTCGTGTATGAGCATACCCATATTCTGTCTGCAACAAAAATATAGCTCGGGTAGTTTATTAATCCAGATTCACAAGGTTGTTAATCTTGTTTGTGCTTTTGTAGTAAACAAAGCATTCTAGCCCACTTATAGACTACCAACTAAATAGTACATCTTTCATACTTTACGTTTGTAAATCAGATCACAGACGGTATGTCTTTAAATCTGTTTTGCAACATTTTTTTTTCATTATTGAGAAAATTGAGGCTTGGAGAAGTTCCATAGTTCTAAATTTTTCAAAACTAGTAAATAGCAAATTATCAATTTCTTAATTTGTACTTATAATAACTATTTATATAAATAAACTATTTATAATATTCATATAATAATAGTGTTACCATTTGGGGGCGATTTGAACTCCAGTGTCACCCCAGCGGCATGGAGGGAATAATGGAAGTGCAATTAACATTTTTCCTCGGTTCTTCCCCTCTGACACTACAAAGAATCACAGGTCAGCGAGATTTAGAAGAGATAAGATTTATTAAAAATATATTTTAGAAGGAGACAGGCCATGCTAAGGAAGGCTGTAGCCCTGTGGAATTTGGGAGGTGAAAAGATAAAAGACAGAATACACTCCAAGGGAGGAGCAGGTTTTCAGCAGAGAGCTGTAACAACCCAGAAGTGGGAAGGTCTGTATTATATTTTGGCCGTAGTGGGTGGTTACAAGAAGTTTCTAGATGATTGGCACATGAGGTCATTTTGATTGACACTTGGCTGCTACATAACACTTTGCCTCATACGCATGTGCTTGCCCAGAATTCAGTCTGTTATAATTAGATTCATGAATTTCCTGGCGTAAGCAGGATATTATAATGATGGTATAATGAGGCTGAGGTTGTGGGCAGGTACTTTCTGCACAAGGGTCTGTGGCCGAACTAAACCAGCTATAGGTTTATGGCCCTCCCGTCCTTTGTCTCCTGGGATGTGGAGGGATTCTTTAACTACCAATGCATGTTCTTTGGGCGATCTCTGGCCTGGGCCTCTATTCCTTATTCCCTTGTCATTCATGTCTGACTAGCTACTTAACAATAGTGCTGAAAGCTAGGTCTTCAACAGTTAAGATATTGGCAAAGAAAAACATCAGGGGTTAGTGGGTTGGGGATTGAGACAACTGTTCATACAATTGTACTGGAAAAGCATGACAAATGGATTTAAATTCCTGGCACTGGTCTGGCAGAGAGTTCATAACTGAAATTTCTAAGAAATGTACATTGTTGAAGTACAGTGGATAGTAGCATCATGAAGCAGGCCTGGTCTCTTCAGATGGAACTGTGAAGGACTGGAGAGGTAGGTAGCCAAGAGTCTGAGCCTCACTGGGTGTTTTAGGGCTCAGAATTTAGGACTCAGTTTGAGCCTAAACTGGTATTAATTGAAAAAAATCAGAAGCAGTTTGTATGGAAACTGACCATGGTGAGTGTCAACGCAAGAAATGTCCAGACCTGTAGGGAATTTTTATGAGTTTATTTGAGCCAAACTGATGACATATGCCGGGGAGCAAGATCTCAAATGTTTCAGAGAATAACAATTTTGCAGCTTCTTTTATGCATTTGAAATTAAGGAGGGCATGTAAGGAAGACTGGCAACGGCAAGGCGGGGGCTGGATTTCCGGACAGTTAAGAAGATTCTGTTCTCTCTTGAGGGTTGATACCCTCCTCGGGAATTATTACTTCTGGCATTTCAAAGGTGTGTTAACCTAGATGCACAGGAACAATGGGCGAGGCTGGCTTAAATCCTTTCACTAAAGAAATTATAGACCTGGGACATGACTATCTACCATGACCTGCCCACTTAGAAATTTATGATCAGATTATCCTGTGAAGTTACTTTCCGTAGAACTCTTTTTTTTAATCTGCAAGGGTTAGGAGAAGGTACTACATATGCTTAGGTATGAATAGTTGGGAAATGAGAGAGGATGGAATTTCAGATATAGTGATGTGGTAGAGACACACCATTTGGTTCTCAATTGTTGCTTCTGACAAGGCCATCAGAAAACTTTGTTGATCAACGTGTATTAGATTTACTACAGTAAAGGAGTCTTAATGGTCTCAGAATGGGAACTTAAGGCAAGGTATTTGTAGAGTATTAGGGACTGAGCTGCGTGATTTTTTCTTTTTATTAAATTTATTGAGGTGACATTAGTTAATAAAATTATGTAGGTTTCAAGTGTACAATGCTATAACACATTTGTGTATTATATTGTATGTTCACTACCCAAAGTCAAATCTCTTTCCTTCACCATATATTTGACCCTTTTTACCCTTTTCTACCTCCCCCCACCCCCTTCCTTCTGGTAACCACTATACTGTTGTCTGTGTCTATGAATTTTTATTTATTTGTCTTGTTGGTTCGTTGCTTTTAGTTTTAAATCCCAGATATTAGTGAAATAATATGGTTCTTGTCATCTGACTTATTTCAGTTAGCATGATAATCTAAAGGGCCATCCACGTTGCTGCAAATGGCAGTATTTCATCTTTTCTAATGACTGAGTAATATTCCATTGTATATATGTACCACATCTTTTTTATCCAATCATCTATCCAAGGACACTTTGGTTGTTTTCATGTCTTGGTCACCATGAATAATGCTACAATGAACATAGGAGTATATATAACTTTACAAATAAATGTTTTCAAATTTGAAGGTAGGTACCCTGAAGAAGGATTGCTAGGTCATATGGTAATTCTATTCTTAATTTTTTGAGGAACCTCCATACTGTTTTCCATAGTGGCTATACCAATTTACGTTCTTATCGGCAGTAAATAAGGGGTCCTTTTTCCCCCAACCTCTTCAACATGTGTTATTACTTGTCTTGTTGATAATAGCCATTCTAACAGATGTGAGGTGGTATCTCCTTGTGGTTTTGATCTGCATTTCCATAATAGCTAGTGAAGTTGAGCATCTTTTCATATATCTGTTGGCCATTTGTATTGAACTTGGTGATTTTAAGAGAGTTTAGTAAGACTAGAAATTACTCAGAATTTGGTAGTATTTAAAACATCGTAATCTTGAATTGGTGGGCACATATCGGCAAAGATCTTGAAGCAAATCTTGATTAAGAAGCTGTTAACATTGATAAGTAATCCATTTAATTGGTTCATACTCTTGTCTTCTAGGAGATATTTCCTGAGCAAACAACTAAATTAATTTTGCTTGGCTCCAGTGTAGTTTAACATTAAGACAGGGAATTATCTTGTGTTCAGTTCCTGTAACTTAGAAGAGTTGAATTCTAATGGTGCTGTGTGTGTGTGTGTGTGTGTGTGTGTGTGTGTGTGTGAGAGAGAGAGAGAGAGAGAGAGAGACATTGAGAGGTACAGAGAGAGAACAGTCCCCTCCCTTAACAGATGAAAAATAGAATATGTCATTCAATAGTACCTAGAAGTGATGTTATTTTAACCCATAAATAAAGAGCATTTGACATAACGCAGCTGAGTCCAGAACCAGTAATAATAGAGACCAGGTAATTCTCAATTTTGTGTTCTGAGAAGTATTGTCAGGATATGACTAAAAGAAAAAAAAAGAAACAAACAAACAAAACGAATACAAAAACAGAGTTATAGAAACAAAGACAAAGGGCTGATTACTAGAAGGGACAGGGTAGAGGAATGAGTGAAATGAGGAAGGGAATATAGACAATAATATTGCGATAAGTTTACATGGTGACGGACGATTACTAGAGTTAGTGGGGTGATCACACTATAAGGTATAAAAATGTCGAACCATGATATTGTACACCTGTAACTAATATATCCAAGATTGTATACCAGCTATACATAAATAAAATAATAAATTTTTAAAAATCTACAGGTAATGAAAAATTCAGTTTTCATCATTAACTTCAACTGTTGCCAGACAGTTGACCAGGGTCTTGTCAACATCGCAAGAAAGAATTCACGAACAGACAGCAAAGGTGATAAAGCAGCAGATCAAGTTTATTAGAAGCAAAAGTACACTATTAAAAGGGAAAGTCCACTCTCAGAAAGGAGGGTGGGCAAGCTGAGAGGGTGCCGTTTCTCTTGTGGGGTTGGGGCTTTATCTATTGACCTAAGGGTCAAAATATTCATGATTTTGGCTGGTCTCTTTGTAGAAAGGAGGTGGTTTTCTTGAATTTAGGGACACACCCCTCTTCTTGCCATGTTTGGTTTTTACGGAACTGCATGGCATTAGATGCATGATGGGTACAGCCTTAACCTGTCAATTTATTATAATACCCATATAATTAGGGAAGAATTAGGTTAAGAGTGAACGGGGTTTGATCTGAAAGTGTCTTTTTGTGGAAAAGACCACTATATCTCTGGGTCAGGATGTTGTGAGTTCTGAGCTCCTCTAAGGGCCTATGAGGGCTCCTTGCAATCACATCTGTATCCTGAGGGTTTCTCTCTTTCCTGCTCACATCTGGCTGTCTGCCTACTCTAACACAGCCACTTTCCTTTTCAAGCCTTTAATAACTAATTTGCATGTTATCCTAAATCACAATATTTGGGAACGAAAGAAACTTTGGGAAAAATCTAGTCTAGTTGTTTTAAAACTGTTTTTTTAAGGCTTCACAGATGTAGCCTTTGTACTGATGAGAAGGCAGGTTTCTAGACTTACTCTAGAACCCAGAGCAAGTCTCCTTTATCTGCCTTACATATAGGGGTTTACTATAAATTTTTTTAGGTAATGTTTTTTTTTTTAAGGATACAACTGCTTTTTTAAAAATTAAACACACAGTTTTTAAAAAAGAACAATGAACCATTTTCCCCAAATCCCCAACTCTCTGCCCCCCTTTCTCTAGGAGCAAAAGCAGCAAAAGGAGGAAAGTACTAAATGCTATTCTAAGGCAGAAATGGAATCCCAGATGATTGTCTGAGAAATATGGAAACGACTGCATATATTTGTTATGCAAATAGAATGTAAATATATAGATGTGGTCATAAACACAAACCATATGTGTAAGTGAATGTCACTGATCACTGTGAGTGCTCTCTCTCCACAAGATGCAGATCTTCAGACTCACAGATACGTAAAAAGAATCCACCTGTGAATCTTTTATCATATCCATTTTTTGCCTTATTCTCTGCATCAGATGTGATCAGAGTGGCTAATCAGTGTTCTGTTTAATCAAGTATTCTGATTAATAGTAGCTATACATATTTTGCAGATAATTAAATTTTCAAACATTAAAATTCAAGTAAATACCTTCAACATTAAGCCTATATCAAACAAAATATAATTTTTCTTTGTTGAATCAACAACCCTAATACTTCAGGGTTATTATGATGAGCTTCATGATCATCTTATTGCTGAATTGCAAATGGGCCTATCCACTGAGTTCCCCAAGCTCCAGAATACCCATGATGGGCAGATTGTGCATAAAAGAAAAAGAAGGAGAAAGAAATTTCCCTTTCTGCACATCCTACACAGGGTATTCTGTTTCTGTTTATAAATTTTACACACTTACAAATGTTCATTTTGGATTGTAAATAAAGACTGAAGAAAAAGCAGCCCATAACATCTTGATAGTTAAAACAGATGGTGTTAACCGTGTGAGAATGCTTAGAATACAGAAAAATAAATTGTTACATAGTGAGGGCTCTAATACATATGCTTGGTATAATGCAAATCAATTAATTCTTGTAGTTTTTAAAACAGTATCTATTGAAAATTTTAGTTACTAAGAATTGGGGAATTATACAACAAAATTAAGTCATAAGGAAGTAAAATTAAATATTCATTCCAAATGTAAACAAAACAATAGAATTTAGTAATACTCAGTCTTTAAATATTTTTGAAGCTAAATTTTAAAAGCAATATGATATTTAAAGCAGACAAATATTATTAAAACTATAATTTTATTTGAAAAGCAAAATTTTCCTATAGTTAAACTATAAGCTGTTAGGAAAACCTCAAGGCAAAAATATTATTCAAAACTAGTTTCTCCTATGAGAATAATAGTAATAAAGTTTAAAGGTTGGGAAAAAAAGAGTTATACATATGTCATTATTTTCAAAAATTAAAAACAAAATTCTGATAGAGTTTTGTAAATTGCAAAATAAACTTGTGTACAAGGATATGTGTACATTTGCGTGTGCGTATACAAATTTTTGTGCATACGTCTAACGGTGGAGAAAAGGTAAAAGAAGGAGTTCCTTTTTCTGTACCTTAAAAATTGTCCAAAATTACTTATTTACTCAAAGAATGTTTACTGCATGCCCACATTGTGTCAAGCACTATACTCAGAACTAGTATATGACAATAGTCAGTGTCATGAAATCAGGTATCAGAGAAAGCCAGATTGCCTTGTGATTCTGGAGGCCTTTGTGTCTCTATATGTCCCTTTTTATCCACCAGTCATTGCTACAGTTAAATACTTAAAATTAATACAAAATTTTAATGGTTTTAGAAACAGGTTACCCAGACACTTTTTCCATCATCCTCCAGGTAAACTGTCAATAGAAAGACTGAATCTTCTCTGCATGTAAACTCAACTTATAAAGTCCATGATGGAACTTGAGATCTTGTTAGTCATTTTGGTATAGACCCTTGCTCTTTAAAAATTTTGCTCATATATCTTCTTAAAAAGATTTTTGAAACTATGTGCCCCCAAATGAATTTTATTTTTGAATCCCCAATTTTTATTACATGTTAGTTGTAATATATAATTTCTTTAGAATTATAAATAAATGTGTTTAATGGCCCCTATCTACTACGGAGAATTGACACCCACTGTCTTAACATTTTAAAATACACATGATCAATATTTCTCTTAATGGTCAGAAATTTTACATAATTTTTTCTTCTTTAACTCATATTTCCATTCCACTTCCTTTACAGGCTTAATGTAGTATTACTGCAGTACATTTTATTCTTAGGTATTTTTGGTTGATCAGTTTCTCATTGTCACTGTGTTACCTAACTATAGGGGTCCTTATTCACTGATATGTGTTCTTTTTTAATTCTCTAAAAATAAAGTATGTTGATTTTTTTTTTAATTTCCCAAATTTGTATGACCATAAGACCCTAAGATTAAAAAAAAAAAAAATCTTTAGAGGTGGAGCTATAATTACAGCAATCATTAGTACACGATTAAAAAAATGATAATTATATTATATATTATGCTAATCATAGAATAAAAACAAATTTTATTGAAAATTAGTTTATGATAACTGGGCTTTTAATCATTAAGTAATATGTCATTAATTAGTAAAATCAATTACCAGAATATGAAAGAGTTCAGCAGCTATTCTGTCCCTCTCTAATTTCCACCTTCAGTTGTGAGATATGAGAAATCTTGCTTGCATAAAGAAGTTGATGGGTCTGGAAAGAGTTTTACAGCTACCAAATTTTGAACTACCAAATTATATGCCAAATATCACCTGCATATCTTTCATCAGACTTTATTTTAATTATCTGTTAGTGGATAATGGTTCGCCCTTTAATTCTGTAGGGAAGAATAAAGTAAAAATACCTGATTTGGAACTTAAATGTTACATCAAACTCACTCACTTTTTTAAAACTAACACTTACTTTAGTGCCTCCAAGATTTTTTTTTTTAATCCTTTAAGAGACATCCTTATCTTTTGTGCAATATGAGATGAAAACCCAGTTTGGAAACCAGCAGCCTTGTCTATGTAACTGTTCTTTGTCCTTTTTCTATGGATGTGCTGAGAATGTGTCCCTTATATCGGCACCATTAACCCCATCTTTTCCAATATGTGCAATAGCAATGAGAATATGATTATGACGGAAATAAAAAAGAGACAGCAGAAGAAATAAAAGAGTGTTCAGAGCCTGATGGATATGATATGAGATAAACAAGATAAAACATTCCAAAGTAGGAACCATTCTGAAAGGAAAAATATGAATCATTCAAGAAAATGACTGTGCTTCATTATAAAATATCTGGAACAAAATCTTTAAATTCTGTAGTGATTTAGAACTTATGAACAGTCTTTTAGAGCCTAAACTGCTATCAGTAGAAAAGCTTCTGAATAACCAAAAAGGCAATAGAAAGTAGGAAGTAACGAACTGTTCATTAATAGCCAGTGCTCATGATTCCCAAGATTCAACTCTTAAATAATCTGAACTGATTATTTCCATTAGCCTAGGGCTAATGGGCTTCTACCATTTCTCAAACTTAAATCCTAATACTAACTAGTACCAATCACTCCCAAGCATCTAACAACTTCTGTGAGAGAAGGAAGATAATAAGCTGGTTCAAACTGTGCCCGATGAGACTGATTTGGGCTTAGTTTTCCCCATCTGCCATGTGAGCATGGAGGAAGACTGTGAGGTCACCATACTCATCTTGACATTATTTAATGCAGAATAATCCTGCCAACATAAAGTTGGTCTAACGAGTATTCAGAATATGACTGTCAGGTGAGAAGTTGTAGAGAGAATCCCTCCACCCATAATGCAAGAGAGTAGATGCAAAGAATGACCAACCCCAATCCATTCCAAGCATTATATCTGGCTGTCCAATGTGGTAATTGGTAGCCATGTGTGGCTATTTAAACTTAAATTAATGAAAAGTAAATAAAATTAAATTTTCACTTCTTTAATTATACCAACTGCAGTTCAATTGCTTAATAGCTGCATGTGGATAGTGGGTGTCACTTTGGACAGTGCAGAGGTAGAACCCATCCAGGAAGTTTGCATTAGACAATCATCAAATAGATAGAAAGCCAGTCTCTAATTTTTGTTATAACAGACACATAGGTCCTTTGTGATATAAATATTATATTAATAATATACATATTATGTGACTCATCTCTAATAGAAAAAATAAACTTTTTATTTGAATGGATATTAGAATCTTTAAAAGCACACGAATATGATTTGATACATGGAAAGACAGGATTTTGTAATTTCATGCTAATGGCCTGCGAGTTAATAAACTACCCAAATTGAACAATTTACACCTTTACAAATAAGAAAAGATCAGATTTCTCATGTTTAAACCAATCTCATTATATAAAAACAATTGGTACTTAGGCATTCCTCTAATATTGAAAAATAGTCAATTAAAGCAGATCATTATATGAATAATAACTTTAATATTGACTTTAAGACTTTAAAAAGATACATTGTATTACATCTTGCTAAACATAAATATATAAATTTTTAAAAATCAAACTTTATATATTTACATATTTTAAGTGCACATTTTGAAGAGTTTCGACAAATGTGTGGCTATGTAGCCATACCAGGATCAGATTATAAAATAGTTCCGTTATCCTAAAAGTTCCAATGAGCCCCTTTGCAACCATTCCCACCCCAACACCAGTCCCTGGAGACCATTGATCTGCTTTATAGTGCTGTAGATTAAATTATATGGAAAAACTGGAGTTTCATGTATTTGGAATCATACAGTATGTATTCTTTTGTTCTTCCATTCAGCATATTTTAAAGAATAATCCATGTTGTTTTGTGTATTAATAAGCAATGGCTTTTGATACTGATTAGTGTTACATTGTATACCATTGTACACCATAAGTCTGTTTAATCATTGACAAGATAATTGATGGAGGGTAGTTTCCAGTTTCTGACTCTTATGAATAAAACTGTTGTGAATATTTGCACACAAATTTTTAAGGACATATGTTTTCATAACTCTTGGATAAATAAGAGTTGAAGTTCAGAATTATGTGATGTTTAACTTTAAAGAATATTCCAAGGTATTTTAAAAATAAGTTGTACCAGTTTCATTTCAACAACAATATACATGACTTGTGTGCAGTAGTATCTCCTCTAGTTTTAATTTGCAATTCCCTGATAACAAAAGAAGAATATTTTCAATTTTCAAGTGCTTACTGGCTATTTGTATACCTCCTATGATGTATGTGTTGAAATTTTTTATTGGGTTGTTTATCTTCTCATTCAGTCATATTTGTTTTCTATATAGTCTTTACACAGTCTGGATATAAATTATATATATTTATTGTGTAAATATTTTCTCCCAGATTGTAGTCTGTGTGTTCATTTTCTTATAAGTGTCTTTCAAAGAGCAACCTTACAGAGTGTCGAGTACTCAGCCTGGCACCATCTTGTTCCTCCTTGATGCTGGATCATGGAGGCTCTCTAGTAATTATTAGAATCAATTCTGAATAAATTATAGCTATTCTACATAATATTGTCTATATCAGTTAAGAAGATGTTACAATGAATGTTTAAGAAACTTTCTCTAAAACAAAATAGTTCTATAAAATATTGTTCCTTATCCAGTTTCCTGAAATTTGGTACTTAAATAGAATTCCCTGTATACTTTTAAATCATTACATTCTCATAATTGTGTCAGTTTCATAATTCTTCATCACAAAAGAATTATAAGTGACTTATAGTCATAAGTTCACCATCAAAGACAATCATACCTTACAGTGAAATTACAGTAAGGTATAGCAGACACTAGCTTTAAAACATTCTTTATTTCACATCATATTAAAGTACAATAACAACTTACAAAATATTTAGTTTTTCTTAGACTTCGTTGAAATTCAAGCCTTACTAAAACTAATTGCTTATAAATATTTTCAAAGCACCAGTTTTTAAGGATGGCCATACTCTATAACTGTTCAAATTCATTAAGAAGATATTAAGATCTCTTTTACAGAAGTAATTAAACTCGGTTCTCACTTGCATACATTTCTTTTGCAAGATTAATTAAGATTTGATAGCAGAATACTTTTTGGATAGGCTTAATCAACTCTATATGGTTACCCAGGGACAAGGCTCTGAGCACACGTGAACAAAATCAATAGCTTCCTATCTTGTGCGATTTGAAATGTACAGAGAAACACACACACACTCCTCCCACATTGACTCTACCAAGGAGTTGCAGTCCAGATACTATGTACAAATTCAGTTAAAGAATGAAAGCTATTTTTGTGAGATATAAATGTTGTCTGAGAAAGTATCAGTTTAAGTCATTTTTTAACCATCTACTTATTTTTACATTGATTAATTAATCACTTGGCAAGACCTCTGAAACTCACTCTTAAGAGTAATAAGTTTTGATAAGGGTGGAAAGTGACCAGAGTATAGTGGAACAGGCATCTTTGGGCATTGTAGCCATGAAGGCTAAGGAGTCAGGGGCACCTTCAGAATACTTATCAGACAGAAAGAACAGAAAAAAATAATACAGAAGGATGGGAATAGGGACTTAAAAGTAAATTTCTCATGCTTCAAAACTGGGACATATTTTGCCATTGCACAGATGTCGCAGAATCTTTTAGAGTTGTTCATGAATTCACATTTTCAGTCTATATGTATATAGGTCAATAATAGTTGAGCAGTTTGATATAGCATTTACATACATCATATTCGATGTTGCATTTATCCCACATTTGAATTGATGAAATTGCCAGGTTGCAAAACAGATACCAGTTTGCTATTTCACACAGCAGGCTGGATGCCCAGACTCTGCTGTATACAGGAGCCTCCTGATTCATCTCTATATTACACAGGTATTCTTATGTGCTTGAGGTCAATTAACACAGAAGTGTTTGGCACTTATCCTTTATCAATGGCATATATATTTCAGTATCTGGATGAAGAAGAATGAGACAAATAAGTCCAAAGTTTGTTTTTAATATCATTTTTTTTCCCAACCACATTATTTTTCCTCTTCGTGCTCTGCAGAAAGTTAAGAATGTGGCCTTTGGAGCAAAGGAAGGGCAAGGAGATGCTGCCATGTCTGTCTCATCTTCTTCCTCACAGTGTGACTAAGAAGAGATTCAAGCCATATTGACTACTGTCAGGACTGCCTCATGTGAAATAATTTCACCAAAAGCATTAACATGCACAAGCTGACTACTCAACACTCCTTCCAGGCCATGTCCTCTCTGCATAGTAAAATCAAAGCAATTAAAGTCACTGTCACATTCAAGGTATGTGTTGTTCTGAGATGGTTGAGGACCAGTTTGTCTTCTCCCAGCATCACAGAACGTAAAGTCATGAATTTTTTGTGGAAGGTAGAGTACTTAGCATGATTCGGTAATGATGTTGGTCATTCTTATAAGTTCATGTAAATTATAAAGCATTTTACATTTGAATTGTATCATACAGTCAGAAAAAAAAAGAACAATGTTTCTTATCATCTGTTCCGGAAAGCAGATTCTTATTATCTGCAAAGTGAATAATAGGAATAGGATACTTTAAATCACTGGAAGAGAATGGAAAACTCAAGGAAACTTGTTAATCTGTAGACACTTCCTAAAGCACCAATGCAAGCTACTGTTTACAAACTTAAAACAAAAATGCCTAAAATGTACTCTTCTCAGCCTGGGTATTCAATTTTCAGAATCGATGGGAGTTTTCTTTCAGGGTAGGGCCCTAAATCAACAGAGCAAATGTTATTCATAGAACAACAAGGACAACATAAAGCTGTCAGCTGTACAAGCAAACCTTCATGCCAGTAAAGCTGCCAGGCAATCTACCAATGAATATTTATATGTAAAAATACCCTCTGGGAACTCTTATTAAGTGTATATAATTCTCAATATGCTGTAGCCTCATAGACACTGCCACTTGGACTCAAAACTTGATCGCATAGATCTGCTCCATCCTGACATGAAGTTATCAGCCCAATTGCATTAGTCCACCCATAGATCTGCTCATTTGTCTTCCTTTCTATGACACTCTTCTGGCTGCTTAACAGAGCTGTGCCAAATTTTATCGTTAATATTTTTAATTTTGTATTTACTGTGTATTATTTTGCTCTTAAGAGTTTATGTTGATTATTACTTTATTGTCATAGCAATCTTATTAGATAGATTTGGTTAATAAACTCACTCTATAGAGAAAGAGGATGAACAGCAAATTGAATAACTTTCCCAAAGTCACACAGTTTATAGGTATGAATCTGGGTATAGGACCAAGGATTATTTGATCTAAACGACCATGCTTTGCTGCCTCTTTAGTACCACCCCATTATGGACCAAAGACAAGCGACAGTTGACATGTTAGTGTACTATATTCTAAGATCCTTACTGAATATGAGCGTTATTTATTCATCTGATAATAGACTCAAAAGATATGTCTAAGAGAGACTGCCTGAAAAAGAGGCAATATTGTGTTTCTTAGGGATAAAGATATTACATGTTTTTCTAATAAGGATGAAAATAGAATAGTTTTTAAAAACTATTCTGAATAAAAAAATGAAAGAATAGGGTTTCAGTCCAACATGTAACAAGCTTGAAAGTCACCACTACATCCTAAACAAGTAAAAACCTGAGCAAACTGAAAATTTTGCAATTCTTCTAAGATGTGTAAGAAAAATGAAGTCACAGGGCAACCTGCTGCCCCCCAAACTGGAGCAAACCACAGGCAAATACAAAGAATCACAATGACTGGAGCAGAAACTTATGGAAAGGAACCTGTGCTAGGATAGGGAAACCTGAGCTGTAATTAATGAATTGCTAATGGCTCAGTGTAGACATCTCCAAGATTTAAAAACTCCAGGGAACCCAGTAATAGGAAGACCTTACACTTTGTTACTTTTACCTCCAGGATCTCTCCTAGGTCTTCAGAGAATATAGAGAAAAATCTCCTGTACTTTGGCAAGAAGAGGGAGAAAAGGACACCTTTAAATATGCCAGACCATTCTGTTCTTCTTAACAAGGCCTGCCCTCGGGAGAAACTTTAACCAGAACCTAAGCTGCAGGGGTATTATCAGAGCTTAACTAAAGTAGGAAAAGGTAAATACGGAACTCCAGCCAGCTCGGCCTTCCTGTCTCACCTAAGCCTAAGGGGCAGGGGACTGATAAGCACCTGAGAAGTTCATAGTCCTGAAGCACAGGCTTACTAAAAGACTGAGACCTAATCACAGGCTTATAGAATAATTCCCCTCCCCCACATCACTAAAGCTATTTACTTACAGCAGTTCCTTTTATCCAGTACATCCTGCCTGGCTAGCAAGAAAATATTACAAGGCAAAACATAAAATTTGAAGAGAGAAAATATAAGAACCAGAGTTAGATATGACTAGAATGTTGGAATTATTAAACCAGGAATTTAAAATAATAATGATTAATACGCTAAGGGCTCTAATGGATAAAATGGACAGCATGCAAGAACAGCTGGGTGATGTAAGTACAGAGATGGAAATTCTAAGAAAGAACCAAAGAGAAATGCTAGAGACCAAAAATACTGTCACAGAAATAAAGAATCACTTTAACAACCTGTATTAAACTGCAAATGGATGAGGAAAGAATATCTGAGCTTAAGGATATCTGAATAGATACCACCAAAACTGAAAAGCAAACAGAAAAAAAAAGACTAAAAAATACCCTCAGAATATTCAAGAACTGTAGGACAATTACAAAAGGTATAACACACATGTAATGAAAGTACTAGTAAAGAATGGAACAAAATAAATATTTGAAAAAATTTACTAGTTCCCCAAGTTTGCCAAATTAATGTTAAACACCAGACCACAGATCCAGGAAGCCCAGAGAAAAATCAAGCAGATGAATAGCCAAAATCAACAAATAAATAAACAAATAAGCAACCACAGCACCTAGGTATATCATTTTCAAACTACAGAAGATCAAAGATAAAGAAAAAAAATTCTGAAAGAAACCAGAGAGAAAAAATACAACTTAACTTTAGGGGAACTAAGAAAATAAAAGTTACTCCAACTTCTTAGAAACCATGTATACAAGAAGAGAGTGAAGTAAAATAGTGTTGAAAAACACCAACCTAGAATTCTCTACTCTATGAAATTATCTTCCAAAAGTGCTTTCCAGCAAACAAAATTTGAAGGAATTCGTTGCCAGTAGACTTATCTTGAGAGAAATGTTAAAAGATCTTTAGAGAGAAGGTAAATGATGTTGGTCAAAACTCAGATCTTCATAAAGAAAGAAAGAACATTGAAGAAAAAATAATTTATGGTAAAAAGATAAAATTAAAAGTTTTATTTTCCTTTTGTTTGATTATTCTAACAGATAACAATTATGGCCCTGAAGAATAAGCTTTATAGGAAATGAAATTGAAAATGAAATGGAAAAGCATACAGAGGTTAAAAAGATTAAACTGATAATAATAAAGACACTGGATGACAGATAGCCAGACTTATACATAACAGGTGTCCCTAAAGAAGAAAACTAAATGAATGGAAAAGAAATTTTCAAAAGTACAATTAGATAAAAAAAATTTTTGAACTCAGATTTAGAAAATTGAAAGAATGCAACATGTTCAAAGAAAAAAACTGATATAGTTAAATCAAACCAAGGTATAAATTAATAAAAATATGGAGCTTCAGAGATTAAAAATATTCTTTGAACATCTAGACAAAGATATTAAATCACCTAAGGGGAAAATCATATTTTTTGTAAAGAAATGGAAAATGGTAGAATAATTATTACAAAGTCCTTAAAGAAAGAAAGAGCCCTTCAGAATTTTATATCAAAACAATAAGGAAAAGGATAACAGACATTATTTTTACTCATTCAAGATGCCATGAAATATAGTGATCATAAATCCTTCTAAAAAAGACCTGCAAGAGAACAAACCACCTAAATAGATGAATGAAAAAGCTGTGCCGAATAACTCGTAGTGAGTATTGAATTTATTTAAATATAGGATTAAACTTAAATATTAGTGGGAATTTCTATATATACATATATATATATACACACACACACGCACGTGTCACATATACATAAATTATATATACATAACAGAAGATAAAATTTATAATTTATGAAATTATAACGTTTTATAGTTTATATTCTGAAATTATAGAAAGGGTGAGAGGGCTGAAGCGTAAGAACAGAATAGCAAAAATATAGCATTTAGAATTGATAAGTTGACCATTATAAATATAAATATGTATTATAAAAATAAAGGAAACCACTAGTGGACTAAAAACGTAACAGTCTCAGAATATAACAAATTAGCCTGAGAAGGAGAAAAAAGGGAGATGGTAGAGAGTGGAATTATACTAATTATATCAGTATGATCAGTATGCAGACTGAAGAATCAATGCATAATCACTGAAAATGAAGATTATACGCTATAATATACCTGTTATAAAGTTAACCACAAAAAAGACAAACCAAAATTTTCTAAAGGGGCATATAAGCATGAAACAAAGCAATGCAAACACTATCCAGTAGTGAAAGAAAGAAGAAAAGGAAGAAGAGAAAGGAGAGAAAAACAACAAAAAAAGGAACAAGTAAAAACCTGAACAAGTAAACAACAAGCAAGAAACAACATGTAAAAAAGGATGACAAAAAAAAAAAAGAGAATAATACTTAGGCCAAATGTATATGTAATAAAAAAGAATTGATACATTAGGTAAATTCATTTTATAATATATAAATGTTCAGAGTTAGCTTAGCTCACATAGCAAAACCAAACTATGTGTTTGTGTAAGAGGGAGCGTCAGAACATGTGGACGCAAACACTGTAATGTCATCCTGTGAATATAAAATAAAATATGAATTGTCAGGCAAACTCACAGGCCAAGGAGAACCAAAGTGTATCAAACCTCATCCTATTGCTATGCTGTGGTAAGGAATATAACTGGATTTGACACTCCACAGAAAGTAACACTTTCATATTTATAGAGGAAAGAAGGAAGGAATAGTGGGGAGCTCCTAATCCAGGAATTGATCTTATTCTGGGGGGCTACAGAACTCTGCTCTGACATCAACTTGTTTGTTTAATCAGATAAATTAAGCATTAGAAAATAGAAGCACATTTTTTTTTTTAACTCATTAAACTAACCGAGATTTGCTGAGCCAGCTTCTTGCTTAACTACCTAACCATGGAAGGTAATGAGCTTTCAGGATATCTGGGCTTGTCTCCTCTCAAACGTATCTAAAGTAAAATTAGCCAAAATAGTTAAAAGTCAAAGGATGGGCCTAATGAACAGATACTGAGGGCAAGGTCAAATACTAACAACCTTGGTATAATACCAAGGTTCAAACTCAGGGCAAAACACATTAGGAAGCCCTGTTCTCTGGAAATGATAATGATGATGATAATGATGATGGTGATGAGAAGCTCTAAAAATGTAAAAATATTTAGAAACTTTATGTCTCAGTTGTGTTTGCAAATTTTATATAAGGCATGTAGGTAAAACAAAAAATGCCTGTCATGTAGTAATTGCTGTATAGGTGCTAGCTTTTAATATAAATGGATGATGATATTGATGATTATCACTATGAGGGAGTTGGGTTGGCAGCTCTTTTGTAACTTCTCATTTTTGTTAGGGATTAGAAGCATTTTGATAATTTTTCCAGAATCTTGAATGTGCCCCCAAACAGAATCCAGCCCTGAGCAGCCTGTTGTTGGACAAGAGTTTGTGGGCTAAAACAAAGAAATCGGCAGTAAATTAAATTTTCCTCCTTCACTGTATTTTAATTATCTAATCCAAGTATTTTTTAGTTATACATACATATCATTTTAGATAAGATTTCATGCATTAAGCAAGCACTATGAGGGCAATGACAATTTATGTTTCATCTTTTTATCTCCAACACTTAACCCAGCATCCACTGGAAGGAAAGAAATGTTAAATGTACAGTTAATAACGAATAACATTTTAGTAAAAAGAATAACCATTCCAACCTGAGAAAAACATTTGCTGTTCATAAAGAAGATATTGACATGTTTTTCCTACTAGTTTAAACTCTGCAAAAGAATCCATGTGGGGAAAAGTGAGGCAATAATCGCCATAAAAATCAACCACAGGGTGTGACTCCCCAGTCTCCCAGCTCTCACTACGCCATAATGTAAACAGTGAGCCAGGGATTCAGAAAGCTAGATGCCTTCATGTCTTTTTCTCACTCTATTCATTTCACCTATTACAGTTCCAGCCACCTAGAAAGAGCCTGGTGAATATTAATACGAACAAATGGAAAAAGGAATAAATGCTGACATTGGCGCATGCAATTCTCAGTCTCAAAATGGGTTAATGTGTCATCGACACTGTCACATAAGAGGCTATTTTTCTAATTAACTCAGCTTTGGACATACTTCTAACTAATAGTTAAAATGAAAATTTGCATTAAACCCATAAATAAAATCAAGCTTTTTATCTTCCTTTATATACTGTGAAATCCACTTGTTTGATTGAATTATCCCCCTACTTTAGATTGTTTCATAGTTCCCTAAGGCCTTTACCCCTTGACCTGTCCCCAAAGGTCATCGTCCTGTGACAGGGCCTCTGCTCACCTCTCTGCCTTCTCTCAGTTCTCCAAGCTCACCTTTAGTCCTTGCCACTGGCTGGAATGAAAACAAAAATTTATAGAGTGGGTGAATGAATAAGTTGACTACTAAGAATTCAATTCTCTGTTTAAAAAATAAAATCGTTCATTCTTTAGGTTTTTTAAATGCCTATATCTTGAGTTTTACTTATTAACCATTTTGTCATGCATAAACCAGTTTGGGATTTCTTTTCTTTTAAGGTTAGTATTGCAAACCCCAATTCTAGTTCATTATATCGTCAGGCAATAACCTCTCTTCTTTACAACCTTACACTGTGAGTGAGTGATATTTCAGTGCAATTATCAGGAAATGTGAGAGAAAGAGGTAACTGTCTGATTGGGCAGCAGCTTGGAAAGGAAGGAGTCCCTTGGGATTGTGACTGTGATAAAGCTTCTCTGGAATGCTGCTTAGCTCACATTGCAAAGGATTTAATTGTGCAACTTTCTTTAGTGTTTTTAGAGCAGAAATATGTGAATAATTAGGACACCAAAATACGGAAACAGAAACATTTTGACTTAAACCTCCCATTTAGAGGTAGAAGTGAGTTAATTCTGAAAAGCACTGGAATGCATTTTGTGGCATTTATTAAGATAAACACCCTTAATTAAAGCTTGAAATATAGAATACTCTATTAATTGCCATAAATTAAAGCAAATTTACTGCATTTTTATTGTGACAAAATACTCAGCAAGTGCCAGTCTTGTGGAATTGACCTCAGGTTGTAATTCAATGAGCTTACTTTTGCTCGTTTCATTTTAATTGCTATTCTAATTGTAAGAAGGAAATATCGTGTATATAAATGAGGCCAAAGAACATGTATTGGTTAAAGCTTAGGTTATAGAACCTAAATGATTAAGCTCTAGAATGAGATATGAACGTATCTCTGTATCTAAATGCTTGAACTTGATACTAGCAAGATGGCTTAACAACTGTCCAAATAACAAAACCTCACTTATCTTGCTTTTATCAGAGTATAGATCTTATTCCACCCTGATTTCCACTTACTTATGTATTGTTGAGACTAACAGGCTATTTAAGTTGAGAATCATCAAAGCTATTTTTTTTTCTGGTTATAGGAAGTAGATAAGTGAGTTTAGATGGTAAGAATAATATTAGCAGGAAGAGCATCACTTAATATTTATTGAGCACAAACCATGTGACACTTATCCAAGACTTTTATGTGTACTAACTTATTTTTCTGGTTATGTTATTCTCACAACAATCCCTTGAAGTATATATTATTATTATTTTCTATACAAATAAATTGTCTCCTAATTTGCCCAAGGTCAAAGGTCGGACTCAAGAGTCTGCCCTCTTAACCACTACACTGTAATTATATCAGCATATACATGGTTGAAATGGCCATGAGAAGCTAATTTACCACAGGCAAGTTCATAAAAGAATGATTTGTAATCCAGGTGCTAATTCATTATTTGATAATAAGGCATATTAATCTTGCCAGCAAACTTGGGTAATTAGATCTGCACTTTATTTTTTCTGATGGAAAGCTTGACACAAAACCCCAAATTAGGTTGACTCCTAATGATCTCATGACTATAGAATCAGAACAAGGTAGGTTAAATATTATTAAGGGTATTTCTATCAAGTTTCAGTCATATGATCAATAAGACCTTCACACTTGGGATATTTAAAAGAAATAGTACTATTCATCTATTCATCTACAGTTGTTTCTGGCTGGTATTCTTTTTTGAGACATCATAATATTTCACCCCCGACAGTGATGCATTTGTCACTTTTGATCTCTTTGAAATAAATGATTAAGGTTTTTCTTCTTTCCTTGTTTGGAACTTTCCAATTCTAGCAACAAAATCTATGAATTGTTTCTTTAACAATGTTTTTAGGTAGTATTATCTTTGATTCTAATTTTTATAGTACTCTGACAGAAAGTCAATATAACTCTAGATTCTGGAAGAAATTCAGAAAATGTTGAATCTGAAGAATAGAATGAAAATTATCCGGAAATACCAAACTGAACATCTAATTACCTATTTAACATCTATTAATGACTCAGAGTCTCCAAACTTATCTCAAAAATTAATTAGCAGAAGTCATGGAAATGTAAAATTACTAGAAGAATCAGAAATGTAGACAATTCTATTTAGTAGAATAAATCGAATAATGTAAATTACAGCTCAAAATCCTGTGCTAAATTCTGAATCACCAATGACAGAAAGCATGTGGTCTGGTAAGAGGAATAGGAGAAACAACCAGAGAAAAACAGAGCAGCATCGATGAGATTATCATTGAATTTTCTTCCTCCTAAATTTAGATGCACTTATCAGAAGCCTATGTGCTTTTAGGAACATCTATTAATAATTCTAGCTATTACCTATAACAGTCCCCTCAATTATTGCTTCTAGTCATTAACTTTAACCTGTTTTATTATCGTTGTCAATATCACACTTTTTATTTTAACCAATATTTTTTTCATGTCATAAAATTATATATACATTCATTACATTCATTATCTAAAACTGGAAACTTTGCAAAATGTTAAAGTACAAAATTTAAAGCAGTCATATTTCTTTAACCAACATAAAACAAATTCAAAGTTTTGATATATTTCCTCTCTTTTATATTTAAGTTAATGTTTGGTTTATACTGCATATATTATTTTATAGTTTGTATTTATAATTTTAACATTATTTTCTGAGTAATTTTCTATACTACAAATCTTCACAACCAGCATTATGGCAGTATAAGGGTCTCATTAAATGGAAAGATCATTCTTTGAGCATTGTCGTTGGATATTTTGGTTGAGTAAAATTTTTATATCTATAATTAATAACACAGTGATTGTGTTTTACATTCATAGTTGTACACATCTCTGATTATTACTTTAGAATGAATTCTTAGAGCTATAAGTACTGGGATAAAGGATTTTTTTAAGTCTTGTTTTTTACTATTATACAAAAGTTGTATTACTTCACACTCCTTCCCATAGAGTACGAAAGTGTCTAATTTACTCCACCTTCATTAGTGTTAAATATCAGTGTTAGTCATCATTGTCCAGAGACACAGAACCAGTAAGAGTTTCTATATATATAGTCATTCCTTATAAATAAATATATGTACATATATATGTACATACTTATATATATTTATATATGTATATATGCATATATTTATTTATAAGGAATCAATTTTATAAATGATTTTAGACACTGAGAAATCCCATGATCTACCATTTGCAAGCTGGAGACTCAGGACAGCCAGGGTTATAGTTCTAGTCCAAGTTGAAAGCTGATGATATTAAGTCCCAGTTCCAGTCTGAGGGCAAACAAATACCAATGTCTTAGCTCAGTAGTCAAGCAAAGAGAGAGAGAGCAAATCCTCCCTTCCTCCATCTTTTTGTTCGATTCAAGCCCTCAACAGATTGAATGACACCCACCTACTTGGACAGGGCAATCTGCTTTACTCAGTCTGTTGATTCCAATGCTGACCTCATGGTAATGCCTTCACAGGCATACCCAAAAATAATGTTTAGCTAATTATTTACCACGTGATCCAGTCAAGTTGGCGAATGAAATTAACCATCACTGTATTATTGTTTTTATTTTCTCTTTTTTCTCTTCTTGGATGAAAACTAGTCTTATATTGCTTTCAATTGATTTTATTTTATTATTTACCATATTTTGTCTATTTATTAGCAATTAGTTTCTTTTATTTAAAGCTGAACTCTTTTTTACTGAGGTGCTATAGTTCTGCTTGTTTTTATTCTTTATACTCTAAAAGTAACTGTTTTATATGTTTAGATATTACTTTTAATTTGTTTAACATTTCTAACAAATTTTATATGTAGTTTTAATTGATTACATTTTAAGCGCAGCTGCCCCCAAAGGTTTTCTTCATTTCATCTGAACATCGTAGCATGAGTAATGTCTGCCAGCTTCGAAAAGTAGTTAATTCTGTTCATAGACTGTGGTTCTGTGTCAGTTTCAGTGTTATTTTGTGTCACTTGCTGACATTGTCTCTACATTTTTTCGTTTAGCTCTTTTATATTTTTAGCCGCCTGTTCATATAGTAAGGAATCCATGCCACACAAGTTGCTTTCAATGTGGATATGGTTAATAAAGGCAAAGAAAATATTCACGAGAAAAATGTGTAAAATAGGAAGGATGCTCACAGGTGGATGTGGACTAATAAAGCTTGACAAGAGACTAAGTGATCTGAGGACAGTTCAACCTATCTCTAAGAAATGTTTCCTGGATAAGCTCAGACCTGCAACTCACGCTGTACCACCATTATTTTGCTTCCTCTTCATCCCATTTCGTCTACTCAAGGAGCACTCGGAAACCATCTCAAAATAACACATGCCTTTACCTCATTGGAGAGAATTTATGTTTTAAAAAAAACATAATAATATATATTTAAGACAGACAATTTATTGTGCCTGAGAGAACAGATGAAATACTATAATAATAGCCAAAGAAATAAAACGCATCAGTCCTCTTATTCCACCTAATTATGAACTCTAAATTTCTCTGTGTGTAAATATGTTTGTGGCTTTTTATTCTTTCCTCTTGTATTAGGTGTCATTCGTTGTTGCTGCTGCAGCAAAATTCCTGGCTGTGTTTACTAAACTCCTAAGTGCAGTTGGTGAGACATCGCTGGGATTGTTATTATAAGACGGTCAGTGCTGCTTGGTATTTATCCTGTTCTCTTTCCATAGTTTGCACAGCACTCTCTGGAGTCACTGGAAAGAAGGCATTTTTCACAGCAGAGTCTTAATGAAATCTGAGAAAGGATGGGTCTCTGCCGAGACAACCAAGGATACCTGATCTCAGGGGACCTGTAGGCTTAACTGACAGGTTACTTGCAGAATTTCATCTTAGAGGAAGAAAAGAAACTCTTGAGAATGAGTTTCTATTTTTCTCTTTATTTTAAATATTTGTGCTTTCTTAAAGAATACTGTATAATATACTCCATGGCTTTTTAAATCAATTGTGAATGGTCTTTTAACAATTCACTGAGATGTCATCCTCCATTCTTTCCATAATATATCTGAAAGCAATACACATAACCTTTTTATTTCTTAGATAGTCCAGGAAAAATTTTTGTTAACATTGATGTTTAAATAATGAAGCCAGTAGCCAAGCTGCCAGGCCGTAATGTTTATATGCAGAAATAGATACGCCTATAGGAAAGCCAGTGTTTGAGAGGTTATTTATGTGGTCTGAACTGGTGTTATCATGAAGTGATCCTGTAACAATGCCTCTCTCATTTTATTAATGCCTGACACTTCACCATTGGGCCACTGATTTTTTTTCTTTTTTAGCTTACATGAAATAGAAGCTTCCTGCTTCCTTCAAATGGCATGTGATCTACCCAGAATGCAGTCCCTGCCTCTCTCTTTAACCTCATCATCCATCTCTCTCACATTCCTTTCTGTGCTCAAAGGGATCATGTAATATAATATCCGAACCCAGACATTTGAGATTGAAAACGAGTACCATGACTAATTATTCCAGGACAATAGCTGTGAACTAGGATGATCCCAGAAACTGAGGACATACTGTCAACACGTCACTTGCTCCAGACTTCATGCACCACTTATAATTTCCCAAATGCATCACACCATTTCAACCTCCATATCGCTGATCGTGATACTTCTTGGGGCAGAACTGCGTCCCCCTCTCTCCTGATTCCACACACCCATGTGACAAATTTCTTTCAAGTTCTAGTTCATTTGCAGTCCTTTCTGTTTCACTGCTGTGCCCAGTTCATTACCTGTCAATGGACACATGGTGTAGTGAATAGATTGTACAGGGTTTGTCCCATTAAGGATGCCCAATAAATAAAAGGTGGAAACACATTCTATGAATCTGGAATGGTGAGTCATCTATCTTAGAGTATTGATAACTTTATCTGCTCTCCCTGAAAGAATATTTTGATGAAGAGAAGAAGAAATGTAGGTTCTGGGTACCTGGCAGAAAAAAGAAAAAGGAGCATCGTTTTAAAATAGAAATGAGTTCAGTAAAACACCATTAAGCAGTGAAGACTGTGTGTTCTTCACAGTTTCTGCAAAGGTCCAGTCCCATCTGAAGCTATTTGTCAGGTTCCAGGAGTTGACTTGTTCTTAGAATGAAGTATTTTGTTTTAATTGAATGAGCCTAGTAACCATTTTGCATTTAGAATAGATTCTAAATTAATTTTTTCATTCCCTCCTGTCAACTGAAAGCATCTAAGGTAACACAATTTCCAACAATTTAAAAACAAATGGCTTCAATTCAACTGGCCTATATTTTATGCCTTTTAAAAAATTAACCGCTATCACAGTTCAATGTGCCAAGTGTCAACCTTATCAAATTTCTCAGTGCCCAAGAAAATGAATATAATTGCTTCCTCTCTATGATGTATTGTACATAATTGGTTTCCTATCACAAAGCAGCTGGAAAATATTCACGAATTCTGAAAGAAGTCTGCATTTGCATGCACATCATAGGCTTAACTGTGTATTTTCACTTTAATGTAAGTTGTGACAAAAGCAAAAATAAAGTTTTATTTAATATAAGGAAACTGACAAAAAAATTCAATATTTTTGAAGACATACATATATATGATCTATATATTATAGATAGATAGATAGATAGATAGATAGATAGATAGATAGATCAACTCTATAATGTCTCCTTGACATTTTATATTCCTATTATTGCAATTGTAATTGCATGTCACTTCAAATGTTTTAACATCAATAAGACTATTAGAGTTGAGATTTAGATATTTTCTGTACCACTTAGCAACCCATGTGGGATATGGATGCCAATACATATATTTACTCAACTAAAATTTGTAGCACTTGTAGTTTTTCAAGTCTGCTGAATGAGAGCTTAAATCTCTTTATTTGCTTAATTGTATCCCCATCAGGTTGACTACTAGCATGCTTGAGGTACCTTAGATGGTGACACAGGGAGACCAAATGAACCACTTATCTGCTTCCCAGGGGAGAGTTGACTAATGGACCCAGCTGCTGTCCTCTGGCTCCATCACTGTATTTGTCCAAAGCCATGCTTCTCAAAGGCCATTTCCAGTCAATGTAATAGCACTGCAGGGGTACCAATGAGACCCATTCTTGCTCACCCTGGGACTCCTAACTGAGGACTTTGGCTCAAGGATTCCCCACTGGCCTGGCTGAATTTTCTTAGAATCCTTAGAACTCTGTATGAAGTCCTACTTTCTTCATACACAGTCCTTCTATCTCCCCCCGTCTCCTTTACAGATGTCAGACCTGCATCACTGCCTATAAGCTCTCTCCACCTCTTGCTCCCTCTCTTTTTTTCCTTACTGGCATTTCTCCCAATAAATATCTTAGACATCTAATTTTATTTTGTCATCTCAAAAGCCTATGAAAACACACTGACATTATATTTAGAATACTATTTATTCTCATGCCCTAATAAGAGGAACAGAACGAGGTACCAACCATGAGAACCTTGAGCATCACTTTACCTAGGTTTCCATCATGTTTGAGCAGATATAGGCTGTGTACTTCTGCCTCTGGGGCCATTACTGCCAATGCTGACCTCCCAGTTCAATGGTCCATCAACTTTTTTGAGGCCAGTGACCTCTTTGAATATATGATGAAATACATATATCCTTTCTCAGAGAAAAGAATATTTGCACACAAATATAATATACAGCATACATTTTCAGAGGTTTCATGTTTTAAGAACCCATAAGTAAATGTTACTTTGCTAAGGAAAGAAAAGAAACTGTCATAGTTGTACTTAATGATAATTTTAAATTAACGGGACATTATGAAGATAATTGGTGAAATCTGAACAAAGTGTATAGATTATATAGCGGTTCTGTATCAATGTTAACTTCTTAATTTTGATAAACTGTGGTTATGTGAGAGAATATACTAGTTCATAGGAAGACATTAAAATATTTAGGGGTTAAGGGACATCATGTCTGCAACTCATTGTCAATTCAGAAAAAAATAGATATACAAACTAGAGAGAGAGAGAGAGAGGTACAGAAAATATTGTGAAATGGTAATGTTTGGGAAATGCAAATAAAGAGTCCATGGGAATTCTTAGTAATCTTGCAACTTTCTATAAGTCTTATATCTCAAAATAAAAAGTATTGAAAAAATGAATCCCAAGTGATATCAAAAACATACTTTCTTAGTATCATTTTATGTGAGGTATATGGAACCAATTGCTTTCATTCATTACTTTAGCCAAAAATACACATTATAACATTGTTACTTTTGTATTCTAGAACTTAATCAATGAATTAATGAATAACAACTATAGATAAATAATGATGAATCCTTAAAATCATCAGCTTTAAAAGGAGTAATTAAAAATATAATATAAATAAATCCACAAGTAAAAATCTGTTATTGGTAATTATGTTCAGATTAATCAAGATTCTAACAGGGTCATCTTTAATCAATAAGTATGTATGGATACAGATGGTTGTTTGTCTGTGCTGAGTGTAATAGAGGCAGAGACTTTGTGACTAAACCTTAGCACTTCTGTCTCTCTTTCTCAGCTTTTGTTCTTTAAGCTTTCAATATCTCTTGATATCATTGGGGTATCAATGGGATTCTTTCCCATGTCTGGCATCCATAAAACAGATGACTATCAAAATTATATAAATTAAAATCAAAATAGAAAATGAGAGAAGCCAAAATTGTGTAAGAAAGAGATCATGCTTAGCTAAATAACATGACCTAATGTGGGAGGACAACACAGAAATTAACACAAAAGACGACTAAAGTTTTCTGACACATTTCTGCATATTCCAAATGTATCGTTAGTTCTCCATACGTATCCTCATACAGACCTATCTCTGACTTTTCTTCTCTTGGTTGTTCAAGTATAGAAAGATGCCAGGAATTCTGGAGAGATGACTTGGAGATAATTTAGTCCACCTTCTTCCCAAATGCAAATATCATATATAATGACAGGCAATTGTTACTGAGACTCCACTTTTCAATGAAGTTAGAAAGTACTATTTATACAGAATACAGGTGTTATGGTGAAATAAAACTAGTTTTTGTTTTAAAAATAATATTTCTTTATAATTACAAAGGAGATTATATATATATATATATAATCTCCTTTGTAATTATATATATAATTATATATATAATTATATAATATATATATATATTATATATATATATAATCTCCTTTGGTAAATCCTTTGGTAAATCAGAAAACTAACCAAAGCCCATATTCTATTTAAATTAGATTTACCATTGATACACACACACACACACACACACACACACACACACTCACGAAGGAGGTTTTTTTCTAAAGGTTAAATCAGTTATTCTTCTGGAAAAAAAGAAATAGAATATTTCTGTGGCCAATTGCCCTTTTCTTATAGTTTCCTACCCAGAAAGTGATATTTGTCACTCTCTTCTTCCTGGCAAGATTGAGGTGAATGCCAATCTAACTGAAGATTCTCCATTTTCTCCATATATTCACATAACTTATCTTTGTGACATTTTGGAACCCTTCAGTAAAAGCTTTGAATGTGAGAGTGGAGGTGATGATTGAAGGGCCAAAGTGCAATGATGGTGCCAAACATACAGGAAAACTACAGACTGTGAGATGATAAGGGATTCAGGGAGACTCATATCTCTCACCTTTAGTAACTTATTGGACAGAAGTAAAATCAGTCATCAGAATCATCAGCCTTAGGTCAGAGAGAGGATTTTTTCAGGCCAATAGCTGGAGAAGTCTTGTGAGAATTGCCAGACTGGGCATAAAGAGGTAACGACTATCTCCCTTCACCACACACACACACACACACACACACACACACACACACAAACACACTCCTCAAACTATAGGAAGGTGGGTGGTTGGTAGTCAGGGTAAATAATTATCTACCCTCTGTTGCCAAAAACCTGAAATAAAAACTTATGAAAAAATTTTTCATAAATGTAAACTTCTAATTTTGAGAAATATGTCTTCTCTAAAAGAAAATATAATTATCTTTAAGTCTTAATGAGATAGATATGTGTTTAGCATATTTCTAAATAAATCCTCTTATTTCTATCAAAATAATTTGGAAATATTGAGATTAATGTCAATAACTAAGTGTGTCCAAACCCAGAGGTTCAGGAAATTGGAGAGGAGTAGATCACAGTAAAATTGAAATTTGGTAGTCTGGAGATCAACTTGGTTTTAGTATTATCATCTGAACTCAGGATTAATTTTTTATCTATATCTTGAATTAGCTTTATCCTATAACCCTTCAATAATAGTCCATTCAAATAATGTACACAATAGGAATATTTTAATTAACTTCTTCATTATTTCAAATGGAAATCTTTCTCCGAAATTTTATATAATGTTAATTTGAAAGAAATATTTGGATATGATGTTTTAGTGAAGATGGCACTGACAGGTGATTAGGTTCTTGTCAACGTCATAAGAAAAAATTCATGGATAGACAGTGAAGGTGATGAATCAACAGCTCAAATTTATTGGAAGCAAAATACATTCATAAAAGTGAAAGTACACTTCAAACTGTTGAGCGGGCAAGCTGAGAGGGAGCTGCACCATCTTGTTGTGGGTTTGGGGATTTTATCTATTGTTCTAATTAAGGGGTGAAATATACCTGATCTTGGGGCTCTACATAGAAAGAAACTGGTTTTTCTTAGAATCAGAGAGACACCCCTTTTCTTACCTTGTTTGGGTTTTTTGGAACTGTCAGGGTGTCAGATGCATAATGGGTTCAGCCTTAACCACTATGCTAATTTATTATAATAGCTGTATAATGAGGAAATAATTAGGCCAAGGGTGAATGGGGTCTGATCTACGCATGCATCTTTGTGGAAAGACCCACCTATGTCTTTGGGTCAGGAGGTTGTGGGCTTAGAGCTCCTCTAAAGGCCTATCAAGGCTCATGGTGACCAAGTCCGTGCCCCAGTGGATTTCTCACTTTCCTGCTCATATCTATCTGTCTACTCTAACAAAGAGATTTGTAGCCTAATGAATAACAGCACAAATGAGATGGGAAAACCAGACTGCTAGAGAGTTCCTAATTTATAAAATTGTTATAAGAATGAAATGGATAATGTATCAAAGTACTTAGCGTAGTGCCTGGAACACAGTAAGGTTTCAATAAATGTTATTATCTTTTATTTCTTAACTTAAAGAATGTGAAAATTAAAAATCATGTTCATATCAATTCAATAGGGAAGTACAAATAATTACTGAAAAGCCATTCGGTATTTAACCTCTATTGCTCCCTCTTCTGTAGTCAAGATTCATTAGCTCCTTAATATAGATTAAAAAAAACTGATAACTATAAAGGCTCAGGAATCTGCCAAGTATCACAGAAACCAGGTAGAGCAATGAATATTCAAGCTCAATTCTTTCATATAGAAAAATTCTTATGTTTTCACCTTCTCACGTTGCCTTTTAAATTATGTTTGAGATGGAGATGAAAATTATGATGAAGAATATTTAAGTGCCATATTTTTTTGGATATGAATTTCAAAGTCATATATATGTTTTTTTTTAATTTTTATTTTATTATTAGTTTCAAGTATACAATATGTTGGTCAGACATTTATATAAAATGATCCACCTGATTACTCTTTCTCTCCTCTGGCTCTCCACCTAGCCAGTACGTTAATGCTGATTACATTCTCTGTGTCGTGCTCCCTATCCCTGTGACCATCTATCAACTACTAATTTGAACTTTTTTAACCTTTCACCCCATTCTCCCAGCCCCTCAAACTCTCTCCCTTCTGACCATCATCAGATTGTCCTCTATATTTGTGAGTCTGTTTTTTATTAGTTTGTTCTTTTTGTTCCTTAGATTCTGCCTATAAGTGAAATCATATGATATTTTTCTTTCTCTGATTTATTTCACTCAGCATAATAACTTCTAGGTCCATCCACGTCATTGCAAATGGTAGAATTTCATTTTTTTAATGGTTGAGTAATATTCCATTGTATATACGAATCATAACTTCTTTATCCAATCATCTGTTGATGGGCATATGATTTTTTATATCCTTTCCATGGCAGATAGTTTTACTCCAAGGGTCAATTATGATATAATAATTGAGATCCAAGGCAAAAGTTTTGTGGCTTTCTTTACTGTGTAATTATTATTTCTCCTCCTTCTCACCCTTTTCCCCTAGAAGATAACATTAAAAGAAGAGAGATGGAACAAGGAGGAGGTAGAAGGAAAGATAAAGAATCTGCAGCTCACTCTCTGCTGGTGTTGGAGAAAGATAGCCTTCATCAGGGCTGGCTGGACACCAGACAATGTCAGGCTGGTGGGAAGAAGGCTGGATGCTAGAATCCACCTCAGGAAATTTCACGATGAGAATGGTTTATAAAATTGCTCCATCTTCTGGAGGCTTGGTAAAGCATTAGTGTCAACTGGGTTTAGTCATACTCTCCTTAGTGAATATCACCAGTTTATCTGATCTTCCATGCCCCTGGAATACCCCAACCATCTTCTCAGTAATCTGAATGTCCTACATGGACAGATGGTTCTTACTGTTCTCACATTCATCTGTCAAGAGTGAACACTTTGTACAGATTAGTTGAGTAAATATACAATGATTGAAATAATTGATGTATTTGTGAAAGTGCATGCACACACGTGTGTACTAAGAGCATAAAATAAGGTATATTTGTGCGTGTATTTGTAAAGGTCACATCAGTATGTCGTTCTGAACTCTTTTTACCATCAGGTTGATATTCTGAACATTTTTTGTACATTTTTAGGGTTTCAGGTGTAATGAATCATGTCTCAAATAAAAAAAAAATTAAAATTAAATTTGTTTGTTTTGTTGTTGTTGTTGTCGTTGTTGTTGAATCAGTTTCAAACATCTAGATGAATAATTACAAATTTACATGGTGTGTTTACAGAATAAGACATGTAGGACACTCTTGATTTTATCTCAGGTTATCCTGATTGGCATCTCAGAGAAAGAAAGTCATTTTTCAGAGGATGAAAACTATGCTACCACGGTGTGCCTTCTGATCTAGAGCGACATCCACATAAATCATGACATCATGAACAGAGGAAACTAATAGCAGTTTCAACTACAAGCTCCAGATTGGAGGCCTCAGTGGCTGTCCTCTGAACTTGGTTGCTGATTTGTAACTGAGCTTCTGCTCACATGGACAGATCTATATATACACTGTGCTCCAAAGGCTATGGTAACGCAGACTTATTTATTTAATGATGGTCAATAATAATCCCAAGAAAAACCTGGCATTCCAGATAAGTGAATAATAAAATTAAAATCTAAGGGATTAAACATGGTGACGTGAGAGACGTTCCCAGGTCTCTCCCTTTGAAACAATAAATTGAACATCTAAAACTCAACAAAAAACACCCAAACTGCACAGCAGCACGTCTGAGCGTGGGATCTGAGCATAACAGCTACCACAGGTCAGAACCCTGGGTGTTGGGCGGTGGACTAGGAGAAACAAAGAAGTTGCCTCTCACAGCCACCAGAGCTACCTGTAGGAGGAGGGGGAGGGGAAAAGGTACTATGAGTTCCCTGAATAGCCTTGTCTGGGAGTGCCGTGAGCTTCACGCAGTGGGCAACAGTGCCCAGTCATCAGGGCAGAAGGTAGAGAAAAAGGATGGCAGAAAAGTGGGGATGGCAGAGAAACAACAGTTGATTTTTACCAGCCACGACTGCAAAACAAAGGCTGAGCCGCAGCCTTTCCAAACCCAGAGGGCCCCTCCCCCCATACCCTCTGAGATGGACCGCTGTGGAGCCCCAGGGGAATCTGAGCCAATGCTACTGAAACTGTTGCTAACACTGACAGGAACTGAGATGTAGCGAGCAGGGGTAGCAAGTGAGGGTAGCGAGCATGATTAAACATCTATAAGGAAAAAAAGACATTATTAACACTCTGTATAAAGCAGAGATCCAAGAGGCTTACACACCACCTACTGGAAACCAAAAGAAAAACACCTACTTTGCAACAGGCTTAGGGACCATTATATACTAAATCTTTCTGGAAAAAAAAAAAAAGCAGAATACACTTCCATTAATGCCCAGGCGACAAATAGTCCATTAAACACCAAGAACAACCAAGGTGACAAGACTTCTCAGAAAGAAAGAGAAAAATCTCCAGAAAATAAGCTTACAGATATAGAAATATGTAACTTAAATGACAGAGAATTCAAGATGGTACTTCTGATAAAACTCAATGAGATCCGAAACGAATTATATCAAATATTTCAGGGTTTGAAAAAACAACTAGATGGGCAGAATGAGTTCTTTGCAAGGAGATTGAAACCCTCAAAAAGAACTGAGAAGACCTTCTGGAGATAAAGAACACACTGCAAGAGTTGAAAAATGAAATAACAAGCTTGGGAAATAGAGTCAACCAAATGGAGGAAAGAATCAGTGATATCAAAGGCAGAAACCTAGAAATAAATCAGAAGGAAGAAGAAACTGAAGAATAAAAAATAATGAAAAGAACTACAAGAACTAGTTGATACCATTAGGAGAAGAAACATAAGAATAATGGGAATTCTTGAAGGGAAGTAAAAGGAGCAGAAATTAGAAAGCATTTTCAGACAAATAGTTAACAAGAATTTCCTAAATCTAAGGAATGAGCTGGAGCTTGGAATTCAAGAAATCAATGGAACACTCAATTATCTCAACCCCAAAAGATCTTCACCAAGACACATTGTATTAAAATTATCAAAAATCAATGACAAAAACAGAAGTCTCAGGGCAGCCAGGGAGAAGAAAACAGTAACCTATAAAGGAAAACCCATTAGTTGGACTTCTCAGCACAAACATTGCAAGCCAGAAAGGACTGGAAACAAATATTCAAACTGTTAAATGAAAGGAACTACCAGCCAAAAATAATGTATCCAGCTAAGCTCTTCTTTGGATATGAAGGAGAAAGAAAGAACTTTCCAGACATAAAAAAAAAATTGAGGGAATTCTCCACTACAAGGCCTGCACTACACGAAATAGTGAAAGGGGTGAGCTCGCCTAAAACAAAATGGCCAAAAAAACCTAAAAAAAAAACATAATTAAGAGTAAGGTGACTAGCAAGTTGATAAAAGCAGAAGAGGGCAACCCTTACTAAGAACAAGGCATTATAAGCTTAAAATCAAAAGAGATTTGCTATAGCAAGAAAGTAATAAATGTTCAGCATACATAGGGACAAATTGAGACAACAATTAATGAAAAGGGGAGGATTCAAAGATCCAGATTCGCAAAAGGGAATGGAGATAAGGCATACGCAGAAGGAAAGAGACGACTGTGTATATATATAACAATCCTTTAAATATTCGTAATCGTAACTACACGCCAGAGATTCAGAATCGAAGTATATAACATAAAACAAGAAAGACCAGAGAGAAAACAAACAAAAGCCAATCAAAATAAACAGAAACACGGGGACAAGGAAGCAATGGAAACACTGAGCTACCAGAAAGCAATAAGAAGACCTCATATTTCAATAATCATCCTAAATGTAAATGGACTGAACTCACCAATAAAAAGGCACAGAGTTGCAGATTGGAACAAAAAACAAAACCCAACCACATGCTGCCCCCAGGAGACACATCTCAGCTCCAAAGACAAATATAGATTCAAAGCGAAAGGGTAGAAAATAATATTTCAAGCTAATGATATTCAGAGAAGAGCGGGACTAGTGGTACTAATATTGGACAGAATAGACTTCAAAATAAAAATGGTAAAGAAAGATACTGAGGGGACACATCATAATGATAAAAGGAATCATGCAGCAAGAAGACATAACACTTCTTAATATCTGTGCTCTAAATCAGGAAGCCCCAAAAATATAAAGTGATTACTAACCAAAATAAAGGGAGAAACAGACCAAAACACTATCATAGTAGGGGAGCTAAATACCCCACTGTCAGATATGAACAGATCATCCAAACAGAAAATCAATAAGGAAATAACATCCTTAAATGAAACATTAGACCAACTGGACATAATTGACATTTACAGAGCCTTTTATCCCAAAACAGCTGCTTATACATTCTTCTCTAGTGCACATGGATCATTCTCAAAGATTGACCACATACTGGGACACAGAGATAGCCTCAACAAATATGAGGGTTAAAGTCATACCAACCATATTCTCTGATCATAATACTTTGAAACTAGAGATAAACTAAAAAGAAAGTGGAAAGAACCACAAATACATGGAGATTAAACAACATGCTACTGAAGAATAACTGGGTCAGGGAAGAAATAAAAAGAGAGATCAAGAGATACAAAGAAATGAGCGATTATGATAGTACAACATATCAAAACTTTTGGGACATGGTAAAAGCAGTCATAAGAGGAAAGTACAGGCTTACCTCCAAAAACAAGAACGAGCCCAAATAAACAACCTAACACTTCATCTTAAAAACTTGAAAAGGAAGAAAAAATGAGGCCTAAAGTCAGCAGAAGGAAAGAAATAATCAAAATTAGAACAGGAATAAATGAAACTGAAAACAAAACAACAATAGAAAAAATAAATGCAACAAAGAGCTGATTCTTTGAGAAGGTTAATAAAATTGACAAACCCCTGGCTAGAGTCACTAAAGAAAAAAGAGAAAGGACACAAATAAACAAATTTGGGGATGAAAGAGAGGAAATTATGGCAGACCACAGAAATACGAAGGACCATACAAGAATACTATGAAAAAGTATATAACACCAAATTTAATAACCTAGAAGAAATGGATCAGTACTTAGAAAAATACAATCTTCCTAGACTAAATCAAAAAGAGTTGGAAAATCTAAATAGACCAATCAGCAGTATTGGAAATTGGAACGATCATCAAAAATCTACCAAAAAGTACAAGTCCAGGACCAGATGGCGTCACCGGTGAATTCTACCTAACATTCAAAGATTTAATACTTATTCTCCTCAAACTCTTCCAAATAATCGAATAGGAGGCAATACTTCCCAACTCATTTTATGAAGCCGATATTACCTTGATACCAAAACTTGGGAAAGATAACACAAAAAAGGAAAACTACGGACCAATATCTCTCATAAACACAGATGCAAAATCCTAAATAAGATACTAGTGAACCGAATGCAGCAACATATTAAAAAGATCATGCACAACGATCAAGTGGGCTTCATCCCAGGGGCACAGGGATGGTTCGACATATGCAAATTAATTAATGAGATATACCACATAAACAAATTTAAAAACAAGAGTCATATGATCATATCAATAGATGCAGAAAAAGCCTTCGACAAGATACAACACTCATTTAGGATCAAAACACTTAACAAAATCAGTAGAGAAGGAAAACACCTTAATAAAATAAAGGCCATATACGATAAACCCTCAGACAACATTATACTTAATGATGAAAAACTAAAAACCTTCCAAGGAATAAGTCAAGGCTATCTACTATCTCCAATAAACATTGGAGGTCCTAGTGAGTGCAATCAGGCAAGAGAAAGATATAAAAGGCATCCAAATAGGAAACAAAGAAGTCAAACTGTCACTATTTGTGGATGACATGAATCTCTATATAGAAAACTCTAAAGACTTCACAAGAACACTACTAGAAAAAATAAGCAAATACAGTAAAGTTTCTGGTTACAAAATCAATGTTCAAAAAATCCATAGTGTTTCTATACTCTAATAACAAATTGTCAGAAAAAGAAGTGGAAAAAATAATTCCTTTTGCAATTGCAACAAAACCAATAAAATAGGAATAAATCAAACGAAACATGTGAAGGGCCTATATAATGAAAAACTATAGGACCCTATTAAAAGAAATTGAAGATAGGAAAAAATGGAAAGATATTCTGTTCTTGGATTGGAAGAATCAACATAGTTAAAATGACCATATTACCTAAAGTATTATACAGATTTAATGCAATCCCCATCAAAATCCCATTGGCATATTTTACAGAGATAGAACAAAAAAAATCATCAGAGTTGTATGAAGCACATAAGACCCCGAATTGCTAAAGCTATCCTGAGAAAAAAGAACGAGGCTGGAGACATCACTCTGCCTGACTTCAAATTATACTGCAAAGCGATAGTCATCAAAACGGCATGGTATTGGCAGCAAAACAGACACATGGACCACTGTAACAGAACCAAGAGTCCAAAAGTAAACCTATATTTATATGGACAAATAATTTTTGACAAAAAGCCAAAAACATATAGTGGAGAAAGGAAAGCCTCTTCAATAAATGGTGCTGGGAAAATCGGAAGGTCAACTGCAAAAGAATGAAACTAGACTGATGTCTATCGCCACACACCAAAATTAACTCCAAATGGATTAAGTACCTGAATATAAGACCTAAAACAATAAAATGCATAGAAGAAAACATAGGAACTAAACCCAAAGACCTTGGACTTAAAGAGGATTTTATGAATTTGACCTCAAACTCAAGGGAAGTAAAAGCTAAAATAAATGAATGGGACTACATCAAACTAAAAAGCTTCTACTCAGCAAAAGAAACCATCAACAGGGTAAAGAGACAACCATCCAAATGGGAAAATATATTTGCAAGCAACACCTCCGATAAGGGCCTAATATCCGAAATATACAAAGAATTCATACGACTCAATAACAACAACAAAAAAATACAATCAAAAAAATGAGCAGACACTTCTCCCTAGATGACATACAAATGGCCAACAAATATATGAAAAGATGCTCAACATTGTTAGCTATTAGGGAAATGCAAATCAAAACCATAAAGAGATACCATCTCATACCTGTTAGAATGGCTATAATCAACAGAACAAGTAATAACAAACGTTGGAGAGGACGCGGAGAAATAGGAACCCTCATACACTACTGGTGGGACTGCAAATTTGTACAACCACTATGGAAAACAGTATGAAGTTTCCTTAAAAAACTAAGAATTGATCTACCATATGATCCAGCAATCCCTCAACTGGGTATTTACCCCAGAGACTAGAAAACCCATATCTGAAAAGGTAGTTGCACACCGATGTTCATAGCAGTATTATTCACAGTGGCCAAGACATGGAAGCAACCAAAATGTCCTATGATAGATGATTGGATAAAGAAGCTGTGGTACATATATATAATAGAATATTTCTCAGACAGAAGAAGAGATGAAATACTACCATTTGCAATAACATGGATGGACCTTGAAATGACCATACTAAGTGAAATAAGCCAGACAGAGAAGGTTGAAAATCACATGATATCACTTATATGTGGGATATAAACCTAAAAGCAATAAATGAACAGGACAAATGAACAGAGACTCATGGACATGGACAATGGATTAGTGGTTACCAGAGAGGAGAAGAGAGCGGGGAGGGGAAAAATAAAAAAATAAAATGTTAAAAAAATAAAAATATAAATGTAATCTTGGAAAAAAAATAAAATTTAAATAAAAGAGATCATTTTATTTATAAGTCTAAATATTTTGCACCGTTTAAAACAACCATTTTTTGTCTGACATTTTTCTTAAGTCATTGATTAACTCCTTCCTCACTTCTCTTAGGATTAATGTCTGGCTTTCCCGTTTCATAGAGGATATAATTGAGAAAATACTGATTATAAAGGAGAGAGGGAAGCTCTGAGTACAGGTATAGTTTATGATTCTGTGACCAACTCCCTCTTGGCCTAGAACCTTACAGTTTTGCTTCGATGAAACGAGTCATTGACTCTTCCAGAATCCTAGAGAATTTATGAACAATGTAAATTTTCCATGTAGATTTTCTTAAAGTAGTAGCTTGTACTTGACAAGAAATCTTCTGAAAGTTCCTCTAAGCATCTCTCCCTCTTCAAAAAGTTTCCCACTGATAGTAGCTACTTAAAGTTATTCATAACATCTCTCTTCTTTCAGGACTGCCATCTCAAGTTCAGACAGCTTGGATGGGCTCTCCCAGCTTCCCTGCACCTTTGGTAAGCACACAGTTCTTACACTTAGCTCCTTGGGGAGAGTTTTCTCCTTTCCTCCCGATAATCTGAAAGAACAGTTAATCTCACGATAACCAGTCTTCTGCTGCCAAACCATTTGTCTCCCCCGCCACCTACTTTAGATTCTGCTTTTGTTCATAGTCCTAAACAACCAGAGTGAAGCCCTAAAGGCAGGGCCATGTTACAGGGACAATGAGAGGCTGGAGTGACTGGTGCAGGACAGTGAAGAAAAGAGGGTAAGGGATGTGACCGAAGGAGGAACATGTCAGGGGCAGGGCGAGAGAGGGGTGCACATTATTTAGGACGTTGTAGGTCCTTAGATAGACTTTGGTTTTTATCTGACTGAAATGGAAAGCCACTGGTTGGTTCTCAGAAAGGCTGACAGGATCTGATTTACGTTTCCACTAAGTCACTCTGGTCACTGGTTTGAAAAAGGCGAGCAGCAAAAGTACAAGTCGAGAGATGGAGATGGTGGTGACTAGAGCAGGATAGTAGCAGTAGAGGAAATGAGAAGAGATGATATTCTGTATGCATTTTGCTGGCAGAGCCAACAGGAATTGCTGACATGTTGGGTTTGAGATAAGAGAGGAAGAGAGGGGTCAAGGGTGACTCCACAGGTTTTGATCTAAACAGCAAGCTATCGCTTTGAACCGAGATGGGAATCACTGCAGGGAGAGCAACTTTCCAGGAAAAAAATGAGGAGTTTCATTTTCGAAATGTTATATAGGGAATTGGGGCCATGCAAGATAAAACTGGGCAAAACGATTTTAAAAGCCAATGGGAAAATTATAACTGTGTTATGATTTTCAAAACTTTCTTTTCTTTTTTGATATTTAAAAGTTTTTATCAAAACATTTGAAAACTCTCTTATTGTTATAAATGTATAGAGAAATAAAAAAGTAGTAAAAATTATATTCAGTACATTGTAATTAAAAACATTAAAAATGTTGAAAATCAAAAAGTTTACATTCTATAGAAAAAAACTTATTAAGAGTAAGTTGAACAGTGCTTACTCCTTTCTCAGCATGTAACTTATAATATGGAGTAAGCTTTTTTTTCTATGACATGACAAATTATCATATTTTTTCCCTAAGTTTGGATCCCTTGAGCTTCCAATATTGTGAAATTTCTATGAGAATTTCTTTAATGTGAATTTCTTTGTTGGCATCATTTCCTCTGGGACATTTTTGTCTTTTCCATTTACAACCACTGTCCTCGTTTATTCAGTAAGTTTGCTGTCACTAAGTTCTTCTGGCTGCGTAACTAGAGTCTCTCAAAAGGGAATAATGTTAACAAGATCAGCTATTTTTTCTATAACTCCATTTACATTTTATTCTAATTTCACTTCTAGTGTTATCAGCTATCACTTTTTGTTTCTTTGCTGCACTTTCTACTTTGTTTACCAATTTCATATCTCACTATCTCTTTTTGTAAAATGCAATGTGGGTTTATTTTTGAGACAAGGAGTTAACACAACCACGTTTTGTTGTCTGTGCATGAACTGAATAACAAATACACAATGCCCAGTCTCCAACAGACTTTGAAAGAAGTGACATGATTGGTCACTGATAAAAAGTATCTGTTATTTATGTAGCAATTTGTAGACTGAAAAGCTAGCAGCAAAGTCTGTACTTTATGTAATTACTTAGAGTTAATATACTACAGTAACTGGAATTTGAACTGTTTGGTTGGAAGACCGATGTAGTTTAACCATGATGACTGAAATTTGTGTATACTGGGACCATGCAAAGTAAGGACTGCTTTATTTAAGATGCTTTCAGATATTCTCATGTAGATTTTTCTATTATGTTTATAATGCATCGCAAATACATAGACTTGGTATTTTATTCCCAATATTAGATGCCAGGTCTTTAACTCTAAAACTATCATTTCCCAATTTACATATTCCATAGACATTACTCATTCTTAGAGTCGCTGGGCATTGGAGCCCCATACTTAATGATTTCCAACCAAGCTGTTAGGGGTTAAATTCCCAGCCCTTGGATTTATACATTCTAAATTGATTTGGCCAAAGAACACTCTTTGATTGTCTAAGGTGATACAGATATGAAATATGTATTAACTTGTATTGGGTCACTTTATTCTCTGGTATAACACTTTCTTTTTAAGAAATTCCATCTAGTTTATTTACACAGTCAAGGAAAATTTAAGAACTTACTGAAATACTCGAAAAACTTTTGTCCAAACATGTCACAGAAGGGGAAACCTTCAACTCTCCAGCATATTAGTTTCAGGAAACACAAACCCCCAAATAGTACCTGAGCTACCTGTGTATGTGTGATACTTTTCATAAGAACGATGTAAATTTGGGAAAGAGTAAAATCAGATTAAATAAACTAATTAGCTTTAATGTCTGGTGGGCTTGACTACTTAAAACTGGCCATTTGTATTCTCTGATTTAAAAATTAGAAGTAAAGCCCCTTTAGGCATGATGATATTAAGCTCTGATGGTTTCTTTATGGAATAAACACTGAAATGTAGCTTTATTCTTACACCAAGAAATTTGCTTTGTTTTTATCTTAATATTAGGATCAGACTATATCAAGAGCGGGAGTTCCCAACCCCTGGGCCATGCAGACCCATACCAGTCAGTGGCCTGTTAGGTCCAGGCCACACAGCAGGAGGTGAGTGGCAGGCAAGCGAGTGAAGCTTCATCTGTATCTGCAGCCACTTCCCAGCACTAGCATCACTGCCTCAGCTCCACCTCAGATCATCAGGCATTAGATTCTCATAGGAGCACCAATCCCTGCTGCCAAAAAGGTTGGGGACTGCTGATCTAGAGCATGCTCTGTAAAATTCTGAATTAAAGAAAAAAAATATTCTGCATTTTTAAACAATGAATTTAGGTATTCTTCCTACCTACCCTCCCCACTTATGGAGCTTATTGATTCAGGGCACCACTGTCAAACATGCTATTCTTACTGTCCTCTACTGCCATTTTTACCATGTCTCTTATCTCGTCATGGTGCCTCTTTTCCTTGGATTTCCTTAAATCTTCATAAGCTGCCCCTTAACTATCTAAAAATCCTTTCTGTGAAGCTACACCTGACCTTTCTCTCCCCAGAGAAATCTGTCAATTTCCAGATCTTTCCTCCTCCATTTTCTCTCTTCTAAATGTACCTGGCTTGTCCTAACACTTGAAAATTGATATAATAAATTGTTAATAGCTAAAAATAGATTAATACCTCTATCTAGATTTGCATTTTAATCAGAAACCACTATATATACAATCCAATCAAAAGGTATTTTGCTCTCATGGTGGTATTTCTGCTTCCATAGCTGACTACTTGGGAAGATATTACTGATTAACAACTGAATCACTATGCAGCTGGTTTCCTTAGCAACCATTGCAGTAGGTTCTTCCTCGAAGTACCCTCCCGCCAGTCTAATCTCTGACATTCTTGAACAAAATTTGCTTTTATAAGGACATTAATGGGATTTTTCCTTAGATCTGAATTGGTAAATCTTAAGCTTGAAGACAACCTCAATGTCTCCTAGTCTAACTCTGTAATTTTATAGTTACAGAACTTGAGACCCAGGTAGGTTAGATAACTTACATGGGGCCCAAAAATTTCCTAATAGAATTGCTTATTATACTCTCAGTCTTTCTACTATGCTCTTTTTCAAATGTAGAAAGGAGATATATATATACATATATATATATATATATATATATATATATGTATATGTATATTTAAAAAAGTGGTTTCAATACAGTACTTTAAGCAAAGCCTCCATAGTTGCCCACGGAATATTGACTGCTGTATGCCCTCAACTAGTGTTTGCTGAGCAGTTATCTGTGCAGTGCAGCTTCAGTAGTGGCTTGAGTTGGATTTTCCCCCCAGTGGAGAGCTACCATCAGTCAGCATTTCTTTAGGTTACACAATGAGGAAGACATTTCAATCAGAGTTTGAATTTCCAGCAGTCGATAGCCAGAGTTTTCTCTGTGACCAATGAGTAGACAGTAGACCAAGGTTAAGTTCCTGAAAGTGAGGAAGACACTGAAGACAGGTTGATATTGGGACCAAGAGCCCGTGACTTTCCTACATGCAAAGAATGGCAGTGAACTTCTTCATAGGCATAACAGTTAACAAAGAGAGACCAGGATTATTTATTTCCTGATGTGCAAAAAATACTCAGGGTATTTATAGTATGTGAATACAATTCTGAATTGTTTAGGCTACATCTTGTTAACTTAGAGCACACCACACAACTAATGAGGTCAAAGTCACACATTTATTCCTTTGAGGACAAGCTTAGTTTCATTCTGTTCATGCCCCCTGATTACAAACTGCAAGGGCTCTTAGGGAACTAGAGGAGCTTCCTCCTACTGGAAAGATAACTTGAAGCTAAGCTCTCTTGACAGAAAACACAGGATCATTTACATATTGACACTAGGTTCATTTTTTTTTCCTGAATAAATCATTTAATTTATACACAGACTCGTGTAAATAGAATGGGATAGTTTCACTTCATTTTATACCTAGTTGTATCGTATAAACTATATGCAGTAATTAGAAGGAAAAACCACATCTTAGTTTTTAAGACTAAGCAAAAATATAATAGACTTTTATAAATATATTGTTTCTGACGCTGAGATCCTCTTAACACAAGTATTTGACTCATCGAAAGTGCAGTCAAGATTGACATCGCAACTGGATTTAGCAAGTGTTTCACTTCTCTTTTTAAATAGCCTAAATTGATTGCCAAAGGAGAAGAAAGAGAAGATTAGAATCAAAATGAGGAAGAGGAGGGGGAAAGAGGAAAGAAGATATGAAAGTCCCAAATGCATTCTTTTACATTTTCTTCTATAAATATAGTACTTTTTACCTTAAGTTTACCTATAGTTTTTCTTAAAGTGTATCTAATCAAGTGTCTACTTATAGTATTAGCTTGGAAGGCAGAGATATTTAATGGACCAATTCCCCATCAATATCTAATAAACTCTCCTGCTAAATTTTTAGTTAGCTGTTCATTAACGTTGTTCTTTCATATATATTTTATGTTAATTTATTAAATTTTACAAACCTATCTCACTGAAAAGTTTACACATTAATTTTATGAAAAAACTGTCTCACGGAAAAGTTTACACATTAATTTTATAAAATTAGACATGTTTATAAATCAGATTATATTATCTAAGAGTATGACATGTCTCTACATCTATTCATACCATCTCTTATGTCCTGTACCATATAATTTTAAAGTTTTTCTCATTCTCTGTTAAGGTTAATTCCCATGGTTTGCTTTATACAAATATTTAGGCTTTAATATTTAAATATGAAAATACATAATCTGTCACCCTTAAATTGCTTTCCAAACTCCTACACACTGTTGGCATAATTATTGAGCAAACAGACTTGGAATATTCTTTGAATAATTATTTTAAGGCCTTACTACATAGATGGAGCCCAAAAGTGGGTTGCATTCCACTTGAGTACAACTCCTCAGATGTAAAACCAGTATGAAATCTCAAAGTCTTCACTGAGTCTGCCAGCTGGCATTGCATTTGAGAGTTGCAACAAATCCCTGGTTTGGATAAATACTTCGTTGCCAAACAAAGAGTAAATACAGTTCCTGATAAAATAAGCACAATAGAAGCTCACATGCATCTGTACAACTGATGTGAAGATGGATAATTATAGGTTTGGATAGGGAAAAACATAAGCATCTAAATATATTAGAAAATATACAAATAAAGATAACCAAAGAGTAAATCTAGTCAGAGAATTAAAAGGCAGGTGCTTGATATAAGACCTATATTGTATACTTCAATACTTCTAAAAGTAAACTGAAAAAAAATGGCTGTTAATTATAATTAAGAGCAAAAATTAAAGACACTTTTACTTATTTTTTAAAAATCAGTACTGACTATATCTCTGAGGCAGTAAATCTCAAATGAAAGGGCCACATATTTCAATATCATATAGGTAAGCAAAATAAGTTATTATGGAATTTCATAAAATAAATTAAAACAACAAATTAAAAATAGTAAAGAAAATTTTTATGAGGCAAATAAAGTAACTATTGAGATGGTAACCTCGAAATTTCCAGAAAATTTCAGATTCTAAGAGGTAGGTTGTGTAGTGAAGTGGAGAATACTCATGATTTTAGACTTAGCATTTCTGATATACTTTAGAACTTTATTCTGCGCTTTTTCCTTCTTCTCATTTTCCTTTCTCTCTCATTCAGTCCCTTCATTTCCTTATCTGCAACATCTCTTAGGCTCAAAGAAATTCAGGGTGAACGTTTTCTGTATCATGAAACAGCATGTTCTGTCCACAGCTCCTTGTACAGGAATATCTGTGGGTAGACAACTGAATTGGAATCCACACAGTTTCAAAAAAATAAAAATTCATTACAAAGTAGATGATGATTCACAAACAGTACCTAAGAGAAATTGCAAATGATAAAATTTTAGTGTACCTCTGAGACACCCGAAGGAGGTATCAGTCCTATTCTGAGTATCATATAGCTATTTCACTTAGTGTGGTTACAAAAATGACCAGTTTAGAAGTGATTTGAGAAATAACAAAAGCAGAGAAAAATTTTTAATAATATTTTTATTTCAGACGATGAATAGATTTTAAAAACCAAAAGAGTTTTTAACTTATAAAACTTATTTCTTCACTCTGCAGAGCATGGCTGAAACAATGTTAATTACTTGCTTTCTACTCAGAATACTTCAATTTATTTTTATAATATTACTTACTGAACTGAATAAATAATAGGACATTAATTCCCATGGTAAATTAAGAAAGAAATCAGTGTTATATCCTTCTTCTAGGAGAAGAGATAAGAGCAGTTACACAATCCATTAATGAATCATATTTATTAGCTTCTCAGAGGGACTTCTATTTAAAAATCAATGATTTCTTTCCAAATTGCACAATTACCTAGAAATTAAGTATGTTGTCCTTGGAAAATTTTGTCATAAGAAGTTTTGTCATAATGTAATAGTTAAGTATACAATTTTAAGATCTGACTAGCCTGTACTCTAATCCTATCACTTACTTGCTGTAAAATCTTAGGCAATTATCTTTTTTCACTCACGTAAGGAAGATAATAATTTATTCAGGTGTTTTGAGGGAATAAATAGGTTAGACCAAGTGCTTATAGAAGCTGGAACATAATTAAGTGCTAAATAAATGACAACATCATCATCACTGATTTTATGAATTAGATGTCATTATCACTAGTTTACACTCAAAGAAATTGAGGCTCTGAAAAGTAAATTAGCTGGTTCAATTTCATAAAGATGTAAGGAGAAAATACTACAGTTGTCAAATTCTGCATCCTATAGAGACAAATTATTAGTTTGTAATTTGAATATCCATCGAAAGCTGTCAGTGGTACTTTTTGAGTAAGACATGCAAATTCAAATACTTATATTTGCAAACAATGCCTCTGATAAGGGCCTAATATCCAAAATATACAAAGAACTCATACAGCTCAACAATGAAAAATGAACAATGCAATTAAAAAATGAACAGAGAACCTGAACAGACATTTCCCTCAAGAAGACGTGCAAATGGCCAACTTACATATGAAAAAGATGCTCAACTTCACTAGCTACTAGAGAAATATAAATAAAAAACATGACAAGATACCACCTTACACTTGTTAGAATGGCTATCATAAACAGGACAAGTAATAACAAATGTTAGAGAGGATACAGAGAAGAAGGAACCCTCATACACTGCTGGTGGGACTGCATATTGGTACAGCCACTATGGAAAAAAGTATGGAGATGCCTCTAAAAACTAAGAATTGAATTACCATATAACCCAGCAATTCCTCTCCTGGGTATTTACCCCCCAAATTTGAAAACATTTATCCATAAAGATATATGCACCCTGGTGTTCATAGCAGCATTATTCACGGTGGCCAAGACATGGAAACAACTAAAGTGTCCTTCAATAGATAATTAGATAAAGAAGCTGTGGTACATATATACAATGGAATATTACTCAGCCATAAGAAGAGATTAAAGACTACCATTTGCAACAACAAGATCATTCGCTTAGCATGATCTTGAGATTATCATGCTAAGTGAAATAAGTCAGACAAAAAAAAAAGTCGAGAACCATATGATTTCACTCATATATGTGATATAAAACTGAAACCGACAAACAAACATGATAAACAGAGATTCATGGACATGAATCAGTTTACTGGTTACCAGAAGGGGTGGGGGAGAGAAGAGGTTGATAAGGATAAAGGGAGTCAAATATATGATGAGGGCAGGAAATTTAACTTTGAGTGGTGAACACACAATGCAATATTCATACGATGTGTTATTGAATTGTATATTTGAAACCTATATAATTTTATTTACCAATGCTACTCCAATAAATTTAATTAAAAAAATAAAAGTAGCTGAACTTCTCCACACACAAAACAATATTTATGTGCAAGTGAGCACAATAAATACCATTTTCTCAGAAAAAAAAAAAATGTGGCCATGTTATCCCAAATCTTGGCTAGAGATACCTATAGTTTTTATTTATCAATCTGATTCAAGTTTGAAATACTAAATCAAAACTTCCTCAAGCCTCAGCTGTCAACATTCTCACTTTAAAACTACCATTTAAATAACAGGATACCACAAAAAAAATTTAACAAAGAATGGCTTCAACGCAATGATGAATGTCTATTCCGAAATTAAACCTTGCACAAGTGCCGGAATGTATCAATACATACAACTTTCGTGATGTATGTCATGATTCGTTCATTTTTTTTCCATTCAGCAAATATATATCAGGTGTCTTCTAAGTGCAGGGAAGTCTGTAAGGCCCTGCACACACAAAGACTCTATTCTTACTTGGAGGGCTCACTTTCCAAAGGGGGAGGCAATAATGAACGAAAAATCATAGTAGACTCAATAGTCCTGTGATAGAAGTAAACAGTATGATCAACTTCCTTCATGAAGTAAATGTCTAAAGTGTTGTGAATGTATACAAAGAAAAGAATATCATGCACAAAGAAAGGGAGATAAGTGTTTTAGATAAGGACAAAAATCAAATGGTTGAGAATAAACTAGACATGAGGTATATAAAACAATGATGGAAAGTGACATGAAAGATGTCCTTAAGTCCCACATCAAGTAGGCTTCGTATTTAAAGCCATGAAATAAAAAAAAAAAAAAAAGATCAAGGATAAGAGTGACATGTTTAGATTTTCATTTCAAAAACTCACTAGACTACAGCCCGCAGGATGGTAATTTAAATACATCTTTCCAGTCATGCATGAAATCCTTCATGCATTCATTCATTCATTCATTCACATGTATATTATTCAAACGTATGTTTTGCTCACCTACTACATGTTGAGCAAGGAAACACATGATGGAGGAACAGTGAAGAGCAAAACAGCATTAATCCTCATTCTTCCCGCTCCTCTTTTCTGTTTCTTCCTACCCTGTATCACACAAACTTTATTGAGAAGTGTCAGAGACTGATAGTAAACAAAGATGGATAGTAAACAAAATAATTTATAAAGTGAATACAGTAAGTCACATATGAAAAGATGAGGGTTTGAAATTAGTCTCTAGCAGTAGGATTGGAAAGGTATGATTAGATTGGAGAAGTATTTAGGAGGTGGGATTTATCGGACTTGAAGACAGCCTTAAAGTAAGAGACAGAAGAGAGAAAAGTTTAAGAGGACTCTAGAGTCTCAATTCTGACATTGTGATGATGCCAAGCCACTGGCCTATTCCTTTACTGAATAGGTTAAGTCTAATTTTGGTATAACTTAAGGCACCCATTCTGAATTTCAGGTATTTATTTATATTAGCCTTTCACTTGGCAGGATTAGAATCATTAACTCATGCTATATACCAATGTTTATATAGACATATTTAGAGAAGAAATGGGTACATGTGAGTTTCTTGTACTAACTTTTATTGGCTCACATTCACTCAAGACACCATGGACCCAGCACACAGCATGCAAGTCTGAGACCACAGCCACTGTTGGCCCAAGGTGAGATAATAAGACTATTATTTCAGAATCAAGTTTTTGGAGGCTGGTGAGTAGGACAAGATGGAATTGTAGAGCAATTAAGAACATCGAGTAGATCAAGGAAACAACCTCGGTGGAAACTCAGAGTATGGCCCATGCACACAGCCATGCATACAAGTATGGGTTTATATGCAAGTGATTTCTTCTTAAATAGACACAGCCTGGAAAGCCAGGAATCTTCACATCAGCCCACATGTTAGTAAATATTTGACAGGAATGGACAGTCTTAAAATGTGCCTTGGTGCAGTACATACACCCAATCTTAGGAGGTTCCCCTAGAACCAGATACAACTTCTGACTTTCTAATTTTCTTTATAATTTGGACTGTAATTTTTTCTTAAAAGAATCTCCATTACTCAGCCAAAAAAAAAAAAATCTCTGACAAACTCAAATTTTAAAAAAACTCCTTTATCCTTTTAATGACTCTGTGGCTTTCCCATTCGCCATTTACTCCGAAGCCCAAGAATCAGAGATGTAGTAATTTGAAGCTCTCTCCCTTCCTTCCCTATTCATTTCTCCTCTCTTACCGACACTACCTTAGGTGAAGTTCGCCCAGTTCTTTATTCTGATATCTGTGTAGGAACAGAAGAGAGTGAGGAGGAGTGAAAAGGTATTTGAGTTCCCATGTGGGGTCATTAATTCCACTTTGAATGGGGTGCACTGCTCTGGAACCTACTGTCTGTGTCTCGTAGTCTTTCCTTGCTTCCCTCCCACTTCCTTCTTCATCCACTCCCGTCTTTCACAAAGCCCTGCACAGCAGACTGCCCCTGAGCAGGGAAGGGGGAGACCACCACATTGATACACGACATTGATACACCACACCCACATATTGTGGGATCCACTCACCCAACCCTCCTCTCAGAGGAAGATCAGATAGCCATCTGCCTCTCAGTTCCTTGGCAGGTTTACTTTCAAGAGGACAAGCTGCTACAGAATTAACAGGATAACAAGTTCAAAGTCTGGCCATCATTTCTGAGTGGTCAGGAAAGGGCCTTAAAAAGAAAAAAGAAAATAGTGACAGAAGTATCTAAGAATAAGATAAGGCAGTATCTAATTTTCGAACTTGAGAAACAGAGGAATCTTTCTGGAGAAATGAATTGAATTTATAGCCTAAATGAGGGATAGAAGTATGCAGAGATTGTATATGAAAATATAAACAGGACGTGTAGCTTTTATATGCATTCTAGCTCTGATAATTAATACCCTCAAGATAAGTGGCAACGAATATGAGAACTGACTTCCTAAATAGAATTTTGGAAATAACTGATCTATACTTACCATAAAAATGCTTTCTTTATTCAGGCTCCATGCATCACTGTTATGCTTTTATAACCTGTTTAATGTACGGTCAAGGATAGCCAAATTCCATAAAGCAAGGTGACCAAATACTAATAAAGTGAGAACACCAGAGTCTACAGGAGGTATTATTTCCATAAGGTATTCCCCCACTCTATTCCAGACACATCTAACATTTCAGGAAAGCTTGGGTCGCTTTGGGTCACAGCAATTAAGGTAATTAACAAAAAATAATGCAGTCTGTTAACTATGTAAAAAAAAAAATGTATCAACTCACAGAACATTTTTCTTCACGCTGGAAGCAGACAGAGAGCACATAAATAAAGCAATTACTGCATAGCTAGGGGGTGAATGCCTCTTCGCTTATCATCTACTTAAGACACTCTTCAAAGTGAACCTGACCCCAAATGAGCTTGAATTTCTGTTTTTCTTCAAAGCAAATCTAAGTTGAATTGTCTAAAGATTCCTGAATCACTTTAATGTATAGAGCTTCTATTAGGAGCTCCTGTAATTTCATGTGGGTATCTATCTGTTTAATACTCATACGGAAGAGGAGTCTACATTATAAAAGCGTTATGCATTATGGTTACGTAAAGGAGTATAACATACTTAAATTCTTCCAGTGGGCATTTCTTTCACACGTACTAATAAGTGTTTTCTACCACCGAAGATTATATAAACTAAAAGAAAGCCACTTATGAAAATTAATAATATAAAACAAAAATTAAAGACATGTAAGTAGGCACATTTTAAATGGTGATATAGAAATAAGTTCAGAGAAGAGATTACAGTGGAAGAGGGCAATCAAGAAAGCTTAAATCAACAAATATATACTAAACTCTAACCACAGGGATTATGTGTAAGGGATTATGCCAGATAGCATTGATTGTAGAAAAATATACCAGTAGCTTAATTTTGTACAGGATTTAATTAATGTCAATAATCGAACATACTGTCAAGGTGTGATAAATGCCCAGTGAATAAAAGAAAAATAATTTCTACAAAAATTTAGAAGAAGCAAATTACCTATTATGATGAGGGAAATTTTTGTGCAGGAGGTAAGTTTTGGATCAAGTCATGAATAAAAGTTACAATTTGATACAAATGGGACATTTTAGTTAGAAGGACTGTTTCCAGCAAAAGACTGTGTTTCATTTGAATGAAAGGTCTCTCAAGTTAACATTTTCTTGGGGATGACACCAGAGTCGAGGGCCCAGGAATGGTTCCATGTGCACAGAAATCAGATTTTGTCAACAAAATTGCCAAGGGTCAATTGCCAAAAATGAGACTCACATGAATCAAGTTTTCAGAGCCTGAAGTATAAACGATAACATCAATTTATTAATTTACGACACAAATAGAAGTATTTGGGAAGCCGATGTATCATTAGAAGCTTGCCTGGTGAGCAAAAATCTAGAGCAAGAGTGTCAGGGTTTTCTTGTAAATGATCAACATTGGGTTACATTAGTCACCTCCATGTCCAGAATAAATAAATTCCTGACAAAATTATCTGAGTCCTGAAGTCTGAAGGTCAGTCAGATGTTGGAGTTGCTTGTGCAATCATGTGGATGGGTTATGTTAATATTTGTCTTAATCCGTCTTGTTTATCTGTGCCTCACAATAGGCCTGCTCAACTGCCTAGTGAAACACATTCTTTATTGGGGAGAAAAAGTGCCTAATTTTATTCCAGATTGATATTGCTAGGAAATCTAGTTAGAACTATAGAATATTAAAGTATTTAATTTACCGCTGCATAATAAGTAGTCTTTATGAAAAAGTAATATATGGTCATTATCAAAATTTTAAGAAAATACCAAAGTACTCAAAATAAAAAGTGAAAATTCCCTTCCTCGCCCCGCTGCTGCTTCAGTTCCTCTCCTCAGCTGTAACTATTGTTAGCAGTTTGGGGTATATTTTCCCAGTATTTCTTTGTATGCACACGCAGATAAAAAAGCATGTGCATGTGCTATTTTTAATGTAATCAAACTGCATGTAATTTATCTCTCATTTTAAAATATAATTATGCATAATCTTCCTATGGCAAAACTCATAGCTATAACTCACTCTTCATTAATGGCTCCATAGTACTGCATTGTAAGTACATAGCTTAATTTATGCATCCAATTCAGTGTCATTCCTATTGCAATAAAAATCTGGGTACATTTAATGGGCACTTGTGTTTGTCACTCCCTATCAAAATGAAAATCCTTATACACTTAATGAGCACTTGTTTGAGTAAACCTTATCACAAACGAAATTCCAAATGACATATGTATTTTATATTTTGAAAATTCGCAGTTTCCCTGCAAAAATTGATATGAAGTATCCGTACTCTTCTGGCAAAAGGGGACAAGAGTACTGATTTTCCCTTGTTTTAATTAACATGGGGTTTTACAAATGTTTATAATATTTGCCAGTCTAGTCAGTAAAAAAGCAGCTATATTTTGTTTTCCTTGGCATATTTGAATTGAGGTGAACTTTTATGTATATTATTAGTCATTTACATGATGCAAGAGATAGAGAGAGGAAGAAGGAACATATGGGGAAGGTAGAACTGGCTCTCCAGATCTTTTGTCCATTTTATGCAGTTGTTCATGTTTTAAAATAAGTCATTAGTACTTATTTATAGATTAAAGAAATTAGGTTATATGTATTAGAAACATTTTTTCAGAGTTTATTGTTTTGTTTTTTAATTTTGGTGACAGAGAATTACGTGGAATTTATTTTGTTAAGAAAGGTAAAGATCCAGCTTTTTTCCCTCGAAATATAGCTAGTTATACCAATCCAATTTATTGAATAGTCTGTCTTTTCATTACTGAGTTTCAAAAACCTTTGTTTATCATGTACTAAATATCCTGTGTAAGTAGTTCTATTTTTGTCCTCTGTTCCATTCATTTGTCAACTCCTAAGCCATTATTGTACAGTTTTAATTAATATTGCTTAGTGTATACTCCACAGGAGTCGTTGTCTATCATTAAAAAATATTTGGCTTTTTCTTCTTATTTTTGCACATTTATTTACACACATAAATTTTAGGAAGTTTTAACAAGAGCAGAAATTGAGTATTATTTACACATTTTTGTAGCAATTTGACAGGTTTGCTTTTATATTTTATAGTAATATAAAATTGAATTTATGTTTTATGCTCATTTTGTTTCATTACCTGTAATTTATTTTTTATTGTATTTATTGATCCAAAATGGATTGGGGAGGGAAAAAAGGACTGGTACTTTCCCATAGATAGTTTGTTAAACATCAGTACAGTTGACTGAAAGAAGAAGGGTTTATGGGTAGGATTCTCGGATGACATGAGAAAGCTGGTTATCTATGTGAAGACTAGAGAATGGTTCAACATGACAGTGAAGTAAAATGGTCATTTCATCGACTTTGCCTGGGACTTTCCCATTTTTTAGCACTGAAAATCCCAGGTCTCAGGAAACTCGTAGGTCCCAAGCAAACCAAGACAAGAGCAAAGAGTATGTCTACATCACCTCCCTGCTCAATGGTACCAGTTATGAGGGAAAAAGTACAGACACCCGCTTCAACCTTGTCACGGCAGTGTTACCGCTGGGGTGATCTCAAATCCGGTAACACCCCAGTGGCATGTGGGGGCTAGGGTCAGGGTCCTTGGTTCTTCCTCGCTGACTCAACAAAGAATTACAAGTCAGTGAGATTTAGAATAAGTAAGATTTATTGAAAGTACATTTTAGAAGGAGATGAGCCACGCTAAGGAAGGCTGCAGCCCCGTGGAATTTGGGAGATGAAAGGTAAAAGAAATAAAAGACAGAGTACATCCCAAGGGGGAAGCGGGTTTTCAGTGAAGAGATCTGTAACAAAGCAGAAGTAGCCCTGTTTATATTTGGGCCATGATAGGAGGTCCTAGATGATCCATAAGAGAGGTTACCTTGACTGACAAATGGCTGCTATATAACACTTTGCCTACTGCACATGTGCTTACCCAGAATTCAGTCTGTTATAATTAGATTCATGAACTTCATGCATAGGAATGATATTAAAATGATAGTATAATGAGGCTGAGGTTATGGGCAGGTTGGGGTAGTACTTTCTGTGTATGAGTTTGTGGCTGGTTTAGCCAGCAGCTTTTATGGCCTTAGTGCTCTAGGATTTGGGGTAATTTATAACCCTAAAAGGGAAGTGTTTCTGCCTTTAAGGAAGGTCTTCAAGGGCAGTTTTCTATGGTTACAGAGCTGGACCTTAGCTCCTGTTTCTTCATGCCTGCCTAACTACCTGACAGCAATATGGAGGCCAGTGATGGAGACAGTTTCATCTGGAGAATCAGGAACTGTGTGACTCTCTTTATAATCTCAGAAAACAAGGACGTCCTTACTGCGTCATAGAAACAGTAGGGGGATGGCTTCTCCCACAATATCGGGATTGTTCAGCATCCCCACCACTGTTGCCAAGGGCAGGGTGGATGCTGGGGAGGCACAGTTTCATCTGGAGTATGCACAACATACTTTCTCTCCTAAAGATGGCACAAATCAAGTGCAGTAGTTAGTAATTCAAAGTTCTACACAATAACTGACCCCAAAATAGCTGAACTAGTTAAACAATTAATATTTATAGACTATTTTAGGTCAACTCCTTTTAGAATGTTGAACTTGATTATGACTACTCCTCATCCAAGGTCTAGTGTCTTACTTTAACAATTTCCAAATCATTAAGTCAGTGCCATAGTGATGAATACCACCCAAATTTTCCCAAAGAGATTTGCGACAGAAAGCCATTTCAATAATTTATAATGAGGACTGGATGTATGTACCATCTGGTAAATAGATCTTCTTACCAGTTGGGAAACTGACCTGAGAAGGTGAATTAAAATAAGAAAAGTTTGTTTGATGAATTTGGGATCAGAACATAGGTAGTTGTATGGCCTCGAACAGCTGTTCATCAAGCAATGGAAGTTTGGTGAATCATCGTCTGTTCTAATACATGTAGGTGTCCAATGGAGGGAATATTTCTGGTGACTGGTGATGACAGCTTGTCCTCTGGATGGTCTTAAAGAGACAGTGACAGATTCTTACTTTCTAACTCATTTTTCTAGACTCCATGGGGACTATCAACTTTCAGTTCGCATTTGTTATTAATGTGTTATCCATTCCACATTTCAATTTATAATTTCTAAGTTAGCATATTATTTTTCGATTACATTTTAGGAAGTCTGCTTCATGATGATATATAGAGATGCATCTTAATCTTACCTCTAAGTTGTTTTAAAACGGCACCATGGTATCAGCTGCTTCTTAGAAGCTTTTCAGTAGACAGACTTGAACCTCACGGATTGGCAGCTAATTCCACACTTGTAGTATACAAGCAGTCTTATAGATTCTTGTCATAGAGAGAATATCACTGTTTGTCTGCCTTGTCCCTAAATCAAATGTCCTGTCTTAATACCAATGTAATTACCTTTCTATAAATAATAAATCCCACATATGCAATTCCCACCCTCAGTTCATCTCGTTAAATTGAAAGCGAAGCTGTAACATTCTATCTCAGGTGGCACCCTGCAGTACTTTATGGGTGACATGTTGGCAGCGCTTCTCAAACTTTAATTAGTATATAAATTAGCTAGGGATTTTAAGCAATTTCATAAAATGTGTTATAACACAGATTCAGCCAGATTGGGGTGGGCCCCCAAATCCCCCACTTATAACAAGCATTGGTGATGTGCATCTGGAAACACCACTTTGGAGTTACAAATGTTTCCTAATGCTTTGTAACCAGCACAGTCTTCCAGGAATGCTTTTTATAGGTTTCATTGTAGCAAAAGCTCCCACCAGGGAACTTCTACTATTAATGGTTCTCAGCAGCTTAGTCTCTCTGCTGCAGACCCGATTAAGGCTTTTTCAGTCAGGTTCTTGATGTTTCTTCTTGCCTCCTTTGAAGCTTCCTTTGAACAGATGGATAGCTCAGGGCAGCAGAGTTGTTAAGAGCCTGGGCACTGCCGTTTAAATACAAAGTGACTTTAGGCAATTTTGTTAATTAGTACATAGTCTTAGTTTCCTCAGTTATAAAATGGACGAAATAATAATGCTGATAATAATTATTATTGTAATATATAATTCCTAGGAGTGTTATTGGGATCAATGAAATGATGCACATAAAATTCTAAATATATAACGCTGAATACATATATATATTTTATTGTTATTATCTGATTTTGTATTATCTCATAGAATCAATATCATTTCTACCCTAGGATAATTTTCTGAATTCTGAAGCATGTTGTCCAATTTACCTTAGTTTGAGGTAAGGTTTCATTTCCTCATGAAGCTATATAAAAAGTTTATACTGTAGTTATCTGCCAATATCTCTTAGCAATATCTAAATTCAGACCTCAGTGAAACTTGGAACAAGCTTCAGAATCTTCTTGACATTCTTATCCCACTCAAAAGTTTAGGGTATCCATATATATGGAATTTGAGAAATTCCATAATTTCCAAGTTTTTGTTAATATACTTTGAGTTATTCAGAAAAATACAATCCTTTGCTTAGAGCAGAAGCCATCATTCCAAGTACACATTTGACAGCTGCTAGGTGGTAGCTGGATGTTAAGTGAGAGAGTTGAGTTAGCATGAGATAATTCTATTTCTTAAGAGTGTTTGTCTATGATTAGGTTGATTTTTTTTCTGTATTTAGCAACTGAAAAAAAGAATTTCAAGAATGGCTTAATAAATCTTAAATCATGTCAATTTTATCCTCCACTGAATAGTCACTAAGACTTTGAACTTAATAAAACTATTTTTCTCTTATATCACCTGCTGACTTCTACAGGAGACCTATCTAACCCAGCAATTTGTATTCCTATTTTAAACTGATGTATAACCAACATCTAGGTGACGCCTATTAATAGACATCTCCAGGTGCAGGAACAAAGAGTTGTCGATCCGTTTAGCCCATTTGCTCTCACCATGGGCAATCTGAATTTCACAGATTTACTTATCAGCGTCCTTCTTGAAGAGCTTCCCCTTAATCCTAGGAGAGTAAAATTATATGGGATCCACAAAGTTTTAGCTAGCATAGTATTTTTTTTAATTTAATCGCTTTTCTTTTAGTATTTTTTTTTTAATTTAATCGCTTTTTTTTTTTTGCCGTTCTTGGTAAGTACAGTGGTCATTTTACTAACTAAGCAATAAATTATCAGACAATCTTAAAGCAAGTGGCTTAAGCGTCCCAAATTCTCTCTCAGACTTTCTGCACAACTGATGAAATACAGAGAACTGTCAACTCACGGGTTAGCAGTCCAATAAATCACTCACATGTAAGATAATCCCCCAGCCAGATTTATACACGAATCAGTCTAGCAAATAAACCCATGGAGAGGAATTTTACAGAGACATGACTGTGGTGTAATAGCCAAGAGAGGAGGCCTTGCCTACTTTTAATATAATTGTGAACCTTGTGTTTGGACTTACCAAGAGTCTAGCATCCCATCTTGTGTCAATGGCTATGAAGACTGGAGGCCAATGCTGGTCCAAAACTATTGTCATTATATTTTCTCAATTCTGTGACTGTAAGCTCTAGCCAACTGACATCAATGCTATTTTAAAAACTTTATTTACTAAGGAAATTTTGGAATCATTTTAGAACATCACGCCACAATAAGCACCACACTTATCACACTTAGACACTGAACGTGTAAAAGGAAGCATTTTTTGAGATAGTCATTCATTGCAGATTTTCTAATGAGTTAACTGACTGCACATTACTTAATAGAAATATTACTGGGTTTTAAATGTTTGGACCAGCATTTTTTTTCTAAGTCTATTACGAATATCAGTATTCTCTCCCAGAGAAATATAATCCTAGCATCACTGAAAAAAATGTTAGTCACGCTTGTGACTATGTAGGTACAGAGACGAGTTGACTTTTTTGACATATTTGTCTACTGTAAGGATTCAAAATGATCCAGCTGGTGCGATTGTCAACATGGCCTACGTATTGAATATTGTCAGACTTAGTTGAAAATAAGCATATTTTCTTAGCATCACTAACAGCTATCTTAATAAAGCTGCCAACATTGTCAAATATAGCTTTCTGGTGTCTGAAAAGTTGAAATTATATGAGGACTTATGTTACACAACTAGAAGCAATTAGAGAAATACCACTTGGTATATTAATTGAACTTGCTGTTTTCTCATTTGATTCTTGATAAGTTGTAAGTTTTTTCAGTGCTTGTTCTACCCTCGATAAACCAAAATTATAAGAAAGAAGTTTGTGATATTCCTGTAAAGGGTGAATGTGTGTGTGTGTGTGTGTGTGTGTGTATGTTCAGCACTTTGACATTAAATGTTTGTTTTCCTGAGTTCTTTCTATGTGAATCATCTGATTCACATGCTTTCTTCTAAGCAGACACATGCATACAAACAAATATTATCCCAAGGTGAGAATATTTTCTTTTGATAGAACAGTTTAACTGCAAGCTGATAACACACTGTTCAGCACTTATTACTCAGTTTTTACCATTTCATCTTGTACTGGCTCATATATTGTCTTTTACATTTTCTCTAATTATTTCAAATATCTGCTTTTCTTATGGACAACAAAACTAAAAGTCAATGGTGATGACTGTCTTCCACATCCTTTTGTATTCCTCAAGTGCTGAAAAACGTGTTGAGCCAAGAGAAATTGTGAGATCAATAAGTAATACACAAATGCAAATGTATTTGTCGAATGCTCTTATGTGTCATGTATGGGCATGTGCTTCACCAAAGATAACTAATCATAATAATGTCCTACATATTCTTTCAGAATACGCATATACACATACATACACCCAAAAATCTTTGTAAAAAGTTATCTAAAAATACCACTTAATATAAAGTTATGTTTCTTGATTTAAATAAACAGATTGTCTTTCCATGTCAGTACATACATATCAACTTCGTTTTACTTAATGGCTGCAGAGCATTATATTATATCAACCTATTATAATTTACTTAACCAGCTCCCTGTCAGTGGTCATGATTTCTGAGTATTTTTGCCATTACAAACAAAATTATAATGAAGATCCTTGAACATATATCATGACATAATTTTGCAAGTATATCTATAGAAATAATCCCTATTCATGGAATTTCTATCTTAGAGAGTGTCCATTTTCAATCTGATGAATATTGAGTATTTGTTCTCCACAATGTTTATACTAATTGTATAATATATATTAATATACTAAAGGTTCATGGTGCATACATACTCCTCACAGTGCTCATACTGTTATTAACTGTAGCCCAATTAATAAATTAAAATTGTTAGGAAATTTCTTTCAAGATATTTCTAGATAGTTCAAATCAGGAATTGATAGAGAAATCCACAACTTAAAGTTTTGTAACTCTGGATCCAGGATCCTTGAAAACTGCATGTTTATGTGGTTACCTTCATGTTCCCTAGGGCAAAAATCCATAGTTTTTATCAGATTTTCAAAGTTTGTGACCCACTCCCACTTACACTCACAAGTCTACCTATTTCCAGAAAAAGCTTAAGAAATGCAATAATTTGATTTAATCATCCTTACTAATTTAATCTAGTTGTGAAAGTCATTTTTATTTTTTCTTAGTTATTAATTTTTTTTAGTCTTACTGATAGGAAAAAAGTACACTCCAAGTAAAAGAATGTGATATCACCTTGATCATTATTTAAGGCATTCTTAAATTTTACAAAATGTCTTACTAATCAGATGTTGTTGGAACCAAAAATACTCTTCCCTTTTTTCCTCTGTCTCTATCTCTCTTCACAATCACCCATTTTATCCCTTCAGCCTCCATAGATGATGATGCTTTTGCTGTTTCCACCTACTCAGTTGTTGTCTTCAAAGGTTATGTAAGAGTATAAAGTGGACAATTTCTCTATGGTATGACTTTAGGGTAACCCTGAATTAGTCAGGATAGGTAAGTTTATGCTGCAGTAACAATAACCCTAAAGTCTCAATTGTTAGAAAACACAAAGTCCATTCAGGCTGCTTGAGTTTCATGGTTCTTTCTTCTTAATGTATGGCTTGTGATCTCTGTGGCAGGACAACGAAGAGCATGGAGAGTCAAATGCTATCTCTTTAGTTGTAGCCAACAGGGTAGCTGCTTAGAGCTCATCTTATGTTCCTGCCTAACTGTAAAAGTACTGTACTGGGAAATTCAAGAAGCAAACTCAATATTCAAGAATAATTACTTTCTACCTCTAATAATTTTTTAGTTATGAATACCTAACGGTTATGATCGGTAGGTGTCAGATGCTGTTCTAAGAGACTCGCAAGTGTTATCTCATTAAATCCACATGGAAATCCTATCATCGACTTAAAATTTCAGTCACGGAGAGATTACATAATTTGCTCAATATCGTCCAGAGAATAAGTGGAAGATATAGTTTCCAAAACCCAACAGTGTGCCTCCAGAACTCCTGATTTCACTCACAAACCACACTGTCTTTTTCATCATTTTATGCATCCCACAAATACTTACTGAGAACCTGTGGTGCATATGATACTGGTCCTGGTTAGCTCATAGATTTATGAGGGACACAGGTCAATGGCGGTGGGAAGATATTCAAGGTTAAGAGATAGGCATGTGCAAAGTCAAAGAGAGGTGAGACTGTGTGGTGGGTTAGGAGAGAAGGGAATGTAGAGTATGTGGGAAGAGTAACAAGACACATGACTGAAAAGATAGGCAGGAACCGGAACTGTAAGAGCTGCTGATGCCTGAAATTAGCCATCCTATACAAATTATGAAATAGTAAGAACTGTTCTCTTTTTGCCTTGCTATGTTAAACTCAAATTTCCCTAGAGGAGTATCCTCCTCTAGGAAAACCATGTTGACAGCATTCGCTCTGGTGGGCACCTCCCTCGTTAGTCTCTAGGCACCTTCCCCTAGGAATATTCCTTCATAGCACTTCTTGTGAGTTCTGGAACCTCATTGTTCTCTTCCACTAGACTGCCATGCTTTAACGACACACGTAGTCATACTCATCTTTGCATCCTCTGCAGGATAGTCAAAGTGCTGTGAAAACGTTTAGCTCTTTATTTTTACTCTTTCTTTTCTCTGAGTAACAGGATATTTCCCAAGGCCTTGGTTGCCCTAGTCCAATCATAAAATACAGTTTTATCAAAAATAAATCTGTTTCTTTTTTGCTATTAGAATTTGGTATCATAGAGAATATTAATGAGTGAAAATATGCAACGTATTAGCTATTCCTTGATCATAAAAAGATAGTAAGGGTAAATAAAGGCAAAGAAAATGCACACAGCCTGAGATACTTATCTCTCTGAATTTAATCATATTTTTTAACTTTTCATATATAAAGGAAAGTAGTTTTGTCAAGTTATAAATCAAATAAGTATTTTATAAGCAAATTGAAGTTGTAGATTCTTCTCTAAAAGATTATCTTTGATACATCATTAACCAGTTTTCTCCCTTACCAGTCATCAATTCCTAAACTGAATACCTCCCCCCAAATAACTGGTGTAAAGAAAAAAGATTCTCCCCCTAGATATCAGCATCTGTTATGTTGGGAAATATCAATAAGATCTCATATAAATTCAGGGTTGTAATTTTAATTTACTCAACTTATCTATTGGCCAGAATGAGTGATTACATTCTCAAGTACTATGAACAACTACAATTTTAAATTGTCTTCTTCTGCTTTTCAGGTTTAATTTAATTTTCTTTCCGCAGTGTACTTATTAAACCATCAAAGACCTAAAAATACTAAAAATACTTCTAGCATATTGTCTTCTTTTACTTTCTAACAATCATTATTTTTTTTTAACATGGGAGAATTATGATTAATTTTCCTTCTTTATATTTTTACATGATTTCCAAAGTTTCTTATTTTCTATAAAGATTCTTTTTAAAGAACCAGAAGCTAAGAGAACCACTTGAAATACCCATCATGTTGAAGGCAGAGCTAGGAATTTTCCCAATGATCTAACCTCCACGGCAATCAGGCAGGTGTCTCAGTTTCTGTTTTACAGATGAGAAATGGGGGCTCTGCTGTTTAAGCACAGTCTCCCTGCTGGCCCAGGGTGCCCTGGAATTAAGCCCAGGACAATGCCCAGGTTTCTGGCTGCCTGACATGCCTCACCTGCTGCAGCTCCTAGTGGGCCCAGGGGAAGCTTACAGAGAAGGTCACTGACAAAACACAGCTGTGTACAGCTTCCCCAAGAGCAAGGCCTTATTTTGCTTTCTAAACTCTTCATATCTCCCTCCAAAAGTAGAAAACTGTTTTTCCTGGCGAGAAACAGAGGCTTCTTTGTTATGAAGGCTCAAGGCTCCATTCTGAAGAGTTGTTATCCACGTGCCCAGCTCCATATGCCTGTGCTTTCTCTCTCTCTGAGCCCATGGTATCTTCTGTCCTGCTTCCTGGTTTGGCAATTTGTCAGGCTGTGAGCAGAACAAGGCAGACCTGCACACCCTGCCCCTTCCTCCTTGGTCTCTTCCCTGGATCCTAAAATAAATGAGCTGTGTGTGCTGGCCCCCAACTCAACCCAAGGGCAGGGAGTGGGAGAAGCAGCAAATATTCCACCTATGTGAACAATCAGGAATATCTGGCAGCACATTTGATCTTTTGTAACTTTATTTCAGTCAAATCAGGGCCACCTGGCAGCTGGGAGGCCCATCGTACCCTAAGCCGGGTTCCAGGTACTGCCTTGGTGAGGGGTACCCAATCCTTCAGCTGCTTCTGTCTAGGTAGGTCCCTGGTGACATTAACCGCAAACTCTAATGGAGGCAGAGGTGGAATTGTCCTGGGCTTAATTCCAGGGTGCCCAGGCTCTCCATCACTTCCTGTTCCCTCCCAGAAGCAGAGACAGAAAGTCACTAAGATGGGGTCGTGGCAAGTTAGGGACAGCCAGGATCAGAATGTGCTACTTGGATCACTACTTTATCCTCCAGCACCACAGTTCCTAACTTAAAAAACAAAACTACCTAGGGACTTGTATCTAGGAAAAGGGAGAAGAGGACATGGAGAATGGCACATGACACACGAAATAACAATGGGAATAGCCTAGGTCTTTTTGATTTAGATTCTTTAACTCTTTCTGCAGTCACATGAGAACTGCATGTTCAAAATAGTTGGAGAAATACTGTGTTAAATAAATATAAACAGATTAAGTTATTGCAGGCCTCCTTAGAACCTTAAATGGGCTCAGACTGTGAAGGGTTATAATGAAAAGTGTTTCATAAAGATAGTCAACTATAAACACAGGATTCCATAGACATTAGGCTTCCAATGAACATACTTTGAGAAGTGTTGCTCCAGGGTAAGGATCCAATGAAGACAGAAGAGTAAGGCCCAAAATATACTCTTCCCACCAGCCTTTAGACACCATCTTCAATACTGCAATATCAGATTAAACGAGGTCATAGTCTCCTGTCCGGACTTCAGCAAGAATTCATGGTATTTTTCCACGTGCTGGCCAAAGCCCGTGGAAGAGAATCCTGCTTGGAAAAAAGTTATACTTCCTGGAGTCAGAAGGTATTTAAGTGCTAGAAGAGGAATTGCCTCGCTGCTATAAAATGGGGCCAATCCTGGCTCATTCAGGTGCTCTGGTTCCCTGAGGCTGCTGAGCCATCATTGTCTCCCTTGGGGATCAAGTGAAACTCTACCTCGATTTCCTCCCAAGTTTCTGGAGAGATAAATTCCTCATCTGTAGACCTTAAGTGCACTGAAAAACCCAAGAGGGGAGTCAGTATGGTCACCATCTTCTTGGACTCATAGAAAGGAAAAGCCCTATCCCATTCTTTGCAAAGAATGGTTGGTCTGGGAACAACTGCTTCTTGATCCACAAAGGATGATGGGAAGGTTTCCAGAAATGTTCTCATTCTCGGCCTTCTTTGAGTCACTGTCAACTTGAGATTGATCAGCATTTTCCTCAAGTGATTCAAACACGACACCATGAGTTCTTGGCTTCTTTAACCTCGTTTTTAACAATAGCCAGAGAATGCTTGGTTTTCTAGAGGAGAACTCATGAACTGCTGCACAGAGTCTGGAATCAGGGGCAGAGAGCCTGGGGCTCACGCTGTCCTGAAAGTAGTCGCTATAGGGCTGTTGACTGGATAGGGGCACCTCTTGGCAAGGCTGCAGTGCTTCGTGACAAAGGCATGAAGCTCAGAATAGGAGGCATGGTCAAAGTAAGGGATGATGTGGATAGCGGGGTGGGAACTGTGAATTTTCCTGCTCGTGGGAAGCACAGCAATGGTAGCGTGGGTCTGGTTCCAATGCAGCATGGCAGGATGGTAGATATTCATATGGTCCATGGCATGGATGCAGCCAGCCTTCTCCTCTGCTGCAAACACATCTGCCAAGCCCAACAGCTGCATCGACTCCAGGCATCGAGGACTCAATATCATCTAGGTATGAAACTCCAATAGTGACTCTTTTCCCAGACTATAGAGTCCAATCTTTACGCTACGTTGTGGGTGCTTTCAAATGAGCTTGACAATCTGGCAGCATTTTCTTTTTGAGAAGAAAGAACCAGAGCTGGGTTGCAATTGGTGTTGTCTAGGTATAAGGTATGGATCTCTTTCTCTTTTTCAGGGCTGGCTCCTTTTGCATAGATTGGTATACACCCCAAAATCACCCACAGGTTCCAAAGTATCCTTTAAAGAGAAACATGACAAAGCCAGGGCAGTGATTGGCACCCATCAAGATTACAGTCGTGGTCTCTCACTCAACTTCATCTACAGGCAGGACATGGCTCTCACTACCGCCAGGGCTCAGATCCACTGCATAGATACCTGCAGATGATGATGTAAGAGGAAAGTCATGGTCAGGATGCAGTAAAGGGGCCAGGCTCAGGTGCTACACAGCCCCACAGTGTGGTCTGAGTGCATGAGAAACAGAAGAGCCCTGCGGAAGCAGCTGGGTGCAGGCCCCCAAAGTCCACGATTAGCATATAAGGGCTGGAGACTCGGTTCATGGTGATGGGACTGGAGGCACCAATGAGATCTTCATGGGAATAGAGTACCTGTGTGAGCCTCTTACAACAGCACTGAAAAGAAGTCACGCTGGGGCAGGGCCAGAGACCCCAAGGGAAAGCCGGTCCAAGAGAGGAATTAGTAGTAGAGTGGGCAGAAAAGGGAAGAGACTGATCGTGTTCATGGGAGGTGGCAGAGATGGGGGTGGAATCGCAATCATGGAAGCCTTTGGCGGAAAGCCATTCCCACCCACACGCAGGACTTGCCAAGACAGAGGATTGAGTGTTTCTTGTGGGCAGGATATGGACCACAGGAAAGAGATTTAAGATAACAAAGCAATAAAGGATGAGACAGGATCATAAAATAATCAGGAACTTCTAGATCAGAGCTGCTGATTCTTATGGAAAGATTAGCCTCAGAAATGGGAAGACGGAAGATCCTGTCTTCCTCTCTTCCTTGCATTTTCCTTCCCAGCCTTTCTTTCCTTCCTCCCTTTTTATTCCTTTCATTTATCCTCTTACAATTGCTATTTTAGTACCTCTATAGTATCAGGTGTTGTGACATAGATAAGGGATTTAATCTGAATAAAACAAAAGGTAAGATCTGACAACAGACAAGAGGGATAGGAGACCGATAGTGGCAAGGAATTTGGCAGCAGCATCTCTCATGGGTTTATGATAGCGACCCTATTAGCCACAGATAAGAAAATGAACTCTGGTGTGTCTGACGTGGAAAACGAGTGTGTTGGAATTGTGGGGCTACCTCACAGAATCTACACGAAGGCCAGATGCAGGCTATAGCAAGAACCAAGCAAGGCGGAGCCGAGACAACACGGAATCACCAATGGCCATTGCTGCTTCTGCAGCCAGCATCACTTCTAGTCATTCTTTTGTTGCCAGAAACTAGTACTCTGAACTCTTGTCACCACACCCCTGTGGACTTTCCATCTATTGCAGAGGCCATAAAAAAAATCCTTCATTAACCCTTCCTTTTGCTTCACTCCCTCAAGAATCAGACAGGGTCGCCTGACTGGTCATGCTCAGGTCGTATAGGACCTGAGGGGAAAGGAACGGCTAGCCTCTCTTCAGCTTCTGTGTGGGGAAGTGGATCTGTCCCTTGTCTTTGTTTCGATTCCCACACTCAGGGGTATGAATCCTGGTTGTTCTAAAAGTCAAATATGCACTAGAGGCATTTCCAGAAGAGGACGCTGCATTGTGTGGAGGCAGAGGAAGTGGCTCTGGCTACCGGGCTCTTGTTCACACCTCTGCCTTCAGTCACTATGTGACTTTGTATAAATCATCCATACTCTCCAGACCACTTTTCATTTCTCTGTAAAATGCGGCTATTGTTTCCATATGTTTGTCCATCACTGAGATTCTCTGGGTATGTCTGATAGCTAAAGAAATAGATCAATAAACCGAGTCATACCCAAGTTTGCAGCATTTAGCACTTGTGACCTTTTTTGGAAAACCCTTAGGGGATAACATAGATCAGAATATCCTCTCTCTGTATTATAAAGATAGAAGAATACAAATGAGAAATGGTAAAGGTCAGGGATATATACACTGGACAAATGAACTGAAGTGAGACTCAGAGAGACAATGTGCCAACACCATGGTTATGTTTATACTTATGCTCCTGGAAAAAAAAAAATGGGGGCAGGGGAAATGCCAGGAGAACTAGATTTCCCTCTTAACAAACAAACAATTCAACAGAAACAGGGAAAATAATATGATATAAAAAGCGGAGTATGTCAAGTCAACACAAACACACAAACATCAGCTGGAGGTAAGAGGCTAAATATAATTCAGGTTTCTGTTCTGCAGAGGTGTCTCCAGAGCTGGGAAGTTCAGTAAAGACTGGCACAGACTACAAATGATCGTGCGTGACTCATCTTCGTGACATTATCAACGAAGGCCATAATGTAAAGCATCACGAACACATGCTGAAAGGTCAAATGCCCAGGATGTTTTTAATAATAAGTATTAGGAGAGAGGGAGGGCTCCTGCTTCATTGGTTTCTTCCCTACAAACTTCACGTGCATGGAGTTCTTTCCCAGTCTTAAAAACCAACAAACAACGCTTTCTTTAGCTTGTCTCCTCAAATTTCCACTTTATGGTTCTTTTTTTCTCCTTTTCAAGGACAAAATCTTGAACTATTAATCAATATTTCTGACATAACCATTAATCCTCTATGAACTGTGTTTTATCTCTACTATTCATCCATTCTTTTATTTACTCAACATATATTTATTGGGCATTTACTGTGTTTCAGACATTGTTTTAGTTACTGGGGACACACCACTGCTTTTTTATAGGTTACCCTGGGTAGAGAAAATAAATAAACAACAGAGAAAATGCTAATAATAAACAAGAAAATATTGTGGTTATACAGAGAAATAAAACTGGGTGGCCACTCCCGACTGAGTGGTGAGAAAAGGTCTGTATGATGTGATGCCTCATAAGCTGTGTGTGTTGTACTGCGAGTGATGGGGAAGTGCTGTGTGGAAGCCATGAAAATATGGATAAGGCTACTAAAGGCATCCATGCAAGATATTGTGTTTTTTTGGACAAGGAGACTAATACTTGGGATGGTGAGTAGTAAAGGAATTTATGATATAGTTCAGATATAAAAGGCTTCTGAACTTAATATATGATCTATCGGATGACATAAAGTAGGAAAAAGTGCAATCAAATTGACTCCTGGACTTTTGACGTGAGGAACTGTGTGGATATTGTCGGGATGTTAACTAACAAAGGCGAGATGCAGGGAGAACAAGATTGTGGGTGGCAGATGGAGCACAAACAAATCAAAATTCTGTTTTGGATATGGTAGATTTGGATATGCCTATTAGCCACCAGCTAGCTCTAGCACGTTAATAATTTGGTAATTTTATATTATAGATACAGCTTACAAGTCATTCGCACATGAATGACATTCTAAACCCATGATACTAGACAATATTATCTAAGGACAAAGAATATAGACATCCTTGCTTTACGGTGCTTCACCTTATTGCACTTCACAGATGTTGCATCTTTTACAAATTGAAGGCAAGACCCTCCACCGGCAAAAAGATTACAACTTGCTTTATTGTGATACTGGATTTATTGTGGTCGTCTAGAAATGAGCCTGCAGTGTCTCTGAAGGACAACTCTAAAAAGAAATGGAAAAGTAGCCAAGACCAAATCTTGGGTACATTTTAACATTTATACTTCAAATAGAGGAGGTAGGACCCATAAAGAAGACTGAGAAAGAGCACTTGGTGAGATAGGAGGAATAAGCAGAGAGCGTGGGATCGCAGAAGCCAAGAGGAGGAGCAGTTAGCTGTGTCGAAAGCCAATGAAGTTCAATTAACAGAGTGCAGCAGAGTAACCACTGGATTTGACAACACCCAGATTATCCGTAGCCTTCGTTAGCATACATGTTAATGCCCTCATTAGAACACTCGCAGAAGAGGGATACAGAGGAAAGCCTAATCGGGCTGAGTGGAGGAGAAATTAATAGATAAATAAGTGAGAGTAGTAATTACAGGCACCTCTTTCTAGATGTGTTTGTCCGTGAAGAGAAAATAAAGAAGGGCATTAACCACAGGGAGCTGTGTCATTATTAGTATGCCTCCTTAGAGTGAGAACTTCTAACCCTATCTAAGCCTTTTCCTATCAATATTTCATTGTTGATACTCTCCAATATTTTATTTGCAGACTCTTCATGAATGATTTTACTCATTTTGATTGCTATGATAAATTTATACACTTAATTCCAGCGACCTCCATTAATCTAAATATAAATGTCTCACAAAGCCCTCAAATATAAGAATCTTTCTCTAGACAACCTCAGACTGGCTCTCTTTTGTGTGTTCTTGCCCGCAGGAAACACTCAGTCCTCTGTCCTGACAAATCCTAGGAGTGACATGATGCCTCATTTCCAGCTGGACAGATTCTCTTTTGTCTTGTTAGTTATAAGTGGCCAGCTTATCTCTCAGCAGACCAGAAGAGGAAGAACAGAATGACTGACAGTAGTAACTGATCCTGATTTTCATGAAGAGGTAAACCTTCTGCTGTATAATAGAGGCTGTGTGGAATATAGAACCCAGGGACTCATTCCCTAGGGAACCTCTTGGTGCTTCTATACCTGGTGATAACTATAACTGGCCAACTGCAGCAACAGCTCACACAGAGTCATGCTAATCAAAGCCTCAGATGCCTCGGGGATCAAAAGCTGAGTTCTTGTAGAAAATGAGGGGAGCTTATGATGATTGGTAGAGAAGATGGAAAATACCAATTCCTCACGAGAAACTGTAGCCACAGTTAATATTGAACCCTACTACAGTTTCTTTGTCTTTCTTTCTTTTCTTTCCTTTATTTTTTTTCTTCAGAAATTGTGAGTGACCCTCAACTTAAAGAACCACCGACAAGACAAATTGAATTTAATGTGTTAAAAATTGAATCTGAAGAGTGTGAGGGGTTTACCTTCTCTGCCCTCAGTCCTTCAGCTGTCACCACTATCCCAGGTCTCTCAGAGTATCTGATTGACACTTGATTTTACATAATGTTGTCTTGGACCAAGGGACCTATTTGATGTTGGAGATGGGGTATGACAATGAGCATATGACCAGAGAATACACTGGTCCTACCATTTGTCCCAAAAGCTTCCAGCTTGATGGAACTTTGGAATGTCCCCTTAAAAGTACATCTGAGGCTCTAGCTTGGGAATTGGATGCTATCAGCCAAGACACAACATATGCTTTGAACCAACTGTGATTAGAAGGTGCTGTGTTCCTTATAACTAGAAGACATGGGTTTGGAAATAGAGTAGGTATAGGAGGAAATCTCATTATCCCTCCTAGTGATTCTCTTGGGGAATTTGTGTTTTGCTTTTCCTCAACTTTAGTTTTTTACCAGAACAGATATCCAGCGATGGGAATGCTTCTACCAGGGACACAGTAAATGTTTCTTGATAATTAACCTTCTTAAGACTGAAGCCTATTCTAAACTTCCTCCATTTAATGTTCCCAGCCCAGGTCTCAGGCTCTGAGTTTAGCAAATAAACTAGCAAGATCCCTGAATCCAGACTTTTTTGAAGATCCACGAAGCTCACAATCCTATCAGAAACCTGTGGTTCTAGCTTGAGTAATTAGTCATCATCCTAAAGAGCTTAGATTTCCCCTTTTCTCTAAAACATTATGTTTCCCTGGTTATCTGCACTTAGTCACTCCTGCCTCTCTACTCCGATGGAACTTTATGCTTCTCTCTATTCTGATTCTCATCATACTGCTCTAACCCAGTGTGTCTTTCCACCTACCCTGGCAGGTTTTATACAACCTTACTCATCACAGCTTAGCCTAACGTCTGGAGAATTATATTGTGAATTAAAGAGAGTAAAGAAATCCATTAAGCGGAAGAAGTATTTTCTCTTTTGGTTTAGGTACTGTAATGAAAAGATGAGAAGACGGGTATGATCCAGGAGCAAGCAAAAGTTAATTTCATTAAAAACCAATTACTAAGCCATCATCATATATTACAGACACTTTTTCAGAAAGACTATATGAAATCAAATTACAACAAAATATACAGCATTGGTTTATTATGAGGAAAACCCACAAGCAAACTGAGCTCAAAACCAAATATACTTGTGAGCTTGATCTTTTAAATAAAGGTTCAATTAAATTACTAACAGTATTTCCTCTCTCCTCCCATGCTCTACAGCCCTTATCTTCCTCCCTCATTGTATTTTTCTCTTTAGATCTTATAACTATAGCATCTGAGCCTCATCAAGATAGTTTTTATGTTTTTGTTTTGCTTATTATTGAATTTCTCAGTGCCTAGAAAAATCACCTGCCTCACAGAAGAAACTCAAATACTTATTTAAAGATTGAATAAATTTAAGATGTTAAGCAATATTCACATGATGAATTACTTTAATTTAATTTTTTTAAAAAAGAAAAATTAAAAGGTGTTGCTATAGACAGCATATAATTGGTGTGTTCAAAGTAACAAGTTATTTAAAAAATAAAATACATATTTAATTCAAATTTTAAAATACAAACAAAAATCATGATTCTTTAAAAGGTGAAAAAAGATATTGTTCAGGCACCTGTTTGAGGAAAAAGAATCTCTCTTTCTAGTCTGTGGTCCTGTTCTGTGGTCGCCACCCCTGAATAATTTGCTTCTGCTCTGAACTGCAGCAATAGGATGGATTGTGAGGTCACACGATGTCTCAGACTGAATTTCCCCGAAGTTACTGCTCCTATGTTTCCCATGTCACACTGTGAAATGCAACCTTCCGCGTTGCTGCCAAGATTTTGCAATTAATCACCAGCTATGGATTTCATAATTGTTGCTTCACTTTGTAGTTGAAAACCAGTGAGGCATGTTTTTCTTCCAACCCCATATCCCTTGTATGAATGAGGGGGCTTGGATCTACTGCTTGGTAACATGATGGGTTTTGAAGTAAATTACCTAACCTGAAGCAACTATGAGTAAGAAATCTGGAAGAGGCTTCTGAATTCATCTTTTAGAAAGACAGGAACTATTAGACTCTGGAGAAAATAAATAGCAGCCGTAGAATGCATGGAGGACTCCAGCTTGGATTAGATGTGTCGGAAATAACTAAGGTGTTCATTTGAGGGCGACTAAAGGAAAATAAAAGAATTTGAGTTGTTTGTCTTAGCTGAAAGCACTTTAAATAGAGAAAGGCAACTTCAGCACTTATTTATAAGGTTAGGTAAAGAATTAAATTGAATTTCATTAGGTTCTGTGATCGCTCTTTCCATAGACTTAGCCTATACTTTATTGAATTTCATTCTAAGACCATCTTTTGACAAATCAACTTTTCCAGTATAAAATATTTTAAAGTCATGTCAGCCCTGCCTTTCTCTAAAAGATATTTATTCCAGTTCACTACCATAATTAATAGATAGATTTTTCATCTACTGCCTGGGGACAGAGTCACACAGCTTAGTTCTATGATAATAATAACTATATTTATTGAATACTCCTATGCTATGCACTGTAGATACATTATATCATGTAATCTTCACAAACACTTAGGAAAGAGACAATATTTTTTACAGTTCATTAATAAAGATCCGATGGGTTAAAAGACTTGCCTTTAGATAGAAAATTTGTTGGAGGCAAAGCTAATGCTTGCAGTCAAAACTGTTCGATTAGTGGTAATTAGTACTCTGGAGTAAGACTTAACCAGGCATATATACATCAGAATTGCATAAGAGGTTTTCCAAAACCCATTGTTCAAGCTCCGTCACAAATTTAGGATGAGGACTTTGGAAAAGCTGCCTGTGTAACTACAAATCTCAGCTGTCTGGGCAGGGGCGGGGACCCCAAGTCTCATACTTTAGATGTTCACAAGTCCTGCTGAAGAGAGCATTCCAGGCCATGCATACTTATAAAGGACAAGTGACAGGACCTCTGGGTGGAGTTTTATTTGTCCTATAACTATTTATGCCTAATGAGTGTAAATTGAAGAACTATTTTCCTTACCATTAAGGAGTGGCCAGGGCCAAAGAGTTGGAACCAAATTTTATTTATCTAGGAGGGAAACAACAATCTAGGCAAAAGGAGAGTCCAAAAAAGATTGGAAAAGTCATTTTTTGAGGAGATATTAGGTCATTTTTCTTGAATAAAGCTCTGGGAAATCAGAAAACACAAGAGCGATCTTTCTTCCTGGAATCATGGCTCCTAATAGAAGTGGCCCATGACAGCTTGAATAGCACCGTCTAGTATAGTCGCTAGTGCCATGAGCAGTGGAGAGAGGACACAGTTAGAAGAAAGTACTGAATCACCACAGGGAAGAGCCATAAGGTTGAAATCTCCCAGGGGTGTATCTTCTCTGTACTTGTAGTAGGTCCCTAGAATACGAAGTTAATTAATTGGCCTACTTAAATCAGGGAGAGAAAAAAGCCTTCAAACAAATGGGTGTGGCCAGCTTTTAAATTGTTAATAATTCATCCTGTATTTTAGTTTTTGTTACTTTAGAGAGAAGCTCTGCTGCCCATTTCCAGAGGTGGGAAATGTATAAGGAAGTAATAAAATAACACCTACTGCCATCCAGGGTGGGAGGAAGTCTTTCCGCTTCTCAAAACTGCATGCTTAAGGTTTTCTGCTCTAAGAGCTAAAGTTTCTTTATGATGGTTGATCAGGCTTTTTTAGATGAATCATTAAGCCCAATGAAGGGAAGGGAAAGGAAAGGAAAAGAAGGAAAGAAACAGAATTATGGAAGAAAGGTGCTCTCCCCCACCACAAATAATACACTGGAAAGAAATGACAGGGGAAAAATACTTGGGTCCTAGAGTTTTAAATGTGCGGGTTTAATTCCTATAATAATAGCTCAATCTGGGAGTGGGCCCAGGAAATGCTTGCCAGGAGGAGGAATTAATCTCCATGACTGGCCAAGATAAATCATATTTTCAACTCTTTGGTGTTTTAAGATGCCGTGATTATCAGTACAATCAGACGAGGAACGGTTCCCCAAAGAAAGCTTCATGGGACAGATATGGATACTGGATAAATTGGTGTTAGCTAGACAGTCAACCCAATTGTGGTCTACTATACCTTTTGTCAAGATATGTTAAATTATCTGTCTATTTATAAAATGCAGAAAATGTATTAGTCATTTATAAGGGCTTAATAAATATTAATACAATTAACGTCAATTGAGACTAAAAACTTTTAGGTGCATGCAATATCTATTCTTAAATTTGAAAACTTTGGTTATAAAGAACATTTAAAAACATTAAAAGCAAGTGTGGAATATTCAATAAATGGTGTTAAAAGAACTAAGTACCCTTCTGAAAAAAAAAGTAAAATTTTTTCATAACTTGCAGCATAAGAAGATGGATCAAAGATATAAATCCTGAACTCATAAATGTCTCACTATTCCAATAAAAATACAAAAATTATATTGGTGAAGATTTTTTTCTAGGTATGAAATAAACCCCAAATCCAAAAAATAAAATATTGATAAAATATATATATATATATATTCCTGATAAAACTTCTAAAAGCAAAGCCAAAAGAAAAGAATTTGCTTCTTTAGGGGATATAAAGCATCAACATAACAATAAGAAAACGTTTATCAATTCAGCAGGGAAAAAAACATGGACAAACAGTTGGAAGGAAGGAGGAAGAGAGGAAAGGAAGGAAAAAAGGAAGGAAGAGGAAGGAAGGAAGGAAGGAAGGAAGGAAGGAAGGAAGGAAGGAAGGAAGGAAGGAAGGAAGGAAGGAAGGAAGGAAGGAAGGAAGGAAGGAAGGAAGGAAGGAAGGAAGAAAGGAAGGATGGAATAGAAGAAGGAAGGAAGAAGAAGGAAGGAAGGAAGGAAGGAAGGAAGAAGGAAGGAAGGAAGGAAGGAAGGAAGGAAGGAAGGAAGGAAGGAAGGAAGGAAGGAAGGAAGGACAAGGAAGAAAATTTGCTAAGAAATACAAATAACTTTTAAACACATGAAAAGATTTTCAACTTCACTCACCCCAAGAAATACGTGAACTCAAACTAGGATTCCATTTGTCTGCTATCAAGTAGATAAATATAGAATTCAATAGCATATGTATTAGCAAAGGTATATAAAAACAATACGTTCAGACATTCAATATAAATTAAAACAACTTTTAGGGAGCCTAATTTGGAAATGTTAGTTAAAATGTAAAATGCACATTCCCATTGAGTGATTAATCTCATTTCTTAAGATTTGTCCTATATATTAACTTATATTTAAGAGGACTGGCCCTTATGCAAGCTATACACTGTAGTCCCGTGCTGAATAGAAGACTTCATTAGCCTTCAATATTCATGATGAAGGTTTAAAGATATGGTGGGATATTATATAGCTGTGAAAAACATTTTTAAAAAACTGAGTGAGTTATTTATGTACTGATATGGAATGACTATATATACATATATCATAAAAAGTAAAAATAGTGCTAGAATTACACATAACATCATTAATATTAGTTGCCTGAAAGGAAGAAGTATGACATAGAAGTAAGCGGGGGAACTTTCCCTATGTTCTCTTTTGTACCTTTGGAATTTTGAATTATGTAAATTATTATCATATATGACAATAATCCTACACATTTTTAAAGGATAAAATCAAGCCTCTTTGCAAAATATAAAATAAAGGTATGTGTAGGTTGATTTTATTCCTTTGGGGGTCTGTGACCCTAGTATTTGAAAAATAATAAATATAGTTTAGAAACACACCAGGGCCCTAGTGGAGGAGAACCCAGTGGTAAACAAACTAAGGGAACAGTACCAGAATGTGGCCACCAACACAAGGCAGGAATAGCAGTGCAGGTTACCTCATTGATCTGTTCCTGCACCTAAAGTTTTGCTGTATTTTCATATCAGCAATTCCTCAAGAGCCTGAAAAGAAACTTGCATTACAACCAGCCACGGGGAAGAAATAAAAAACTGAGAGGGAGATTGCGCTAATTTTATTGGCATTATCCCTATCAGACTCTGCACTGACGGATAATCTGATTATGAAAGACAGAGCAGATTTAGAAATATTGGTTTCTCTATCAAATGTTTAACACTTGAACAGGATATATTTGTACATTTCTCTTTTAAAAGAAAAACAGGCTATATTTTAGCATATATATATATATATATACACACACACATATATATATGTTAGTCTATATGTTACTCTTTAAAATATTGTTGTGCATTTGAATCCATCTGAAGTGAAAAAGAAATTTTTGGTTCTTTAATTAGTAATATTTGTGTTCTACTCTGCTTTGGTACCAGTAAACTTGTTTTTAAAAATAGTATCAAATTTAGTATTTATCTCTGTTTATGTGACAGAGAAGATTTACATTTGATAAACTATATCAGTGTGAACATAGGTGAAATTAAAGTAGTCTCAGTGCTATCATTTCAAGAGTGATTGGATTTATTATTCTTTCTGAAAGCTTTGACTATTGCATTAGAGTCTAGTTTAAAAGAACTAGAAACCAGGAACTCTATCATAGTTATGATGCCAAATTCTCTTTCGTGTTTTTCACTTGTGTTGTAAAATAAGAATTTTTATCTTACTGGCATATAAACTTTCTCTAATTTGTGATAAATATCTTAATAAAGTTCTTAATAAAAAGAAAAAAACTGTGGCCAGTCATTACATGACAAGCACCTGGGTTTTTGCTGTGCTGTCTTCAACATATATGGCTTCCGCTTCTTGAGCCACATTGGCTGATCCAGCTCCAATCACTACACCAATATTTCAGCAAACTACTAGAAGGAAAAGAAAAGAAAGTCTTTCCATATTCCTCTATGTACACTTAAGAAATTTGAAAACATTCTACCACTTGCATGCCATTGGCCAGAACTGTCACACGATTATGCCTAACTGCAAAGGAGGCTGGGAAATAGTTTATTTAAGATAGTCATGTTCATTCTTATCTGATGTTAATTGATGCTGTTAATATGGATTTTCTAAAAAAAATTTATTATTTTTATAGAAAAGAATATTTTTGGTTACTCCTGATGTTTATTGATTGCACAACCAGAACCATATGACTTTTAATTACTGTAACACTGTAATATATTGAAAATGCATAATATATTCCAAATACACAACATATAATAAATTTTTATCATGCCAAATATTTATCATTCTTCTAGATGAAATTTCAATCAAATTACAAGATTTTCCTTTAAATTCTCCTCAGAAATTCCCATGTAATTTGGGAGATTGCTTATATTTTGGGTTAAGTTTTTGTATCATTTCTTATAAATGATATCACTCTATACCTCTTAAAATGTATTGGTATATATCAGCAAAATATATATATATCACCAATAATGTATTTGTTTATAAAAATGTCTGAGTTTTTTCAACTTCAGAAAAGCATTAGTATTTTCTATAAACTTATTAATTTTTGTTTAACATATGTCAAAGGCTAAGATCATTAAGTACATTTTTTATTTTATCTATGTGAAACAAGTCTCATTTTTATTCATTTTGTCTTCAACTTTTTCAAAAATTACAGTTGTTTGTGCATTTTGTTTATAGGTTCTTGATTAACCTTCATGCATCCTTAATTTCCAATCTCTAATTTTTCTAGATGTGTTTCTTAAGAGCAGTCTATAGTTTGATATGTTTTAAAGTATAGTTAACTCTTAAATAACACGGGGTAAGGGGCACTGACCACCCCCCACACACAGTTGAAAATTCACACATAACTTTAGGTTCCCTCCAAATTTAACTACTAATAGCCTACTATTGCTGGAATGCTATTAAACAGTTGATTAAAACATGTTTTGTATGTTACATGTATTGTACACTGTATTCTTATAATAAAGAGAGAAAAATGTTATTAAGAAAATCATAAGGAAGAGAAAATATATTTACAGTATTTACTGAAAAAAATCTATGCTTAAGTAGACCTGCTTAGTTCAAACCCATGTTGTTCAAGGGTCAATTATATTACATTTATATAAATATTTCCACAATATATGTGGTTGTTTATATCTCACCTAATTTTATTTCTTGTTATTTTCCTTGGTTTCTCTTTTTTGCTAAATGAGTATGCTGTGGTTCCACAGCGATTTGGAATTCACACACTTGTTCTTCAAATGATTTCTTTTAAGTTTCTCAGAAACATGATTCAATGTGTATTTGTCAAGTTAATCAATCAATAATATGTCATCTTTTGTCTATTCTTTACAAAAAACTAGAAATCTGAAATCTTTTATTTTTATCCACTTTTCATGTCCCCACTTTTCTCTCTTTGCCAACACAAACTTAATCTTTCTTGTAATAGATTAATCATTTGTACACAAATAATTGCTATTAAACTGCATTAAATTATATGTTTACTATTAATCATCCCAGTTTTTAACCATAATTACAAGTTATTTTAACCTTATATTAAATCCATTTCAATATCCTCTATCTGCCTTCTATCTCTCTGTATTCCTACTCTGCCTTTAATCTTGGTTCATGTTTTGGTTGGCTGAGTAAGGTTTTCTAATATCACTGAAGGCATATATTTCTGAAATACCGTATGTCTAGGATTATCTCCTATTTTTATCTTACTTGAAAAGAATCCTCAAGAATATAAAACTCTTTGCTTGTAATCTCTTTATCTAGAATTTGTACTGATCCATGGTTCTGAATCTTTTTTTGGTTTCTAACATCTTTAAGAATTTAATGAAAAGTGTGGGCCTCTACATAGAAAACAAGCATTTATCTGTTCAAAAACTAACAGAATTTTACATAGGCTTTTGTAATTCAAGAGATGCCTGAAGCTCATGCATTAATCTTCAAGTAAAGAATTTTTTGAAAAGATGTTTCTAAGGGACATTGGAAACTAATCTTCCAGTCCTTTAAAGTTAATATGTTTTATCCATCTAAACTTTTATTTGCAAGATTTTCCTCTTCATCATAAAAATTTATATTTTTCATTGGTTATACTGGGTTGTAGTTGTAATTTGGTTCATTTTTAATTCCTTCTGCAGTGGGCCCTAGGATGCTGGCCTAACTCATGTCAGTAAGACACCCTTTCCTCTAGCTTCTCCTAGTGGGAAACTGGAGAGAAGGAGGGAATGGCTTGAAGAATGTATTCCCCAGGCTCCCTCTCTCCATGCTATGTTTCTGTAAGTTGACTGTGTCCCCCACTACAGACCACAGCTCTGGACAGTGGCCAGGCAGTTACTCTCTGTGTGTTCTGAAAGCTACTCCATCCAGGCCTAACTAGCATTATCAACCAAATTCTCTCCCTTCTATTTCATAATTTCTGCTACTTTATTCATGCTTCCTGCATGCTGCATTCTTCTATCTGTCTTTTAGTTTCTGCCCTTCCCCTCTGTCTGCTTCTTTCTCTATATATTGGAACTGTCAATAGATAGCCACCATGGAGCAAGCTTCCATACCCTTCCAGTCTACAAATGAATGATGTGAGAGACAGGCAGCAATCACTGATCCAATCTCATGCAGACAGGGGAGTGGAGTCATATGATAGAGTGAAAGATTTAATAAGGAACCTCTCAGAAGTAGCCTAAAAGCATGATGAAAACACTGCAGAACAGAACACATAAATGTCACATAATGTCCTCACTTTCCTAATATATCAGTTTAAATTACCCTTTTCGTCTCATATTAATCTTAACTCCTGCATTGGAATTCTGGTGGTAGATTTCTATATTACTTATATTTTTCTAAGATTCTGACCATTCTTCCAATCACTCTCCCTACTGTGTGCATTCTCTCTCTCTCTCTCTCTCTCTCTCTCATCACACACTCACACACATGAGCACACACATTACTCCAAACAGAAAGCCCTCTACTCTTAATTTATTTCTGTGCCCTAAATTTTACACCTTGTTACTTAACCTGTTTTCTCTTGTTTTAGGGAACATAGTGTTTGAGTTGGAGCCATGGAGATATATGTTTTTCTTTTTTTTTCCATTGATTTTACATAGAAACCAGAGAAAAGTTTTTTAAAATATTTGAATAATTTTGTGGGGTTTTTTTTTGTCTTTTTGATTCATATTAAGATATTCCTTACTATAACTCGATTATTGCTTCCATGCCAAATCTTTGGATTTCTTCCTCCAGAAAATGTATTATAGTTAGTTTTTATCTCTATCTTCCAAAGTAAAATTTGTCTTCCTCATTATTTTTTTCTTTCCATTCTTGATGAATTTCTTTGTAGGATCAATGCTGTTGCTTACAGCTTCCAATGAAGATTTCAATTTCATCATCACGTTTTCGATTTCTTTCAGACCTTTTCTCACTTTTCATTTTACGAACTATATAGATGTCTTTTATCGGTTTTGTTACCTCTTCTTTTGTGGTTTTTTAAAGTTTCTCCTATTGCGTTTTATCTCATTCTTCATTTTACTATGATTTTCTGCTCCAGTTCTATAATCTCATCATTAACTTATGGGTACTAGTTTTTAAAGTTTCATTTTTTAAATTTTGTATTTATTTTAATTAGTTTCAAGTATATGGTACATTGGTTAGACATTGTCAGGGCTGAGCAGATGGTGTCAGCTACGCCAAGTGTCAGTGGTATTGCTGATCGAGAAGGGCAGGTTCAATGGTGAGACGCCCAGTTGGAAAAATGCACAAGAGGTAGACATGAGACTGAAACTGCAGGCAGCAACTTTATTATGCAGAGTACACTTCTGTTGGGAAGTGTAGTTCTATTGGGGGAAGGGTGGTATTGAACGCACTTCTTCTGCTCCCCTTTCTTGTGCTCCTCTTCTACTCTACAGGGGACCACATGGCTCCTCGCATAGCAGAGTACAATAGTGGCCTTCAGCCACACATGCATGATACAATAAGCTGAAGTTTGTTTACATATTTTCTAAATCTGGGGTCCTATTCCTGGCCGCAGGCCTGGATCACAGCCAAACCTTGGACCAGTCAGACCTTGGACCAGCCAGACCTTGGGCCAGGCCTGGTGCCCACAGACATCTATATAGTTTATAAAACGATCCCCCCAGTTGCTCCCTCCCTCCCCTGACCCTCCATCTAGCCATCATATTAATGCTGACTGCATTCCCTATGCCATGCTCCCCATCCCCATGACCATCCATCAGCTACTAATTTTGTAAGTTCTTTAACCCTTCACCCCATTCTCCAGCCCCAACCCCCTGTCCTCTGTCTGTCACCAAATTGTGCACTATATTTTTGAGTCTGTTTTTGATTCCTTAGATTCCTCATATAAGTGAAATCATACAGTGTTTATCTTTCTCTGTCTCACTTAAATACCTTCTAGGTCTATCAAAGCAATATCTTTTTCCATCTCCTTTCTTTAAGTCTCTGTGTTGTCTTTTAATATGAAGTGAGTCTCTTGTAGGCAGCATATGTCGGGGTTTTGTTTTCTTATCCATTCAGCCAGTCTGTCTTTTGGTTGGAGCATTTAATTCTTTTCCATTTGAGGTACTTATTGATAGGAATGTAGTTGTCACCATTCTTTATTCCTGCTTTTCATATATGTTTTTTCTTCTTAGAGAAGTCCCTCCAACATTTCTTGTAATACCGGCTTGGCGGTGATAAATTCCTTTAGCTAATTTTTGTCTGGGAAGCTCTTTATTTGTCCTTCAACTCTAATGATAGTTTTGCTGAATAAAGTATTCTTGGTCGTAGATACTGGGTCTTCATCATGTCGAATATTTTGTGCCAACCCTTCTGTCCTGCACAGTTTCTTTTGAGAAATCAGCTGCCAGTCTTATGTATGTTCCCTTGTAGGTGACTATCTGATTTTCTCTTGCTGCTTTTAATGTTCTTTCTTGGTATTTAACTTATGGCATTTTAATTATGTTATGCCTTGGTGTGGGCTTCTTCGGATCCCTGGTTTTCGGGATTCTCTGACCTTCCTGGGGTTTTATGTCCATTTCTTTTACCAGGTTAGGGAAATAGAAGTTTTCCATCATTAATTCTTCAAACAGATATATAACATCCTGATTTTCTTCAGTTACACTGATCAGACGGATATTTAGACCCTTAATAGTGTCCCATAGACTCCTTAAATTATTTTTATAGTCTTGGCATCTCTTTCCTTGCCATTGCAATTGAATGTCCTTGGCTTTCCCATCCTCTCGATAGGGCATTTGATCCTTTTTTTTGTTCACTTTGTTTATTCCTTTGTTTATTCCATTTAATATATGTCTCATCTTGGATAATGTGTTCTTCATTTCAGACTGGTTCCCTTTTATAATCTCCATTTCCATTTTTATGTTTTTTTATCTCTTTTTTGAAGTTCTCACTGAATTTATCTACACTTCCCAAAAGTTCATTGAGCATCTTTAAAACCAGTGTTTTGAACTCTGCAGCTGTTAGATTACTTGACTCCATTATATCTGGATCTCTATTCTGTTTTCTCATATGGTTTCTGCTTCTTTGTCTTCCCATCTTGGCTGCCTTTCAGTGTCTGTTTCTATGTACTAGGCAGAGCTCCTAAGTCTCCCGGTCTTATTAGTGTGGATTTGTGAAGTAGGTGTCCAGGGGCACAGTCCTGAGAGGGATTCACCTGAGGCCAAACTTTGTCCAAGCCTCTACCCCTCTGGGACCACCTATTAAGATTCAGCAAGCAATCTACAGATGCTGTGCTTGTAGTTGCCTCAAAAAGCCACACCAGAAACCGAGGCCAGCTGCCTCCAGTGTGAGTCTAGGTTCTGCTCAGCAAAGAGCACCTGACCTTCTGAGGATATACCTGGATGTGGCTTGGGTGGGGCCGCGAGTTGGGGGAGGCTGTGTTTCAGGGAAACCTCTGTGCTGAGCAACCTCTGTTATCTGGTTCGATGACATCGCGGCTATGGTGGCACTGTGTCCACACATTGGAAGGGAGGAGGGCTCAACAGGGAACAATGGATACCGTCAGCACTTCTGTACAGAGTGAGTCTCACCTCGGCCCTCACTCCGACAATGTCTCTCTGTAAGTCCCTGGTGAATCGGCACTGATGCTCAGAGCAAGCAGGTCCATCACTGTGAAAATCCACTCGCAGACACGGCCCCTTTAAGAGGTGTCTGCTGCTGCCACATCCTCCGTCTCACTCAGCCGCTAGAGATCAGGCAGCCCGGCGTCCTCACCCTGTCCTACTTTCTGCCATTGCAAGGTGATCTCTTGGATTTCTCGGATTTCTCCCTAGCTGTTTGGCCTGTTCATCAAGATCTCAGGCAATTTTCCCTTGCTGCTGCTCCTCGTTTCCGTCACTTTGATTTGGTTGCCAGAGGGATGAACAGAGCCTCTATCATCTACGCCATTTTTTTCCTCCCCTTAAAGTTTCTTATAATTACTGATTTACCGATAATTTTTAGAATTGTGTTATTCTCTTTTACTGTATGATTTTCTTGCAAAACTTCACACATTTTGTTGTTGTTGCTTTTGTTGTTGTTTTATGTTTACTTTTCTTCAAAAGAGAAGTCCTCTGACTACACTCAAAATTTCCCAACTGGGAGAAAATTTGGATTGCCTGTGTCCCTACTTCTTTTCTACTTGGATGCTGATTAAATCCTGTTCTTAGAGTTGGAGCAAAGTGTTATTCCCTTAGCCCAGCTCTAGTATCTAGCCATCTTTCATTCCTGCAGATCTGTTGGACCGTAACAGAGTTTTCTGGGAGCTGCAGTCTCCACCATGACACAGGCAACTGGAGAAGCAAATTTGGCAGTCTTAGGCAGCAAAAGTTGAGAGGGGGGTGACAAAAGTGGAAAGGAAGGCAACATAGAAATAATTCCCATGTGACAGAGGAAGGATTACACAGCTTTCTTGTTGGTACAAATCTGTTCCTATGAGTTAATGGGCAGAAAGTGGGAGAAAGCTAAATTGTTTCTTCTATATTCCTTACAGATGGTGGTTTGCTCTTTTCATAAAGGGAAGCATAAGCAGGATACAGATTGTTTTCCTCCAACAATTTCCATCTTTTATAATTAATAAAATTCCTCTGAGATTTTAGGCATTTTGTTGGTTTCCAGAGTTAGTTGATATTTGATTTTTGTTTTTCTCATTTTGAATTTCAAATGAAATGAAATGAAAAAAATGAAAATTTGAGAGTTTTCAAATAAAAGTCAATGTCTGTTAACTAGACACAAGTCTAAAAGGAATTGAACAGAAATTCTTACATAAAAACAATGTATTTGTTTTAGACAAGTTATAGAAAGAAAGATAGATAGATAGATAGATATAGATATTCTTCTTGCTACCAACCACTTTTATTTAAATTGCATTTGGCTCATAAAACTTTCTTTATCTTATGAGTAGACCTTGCATATGGCCTAGGACATATTATCATGTTGGAAGAGCTGATAGTTTTTAGGGTATCATGGTGTAGGTATAGACATAGCCCACTAATGTTGCTGCTATGTAGCAGTAGAAATCATTTAAATAATTATCATAAAAATGGCATTAGATTTCCATTGAGTAATCTGAGACTATATGTTTTTATTCTGGTTTTCTTGGCAACTAGCTGTGTAAATTAAGGAATATTGTAATCTACAGATTTATCAATTTCTCTCGTATGAAAAGTAAAAATATCTCTCCAAATTATTTTCCAGAATTGTAATCACATAAAATATAGAGAAAATAAAAAGTGGTTAACAACTGGAAACTAGAAGTATTGATTCGATGACCATTTATTACAAATATCTTTACGTAACTTTATGTACTAATTTATTTATTTAATGTTTTTTTCTCTTAACTAAACTCTAAATTCTATAAAGAATTTTTATGCTGATTTGGTCTCTGCTGTATCTCATCATCTACAGATAGTTCTTGTCCCACAGTAGGCAATGAGTAAGTGTTTAATAAATAAATGAATGAGCCAGCTTGGCACTAGTGATATAAAAACATAAACAGTTTATAGTCCTTGACCTGCTTAATCTCACATTAGCCTTAATTCATGAAATATGAGTTAAGAATACATTGTGTAAATGTGTCCAAATAAAATTAATAAAGTAAAATGTACTCATTAAGAACAAATTCATCTCAGAAACTAAGCAGGGTCAGGCCTGGTTAGTACTTGGATGGGAGACCACCGAGGAATACCAGGTGCTGTAGGGGTATTAATAATTAAAAAAAAAAAAAAAAGAACAAATTCAAATTCTAAGAAATAGATCCAAGGTACTTAGGTCAATTCCTCTTTTTTTTTCTTGGAAAAATTTTATTTCAATTTTAGTTTCTTAATTAAAAGTCTGCTCAACTACTCCTTATTTAAAAGAAATATATTACTTGGTTCTTGTAAAATTTACTTACCATGTATAAGCTACTGACTCCTTGATGTGCATGATTCTTTTATGCTGTAAATCCAAGGAAGGCTTGAAGATGACTATCAGACTTACTCTTCTAATATTTCACACTGAGTCCATACTTAAGAGAATGCTTTTGATCTGAATCCAACTCTCCTTAAGTATAAATAGGTCAGAGTCATTATTATGCTTCAAGTTTACAGCTGCCCTCCCCCTTCCTCCAATTCCCATCAGTCCTTTCAGGGAGCTCAGTTTGTGACATAAATAACGGTTTAGCAGTTTGAAATGAAAGATTTTCAAATTTAAAAAATAATTTCTAAATCAATTAAATGAGATTAATGTATACCATTCAAATAAATACTGTAAACCAACATGTCCTGGAGCCAGAGTGCTAGGTTTCCAAACCCTGAATGTTGCTTTACAGTTATTTATTCTCTCTGAACTTCAATTTCCTTATCTGTTATTGGGAATAATGTTAATATTTACCTATAGTGTTTTGTAAGACTCAAATGAGAAAATGTGGGAAAAGAACTTTAGCTCATAGGAAATATATACATATGCATGTGCATATATAATTTAATATATATAAAAATTTTAATCTCTTTTAAAGTAAATATTGTTTCTGTAATCCCCAGTTTACACATGAAAAACTTGAAGCACAAAAGGTTACAGAGTGTATCCACTGCCATACAGTAAGGTTAAGATGTGGGCATCTTTATTCTGTCTACCATATGTGTGGAAGATAAAATGCAAAGTCCTAAGTGACTACTTAGTTGAGAAAGGAGGGAGTAAAAAGAGTTGAGAATAATTCCTAGGTTTGTAGCTGGTGGAGATAGGTAAACAGGTTATGACAGGTGTCTAAAATGCAATACATAGAGTTATGAGCAAAGGGCTGTGATATCAACTAACTGCCTGTGAAACTTGAAGCAGTTTCTCCAGAGGAAATAGAATTTGTCCCAAGTCTTGAAGGGTTACCAGAAGCTTACAGGGTAGAGAAATGTGGGAAGATTGCTTTAAAAACCAACTGGGTAATGTCAAGAAACATAATGCAAGGTATTTTGATTCCCTATGGAACTTTAATTTTCTGTGTAATCTGGTTATTCATAAGCTATGTTAAAATGGAGTTTAGCTGGATCTTGAATTCAGACATAAAGCAAATAGTGAGTTATTCTAGGGATTCCAAGACCAACATTACACACTCCATATGCCCCGTTTCACTACAAATGAGCAGCTTTATGACCTGGCTCCCTCGAGAGTCTTCAAATAGAGATTTAATTAAAAAGCATTAGAGAAACTCATCCTGAAATAACAAAGGCAGTGGTAGGCATAAGAAGACATAACCCTGGTGAGAACTTGGTGCAATGACTGCAGATACTATTAAGAAAATGGACAAATAGAAGATTATCTCTGAGGACAATAGTTTTGCAATATCACAAGAGGTATTAGAATATGTGAGCTTAACTTAGGATGAAAAATATTTTTAAAATGTAATTCATTCAATTAAAATTTAGTGTATTAATTTTTGCATTATCTGGAGACACATCAGAAAGAAGATTGTAGGAGATAAAGTAAAACAAAAGAGCTTTTGAAAATGATGATTGCTCTTTCTATAATTATGACTACTTCATTATAATTGAAAAATTGAATTATATTAAATTACTAGTGTTTATAATAAATATTTATAAAATAATCTAAATTTTTATTAATAAATGACTGATACAACTATCGATGATTTGATCCTTAATTTAAAACTGTTGATATATTTTTCTAAGTTGATATCTCTCTAGAACCAAGTAATCTTTATGCAAAGAGTGCTGAAATACATATATGCATGAGATGTAATTATTATCTATTCCAGAATCATTATAAGGTCTATTTTGAGAATAACTGATTTTTGTCTAACAAAAGAAATAAGGGATAATTAATTGTCTTAAACTTACTTATCCTCATTTAGATGATGGGACTTACCTGTGGGCCATATCATTTTGTAATCTTTGTTCTAAACAGCTGTTGCCAACAATATTTAATTTCTAAGCATATTTTGTGTGAAGTCTGAGGCTGACATAGCCTATTTTTGAAGTGAAAGTGTTTCTCTCCTACTGACCCATCAATGAAAATTAGGATTTAGTAGGAAAGCTAATAAAGTAGAGGTCTTACAATGGATGATCATAATGAAAAGTAAAGAAAAAAGGAAAAAAATAAGGAAGAGAGGGAGAAAAAGATCAGTAGGGCATGTGTATACATGCACACACACACAACCTATTAATAATTAGGAGTCATAAGTGAACTTTAACAGTAAAAAAATATCTGAGCATCTACTATGCGCCGGGAACTGAGACTACAACAGTGAGCATATGTTCCTGCATTCATAGTGCTTATAGTCCAGTGTGGGAGACAGACAATCACAGCAGGAAATAGTATTAGCAGAAAAATAAAGAGAAAAAATTAGGAGAAAAATAAAGCCAGATATGGATCCCAGAGAAGTGAGAAGGGGTAGCAATGGTCATGGAAGTTCTCGCTGATAAGGGGACATATCAGCAAAGACATGAAGTAGTAATAGCAACCCGTGAGGATATTTGAAGATTGTTCTATGTGAAAGAAAAGCTACTACAAAGGTTCTGAGATGCCTGCAGTGTTCCATGAAAACGAGAGGGCTAGAGGGCTGGAGTGGAGTAAGTGGGGAGGAGAATGGTAAGACATGAAGTCGCAGGGTTTATGGAAGGCTAGATCATGCAGGGTCTTGCTGATTTTACTAAGGACTTTAGACCTGAGCTAGATAGTATGATAGTCACTGACCAAATGTTGCTATTGAACACTTGAAATATGGCTAGCGTGACTGAATTTTAATTGCATTGAAATTAATTTAAATTAAAAATTTTAAATTGATACTTGATTCAGTTATTGGGAAATTTTGCATATATGTCAATGAAGTATTAAAGGAATTCTTCTAACATACTAACATGTAAGCTATTATATAACATGGATTATTTTTAAAAAGAAATAAAAATAACCGAAAAAAATTAGGTTTTAATTCAGAAGAATTCCATTGTGTCATGAGCTAGACCTTAGGTGAATGTAAGTTCTACTAGGCTTAAATAAATAGACTCTGATTTATTTATGGCCCATTTTGTTAGCTATTGCTTGTTGTGACTCCAGTTTTTAGGTGAGTAAAATATTATGACTTTTTTAGTGGAAAAGAAAAGGGAAAATTCATTCAAGGTGTAGAGAATATTATTAAAAATTATAAGAGGCAGAAATGAACAGAGAATAAGAAAAGGATATTAATGAGACCTGCCCGATAATTTAAAGTGAGAAGTTTGTGCAGAAAAAAATTGAAAACAGTTGATGGAGATCTTCGAGGCCCAATACTGAGGCTCCAGAATGTGATGAATCTGATAAGACCATTAAAGCCTGTGAAGACTCCATAACAGGGGAAGACTATTGACAGTCTCCTTGACAGCCTTTGGAGAGTAAAATAACCACTACTGGAGTCATTAAAATTAAAACACCTGAAGACCTTTTTAGAAGTGAAGTCTACATTTCTTTACATATCAACATATAGGCACATACCCATTCTCTACCCAGCTTCACAAATCCAACAATTTTATAATACGATAAGCCAGGGGTTAAGTAAAGTGCTATTTATTTTTTAATTTGTAGTAAAGCCCTTCTGTTGTGCTGGTGATACAGGTCAAGGATTATAAATGCAATGATAACCTCCCATAAAATATATATATTTTATATACACAAAGCTTATGCAGTTGACCCTCAGCTTAACCCAAACAATAGGACAGTGAGATTGCTTCTATTAGGATATATCTTTATGACTTTCCTTAGGTAAATGCTAATATCCATCTTCTAGGAAAAGTCCTTTAAGGTTTTACTTTAACCTTCTTGATCTCCTTTACCTTAGTGATCTTTTAAGAAAAATCACTCACTTAGAACTATTTCCAGTAAGTTATATAAACCACACTTACAGCATAGGACCAGATACAGAAAGCGTGAGTGACACTAAGAATACATCTTAATCTCTCAATTTACTAAATTAATTTGAAGTTAATTAATGTCATAGCATAGATTTCAGTTGAACCAGCAGAATGTTTAATTAAAAAGAGCTCATAGTTTAAAGTTTAGTTTTGTTTTATAAAATATTTCTTCATTTTCTATGAGGCAAGGAGGAGAGAGAGAAGAAGGTAATAGAATTGGGCTTTCTAATCTTGAATATATTTATGTTATTTGCATGTAAAATGAAGAATAAATTTGGGTTTAATAAGTGAAAGAAAAAGTATTTGCTGTACAGCGTTTTTGTTATGTCATGATGAGGCATCAAAATAAATCCCTTTGTTCAAAGAGTGAATGATCTAAAGCACAATACTCATAAAAGAAAGCACAGCGAATTACTCAATCTATAGACTCGAGCTCCAAAGATCACTGAAAGACAAGTCTGTCCTCTGAAAGGCCAAGGAGGTGCTTCCATTTTAAGTCCCTAATATATTTTTTAAAAGTCCTTATCCTTGTATGCTCCAAAAAGCTGTGGATCCAAGTCTCTGACAGAATAACCTTGTTAGCTGCTTGAGAAACTTAGGTCAAAATTCTCACCCAAACCGCCATTAACTTTTGCCATCACCGTGATAACTTAGTGCTGGTTAAAAGGGCTCAAAAGGCCTTTTAGCAGAATATTAAGGTAATGAATTCTTCATTTCCCATGTTGAAGTAGTGCCTAATCAGTTCTCTCAGCTATGACCACTCAATCATAATACAGTTTTAAACAGATCGGCTTTCTCACTCAATAGCAAATGGGAGTTGAAATGAACTTTTTTCCTGTTTGAACCATTAATAACAATAAATCCACTGCAATATCAGGGATTTTATATAGATACTTCTCGTGAGGAAGCACAATGCATTTCACATTCATTAATAAACATATCAGCAAAATGTTTGCTCGGAAGTAGCCAATGCCAGCAATATTGCACTGTTCAAAGTAATTATTTCATATATACATCCTCTCTGGCTATTAAACATCTTATTTAGTGCTTGAATTTCCAAGCATGTCCAACATATTCTCTATATCAACTTCACTCAACTTTTTCTCACATGAAATTTTATTGAATATTATTTATCAATGCATACAGGTGATTTTATTCCTCTCTCCTTTCTCGAGAAATTCTGATAGTCTATTAGAGGACTGTGCCTCCTATATAAAAATCAGTTGTATGTGGAATCTAAAAAATCTGAGCTCATAGAAATAGAAAGTAGTACGGTGGTCATCAGGGTTTCTGGGTCAGAGATTAAGGAGCTGTTGGCCAAAAGATGCAAACTTTCAGTTAGAAGATGAATAAATTCTGGGGATCTGATGCACACCGTTGTGTTTATAGTTAACAGTATTGTAGTGGGTAGCTGAAAATTGCTACTAGAGTAGATCTTAAATGTTCTCATCACAGAAAAAGAAATGGTAATTATGTAATGTGATGGAGATAATCATATTGCAATATATGAGTGTATCAAATCAATACATTGTACACTTTAAACTTATACAATGTTTTAGTCTTGCGCTGCTTGCTAACAAGGATGCACTCTGAGAAATGTGTTCTTAGGTGATTTTGTTATACAAACATCATAGAGTGTAATTATACAAACCTAGATGGAATAGCTTACTACTGTAATTGTATGTGCTATACTTTTATATGACTGACACTGCATAAGTTTGTTTATACCAGGATCATCGTAAACACGTGAGTAATGCCTTGTGCTATGACTTTACCATGGCTATGATGTCACTGAGCGATAGTTTTCAGCTCCGTAGTAATTTTGTGAGATCACCTTTGTGTAAGCAGTCTGTCCTTAACCAAAACGTCATTACGCAGTGCATGACTGTATGCCAATTTTATCTCAATAAAGCTGGAAGAAAAAAAGAATCACTCTTCTGTATCTACTATCTCCATTCTTTTCCTTTAATTCAATGGCTCTAAGTCGCCAAGGTCATCTATAATGTCTTTAAATTCTTTACTTTCATCTCTTAACTTTCAGATTCTACTCCCACGTGATTTAACAAAGCTTCTCATTTACTTCTTAAAAGTTTTGATCCTGAACATAACTTTTATCCCACCTTCAATTCTCCCAGGAGTTTCATTCTGCACCTACTCAATGTCTGCTCCCACCCCTGCTAAGAGCTAGTGCCCTCCACTGCTAAGAGTTTAGTACCATCTGCTGTCCTCTTGTGTTTAGACCAGCACACAAACCTGTTTAGAGTATTCCAATTATTTCTTGGTCATTTCATCAGTGTTATGCTTGTAGTCTTCAGACTTGCAGTCAGACAACAGTTTCTCTGAACAAAGTTTTAGGTACAGATTCCCAAGGAGTAATAATTAAAAACATCCAAACTGCTTCACTGTTTCAAAGATAACTAGCAATGTAACATAACCTCCAAATTTCAGGGAAATTATTTGCTCATTTTAAAATATCAAATTCCAAATACTTTTTATCTTTATATCTAGGTACAATTCTAGAAATTTATTTATAAATATAAAGTCTTTTTCATAGCTTTTATTCTTTGGCATAAAATGACACTAAAATGTCAAATCATCAATATTACATTCAAGGTAGACAATATGTTCGCTTATTTAAAAATAAATCAATACATACATCCCATACATATGCTTGAATAAATATGATTGATTATTCAGGCATCGCTCTGAGTATCTAAGCATTTTTTAAAAGCTAAATGTCCTCTATTATTCTCACTCATTTCCTAATTTCCAAATATATACAATTTATTTATAAGAAGTCCAAGCTTCTTACAGACATGTGTATTGCAAGAACATGTATTGAAGGAGCAGAGACAACTCTCCAAATTACAGATTTATTTATTATGGGAAAGAACAAAAACTATAAATTTATTTTTTGTTTCATTTGTTATATAGTTCTGAGACTCATGTTACATACTTCAGCTATTAAATAGAATTCAATTATAGTTCATATCTTTATAGGCTCTTAAAGATCTTTATCAACTTGGAATAGAACTGCACATGGTTATAATTCAACCCTCCGTCACAATTTCAGAAGAGCTGAAGCTTATTTTTAGCATTGCCATTCTTCTCAATTTGTGTTTTTTGCCTCTTTGTTCTGACCAACTGTTACCGGCTCCTTTCTTTATTGCTTTCTTCTATAAATATTTTTGATCCATTCAGGACTCTTGGATTTATACATATTTATTTATTAAGAAACTGTAATTTGGAAAGTTTTAAATTCTTTGACTTACGATAACAGTCACTATGTTACCTTCTGCTATTGAATTTAACAAATTAACAAAGACTTCCACTAAAATAAGGTAGCTCTTAGAGAGAAATCTCAGGTTTTAGTAAAGAGATTTGGGGACGGGGTAGGAAATTAAGAAATTTCTCTACATCCTTGGAATAAGAAATTCTACTACATGTGTTTCTAATGCCAGTCTCAATCCTACAACCTGTGGCACACAAGATCATTTTATGATAATACTTTAAGGCAATTATTTCAAGGCAATTATTTCACACCAAGCATATTTTCATATCATGAAAAGATATGGATCATTAAACTAGAGATTCTAAATCTCTGAATTTCATATTATATCAATTTTTTATTTATGAAACAAAGATACACATACATGCATAAAGTGTTATTAGGCTATGAACATTTAGTAAGTGACTTTAAAGTGCCATGTAGCAGAAATTGTAACAAGGCATTATTCACCTGTATTAACCATCTTATTAGCCTAAAGTTCATTTGCTTAACTAAGAAAGTGTTAATATTTTCAAAAGTTTTCTTTCTTTTTAAAAAAAAATAATTTATTTTTTATGGTGACATTGGTTAATAAAATCTGATAAGTTTCAGCTGTACATTTTGACAGTAAGGCATATATATATTTACATTGTGTGTTCACCTAAAAAATATGGAAGGTTTCATGAATTTGCATGTCATCCTTGTGAAGGGGCCATGCTAATCTTCTCTGTATAGTTCTAGTTTTAGTATATGTGCTGCTGAAGCGAGCACTCTTCCTTTTTTGAACTTATTTTTCTTACTATAAGCATAATCTTATAAAGTCAAAGTGTGTTCTCAGTAAAATGAAATCAAATTTTCTATGAAAAAAGTGGGAAACAATAAAAAGGTAAATAAATGAATGTATGCTTCTTTACTAGTATGGCACATTATATTTCTGTGTGTTTAGGTAAATCCTGATTTCTCACTTCAGAGTGCTCTCATGAGTGTGGAGGGTACCTCTTCTAGCTTCTGGTGGCTTCCAGCATTCCTTGGTTTGTGACCACATCTCCGTCTTGGTAGACACAACGTGTGTGTGTGTGTGTGTGTGTGTGCGCGCACGCACGTGCGTGCACAAGTGCTCGTATAACCTCCCTCTGCCTCATTCTTATAAGAATTTATAATTTAGGGCATTTAGAGGCCACCTAGATAATAAAATATAATCCCTCATCTCAAGATTCTTAACTGCGTTTACAAAAATCGTTTTCTTTTTTGACACATAAGGTTCCAAGGATGAGGATGTGGATATCTTTATTTTGTGGGAGGTGGAGAGGAGTTCATTTTTTAGCTCACCACGGAGATATACATTGTTTAGATTATTTCTCCAGTTCCATGTGGGACCATAAGCCCTATAATTCTGTAATAGAATATTAGCTGTTAATTTCTCCAACTTTCCCCTTCTCTCCTCAGCAGTCATTCTTATTACCTATAGCATGAAGAGTGAAGGGATAAAGACCTGGTTTTTCTTCTCTAATTAGGAGAAAATAAATGTGATAGACTCAGAGTTCCATACCTGATATACATCCGGCCCCTAGTTTTGCTAAGAGAATCTCAGTTTGATTCTGAAGAGAAGGCACCTGGTCCCAGACAGACTCACCACCTGTGGAAGCCAATCACGGGGCTGCTGTCTTCCCTCTCCCAGACTTCATGCAGCCACATTTGACCAGTGATGTGTAGGACCTCTGTGACAGTCACTCCAGGGAAAGACTGCATCTCCCAAACAGTTCAAGCTCTGAATATCACTGTAGGGGGAGATGAGAGGCAGGCAAAGCGGGGAGGATCTGAAGTCAAACCATTTTGATTCCAGTTGCTGCTTTTCACTGGACAACATTTTTGAAGCTTCTGGTATAAGGGAGTATGATTAGGTTACTGCCAATGAACTTCTGTCGCTTGTGTTTCTAACTGATAGTTTTATTAGGTATTTTAGATATTTGAACTAAGAGATTATACAATTTTAGCTTTAGTCCTCCACATTTAGCCATGATATTCTGCCTTGATTTTAAATAAATATGTTTGCTACTGCTTATATTGAGGACAAAAAAAAAAAGTATATCTATGCGGTTTTACTTCACCCAGCTTTGCAAATATGCCTATATGAACATATGTAACTGTGATCTATGATAAAGGAGATAAAGTGATTTGGTTTGATGCTCAAAGGGTTTTTTTTAAATATTAAATCTTATTAAAATTTTAAAGATAATGCTAAAAAGCAAAATACGAAACAAAACTAAATTTCTAAATAATGATATAGTGTTTGGATAGTCATAAAGAAATATGGTCTGAATTATCATTTTCAGAAATGAAATCAAGCAAAAGTAAACTGAAAGGTAGAGACAAAGTTAGATGCTATAACAGAGCAGCATGCAGACAGCCTAAAGAATGCGCGTATACATACTCTCTCCACATGTTACCCTCCCAAAATTGGATCAAAATTTGAATACGACATAATTGAATCAAAAATCCAATTACGTTGTATCATCTGTATGGGACAGCAAAGTCTTATTCATAATCTAGAATGTTACTGTTAAATAAGGGCTCTCATTGTATAACACTGAAGGACCGTGTCTAATTGAACACGCTTGTTTTCCTTTCTGTTTCCTTTAAAACAAAACAAAACAAAAAATTACTGAGAAGTGTCCCTAATGGCAAAAAAATCAAATGATGCTGATAAAGCAACACTGAAATGACTGGGAGGTCCAGAAATTGCATGTGAAATTCAAATGGATTTGCATTTGCTGTATAAGTTGGCTGATGTGGCAAATCACATTTAACGCTGACAACTGTTAAAAATAATGATAAATGGAGACCAAAAATAAGCAGGTAAATGAAGCAAACAGACCAAAGTCTCTGAGCTCCTAATGACAAAACACTCTCAAACATGTTGAAATCCTTTGAATGGTAAGAAATGCAAGAGGAAGGATGGAGGAAACTGATTTTACAAATGGCATGAGTTTAAGTTCTGAGTTTGTATATCTTTTCCACGTTAATATTTTATCTATCTACTCTGCCTCAAGTTATGGCTGAAGTGGTATTAAAATACAAATCATATACTTTTTTTAAGTAGTGTTCACATTTATACTTGTAGACAAAACTAGTTCAAAAAAGAAAATGTGCAGTTGTATTTTTAAAAACAGCAAAGTTTCCAAAATAATTGGCAAACTTTTATATGATTTCCTATTCCATCCAGAAACTGTCTAATGTTGACCAATACTGAAATTAGAAATCTTATTTTACAGGTCTTGAGATTAAAAAAGCATTCCAAACCTGATTCATATTGCGACTACTACTAAAACTGGTCTGAACATTGTCTTTCATATAAATGGCGAAACAAAAAATATTTTGGGGAGCAACTTAATGGTTTAATGAGTCAATTTAATATTACAATAGAGATTAACTACAAGCTTTTTCAGTCAACTCTAAGTAGGCTGTGTTGCCAGGAGAGCATATCACATGACAGATATACATGTGCAGAATAACCATTTTCATCAGGTCTGTTAAAAATAACTTCATTGGGGAGAACAGCATATTTCTATGTGTTAGAGCAAATGTCTGTGAAATGTCAATGAAAGCACTTTGTAAGTTTCAAATTGGTCTCTCAATATGAAAGAGCATATGCCATAAATGATTCTGAGCTGGTTCCTTCCAGAACCAAGAGGAGACTTGCCCATTACCCTAGGTTACTAAACAAATATTATTTTCTATATATACCAGGATGTCATAATTGGGAAAACAATAAGGAATCTAATAGAGGAGTACAAATAAATTGGCTTCATCAACAGACTACTGAGTAGCAAGTCCAAGATTTGGCTGAGAGTGCAAGGTTGGTCATTGCTGCTAGTAAGTATTAATATAATTTATTTTTGTATTTTGATCTTATATCCAATCTCCTTGCCAGACACATTAATTCTAATAATGCTCTGTAAATGATATTTTGTCTCCTATGAAAAGAATTCCATCTTATGTGATCATGACAGTTTTGACAGTTTCATTGTTTTCTTGACTAACCATATATCTTTTTGTGGTTTGTGTGTTTAACTTATATTACTGGGTTTGCTAATATGTCCAGTAAAATATATAAACTAAATGTGGTTGATACTTGGTATTTTTGATTGTCCCTGATCAAATGAGAAAGTTTTCAACAGTAAACAGATTTTTGCTGTAGAGTATTGGTAGATAATTTAGATTAAGTAGGTTCCTTTTCTTCCTAAATTACTAATTTTTATCATGAATGGATGCTACAATTCATCAAATACTTTTTCTATACCTTTAGAAATAATGTTATTTTCTTTTCATCTCTTACTATGATGAATGTCATTTATAGGTCTTTTTAAAATAACCTTTGTATTCTGAAAATATACCTGTCTCGGGCATGATACTTGATTTTGTTGTCTACAAGTTCCTAGATTTGCTGTGTTCGTATGTTGCTAAGGAGTTTAGAAATAAGTCGATGTGTGTATTGTTTGCCTTTTCATTGGTCATCTTCAGCTATTATTAAGGTTCCAGGTTAAGCCAGCTCACAACTGAGGAGAGCATCGTTTTCTCTATTTTTTCTGTGCTCTGCAAGAGTCTGTATAATACTAATCTCTGACATTTCTCCGGGCTTGCTTTATGACCATGTACATGCTCAGTTTTCATGCTTGTTTCTTGAATGCTTGAGAAGAATATGGGTTCTTTAATTGTTGTGTGAGTAGTTGTGTATAGGCCCATTAAATCAAGCTTACTGGTTGTGCTGTTCAGACATTCAATTTCTTCACTAATTTGTGCTTTTGTTTTTAAGGTGGTCCTTGGCGTGACTATGATAATGAATTTGGAAACTTCTCTTTGTAGTTTTATCTATATTTGCTTTAGGCGTTTTGATTTTTTTAGATGTATTTAAGTTTAGAATTTTTAAATCATTCTAAAGAGTTGGACATTTTATCATTATGTGATTTATCTCTTACTTATTCAAGGTCCATTGTAAATTAGGCCTCTCACTTGGGTACGCAGTGACTTGGAGACACAGATTGCTACAGTACTGTAGCAACAACTTTTTAATGTATGGTTTCATGGTCATTTATTGAAGTAATAGTGGAAAGGAAAAGAGAAGGCTCACTAGTCTCAGCCTGGAGGGAAATGATGCCGTTTCTGTTCAGATTTCATTGACCAAATGAGTTACGTGGTCATTCAAGGTTAACTGGGGGATTCTGACCCGTGTCATTCCCTGGATCAGGCAGAGGAAAGCTCCATCTCTGAGCTTCTTTAGTTGTGAAGGCATAAAAAAGAAAGATGAAAAACTTGTGTATTGACTTTTAAAGCTTTCAAGAGAAAGTAACACATTATTTCCACTAGCATTTTGTTAGACAAAGGAAGTCACGTACCTAACTTGAAATGAAGTGGTGAAATACATTTTTGACAAGTCCTGGAAAACGGACAGTTTAAAATACTTAGTGAACATAACTAGTGATTAGCATATTAGTTAATAAATAATTATATGGACTGAGGAAGTGGCAGAGATGGACATAAATGAACTAATTTAAATATATTGCATATACAAGAAAAAGAATTTACTAAGTGATTGGATAATGAAGTGAGTGATCTTTCAGCATGCCAGCTGCGTGGATGATAATGTCAATTAAAATTATGTAGAAGAGTGGAGAGAAACAAGTTTAATTCTCATTGAAATGGAGAGAATCAACTTCATCTTTAATTATAGAAAGTAAAGTTAAAATAATATGGTATATATACTTGTGTCTATTTTTTATTTTTTATTCTCATTTAGGCAAGAATATAATCAGATTCATCTTTAATGATAGAAAATAAAGCCAAAAAAATGGGTTGTATAACTCTATATGTGTTTTTAGCTCATTGCATCTGCTTTTATTAGTTTGGGCACGTAAAGCTCTTGAAGAAACTCTAAATAAGAGGAGAAACCCTAGTTCCCTAACCAGGCATATGAGAAAGAAGATGTTTAAAAATGAAAAATTCCCCCATCATGTCCAAGATTATACCAGTGTCTATTGGCAACATCCCTAGTTTAAAGTCTTCTTTTTCTATGATTCTTTAAAGAGACTCTTGTCAGTTTAAATTTCTTGGATGTCAGGTACAATCGTGATGTGTTTGATCTGGCTATGTCAAGCAAATTTTATTCCTGTTCACAACGAAAAGATTTCAGCCGGAAAAGCATGCTTTGGGGAAGACTTCAAACTAACTGAAAACCAGACTTACCTTTCAAAAAGATTCAAATTAAATTTGACATGAAGTACAGCATTCTGGACCATTCAGATTGCAATTAACTTTGACAATGTTCAATTGATTACACTTTTTGTTATGATTATACAGAGACTATATTGCATATTAAAACTTTCAGGATGTTAGCTATCCAAAATGTAGGTCTCCTTTATCTCTAAGTGCAGAAGTATATATAATTTGCCATTTGTCATAAAAAATATTTGTCCCTCACATAAAAAAATCATACACATCTCCATAATGCTTAGAGGAAAACTTTTAGTATATTCAAATTTATTTATTTATTAGCTCCAACCTTCCTTTCTAGCCTTATTTTCTCCCAAACCACCACATCAGCAGATGTACACCAGGATACACACCTTCTGAATTTCAATTTATCTAGGCTTAAACAAATAAATAAGTGCAGAGTGTTACCAGAGCTCCAGCTCTGTTTCCCTATCATCCTTCCAGCATCTTCCTCCAGGTCACTCTAATCGAGCCATCCTCCCTTGTGGTAGCACTGCCCACACCACCCGGAAGGGGAGCATCTATTATGGTAGCTCCTACAGAAGAAAAATGAAGCACACATACAAACCGGATGTCCAGCAAGTCACATGTTTATACACGAACCAAATTGGGTCACATGTTTATATGCAAACCATGCCATGTGATTGGAGTGTGAGGGTTGGCTTTATCCTATTAAGTCACTGTCAGGAGCAGAGAGTGGGGGAGGTTAAGGTCAGATCCACCCTAATGTCACAGCCCAGGATGGGGAACAGGAGAAAAGTGATATAAGTACAGGAGCTGCACATTATTCATTTTTGTATCTCACTATCTAGTATTTATAGATGAGCAACGAAATTTGAAGGGTCAAAGAACTATGGCCACTTACCTTTTAAACTTTTGTGCTGCATTGCATAGTAGGTTTAAATTATGAAAAGAAAAAAATGGATAGAAGTCATAACCACTGAAAGTATACTGATGATCAAAACTGAAAACTTGCCTTCAGCATGTTTTTATCTGACCCTACCCCACCCCCCATTTTGCTGGCCAGTGCTTTCTTCATAGCTTTCTTCATAGCTTCCTTATTTCCATACAATTAAGCCTCTTTCAGCTACAGTATACACATATACATATACTATTATATATATTATATCAGTTATAGCATATAAAGTATTATATACATTACATATAATATATCATGTACTACATATTATATTCTTATATCTATTATACCACATATTAAATATAATGTATTATATACATTGTATGTTAGATATCTTTTATACATTATACTGTGAATGAAAAAAAGGGGTTCTATGGAAAGTAACCTCACAGAGTGATCTGATCATAAATTCCTAACCAGGCCGGTCATGGTGGGTAGTCACACATCAGGCGCATAATTTTTAGTAAAAGGCTTATCTTTGCCTTCAGCAAGCCCTGCCCATTGTTTCTGTGCATCTAGGTTTGAAATAAATCATAACCACCCTCAAGAGAGCACAGAATCTTGTTAACTATCCTGTAATCCAATCCCTGCCTTACTGTCTCCAGTCTTCATTAGGTCCCCTCCTTCATTTCAAATGCATAAGAGAAGCTGCAAAACCATCATTCTCTGGAGCATTTGAGAACTTGCTCCCTGGCATATGTTAGCAGTTTGGCTTAAATAAACTCATAAAAATTGTTTACAGGTTTGGAAATTTCTTATGTCAATGTTTACTATTATATATGTTATATATTCTATACATTATATACTATAAGTGCTTATAGATGGAAAAGAAATAAATAAAACACCTTTATTCACAGAAAATAATATTGTGTAGGTACAAACTCCTAAGAATTCTACCAATAAGCTACTAGAAATTATAAGCGATTTAGCAAATTTGCAACATATTATTATATAAAAGATTCTGCAACTAACTCATGCCTGGGCTCCCATTAAACTGAGATACATCACGCATATCATGGTGGTTCATAATCCAAAGAAGAGAAGGACCAGAGAAATGGCATCTGGCAGGTTTTGGGTCTCTCTGTGGTTGTTTCTGCTTTCTTTCTCCTGTCATGCCTTATTGCATGGTATAAAATAGTGTTCAAAATTATTTTTAACCAGTCATTGACCAGCACCATAGTTAATACATTGCTACAGCACCTTTTGTTGAAAATACATCCCTTTACCGTCCTTCGGTTGTGCTAAAGCCTTATTTAAATATACCCTATAGAGTCTCGTGGGTCCTTTTGTTTAACTGTTCCTGCGTAACAGATACTCTGCCCTTGCTGCACTGAATGTAGTGCTGTGGTTGAGTGTGGCCTCAACCTACAGGTTCTGGTGTGAATCCTTATTATTCCACTCATGGGAGGTGAATTTGGAGGCCAGTCGTTTACATTTGTGAGCTTTGGTTTCCTCATCTGTATACTGAGCGCAATTCTAGTACCAACCTCATGGAGTTGTTGTGAGAATTAAATGGATAATTATATGTAAGGTATTTATAATTGTGCTCAAATCGTTACTATTATTATTACAACCACTGTCATCAGCACTTCTTCTACTGATACTATCATAACTCCTATCACCATGATCATTATCTAATTATAGATTTGGGAAGTGTTCACGCTAGCCCTTGTTGAAGTTGATGCAGTCTGTTCCACTCTGACTCCAAATTGTATTGATGAAATACTTTGCCTGTGACTTTTTAAATTCAAACAAAGTTATGTTTTAAGAAAAAATTACAATTCAAACTCAATTACCTAGCAAAATATGTGCCTTGGCTTTTGTCCTCTTAACTGTGCTACATAAAAGTCTCTATTGCATATGCATGCGACTTATTCTAGGCTGTCTTATCTGTATTTCCAGCATAACTTACAACAACTTATTTTCAGAGAAACAAATTCTGGTTAGCTTAAAATGGAAAAGGGGGACCAGATGTGAACTAATTTGGGATGATATGAGAAAATTTTCAATATATTAATCCAAATAAAGGGTAGGAATGTGTCAGAAACAAACATGGTTTAATTCAAAATAATGTTTCAACATTTTCCCAGAAACGGATAATTTAAAATAAATATGAGATAAAAATATTCCTCATAACAGCTTTAATGTAGTTTAATGTAAGAAAAGAGAACCCAGTATTTTTAGCTGCTGAAGTATAGTATTCACACCAAAAACAAAAGTTAAATCAATGGTTATACGTAGTTTTGCATATTGCAGAAAATATACCTGAGCATATTTATTAGTAAACCATATGCTATTGTATTAATGATTTACTGTATTATAAAATATGTAAAAATAGAAATTAAATTAGGAAGGTAAAATATTTCAAAATTTGTTTTATTTATTAATTATTTAAAAAATTGTCTTTCTCATAGAAACTAAAATAAAAAATGCTTTGCTAATTTTGAAAATCTAGTAAAACACTTTGTATCCACAAATGAAAGGTTCAGATCTTAGTTCCATTTATATAAATAATTGATTTTAATAACTGTAGTAGGTGAAAAAGACATCATAATGAGAAGGTTATATCTAAACTAAAGAAATATTGTAAATTATGCTTACCACATCATGGTACAATTATTTCAATCACATCTACAAATTCTGTGAATGTTTTTACTGAAATTTATCTGGTAAAATTTTATTTTCCCTAATCCCAAGTACTTTTAAGCTAATCAGAAGATGCTGCCTTTTAATATTTTTAACAAGTAAATTGCACAACTATGGGAACATTCATTTAGAAGAATTTCAAATATGTTAAACTTTCTAATTCTAATATTAAACATGTAAATATTTTTATAAGTGACACACATTTATTTTCAGCAAGAAATATCATCAAGAAGTCTTATTAAAAATTTTTACTCCGTAACACAAATTTATTTCAAAAACTCAGCAACTTTCCCATTCACTGTTTGAAGGGTCAGGTATTAACTTTAACATTTGCCTGAAATCGTTACATGAGAAAATTTCCACATTTTGGAAAACTTTTTTTTTTCTAAAATACAAAACGTGTGGTTCATGTGTAAGTTCAACTCTTAAATATTTTGTTACAAAGCAGCCACCACGTTTCTAAGTAATATCAGTGATGTTCAAGGTCACATCTCTTCTCATTGTAAGGTATTTAAAGATTTTACTCTGTATAAAGATTTTGATTTTTTAAATTAATAATAGTGACATAATTAACATTTTGTGCATTGCCGCATTTATTTTCCTTCCTGTAATAGCTTGCATAAAAGTAATGCGGTAAATGCATTTCATGTATGATGCTATTTTCTCAAACTCATCTTCCACTTATTAAAAAATTATATGTAGTCATGGGAACTAGTCTACTGTGGTTACATTTACATGCCTTTTTCATAAAGCTTTTTTTTTTTAATTGAAAGAATCATTTACCGTTGAAATTTTATCCAATGCATATACTTTCGAGAGGTTCACAAAAAAAATAATTTCAATATTTTATCATCTATCAAATTTTCTGTGATAAGACCTGTTAAAAATATATAGCAAACTTCCACACTAAATAACCTGATCTATTAGTTGCTTTTTCAACTCTTCATCAATATTGTCTATGTACCTCATAACAGTATTTTCCAGTAAAGGAAAAAATTTTGATTTAAGATCACGTAATTTTTCATAGTATTGGTGAGTATGTAGAGAAAGCGGAATCCTCATACATTGCTGGTGGGAATGTAAAATGAAGTGCAACTAACATTTTGGCACATCCTCAAGAAATTAAACACAGAATCACCTTATGACCCAGCAATATCACTCCTATGATTATACTCAAGAAAATTGAAAACATATGTTCTCACAATAACTTGTACAAGAATGTTCATATATCAGTACTATTTATAATAGCCCAAAACTCTAAATTTAAATGTCCTTCAGCTGATGAATAGATATTTAAAAAATGCAGAATACCTGCACAATGGAATATTATTCAGCCACAAAAAGGAATGAGGAAGATACTGGTCCGTGCTACAGCATGAATGAGCCTTGACAACATGATGCTAAGTGAAAGAAGCTAGACATAAAGGTCATGTAGTATGTGATTTTATCTATATAAAATATCCAGAATAGACAAATACATAGACACAGAAAGTCGTGGTTGCCAGAGGTGAGGGGCAAATTGAGAGGTTGAGAGTTTCTTTGGGGATGTCTGAAATTAGTGGTGAGCTTTTTATAACATCGTGAATATATTACAAATCACTGAATCGTATACTTTAAAATGGTTTTTAAAAATCTTCATGGTTATCATCTTCCATCCCCTGAAATGCATTTTCATGGTCTTACTTCTGGGAGCTACCTCTGTCCAGAAGGATCCTGTTGCAATGAAAAATGCTCCTATGTATTGTGGCCCATTAAATCCCACCATTGCAAACATAATTAGTTAACTTCCCAGAGTAAGACAGCTCTATAGCAGCAACTGTGAGGGCGGAGAAATGACGATGGGATCAGCTCACTTTGCACCAGGAAAACGAAATAAACGAAGGAGTAGCGGCAAAGTCAAAGTGCTACAGAAAGAAAGCTTTTTAATAGAAGCAGTGTTTTAAGGAAATCTTGAAATTTAAGTGATATATAATTATGAAGCAAGGAGAGGACATTAAAAGTGGAGGCAACAGCTTGAATGAACATTGAAGAGTGAAACAGTGTCACCAAAGGATATGACACAAAGAATATAGACAGAGATGATGCAGAGTAGGGCTTCTCCGAATCGACTATAAACTTATAAGAACATAAAAAACTAAAACCATGAATTTTGATTAAGTTCCTTATTACTATTATTGTTATTATTATTATTATTTTCATTGTTAATACTATCATCATTATTATTTTAAACAAAGAACACAAAATACTTTTACAATAGCTTAATTTCCCTTGTAGAATGTTACTCTTGTCTCTGGGGTATGGTGGGCGGTGACAATCACCTGTCAATGACTCTGTGTAAGAAAACTAGGAATATTTTAGATCTGAGAATCTAAAATTTTTGCTGCATCCCAGTACTTTTATAATTTACATTCTCATCAGTTTCCAGGAAAAACGTATTCAATCATTTATGCTTTCAATAGAAAAAATTACAGACAGCTGGGCTTTCTTACCTTGTGCTCAACTCAACATTGACAAGATCATATTCTATTTTAGGGAAAAAGCAATTTCAGTACTTGGCATCCCTTTTTTCCTTTCTCCACCCCCCAGCTGTCCAACCTTCTAGAAATTTTTTTACCTTCAAAATCAGTATAAAACCAAATGACTGAATACCTTGAAAGTAACCCTAAGAAGTAAAATTCCTTACATAATGATATTCAAGAAGATCGAAGAGGAAGGGAGTGATATAATTCTGCTTGGGGATCTGAGTATATTGACTTTAAAAATAGCTTTATCGATGCCTGTTTCAAATGGAGTCCAAAGCTACATGATACTATAGATGTGGCCTTGGTTTTGTTCCTTATAGTCATATAATTATTACGATTAGATACTTTTTCTTTGGACCTTTGATTCTCAGTACCACTAACTGCTTAGATTCTGGGACTCTGGAAAAGTAGGTGTATCTAAGGCAAATTGGTCAACTGAAAGGCATTTTGTCTCTTTTCAAGACAAAAACACTACTGCACTATTTTTGTATCTGCTCATCAAACAAACCAAATTTTGTTTGATCGGTTACTTCAGGTCACATTATTAAAAGGTCATGCTGCAGCACAAATTGGTCATTTTGGGATGAAGGAAGCAAATTACATTAGAATTCAATGCAGGCTGATGAGTTTAGATCAAAGACTGGTTCCTGGCAATTTTTGTAATTAAGACAATATCTATAAACATGAGACTTGCAATACTTAATTTGAATTTAGCGTGGACAATTTTCTCCGGGTGCATATAGAAATGTGTCCCTTACTTTTAAATGAATTAACGTGACTTTAATAACTTGGTTTTTGCATGAAGATAACATGCTGATTATTCTTTTAAAAATTACTTGTATTTCAATAAGTTCTGTTGGTTTAGATCATGATGTTTATGAGAGTCAGGCATCTAAGATGGGCCAGTCAGTTTCCCTTTGCTCCATGGTTTCAGGTGGCATAACTAAACCTGGCTTGTTGTTACAAATAATTATGACTGGTCCCAAGAAAGAACTGGCTAAAAGTTTACATCATTTAGTGCAAACTCAACTCCTTGAAAGAGAAAAAAGAGCAAAGTTCACTATGGAAAACCAATTTATGTCCCTAACCCAGATAAAGTTCTCCATGTCATATTTTATGTTTGGTTTTCGTGCTATTTTGGGATGAAACTTTAACTAAGAGAATGTTGTGAAATGTTGCACTGGGAAAGAGGGTTTTCTTCCTTCTGTGTTCTTTAATCAGACTGAGTAGTTGGGAGCCAGGTTAGAGAAAGTCATGTCCTAGTTTCTATTTTTAACTTCTGGGAAATATAGTATCAACAATTTCCTGAGATGCTGAGTATCCAGACCAAGTTTTATTCTCTTTTATGACACTGCCAAATGCCAAAGGAAAGTGTACACCATCAATAATCATCCAAAGTAATCCTTACTGGTTACTTAATACACAATGTTTAGGCTAGTGGGAAGAAAGCATCTGTAAATAATGTATCTGTAATCAATACATCCATGTTTATTTATTTTTAAATCGAAAGATAGTTTGTGATGCTGGGGTGAAGAATTAATTCATGAGGGTAAAAATGGCAGTTTTAGATGACTGGGCTTAACACAGAAGAGAGAATGATGAAGTTGGGAAAATAAAAACATGAAGGAGGTAAGTGAATCTGGAAAGATCTTGGCAACAGTGTTGCACTGTTTGTTAATCTTCCTAAAACTCTTCATAAAATAGAGTAACCAACTAGCAAAACCCTGAAACCAATGTACTGAGTGACATTATATCCTCCAAGAACTTCAAAATACAAGCGGGAGAGAAAACATCACTAAGAGTCAAGACATTCATCTGTGTCAGAAGGAGCAGGACACAGCTGAGGTACATGAGGGTCGTAAGGACAGAATTCCAGAATTGTCAGTGTGCCTGCACTGGAGAGCAATTCCAGCCAAACTCAGACAGAAGTGGAACAAGGAGCAGTTTGGATAAGTCCAACAGCTGGTGTCGAAGAGGCCAGCTACAGAGTGTGAAAGCTGCAGCGGTCTAGATTCTATGAAGTCTCAAAATTGACCTCCAAAACTCCCTTCCTGGACACGAATGGACCATGGGAAGAAACTGTTGGGAACATGATTAAATTAAGCAGAACAATAGACCACAGAGAGTAAGGAAGAGAAGATCCAGATAAAAGTAGAGAAGGGAGAATCACAGAGAACCAGGAAATCTCAGAAAGCGTTATGAACAACGTTTCTCTCTAAACCTTAGGAGAACTAATTTTTTGAACATACACACACACATATAACAACAAAAATAATTGAAGTCAAATCTCATGAAATGTTATTATAAGAAAAAAGAAAATAAGGAATACATCTACAAAACGAATTAAAATAAAAACCTAATATTTTTCAAAAGGAGCTACAGACATTAAGAAATGATACAAAATATAAAATAATTACATAAATCGAAATTTCAAAACCCAGAAATAAGAACAGAACTCGGGAAAGAATTCCAAATAAAGGAAAAAACTCAGAAACAAAGTATAAATTAGAAAGAATGCACAAGCAAGTCAACACAGAAATAAAGTATAAATTAGAAAGAATGCAAGAGCAAATGAACACGATAGATAATGACTTCAGAGAAATAAAACCATGAAAAGCCACAACATATTAAAAGTTGAAATAAACAGATGAGAATGAAGAAAATTAGAAAAAATATCAAAGATACACACATACACAAAAATTTAATATATGGATAATAGGGGTACCTGAACAAGAAAACTAAAGCAAGAGAAGAAAAACCCTAAAAGTTATAATTAGAGAAAACTTCCCTGAAATTAACCAAAAAAGTTGAAAGTACTTATTCTCTTGATATCAAAGAATCTTGACCCAGAATGATTAACACTAAGACAAAGCTAGTAAAATTACTGGATTTTACAGAAAAGACAAAAAAAATGCTTTAGGAATCTAAGCAAAAAGAGTAAGTGATATATAAAAGAAAAAAAATTAAGTATGTGATAGATTGCTTGCAAAAATGGCCCAATAATTTTTGTCTCTATTTCCCACTCTGAGGTTTTCCTCTCTCACTGAGACTAGGCTTGGCCACGTGACTTGCTTTGGCTAATGAGACTGAAGCAAATATGACTCAAGCAGAAACTTCATAAATACTTGCACATTGAAGCATTCCATCTCTTCCTTACTGCTCTTTGGAACCCTATGACCACTGTGATGAAGTTTGGGCTAGCCTACTGGATGACGAGACACATGGCCCAATCATCCTTGGCATCCAAAAGCCAGTTGACAGCACCAAATGCCACACATGTGGGTGAGGTTCCTACTGCAGAAATATGGGACAATTTGAACATCAATAAGGATAATGATTGCAATGAATCGAAATCCACTGTCATGATCTAAATGTTTGTGTCCTCCTAAAATTTACACGTTGAAATCTTAACCCTATAATGTGATGGTATTAAGAGGTGAGGCTTTTGGGAGGTTATTAGGTCATGAGGGTGGAGCCCTCATGAATGGAATCAGTGACCTACTAAAAGAGACTCCAGAGAGATAGCTTGCCTGTCCCACCATGTGAGACAAACTGGAAGAGAGCTCTCCCCAGAACTGACTGTCTGATCTTAAACTTCCAGCATCCAGAACTGTGTGGAATAAATTTCTGTAGTTTATAACCCAACCAGTCTATGGTATTTTGTTATAGAAGCTTGATCAGACTAAGACATCCATCAAAAATGTTTAAATCCATGAGTTCATAATGGTGCAAAAAAGAAAAAAAAGTGATTTCTTTCATAAGGTGATTAGAGATAAATTTGTTATTCTGATAAATGGGAAATAAAAAGAAAGATTAAAACATTTATCTTGCCTTACTAATAGTATTGGGTACCAAAGTAATAGTTGAAGGAGAGTCTCTATGTGCAGAATTATTCCAGCCATTATATAAAAAGTAAATGACAGCAATAGAATATCACCATTTTACAACTCATTAAATTAATAGATCCAGTCATAACATTCACAGCTGCTAATATCACAAAAAGGACAACCAAACAGCAACTGCCTCTGAAGGGGGACTGAGCCTGAGTCTAATTGAACCTCTTCATTATCTGCCAAATTGTGAGAAATACAGAGGACAGAGGAATATCCAAAACTACAGGTCAAATAGTTCTAGTTCTTCAAAAAATCAATTTAAGAGAAAGTCAGAGATGAAAGAAAAATCTGCAGAGAAATAGTGATTTAAGTGGCCCATCCAAAAATCACATACACACACACAAACAAAAAGAACCCCAAAACTAAAAATAAGTGAGCTAAAATATAGTTTTTAAGAATGAATGCTTGAAAATACATCATTAATGACTTCACTTGTTTAGGCCCTTATTGAATACGTGTAATTTGCAAGGCTCTGTTCTAGTCACCAGAATATTTAGGCGATAAAACTATAAAGAAATGCAAAAATAACTATAAAGGTAAAGAGAGTGGCTACATTGGTGGGGGGAGGGTGATGAGACAAAACAAAGAGGGGCCTTCTGGGGTCACTGCAAAGTTCTGTTTCTTGACATGAATGCTGGGTACTAGGGTGTTGGTCTTATTATAATTCATTAAGCTATATGTCTGTCTTGTTTATTCTTCTGCATATGTATCCTATTTGCATTTCAGAAGTTAAAAAAGAGAGAGAGAAACTCCATAGGCTAGAAAAAGTAACTCTATGGTCAGATTCAGAAATAAAGCAGGAAAGTCCCATTTTTATTTCCTTGACCTTGTCTGTCCTAGGTGACAGGGTCCCCATGCATGTGCCCAGAACTAAGCCTTCATTTCCAGATTGATTACCTGTTTCAGTTTTCCTGCTGTATCTTTAGTCTGGAAACTAGTACATAGTAGATGCTCAATAAATATATGTTGAATAAACTAGTATACAGGTTCAAAGTTCTTAAGACTTCTTAAAAATTTTTAATCTAAAAAAGGATGATCTTTTAATGTTGGCTGAGGAAAAATTGTTCTTTGCAAGAATTAAGAGGAGTTGGTCTTGTAATTTAAACTCATCTTCGCAAGATATCCATTAAGATGCTTTCGCAAATATGCAGTTCCTATATTCCTGACGAATTTCCAGATCATCTTTATTATATTACCTTTTGCTTACCTAAGTAAAAAAAAGAAAGAAAAAAAAACTAAATTGTTGCTTTTGTAAAAGTTAGGTACACCAAATGAATCATTCTTCAAAATGTCCCTAATTCTAAGCTAAACAAATTACAGCTGAAATCCTGGCAAATACACACATCATAGGGTCAGAAAACAATATTAAGCCAATGATGGATGGTGTGCAATTACCCAATTTTAAACATTGAAAGGGTCTTATTTATTTTTAATTTTATGATGTGAAGATTCACTGTCAAAAAATAATGATTTTTTTATCACCTTCCAATATCATGTCATATATAACACTTATACATAGATATGAATTTTCTTACCCAGGTGGCATTAGGATTATAGCCACTATTCTCAGTCTATTAAAAGTAAATAAAAACAAAGGGCAATATACATTGGTAAATATTAATTTTTCCCTTTATATTCCCACACTATACCCAAAACAAAATGGTAAGAGATTTCAACAGAAGTACATACGCTTTTAATAGTATTGATCATAGCCAAGGGTTCAATCTCCCCTTTCCTTAAAACAATAGAACGAGTACATAAATAGAGATAAAGTGAAAAAAAAAAAATCAAAGCAAATGTCAGAAGCATCTTTTCATAAAAATTAGAAACACTTAAACAAAAAATACCAAAAGTCTACAAGGGCTAGTGTTAAAATCACTAGAGCTATTCAAAAAACAATTATACCAGATGATATCCTAGGGAGATGTGGGCACTTAAACACTAAAGGATAAACCTCTATGAGTTGAGTGATCCTTACATATTAAACTTTTTTTGGCTCTCCCAAAGGTTCATCTCTATTTAGATATCGGTTACTGTGTGTCAGTCCATAGATCAGGTAACTAAATTTTGCTTTTACAGTAAAAAGTATACAGCATAGGAAAATAATTACAGCATACATTAAGAACAAAACGAAATAAATTCTTCAAATGGCTTTGATTACTTGTAGTTGCTAAAAAGTCAGGAAGAGACGAGACCAAGATGATGACTTCTTTGAGTAGTTGCTAGCCTTTGATTTTTCATTCTAAGTGAACTTTCTCTTGCAATTTGTCTCCACCCTGTGTCATAAAAATGATAGACTCACAGTATGACAGACTGGGAAAAATCGTTCAAGTCTCCCCTGGACGACTGATCCATTTAGTAGGTTTCGGCTGTCTGTATAAGGTTATGCAGCTTCTGAGGTGGAAAGATACCTCTCATTCCCCACCAAAACCCAATCTGTGTTTCAAATCTATTAGAATTACAATTTTTCTGATGTCTCGTAGGCATAACTCCAGTAGCAATGTAATCTGTGTTCAAATGTCTCCTCGGTGAGGACACTGTAACTTCTGATTGACAATTGAGGGCATTTGGAAACTCTACTTGGTTTCTGTCACGATTCGGGTAACTATTAGCAATAATGCATGAGGTACAGACCTCTCCCTAGTGATTTCTTCCTGGATTATTTGTACACTTACAAATAAATGTGATCGGAATCCTATTTGGCAAATCATTAACGTGTTTTCTTTACTGCCTTTCTCCTTGACCTTCACCTTAAGCATCCATCCTTCTGGGGCCTCATTAGGTTTCCCTAGGAACACTTAGAATAAGAAATAAAGTAATATTTTGCTTTTGGCATTCATAATAGGATTTTGTAGTGAAACAATGGTCCTGCATATAGACATTTTCTTGAGAGAAAAGTTTTGGTTTATTTTATTACATTCAATACATTGAAGGTTAAATCTGGAGGACTGGTTCATAGTGATGAAGTGGTGGGTTGGGCCTATCGGGTCACTAGAACTGCTGCTCAAGGGAAAAGGCTAAGACACAGGTAAAAAACAGAGAAGAAAAAGGATAAAGCTTTCCAGGCCCTAAGGCATAGTGCGGAGGGTGGTTAAAGAGAAAGATTGGAAGGTATAGGCTTATCACACACAACTGGTTTTGACTTGGACAAAGAGAACTAACAATTAAGTAACTGATGGAAAAGGAGAAGTTTTGACCCCACACCCCATGTGAAACCTTGAGAGAAGGCTGTCCTTGTGAACCAGAGGTTCAGGTTGAAGTTAAACATACTTAAGTTCTAGCTCTGTCTTTCTCCCTCTTCTTCAGCTAAGCCTCAAGTGAGGCAAATACTCTACAGTTTTGATCCAATAGCTTGAGCAACTATTTTGAGATCTCTAAGCTTTAGCTTCTAGAATGGTAAAATAAAGAGACTGGTTAAAATTCTTTTGACTGTCCCTTGCAAATCTAAAATCCAATGAGGGGTTTATCCAAAATAATTTTTTCTGTGACTTTAGTTTCCTATTCAAAAAGATGTTTCTGCTAAGCCTGTACATTCTTTTCTCTTTTATCTCCCTACTAAATGTATTTATTTTTAAACAAACAATGGGAGTTAGCTGGATATATTGAACTACAGTTTCATTTTGTAAGAAAGAAGAAAAATTATGAAAGTTATAGAATCATAATTTATAGAAATAAAGCAAACAACATTTCTTCAAAAATCTTACAAAGTACAAAAAGTACAAAAGTAGAGATAGGTCAAAAGAACCCCATAAAGATTGTAGTGAAAATAAAATGGGATCTGAGCAAAAATCACATATATTAAGAAAAATTATGTGTATGAATGTCTAAACATATTTATGTATTGCCATCAGTAATGGCTTTCCTCTATAAACTACACTTTTTTTTTTTTTCCATTTGGAGGGAAATTTTTCTTATAAGAGCTTTATGACCATAGGGGAAAGACATTAGATTTCCACCACTTCTTAATATCACTCTCTCCATTTCCATGCAAACAAGAGAAACAATCAAGTGCTGTTAGGAATGCAGTTATTTTCCCCTCAGTCCAATACATTTTCTCTTTAAAAAAATCTGCTTGATTGAATTGTCATAAGTCTGCCTCTACTCAAAATAAATGATATATTCCACCAAAATCTAAAGGGTTCCTACATAAATATCTCATTTTCATTTAATGTTATTTAAGCATGTTACTTATCATCACAGCAACAAATGACTTTCCCAATGGCCGCTTAGCTGAACTTAAGGAATAACCATGGACCCTGACTCTACCATAAAAGCCTGACTCTCATTCTAATAACTTCATTTGTCCTTCTCATGGTCCTTGAACTTTCAAGGAGGAGAAAAAGACGTAGCTTTCCTGGGGCTGCAGTTGTCTGACTCATACTTCCTTAAAATAGCACCACTATCCATTTGTCCTCCTCACAGCAAACACTGATAGAGATACACTTAACTGAAGGAACTGAAGGCTAATTTAGATAAATGTATAGACAAACTAAATGACAATTTTATGGAGGAGATTAGTGATATTTGAGACAGAAAAATCAGGGTCACAACCTATTGTTTTCATAGAACTTGTTTGTATTAATGAGATGAAGAATGGGGGAAAAAATCAAATAATTGAAAAGATACATAGTTTATGGTTAAAATCATCTCAAAGAAAAATTTTTGGATGATCACCAACAAAGGCAGGGTACATGGTAGAAAACGTCAAAAAATTAAATACTTAACTTATGGAGAATGTATTAAATAAGTCAAGAAAAGTCATTCACACAGCAAAATCAAATAATTAATTCAATTTGAATGATTAAGAACAACTATAGAAAAAATAGTTGCTGTTGAGAAAAATAAAAATATTTTTTCCATACTTTCCAGGTTGACTGGTTTCATGAACTTAATTAATAGATTGATTAATCATTTAGCTTTGTTTTCATCAGCACAGCCTTGGTGTCCTACAACCTTAAGCACTATAGAGTATACTTTCGTCTCGTTCTCTTCAAACTGAATCTTTGAATCAAATAATCATAGAATTCTTATTTACTGTGCTCCATATAATTGTGCCTCATGAATAACATCATTTGTAATTAAAATGTATTTTTCACATAAATCAGTATACCAAAACTCAACATGATTATTTTTAAAAAGAATTTAGCTCAATAAACAATGATATATTTATTAAACAACTAACTATACATTAGCCCTTTATTCACTTAAATAATGACCTTTTTGGCAAACAAACGGTTTAGTTCAATTTCAATAATTTATCTGTTTAAGTAGATATTCCTGCATAACCCATCTTCGACTTTTCTAGCCTTTAGAGATTATTCTTCTTTTGTACCCAAATTGCCCCCATCATATTTGATCAGAGGAAGTCAAGTCTTTGCCACTCCCTATTTTTGAAAAATCCCAACAAATGCATTTCTATTTTATGCAGCTTGATGATCACTTACTTCTCCTCTACCCTGCTAGTCTTCTATTTTACTGTCAGGTCAAATTCAGATACTGTCTCTCACCCATACTGTGTCATCCTACAGGACAACACAAACTTTCTCTTTGTTCTCTAAAGAGTTGTCACATTTGGCTATTACTTTTAGCAAAAATCCACCAAAATATTGGGGATAATAGGAAAGTAAAGAAATGCAAAAAGTAGATTAAGAAGAAAAAAACACGGATATTTCTAGTTATATACCTCTACAGCTTCTCCTACTGGATGGATGTTGTTCTAAAATGCAAGCTTACTAACATTTCAAGAGACCAGGTAGGTCACCAACTACGTAGGAGTGACCCTTATTTCATGCTACCTTGCCTGAGGTCTAGACCCCCATCATTCTAAAGTTTCTAATGAGGAAATAAGAGCTTCCTTCCATTGTTTTGCATTATTTCATTTTTATTTCCCTGAATATAAATCATCTCATAGATGCAAGTTTATCTAAAGGAAGATGAACTTTTAATCATTATGTATATTTTCATTAATATTTAGCATCTCCTTAACCTCTAAATGTTTCCTTCCAGACTAAGATATTGGCCTTTGCATTAAAAAGATAGAAAAAACCCTACAAAGTCCATTCTCTTCTTTCCCAAGGTTAAAGTGCAATCTGCTCTCAAAACTGAATTCAAAATGTCATATTCTAGAGAATATGGGGAAAAATTAACAGCTTTGAAGCTGCTGTTTTCCCTCCACAACTAACCATTTAGGCTTTGATAAATACTTGGATATTATCCCAGCTAGAGTACTCCCACTACCTTAGAAATTATTTCCTAGGTAAGTTAGTATCTAGTTATCCCTAAAATGAACAGTTTTGTGGATGAAATCAGCAGAGAAGTTCTAAACCAATTTTCACATAGCCCCATGTTTTAGAAGCTTGAAAACTACAGGATGCAAAAATTGACTTTAGTTGAGTATTGCTGGAATATATAGAACTATTAGTCAGATCATTTATTATCAAACTAAATCTCACACACAGCATGGTGGAGATTGTGCAGAACATCTTAGTTATTTTAAAGAATAGAAAAAAAAATCCCTGAACACAGAAGACAATGAATTGTTCATTTGATCTTATTTCTCCTCCCAAAAAGTAAAAGAAAATTATCCATTATTTTCGTGTAAAACAGAGGGATGAAATTATTTTAAAACCTTACCTATTTTGGAAAATATGTTGTCTTGTTTCCTGGAAATAGCACCACGCATCTCCCACACAATATTAAAATTTCCAATTTAAATGAAAATGAAATATGGATTACTCAGTGGGCAAAAGGCAGAATCTAATTGGGTCCTAATCCAAAATTTGTAAATAAATTTTGGTTGGAATATGTCTTACAGTTAGCACAGAATATGATGGCTAAGCACTCAAAAACTCCTAAATTAAATACCTATGATTTGTGACAGCCCTGACTAGATCAGGTGCAAAGATAATAGGACAGTATTTATAAAGTGCTTGTTTTCTATATCATGATTATTAGAAATTTCTTATGAAACAGATTGGGAAAATGAAAACACTAAGATATTAATAACAAGAAAAAAATTGTACAAAGAATGATTTATTTTAACAATGAAGAGTTAAGAATGTTTATTTACTAAATCCATATATACGTCATAATTATCGTTATTTGTTTTAATTGGTTCTTTCAAACTAGTTTATATTTTACATGTAGCCCAACTCAAGCTTTTCTTCTCCAGCCATCTGTGATAGATTTATGAAGTATTTATAATTTTTCTCTCCATGATTAGTCCTTTTATCTCCTCATATCCAAATTTCCTTGGAAAATAATTGTTCAACCTTTCCTAAATCCTGTATCATTGTTAATAGTTTATTATTCTTTATGAGACATGCTGGGCTTATAGCTAGATTGGTGACAGGGAGCAAGCTTCTGCCACTGCCATTAATTTTACTCATCTATACCTTTATTTATTAACTCAACAGAAGTTTAATGAATGAAAGTGATGGTACTGTGGAGTTTATTCTCTGCACTCAGAAAATAAACATGAAAAGAACAAGAGCATATCTGCTAAATGAGGAACATCATTTACCAAGGACTTCTTGCTGCTCAAAGTACTGACATTTTTATATATTAGAGAGAATATTGACAACCTTTCATTAAAGGTACAATGACATAACTAGTTAATGGAACACATTAATCATTTCTCTTTGTTCTTTCTATAAATTAGTATGATTCTCTGGTATCTCATCATAACTAAAACGGGTTTAAAAACAGACAGACATGGGATGGCCCCATAGTGTAGTGGTTAGCACATCTGCTTTACATGCAGAAGGTTCTGGGTTCACACCCCAGGTGGAGCCATGGATCATACCCTGGGTGCACCAGACCCCGGGTGCATGCTATGAGCATGTCAGGGGAGATGCCCCATCTTCAGAGATCCAGTTCTTAAGGGGAAACAGCAACATCCATAGGTCAGGGATAGAAGTGTGGGGAGGAAAAAAAGAGGGGAAAAAAAAACCAGACAGACAGACATGACTACCATGTAGCTATTCTGTTATGGCAGATAAAGAACTCAGTACTTAATTAGGATAATCAAACTGTCCTGTGCTATGAAGACATCATATTAACCCATTACTAGCTTACATCTTCTGTGATCTTTAGGTTTTCTAATGAAAATTTTTTATTAGGTCAACAGTACATCCAGAATTAAGCTGGAAATAAGGTGAAGTATAATATCCTATATTCTGGACTATGTAACATATACTTTAAAGATATTTAATATAGTAATCTAAAATTCTTAATTCGGGAGTCATATCTAATTTTAACTGAAGGATAAAATATGAAATAATAAAAGGGATGAAATCTTCTCAGGGTAAAATGATCAAAATCACAAACAAGAGACACTTACCATGAAGGTGACGCTGAGCATGTCAGTGAGATGAGGCTGCTTCAAGGCAGCTCTCCACTGAGGTCAGACACTTTGTATTGAAAGGTAGACACAAAGAATTTTATCCTAAATGCTGCCATATTGATATGATAGTCTTTTGAATGAGGTCAGTTTTCTCACTTACACTCTAATAAAGAAAAAAGGATGGAGCACCAATGATAAAAGTGATAAAATATTAAATGTGTAAGGTTAAATCTATGAAATAGGATAGTCTAGGATCTGGGTGCAACATCAAATGTAGCCACTTAGCCATCAAAAACACGGTCTTAGTCCAGAGCCAGGTTCAGCCTCAGAGGGAGTTGGGCTTCCACAGTCTAGGTAAGAATACCTGAGCTCTTGAAACTGAATCTTCTCATTTCACATTACACTCTCATGTTAAAGAAAGAGAGAAGAAAACATAATATATATGTATTAGTATAACAAGTGTTTGTGTGATAACGGAATTGATTTAATTGTGCATTTAATTTTTTACGATTTGTTTTAGTAATTCCATGACCAGAAATGTTTTACTTAAAATTTTTTTAAATTTTGAAATAATTATAAACTCAGACTGACAGGAACTTACAAAAATAGTGCAGAGAGGTCTTGTGTACCCATCATCCAGGTCTCCCCAACGGTGACAACCTACTTAATTATAGAGCATTTACAAATCCAGGAAATTAATTAGAACAATACAATGGACTGGACTATAGAGTTTACTCGTTTCTCCATTTTATGCGCTCATTATTTATGCCTTTGTGATTAATTTCACAACACTTTATTATACGTCTATGTAGCTTTGTATAACCATCATTATAATGAAGATAAAGAACTGTTCTATCACTACTGAGTGCTTCCTCATGCTGCCCCATATATTCTCACCCTGCCTCCTCTTCTTTAGCCCCTGGCAAATTACAACATCTCTGTAATTCGTCATTTCAAGAATAATATATAATCATATAGAATATATACTGTTGAAACTGAATTTCTGGATTTTTTTTTTTTTGGCAGCATAATGCCCTTAAAATTGAACCAATTTGTCTCATGTGTCAATGTTTCATTCCTTGTTATTGCCAAGTAGCATTCCATTATCTGGATGTACCACAATTTAACCATTCACATTGAAAGATATTGGGTCATTTCCAGTTTTTGGCTATTACAAATAAAGCTGTTATGAATGTTCATGTACAGATTCTTGTATAAACATAGTTTTTATTTTCTAGGTTAAATGCCCCAAAATAGAAGTGTTGGGTCACATGGTAAGCGTACATTTAACTATAAAGAAACTGCCAGACTAATTTCCTGCTGACTGCATCACTGACATTTCCAACAGCAGTGAATGAGAAATCCAGTTACTTTACAACCTTATCTCACCAGCATTCAATATTCCCTCTCTCGCTCTCTCTCTCCCCCCATATTTATGCCATTCTAATAGATTGTAGTAGTATCTCATGGTAGTTTTAATTTCCATTTTATAATGACCATGTTGATGTTGCTGAACATCTTTTCCTATGTTTGATTGCTATTTGTATCTATTCTTTGATAATGTGTGTTTTGCTCATTTTCTAGTTGGATTGTTTGGTTTCTTACTGTTGAGTTTAGAGAGCTCTTTATATATTCTATATATGAGTCCTATGTCTGATATGCGATTTACAAGTGTTTTCTTTAAGTCAGTAGTTTGTCCTTTCATTTTCTTAACAAGGGTTTTCTCAGAGTAAACTATTTCATTTTGATGGAGTCTGATAACTGAGTTTTTCCTTTATGAATTATATTTTTGGTATTGTCTAAGAATTTGTCGCCTAACTCTAGGTCATGAAGATTTTCTTCTATATTTTAAATAAAGTTTTATAGTTCTACATTTTACATTTATGTCTATGGTCTATTTTGAGTGAAATTTTGTATGATGTGTGGGCTTTAGGGCAAGGTTCTTTTTTTTTTTTAATTGATGTCAATTGTTCCAGAACCATTTGTTTAAAAAGACTCTTTCTTTCATTGAATTGTTTTTTCTCTCTTGTAAAAAATCAATTGGACATATTTCTTCACATCTGTGTTGTACCAGCAGAATAGTATAAAAGAGAAGGTTAATACTCACACTAGCTAAATGGGAGATAGGAGATATGGTCTTTATTGCAGATGGGCATGTGTCCAGATGAAAACTGGTGTTTATTACTATATAAAAAGAGGATAATGAATATTCAGAGACAATTAGAAGTTTTTACCAGAGCTACTATTATTTTAAAACAAAAACAAAAACATGAGTTAGCAGTTGGGCAGGTTTTCTTCCCATCCAGGGCTGGCAGAGAAGCAACACGGCTGATGCCTCTTGGCGCTGAAGGCCCCCAAGCCCTTTCTGTCTGCCTTACTATGCAAGCCTTAATATTTCACACCAACCCATTGCCCTCCTCTCTTCTTAATTATATGCTGATGCAGCATTCTAGACTTGAGCCTGATAAACCATCCATGGTTTCCTTTAGGTGACTCTTTCACTCATGGTTCGTGATCTATTTCTGACTCGATTCTGGTCAGTATTAGAGGATATATTGGCTAGTAACTTGTCCCTAATGTTTAATATATTTGGCTCTTGAGATTATCTTGAATCAGATAAAACTATTTAAATAGAAGAGCCAAAATCTCTGTCTCCAAACATTGAAAGTTACAAGGGAGAAATGAGTGATAAAGTTGGAAAGTGGATCTGTATTGACTCTCAGGGCAAATACACATTTACAACGAGAAACCACAGGCCAAAGCCATGGGGGAGGTCAAGAGAGCAGGAATTGCCCTTTTTCATCTTTATTGGTAGTGGTTTTATACTGTTTGATGTTTAATGGTCCCCAAGCTCTCCCTGGCATTTTTCATTCACATGAGGAACAGCTAAACATTATTAGAAAATCTGTGCTGTTTAAATATGCTGCATCCTTTTTGGTTCCAGAAAAGGATTAGCCTTGTCAGCATCCAGTTGCTCTGGCACCAAGGTGCAGCTGGAATGGGAGCTTGGCTAGAACAGGAGTAAATGCTGTCCAAAGGTGAATCGGATTACCTGGGCCCACTGTGCAAAAAGTGACACTCTTGTTACTTTGTTATGTTACTTCTTTTTAAAAGTGTTAAATTTTGTAAATGTGCACTAGGCATTCATATGAGTGACCAATAGAGAGGCTGTTCAACACTTGGAATTCTCAAGGGTGCCCTGGAAAGATGTTTGTAGCTCCTTTTTTAACTGTATATAAAATATCTATAGTCCAAATTCTTTTTAAGTTGCAGAAAACAGAAGTTTGATCAGCCAATAATAACTATATAAGCTTTAATGCTGGTTTATAGGAATATGTAAAAAAAAAAACCAACCAAAAAAAAAAAAAAAAAAAAAAACAAAACTCACGTATCTACCGGCATCAGGTATTAAATCTTATCATTAATGGTAGATGCATTTTGACACATTTATCATTGAGCTTTGACATATGTCCAGAGAAGGTGTTTAACAACAAACTTGGATTTACATTTAATGATACAATAGAACCCCTTATTCTTGGGTTCGCTTTCCAAGGTCAGCTAAGGTCCAAAGATATTAAATGGAAAATTCCAGAAATAAATAATTCCTAAGTTTTAAATTGTTTGCTGTTCTGAATAACTCAATGAAATCTTGAGGCATCTCCCTCCCTCCCACCCGAGATGTGACTCGTTCCTTTGCCTGGCATCTCCATGCTGTAGGTGCTCCCCACCTGTTAGTTACTTAGTAGCCATCTTGGTTTTCAGATTGCCAGTGCTTATGTTCAAGTGACCTACAGAAGAATAATGATGTTGGCAATTCGAATATGCCAAAGAGAAGCTATAAAAAAATAAAAGTTCCTTTAAGTGAAAAAGTGAAAGTTCTCAACTTTATAAGAAAAGAAAATAATTGTATTCTGAGGTTGATAAGATCTATGTTAAGAAAGAATTTTCTATCTATGAAATTGCTAGCTGTGTAGTTGCCCTTCAAACTGCAAAAGTTATGGCCCTGGTACATGATAAGTACTTAATTAAGATGAAAATGGCATTAAATTTGTGGGCGGAAGACTTGAACAAGACCAGAAAACATGTTCCAATTGACAGTAACACGTGATGTTAGAAAATATTGAGTCTACAGGAGACTCCAGCAAGGGGTCTCCCAAAATGAGTGACCATGTTCACATAACTTTTATTACAGTATATTGTTATAATTATTCTATTTTATATTAGTTATTATTGTTAATCTCTTACTGTGACTAATCTATAAATTAAACTTTATCATAAGCATGTATGTGTAGGAAAAAATGTAGTAGGTATAGGGTTTGGTACTCTCTATGGTTTCAGGCTACCACTGGGGTCTTGGCATGTGCCCCTCACAAATAAGGGGGGACAGCTGTAGTAAAAAGATGAGTGTCAGGTAAAGAGAAGCAACCTGAGCACTGCACTTGTGGGTGGTAAATGGTTAAGAGCATGGGTTTGAAAGTCAAATGGACTGAGTTCTAATCTTGGCACCAGTATTTAATACATGGCAAAGTGAATTGCTTAATCGTGCTTCTGTTCTCCACATGTAAATGAGAGTAATATTATTAAATATTAAATACAGTAGTTATAGTAAAAGAGATAACCCATATACATTGTTCGAACAATTGTAGAATATTTTATCCTTATCACATACTCCAATATTTTGTATTTATCCATTCATTTACTTACCCAACAGATATTTAAGAACCTAAGTGCCTGCCATGTACTTATTGTTCTAGAAGTTTAAAATTTATCAGTGACTAAAATAGAAGACAATCTTTGCTCTTGGGCAGTTTTTGTTTGTTTGTTTTGTTTTTTAATGCTTGGAGTTACACTAAGTATCTGAGATTTTATTTAATTGATTTTTAAATGACTCATTTGCATCAGAAACATTCGAACTTCAACTGACACATAATCACTAATTCCAACCACAGTCTTTTCTCTTCAGAGATGATCCAGAGAAACTAGTCTCAATTCCAGTACTCTTACGAAAGAAGGCCTTTCGAAGGTGCTTGTCTCTGGATTTTGACAGACATAGGTGGTGACACCAACTTTTATCCCTTAGCCCTTGGCTTCACGATAATTGTTTTCTCCATTCAACATGTTTTTGAAGAGAATGGAACAATGTGTCACTAGCTGCACTCTCTGTTGTCACTTATTTCATGCTAGATGAGAGTAAATATACTTGTAACTTTTCTTAAAAACTTTAAGAACCAAAGTTATTTAAGAAAGAATAAGATTAAAAGCCCTCAAATGTACAACATTACCTACATAGAACTATTTTTCATCCAGAGACCTATTTTTAGAAAAAACCATATGTTGTTTTATTTTTGAGAGAAATGAGTCTTTTCTAGAGCTCTTTAATCATACTGGCAAAATTTGGCAACTCTATAGGACTTTGATTTTTATAGTACCATCTTAGTTTCCCTTTTAACATATATGAATAATCACTTCTTTTATAAAGAATACAAAATTCATTTTATCACCATAGTTTTAGTGTATTAATATAAGATTCAGCATACCTTTAATCATTGTTCTGTTTCAAGAAAGAAAAGGAACATTGAAGTCATCAAAATACTTGCCAGGAGATCCCTCTCTACCTATTGTTCTTAAACAATTTTGAAATGGGGTAAAAAATATAAAATATAAAACTGACTTCTAGTCTTATTGTAATATTTCAATTTCCCCAGATAAAATAAAATCATTCAAATATGCTCTTCAATTCTGCTTGTCCTCTTGCTGCATCTGTTCTTCTCACTAAATTTTTCTTCTCTTTCTCTTGCTATCCCATTGCCTTCTCTACAAATATAATATGAAATAAAGAGACAGGCATGCTTAATTTAGGCAGTAATCATAAGAGAAAACTTCATTTTCCTCTAATCTCAGGCCCACAAAGCAGGCATATATGTGACTGTCAATCAAGTTTAAAATTGTTTTGTAAACTACTCAAGAATTTAATTTTACTATCTTAATGATATGTTACCCAACACAAAAACTACCTCCTATAATCATGCATTCATAATTAATTTGCATAGCCATTTCTCTACTGATAGCTTGAAAAATCATGTTACTGTTCCCAAAAGCATTGTAATGTTTTGCCTTTTACTAAAGGCAGAATCTACTGAATTTACAATAATCCAATTCGCTAATTTGATACCTTTTTTTTCCTCCTGCCTGGACCATCTAGATTGGCTGTATCCATAGCTCAGGGGTGGCTAGAATATTGGGCACCCCTCTGTTTCAACAGAGTAAATATTGACAGTGTTAGCAATATTGATAGTTCCAAGATATTTTATTCTGCCAGGGGGTTGGAAGGTTGGGGAATCAGTGGCATCTGTAATTTGATGCTCATTCAGATTGCCAAGATATTTTCACTGAAATCAGATAATTTAGTCAAACTAATCACACCAATTTCTCTACATATTCTCCTCTGTCATAGATCAACAGGAAATAAGTGGACATATAGTTGACCTCATTAGGTCAGATTTTGTAAGTTATGGAAACAGAGCTACCATCAGCAATTGAAGCTCCTTCCTTAATCTAGAAACCCATTTATAAGGAAAAATGGTCAGATAACCCACTGCTGCACTTAAACACTGAGATGATTCTGCATCGCACCATTCATCTTTAGGTTTAAAAATATTATTATTCTGCTGCGATGGCCAAGGAAGAGTTTCGACCCAACTATTTGAGTCATTATGACTGTCTTTGGTCAATCAGTTTCCTCTTGTCACCACTCAGTTCAACATGAACCCAAGAAAGAGGTGTCTTTTTTATGAACTTAAATATGAGTTCATCATATTTAATTAGCTGGGTCTCAACTTTGTTAGCATCTATCACACAGCTCTTCCTCTGAACATCAATGTGTAAAGAGCCTTCAGTTAAGACTAGATGATAAATATTTATTAAGTTTATTAGATTTATGCAGTGGTATTTGAATTGTATCATTTGAAAATAAAGCAAAAACGAGCTTTAAAAATCTTTTTCTTTTTTAGAAAACAAAGGAGACTTCAATAAGTACTATTGGCAAGTGCTACTGATGTGAAGTGAAATACACAGTCTATTGTACTTGAATTTATTTTGGCCTTGTTATTTTGTGCAGTGTTCCCCCCCACCCCATGCCCCGCCGCCCTGTTTTTTGGTCTTCTGCCATTTTCCAGAAACAGGTCATTTTCTTAAATGAAGAAAGAGATTCTGAGAAGCAGTAATTCCAAACATTCTCTAGAACACAATTTCAAGTTACTAGTCCGAAGCATTTGGCACCTTAGGCAATAATTTATAATCCTCCATTAGACCCTGCCATTTGAAATAATCACAGTTTTGTATTTGATCTCAAAAATTGTGTTCACTGAGATTGCCATTCAAAGAAAAATATACCAAACTGTAGATAAAACCAATCATTCTGTCATTCCCTGTTCTGCATCTTAGTGGAGATGATGGTGACAGATGAAAATTCTTTGAGAAGAGGATTGCCTCTGTATATCAACTTGAACATAACTTGTTTTGCATTGTCAGATAACAATGCCAACTGGAGCAATGAGAAAATAAACATGGACGGGGGCATCAGAGGAAAAGTCCATCACTCAATTTCTACCAATAATAAATAAATGGAGAAAAAATATATATTCATTACATGGTTGAAAGACCTGAAGCCCATAACATTTAGAAATGCAATTTCCAAACATCCTGTGAGCATTTTCAGAAGCTGTAGCTGAATATCAAAAGGATGTTTGTTCATCCTCAAAGTTGTATTGTTATTATTTTTTTCTTCCCCATGTTTCAGTATGGCATACTTCCTTTACTGATCTAGTGAAACAGACACCTAGACAAGGTATGAGTCAGAACTACTATAAAATTGACAAGCATGTTGGAGAAGAGATAAAATGGTAAAACAAAGTATCTATCGTGGACATGCTGCCCATATTGAGGTTAAAGGATTTCCAAATTTTACAAATTAAAGAAGTTTTACTCTTGGTCAGTTGACATTGTTATTAAGTCAAAATTACCAAAGTTTAGCAACCATCTTAACAAGATGCGTGAAGTGTCTTGGAATGGATGAATGTCAGATAAAAGGTCATAAAATCACTGAAAAAAAATGTTTTGCATTTCAAGGATTATACTCTGGATCTAAATATATAAATTAAACTGCATTTTTGACTGATCTGTCTGTTGACACGATTGTTGGTCTAACCAATTAGTAGTCAGGCTAACAACTGAAATGGAGAAGTCAGCCTCTGTGAACTGGATCCAATCTTCTCTGAAATCTGGCAATTGAGTGACACTTGAAAGCAGAATACAGTGGATACACTTTCAATTTTTACCTAACATGAATTTATTTTCTCTACCTACTGTTTCATTCTCCTTGAAATGAAAACAGTCCCTGACTTTCAGTGTAGCCATTGAGTATATTACTTTTCCAATCTTGATGTTTACAATTTCATTCTCAGAATTTTTTTTCTACTCTTTGCTTTATAACGTGGAGTGAAAAAAAAAAATTATCTTAAAGTCTAAACTCCAGGGAAATCAGTTGAACCTAGAAATTAATCAGGATGCTGTTTTTCTTCTCTCTGGCTTTTGTTTGTAACTACCCCATGAAAGTTGGCAACGCAAGAACTAACTCTACCTCCCACTAGTGTGGAAGGAACTGGAAATTGTGGCAGGATGACATGTTCTATCAGATCACCTGTCATTAAGATTTTCACAGGAAATACACGTTCAGTAGCTCTCATCTTGGCCAACACGTCTGTTGAAAGGGCCTTAGTTTCTCATCTTATTCTTGCCACAAAATATATCTAGGTCAAACAGCAATTGAAATTGAGAGTATTGCAGAATTTTTTCATGTGTACATCATTTTCTGAGAGTACAAAATTAAAAGACCATATGAAAGTACTTTTCAGATGAGGTATAAAAATAATTACTATCAAAGAGATTTTCAGTCACCTCTGTGATAGGAAACAAAACACAAAAATTTTGTTCTCAAGTCTTGAAGAAATAACAATTCAATAAGAAATGTACTTTAATCCCTAAATTCCTTTGGATTAATGTCATATGTTGTCCATAGATTGCAAAAACAAACGAACGAACAGTGTGTATATCAGCAGAGGTTAGAGAAGTAAGACCCCTCAGAGACCATACATTTGAAACTCCCACCTAGAGTGCAGAGAGGTTGTGAGAATAACTTGAGGAAGAACTGGGACTCAATCATGTGTCTTCTCTCACAAGTATGCACACTGAAGATATCATCGAAGAATAGTATTAATTCAGATTCCATTAAGGTGAAGTATGGTATAATTTGACCTAGTCTTTATATAGTTCAGTTTTATGCTGTCTCTCAAAAATGCAAAAACATAAAGAATATCAGAAAATATGTTCAATCTTTTTGAAAGAACTATTCTTAATTATCTTATCACATTAATTAGTTTTATGTAACTACATGCTACTACTTACAGATCATGGAATCATAATTCATGATCTGGAAAGATCCTGAAGATCATCCAATTTAGCCCTCTGCCTCCTCCCATTTTGCAGTAAAATCTGCTGATTTAAAGAGGTCAGCCAGTACCTGGAAATGTCTTGTGAGCAATTAGTTTTGTTGTCATCGTTGTTCTTGATTTTCTGAGTGTAACAGGACTGTCTTAACATATTCTGCACTTCCGATTTTCTTCTAGATTTGATCATCCTCTCTCTCAGTTAGTACAATTTGGAGGAGTCTTGTTATGTATGTGCATGCTTTTACGCAACTTTTATGTACAGAATTAGACCCTTACTTTTATGTCATTGTTGCTGTATTTTATCTATTACATCTAAAAATGAATCAATTTTTAAAATAATGATCAAGGCATTTTCATTGTTATCTAATAGATTTCCAGACCGTGCTATTAAGTTATATCATACTTTATATGAATGACAAGTAACATAAATCTGACATGGACAGTATGATGTGTATTTACAAGATATAGCTATAAGTTAATGAGATCGATTGAGTGTGCCTTTGGAATTCAGTTTTATAATTTTATAACCACCTCTTATCTGATTATAGATTTGTCCCTCCTCACCCCTGCAAACAGTTGATATTTACAGAGAAAATTGTCCTTCAATGTTTTCAAAAACAGAGTCACTGATAAGTAAATTCCGAAATATAGCACTGCTCAATGCTTTGCAATTGTCCTATTCCAGGAGCGGATCACGTAAATTTGACTGGACTGATGGAGTTCATAAAAGGCCTTCGAGCCAAATAAGCAAAGGAAAAAAAGAAAGGAAGGAAGGAAGAAGAAGGAAGGAAGGTATGTGGAAGGAAGGAAGGAAGGAAGAAGGAAGAAGGAAGGAAGGAAGGAAGGAAGGAAGAAAGAAAAAAGCTTCCAGGGCAGCTACTGGTATTTGCTAAGTGATTTTCACTTACTATTCTACGTGCAAAATTGACCTCCTTACTCAGTCAGCTCCCCCTCCCCCATGCTCATCTGAAGGAGGGGTGGGAAAGAAACTTGGAAGATATGCTGACCTTCCCTATGTTTTAGGCAAATGGCTCCAGCTTTACAAAGTGAATCGGCACAATGACTGGAAAAGAGAGAGCATAAGTTCAATAAGCTCGAAGTAAATAAAAATTTAAGGCTAGTTTCCTAGTTACGTTTGTTTAATTGTGTTCCTCAATAATTAGGGTCTTGGGTTAGGAAGCGAAGGAAGGAAATCTAGACATAGTAGCACAGGGAGTAGGGTCGGTGGGGTGAGAGTCGGCGGCTCTCTCTGGGGACGATAAGGCAGAACGATCGTGTGTCTCTGAAACACCTAAGGCCCAAAAAGGCAGAAAAGGCAGGACTCCTTTTTTCCTCTGACCTTCGACTCAGCGACATTTGTTCTGTGTTGAATATGGTAGTCAGCATCTAGGTATTATGGCCTCACTTCTCTTGTATGGGACTTACTCGTTACTATTAGATCACTGCCACACCCCCACCTCTAAGCTCCCTCTGCCACCCCCAGCGAGAAGATGTCCTTCTCCATCACACTGCCCAGTGTTGCCGCCACTAGTCACATATGCTACTGAGCACTTTAAATGAAGCTAGTGCGACTGCGGAACTGAATTTCTCGTTTTTCTTATTTCTACAGATTATTTTATTTTATTTTTTATTAAATTAATTGGAGCGACATTGGTCAATAAAATTATATAGGTCTCAAGTATATCATTCAATAATACAGCATCTATCTGTTGCATTGTGTGTTCACGACCCAAAGTCAAATCTCCTTCTTCACTATATATTTGACCCCCTTTCCCCTTGTCTACCTCCACCCGACCCCTTTTCCTTCTGGTAACCACTAAACTATCTTCTGTGTCTATGAGGTCTTGTTTGTCTTATCTGTTGCTTTCAGTTCTCTATCTCATATATGAGTAAAATCATACAGTTCTCACCGTTTTCTGTCTGACTTCCTTCGCTTAGCAACTTGACTAGCTACCTGCGGCTGTGGCTTGGAAATAGCATTGGTTTGGCAACATCGCAAGCTGTATTACTTTGGACTATTTCCCAGGGCGCGTTGAACCTTGCTTTCCCCTCCTACACTACAGCGGTAAGAGGGGCCCCTTGGAAAAATCGACACCCTGAGTGCTCAGGCAGAGCCCGACTCTAGGGGGAGCGCGAGACCTTCTCTCATGCCTGTTGCTTCTCTCCCAAGGATAAAACTAATT
>NW_024356249.1:11963870-11969755 GCF_902729225.1 Pteropus medius | reverse complement strand
CACACACACGCACACACCCCCAATGAGATCGAGTGTTACTCAGGGTCGAGAATACAGATTAAAGCACTGACCAGTGAATGCAGAGCACAATGATAATGGTGATAGCGAATATGTGGACAGTCGCAGAACCCGCCTGGTAAGGAGGTAGTCGACGCCTGATGCGCTGGCTAGCTCTCACGAGCCCCTAGTGCACAATAGTGCACTATCTTTTCTTCCCTCTCACCTTTATTAGGACAGAGTGAAGAGATTTAAAAGCTCTACACACTTAAAGACTATGCTGCTTCATCCATATATCATTATAAGTGAGAACAATATTAGAGAGTAAAATAAATGTAAAGAGGGTCAGCAGTTTTTTTTCAAAACTGCTTTTGCACTAAGCGCCATGGTGAGTCTGCCTTGTAGGCAATCAGAGTCCTCTGTCTCCATCCCAGGCACTCCGAGGAGCCAACAGTTAGTGCTCCATTTTGGAAAGCCCTCTGGTCTCGTTCAGGAGCCCAAAGCAACAGCCCTCTGGGAGCAGTGAAGGAATTCCTTCCTCTTCTTCTCTCTCCCCTTTTTCTCTAACTTTGGATCTGCCTCTACCCTCTCCCTGAGTTAAACACGAAAGACCTGGGATAGGATTTGGAGAAAGTAGGGAGGGAAGGCCAGGCGGTCATGGTTTCTGTTCTTCCTTTAAGTCAGTGGTCTGAACCTTGAGCAGGATATCAGAATCACCTGGTGGGCTTGTTAAAAGTCAGACTGCTGGGCTCCATTCCGGAGGTCAGACTAGTAGGTCTGGTGTGGGGCTGAGAATTTGCGTTTCTAACAAGTTTCCAGGTGATGCTTCTGATGCTGATCTGAGAACAACTGCTTTAGGCCTTGCTTTGGAATTTAGGCTCCAAATTCCTGCTGGTAATTATACTTGGGCTTGGCTCATTTTCCAGCTCTATCGTATTGAATGTGTGTTGTTTGTATTCCCAGGACACTTTTATAGGAACAGTTGTGGCTGAGGGTAAGATCTAGCATTCCTGGGTCCCCTGACCAAAAATGCAGCCTTTAAAAATAATCTTTTAATGGTACCCCAAAACAAGGCCCAAATGCTGCTTCTATTTTCTATTCACTCTTCTTTCTGCGTTGCACACCCTTCATTAACCCCACCTTGGCGATCCCATGACTTCATTTTCTGGGCTGTTTTTTTTTTTTTTTTAGAGTCGGGGATATTGGCTAAAACAGAAGTAAGCCAACTGACACCTTCTGTTGTAACGTGCCTGTAAGAAATAAGTAACAGAACTGTCCCGCGTGACATTATCTTTTTTTTTTTTCTGTGCCTTAAGAGAGGCACAGCCTGAAATGGTAGTTGCTGTGACAAAGAGAGGTCTATATAATCAAACTTCTTTCTCTGGCATGGAGGAGTTAGGTTAAAGTAGAGGACTTAAGAGATTATGGAGAATGGATATGAGGCCACCTAACACCATTTCATGAACAGAGACCAAATTAATACTGGGAACTTGGCCGTTATCTGCTCCCATGAATCTCACCTGTGAAGAGGCTGCTGGTCTGAGTCCTCCATGGTGTTTTCTCAAAATACAGCAGCCTGGGCCTCGCTCTGGGAGGGTTTGATTCAGCGGGTCTCATTTTATAAGTGAGGGACCTGAGAAGATTTATTTGCTATCACACATACTGGTATAGTTGGGTTGGAAATTTATTTGCCTGAAATAACCTGGGCTATTTCCACATCTGCTGCCTCTCTTTAAATTAGGTGACACTAATGATTCTCCCAAAAAAAGAGAGAAAAATCTATCTTCATTTCCTCTCTTAAAACTGGCAGCATTGCTGGCAATTGAGACAGCAGGGAAAAAGGAGTTTTATCTTTCTGACCCTACCACATCGTTAAAAAAAACTGTAGAAACATGAAGAGTATATTATGCTTACCTCTTCTAGGAGAGCAGTCCACTTTTGTAAATAGTACACATTTCTTAGAGCTCCAAAGACACACTTTATAAAAGTCCAGATGTTCACAGATACTCTGCAATCAATTTCATCCTTGGATAATTGCACTCTTCCTATCCAAGGACAGTTTCAACAGGATATGATGTATTTTGTTTTGGGTTGCTGTAAGTACCAATAGCTCAGGAAGGGCTGTTATAATAACCCACTTTATCCCAGCTTGTGGCTGACCTCCAGGGAGCTCAAAACATTTTATTATTAGTTTCTTGTTATCAAAATTGAGGTCTTCTGAGGGAGACGGAAAGTCTTATTACTTCCATTTTACAGATAAAGCAGTCAAGGCCCAAAGGCTAATTAATTGTTTTGTAGCCTCACAGAGTCCGGAGCCCTTGTATTTCTGGGGCCAGGGGTCTAAGATCTAGAGATAAAAACAAAAACAAAATCCTGCTGTATAAAATATCCCTCTTGTCATCTCTTAACCTAAAAGAGAGTGAAACTTTCTTTCTGAAAAATTTGTCAACTTATACTTGACTCACGAAATAACAAAGTATTTTTTTATCCTTTCTCACTTTTTGCTGTTTTTTTTTTAAGTTGCTTTAGACATGAGGTATTAAATATCGACTTTAAAAAGATTAACTTATATTTTTCTTTTGTATACATAATCATCTGTACTCAGAAAAATCTCCCTGGATTTGGCGCTTTGCAAAAGCATAGATGGGACCTAGAAACTCTGTGCTTACTCCAGGTATTTCATCTTTATCTGTCCTATCTTTGTGACACGTGTGATTGATTGTATGGAAATACTGACAGTTTATAAGAGGAAGAAGCAGTATAGGTCAGGTCCCTCCAATTTGTTCCCAGAGCACCCCATGCTTACTTCTATCATGAAGCCCATCGCACCACTCCGAAGTCACCTCCTTACTTGTCTGAGTATCTTGAGGGCAGAAATTGTTCTCTTTTTCATTGTACCCCAAATACATAGAAGAGAGCCTTGTACATAGGAGGCACGTGTGACTGATCTATTTCCTTTGCCTCTCTAGAAGCCCTTTCTCTCTATATACACTCTGTTCTGTGCTTGGTAGGCTAACCCTCATGGAAGCCATCAAGGAACTTCACTGGATTCCTTGATGCATCCACGGGATATTTAAGGGCAGAAGGAGAGTGGGGTTGAAGTAGGTTTTCCTTTATCTCCCTGTTTCCTGGGTTGCCATGGGTTAGTGCTGTCTACCTACAAAAAGCCAAGTGACAATGTTCGAAAACATTTCATGACACTGCACAGAAATAACAGCCATGATCTTAAAGAAATGAAAAGAGGAAACAAAACAAAACAAAAGCAAATCATTTAAATGCCATTCTTTCCAGAAACCTGAAACTTATACTAAGCTGAGCTTCAAAAAACTATTTAAGGTAATTGATACTGTTTGCTGTTAAAATGCAGGTCCACGAGACTTTTTAATACATTATAATGTGCTCATATTTGCATTTTCACAGGATTTATTTTTATCAGTGAACAATATATGTGTATACCTGAAAGAAGCCTGCTTCAGGCTGGTATAGGATTAGTCATCCTGAGCAGATTAATCTTTCAGTTGTTCTTTAGAAACACTCTACAATCTCCCATAGTCACCTGTGCCAGTCTCTGTGGTCAGGGTATACTTGTTAGAGTCAGAGGGAACTTCTCTGCTTCTAAAATGATTTGGTTTCAGGTTATTTAGAACTGACGAACTTTGAATTCTTGTTTTATCTTACTCAATGTCACATTAATAACTGTATGATAAATCTCGAAAACACTCACAATTCAGAGATTCTTAGAGATGAAAAACTGCCCAACTTTGAAACCTCAGAGGATTTTTTAGCTTTTCCTCTAACATCTATCACAGCTGAGAACATGGATAGTGTCTTTCTTTATTCCTGTGTTTTTTGTAACCCTTGGCAGGGTGACTAGCACATTGTAGGTACTCAGCTAATAATTGCTGGAATAATCTAAGGGGTCATCTAGCCATACTTTATGATTTCAAGCATGAAACCTCTTACATAATTTCTTGGAGATGGTCATATAGCTTCCATCTGAAACCTTAGTACATTATAAGGCAGTTTAAATCTGCCTTGATAATTTCACCAAATTCAATCTCCCAAGGACAGACTATTTTTGCATCAGTTATCTTGGTTTTTTTTCTCTTTACTTAAATCTTCTTTTCTAACTTTAAATATGCAGTTCTTTTTTCTTTTTTTCCAACACATCTCATGGCATAATGATTTCGATTCACATTCATTTGATTATAATCCAGTTTTTCACTATGTCTCTTCAACTATGACTCCAGATATAAACCTACGGGTTTGGTCTGAATCATAGAGGATGTGACAAACTCTTCCTCTCATGTTCTGAACGCTCTGCTTATTTTAATGCTGAACGAGATTCTATTGGCTCCAAAGTTATTGCATTATTCACCTGAATGAAAAGACAACTGTTAACATCTTTGAGAAAAGAAAGACAGTGGAATGTCAAACCACACACCATTATCCAACCACCAACTAGAAAAGAGGACCCTCTTTCTGAGAGTTTCTTGAGTCTGACTTCTCAATACATAGCCTTTATCCTGTGTCACAGAGGTGCTGGAAAAAAACACATCATGAATACGTAAGTTTTCTTTTTTATTTGTGCAAAAATGCATTCCATAGACAATTTGAAAAAACAAGTTTGGTAACACGAGGCAGTAATTTGGACCAAGAAGAGAGATGACTTAGGTTTGCACACAGGTCAACATTTTTAGAATTCTTAAAGAATAATTTATAATTTCCATAAAGTGGAATCACTATCTTACTGTGATAGCCAATAGTTAGAATTTAACAGATTTTGCATGTCATATTTACTCCCTAGGAACCCATGACGTAATAAACTATATCTATTTAATTTTTACTCCTTGCTTGAGGTACGAGACCAAAATATAGATGGGAGGATGACCTCTATTATTCATGTGAATATTTAAATGGAATTCTACTGATTGCATGGGGGAAGGGGAAGGGTAGAGTAAAATCAGATGAAGGTCTTCTCTAGTTTGCCAGACTGAAAAGTAGATGTTACTGGCCTTAGGATTTATTAAATAAAGAAAGATAAATTACTACTGTGTAGTAAAAACTTTTCATTTAGATCAAGGAAAAAGCCAAGATAGAGTCTTTGTATCATATAGGAATGATAAATGGTCATTGCCATTTAAAACTCTCTACTATAATTTCATGGTTAAAACCTTCGCATACTTACAAGTCATCATACTGCAGTACAAAGAACCTATAGAAGTAGGGCTAAAAAACAAAGTAGAATTTGATAAAATGCTGTACTTGAAATGCATTGTGTACCATGGGCCATTTACAATACAGAGTTCCTCCGATTCACCCTTCCCAACCAGTGGTTCCAAACTTACTGATCACCAGATGCTTACAAAAATTCACTTAAAAATGCAGATTCTCAAGCTCTACACCCTGAAATTCTAATTCAGTAGATCTCAAGCAAGGCTTTGTAAACTACACTTTAAACCACGTCCCTCTGGACCCTCATGCAAATGGTCCACGCAGTCCTAGAGAAACACTGGATGGAAATCGTCCTTCAAGTGTTTCCATTCTAGTTGGTTTCTGACATACCTGTGTCCTACTTTATCCTCAGGGTGACCTCTGGGGCTAGTGGGCACTAAGCAAAGCAGACAGGTGAGGCAGATTTGTGGATTTTTAAACACCTTTGTTTTGAACTAATTTTAGGCTTATAGATTTATAGGTTATTTTTAAAGACCTGGTTTTTATATGGTCCTTCTATGAGGCTGCTGGTGGTGAAATGATAATACAGGTGTGATAGGAATGTGAGAACTGAGTTCCCTGCTTGTCCTTGCCTATCTTGTAAAATAACATGTTTGTGTAAGTTTTATATGTTTTAATTTAGAAAATTATCACCATTTGTTGATGGCTGGTAT
>NW_024356249.1:11635074-11963453 GCF_902729225.1 Pteropus medius | reverse complement strand
TTATGCTTCAAAATATAATGCCAGTCAGCTTAGTAAGTGGAGGGAGGGACCATGGCATAGTCATAATATTTAAATTAAGCCTTAAAATTATGCAATTTTAGAACATACTCTGAATATTTACTGCTAATTTTTCCATTAAAATAAGTATCTGTAGTCTAATAAATGGATTTTTTCCAGTCATTAAAAGATAAAAAAAAACATTTTTTTTAGCATGCAGGTATGGTGGTGACCTGTGTACAACCTCCAAACAAGTTATCTCCATTAAATATTTCAATTCCATAGTTTGGCTAAATTTTGTCATTCCTGAATATTGATATTCAAAATGATTTTGAATATTTGTTTAGCTTCATAAGCATGAGTCATTTCATGCTGGATTTCAATACTAACCTCAGAACATGTAATAATTGAAAGTAGGAATCATTATTATGTATTAATGATGAAAATTAAGTTAAAATATATTTCAACACACTTGTGAATTTCTAAAGCTGATAGCAATAAGGAATATACTAAGAAGACATTTTTATTATTCACATTAAATAAGACATTTTTATATTCTGAAAACAGAATGAGACCCATAAATATGGTAATCATATTTGAATATTATGTAGTCAATACACTTAGAAATTAAATGTGCTGAAGCTGCCAAATTCTTCTCTTATTGGTAACTAGTAAAGAAATATCTCCTCAGTGGGGGACAGCTGTCACTGTTTAGTTAAAAATCCCTACTGTGTAAATTGGTTATTTAGGTACTTTCTGAAAACTGAAAAGTAAGGTTTTTACTACAGTAGGCTATTATATCTTCTTTATAACAATTAAGGCCTATCACATAAACCCTCTGTGTCTGTTTCACTGATCTACTCCATAAAGTCATTATGGACTATTGTGCCTGTTCGGAAGCCCCAGAGCCCCATTAAAGATCTATTTCAGATCCCAGATCCCTGCTGACAGAAGACACATGTTCTCAAACCCCAGCTACAATGCATGAATAGGTATAATGATTTTCAAATTTGAAATTTTCATTTTATATAACTCAAACTGGGTCTAGTTTTTGCTTCTTAAAAATCATTATGAGGGAATGGGGAGAGGAAAAGGGAGAAAGTGTATAGATGGTGGGGGGGGGGTGAGGGGGAGGGGAGGGCTGGTTAGGACTCCAACCGTTAAAACATATAGGGCACCTAGAAAACCTTTTTCCTGAATTGATTGCTCGATCCTCTATAGCAGCAATAACGGGGCTTGTCAGCTGAGTATTCAAACGCCTTCCCTCTCCCCTCTGACCTAGAATATTTGGACCTGCCATTGAAAATGTAGCAAGTTCTCTGCCAGTTCTTTCTTTTTGCTCTGTCAAGAGTTTCCATTGTAATAGATTTCAAGAACAGAGACAACTTCTGCTAATGGCAATATTAAGGTTGTGGGCCCAGTAAATAGCCATTAGGTAAGTAACAGCATTGGAGACAAAATGATGATGGCTGCGGTCAGTGTGGTCTAAGGGAGGTGGGATTAGGAGGGATTATCCCAGTATTATGGATTGAAAGGGTCTATGCTTGGCTCAATTACTGGTGGATAATTTGACACTGAATTTTAATAATCTTCAGCCTTGGTTTTTCTGTCTGGAAGATATGATAATGTCTATATCTTATGAAGGAGATCATGTACTAGTTACGTAAGAAACTACTTGTGCATGAAAGAAACAATCAAGGTTGCCATACTAAGGGTATAATAAGAACACACCTTTGCAAATGATTTGACTGAATTTCTGAATAAAGTTACTTTAAATATAGCAATTATAAAATCAAGTCGATGTGTGAACTTATCATTAAGTTATAAACAAGTCCCTCAAGTGGTCTTGTCATTTTTTTTTCTGATTTGTTAGTATTTGAAAACTTTAAGTGAGATAAATCATGAACCATGAGGAAAAATGTATTCTGTATCTCATCTTGTGATGTGCATGGATAACTTTAAAAACTGCACATTGGCTGCAACTCAGAACAAAAATGAAAACTCTCAATCAAATAAAAAGTTGGCAGTAACTTGAATTTATCTAAAGAATATCCCTCCATCTAAATGTATTTCCCAAAGTTAAGAAGGTTGGATAGCTCTCCTAGGACAGATAATGCATGACACAATGAAATTAGAAACCAAATCAAAGAATTCCAGGAACTTCTTTCATGGACTTGTGCCTGAATTTCCCAGCTGACCCCTATAGTATTTTGTCCTAACTCTCAGGTGACACATTCTGTCTGATACTGCAGCTCTGGACAAGTTCTGCACTCATGTGCTATATGATCTCCAGCAAGTTATCAAATCAACCTTTGTCTTTATTTCATCATCTATAAACAGGAATAATAAACAGGATAAATAGTAATTTATCCCACAAGGCTGTTGCAAGATTTACTTCAGTATAACACTTGGAAAGCTGTCAGACAGAAAAGTCTCATAGTCTTAACCATTATAATTTATAGTATAATAATTATTATTAGATGTCTTATCATCCCTCCTAGATAGTAAGGCCTCTACACAAGAATTAATATATGACTTTTCACATTGCAAGAAAGAATGAATAAATATATAATTGAATGAATGAAATAATGAATGGAACAAAAACAAGGCAATCCCTTGAGAGATAGGGAGCTTGTATACTAGAAGACAACATCACTAAAATAGTATAAATAGTATACCCTGAAACCCTTTAATATTTATGATTTCAGGCACTATCCCCGTTGTTTACTTATCCTATATTTCAGGCAGATAGTTATGCTTCTTGAGAAGGCAATTGACTTTCTTGGGCAAAAAGAGAGTCTTCGTTGGGATAAAAGATTGAGGGTAAAAAATAATTTTCCTGGGGTAGATTCTGAGGAGGACCATTCCCTTTCAAAACACTCAGAAGCCAAGGACATAGAAAGTTAAGGATTAAAGTTGACCCAAAGACTCATAGGCCATTTCTTGGGAGAAAATAACAACAAATATCAACAACAATTAATAACAGTAATCAAACAAATTTAAAAATAACCACAAAAGAACTGGGATAGGGCTCAGAAGACAGGTAAGTGCTACAGAGATAAAGTAGAAAGAAAAAAAAAAATCAAGGCAGAATTTAGCCTGGAAGAAAGAGTTGAGAGAAGAAAGAGGGATTGGTGATATTGGGAGATGATCTGAGTGAGACCCTGCTGAAAATATCTCAGAGGGAACAAATGCTTACTCTCATGGTATTTCTTGTTCCTAAATTGATCCCAAGATTTTCAGAGTTATTCCAATTAATGAGCCATGCATCTTTAAAAATGCACGTTATTGAGCCTGAGTGGTTAGAGATATTGGTATAAATTATATTTTCCTCAACTCACTCTTCTTGGTCTGCCCCATCTCAGTAAAAAGCAACATTGTCCTTTAAGTTACTCAGGACAAAAGCCCTAGAATCACCCTTCTCTCTCAATGTACATGTAGCTCACCAGCAAATTAGTAGGATCTTCTGTCAATGTATACATAGAGTTAACTACTTTTTACCACCTCCACTACTTTAATCAGCCCAGTTCATGATCATCTTTATCCTGGATCATCCAAGAGTATTCTAACTGGTGTCTGCGCTTCTACCATTGTCTCCTTGAAGCTTATCTCATCTCATTACACCAGTCAGAAAGACTCAGTTGAAAGTAAGATCCATTGCGTCACTCCTTTGTTGAAAACCCTGTAATGGTCTCCCACCACTCAGGGTGAAAGTTACAGTTCTTTCAATGACCTATAAGGCTCTTTGCCTAGAATTATCTTCCCCAGGACACTGCATAGAACAATTCCTCATTTTCCTCAGGCCTTTAATCAAATGTCAGCTTCCCTAACCACTCTACCTAAAATTTGAATCCTGCACTCTATTTTACAAATGCTATTTCTTAACCATTTCTTATCTACTTTCTGATTTATTATTTTTTCTTCTTAATGTTTGTCACTATCGCATCCTATATTTATATTTATCTTATTAACTATCTCTCCTACAGAAATATAAATGCCATAAGAGTCAGGGATTTTTGTTTTTTGTTTTGGTCCACTGTCATATTCTCAGCACCTATAACATCTATTACATAGCAGGTCCTCAATAAATAGTTTTCAAATAAAATGAATGATTAAACTATCTTAATTATATGGTTTATTACTTAAAATCCAGCTGCGGTAGATTCCCTCAATACCTCTTCGATATATGCGTGTGTTGGGGGTTTGACACAGAAAAATAATTTGGGATGGAAAATGGGACAAGTGGATCTCTAAGTACCTAGAATGTATGCTGAGGATATTGGTCACCTGAATGACATTGTCAAGAGGTATAAAGAAGTTTGAGAACATTATGAAAAAAAAACAACAAAAAACAGAAAAATCAATAAACCACATTCCATCTATTTTATAATTTTGCCTCATATAGGCTGCCTCTCCTTCCTCTTTCCAGGAGATTAGTAAAGGTTCTCAAGGGACCACTGAATTTCAATGCTTCTAGTACTCCATTCAGAAAATGAGTTCCACATGGAAAGAGAGTCATATGGCCCTATAGTCATTGATAACCTGCTCTACAGAGCACAGAGGGGAGTAAGGGGTAGATGGGAGTTTTCTGGAAAATCAAAGCTCCATTCATCACAGCTGTCCCCTCCCCATTTCCACCCTTTGATTGAGAAGAATTGATTCTTACTTCTCCTGCCTGGCAGATGCCAGTGGCAGGATCTAAGAAAAGGCTTTGTTGAGATGGGGTAGGTTTAATAGCCAATAACAAACAGAAGGTATACATGGAAACTTGGTAAATTATCCATGGTTTGTCATCTTCAGGGATACTCTTAAAAAGTTAATTTCCCCTTGTAGGATAATACACTACAAAAAGGCAAAGAAAATACCTGCTAGAAATGACAGTCCGGGGTCGGGGGCAGAAGGAAGAAGTCACACTTTCACAGATATTTTGCAGAATTGCCAGATGGGATACTGTCTGAACTGGAGATATAGTAAAGTGTAAAGATAAGAACGATTAAAACACAGATCCATCCCGGAGCCCTTCCATTACTAACCTAGATTATCGTAAATGATTTTAGGTGTGTTTGTGATCTTTATGACTCAAATACTGGTGATGTAATGCTTGGAATTAGGGGAAGTGAAACAAACATCACTCATCAAAAAAATTATTCTAAACTTGGAAATAAGCAAAAGATATTAATGGTCGGTATGGTGATGATTTTGAATTTCTATCAACATGGCTACTTTATACTTCTGTAGGTACAGTGGTTAACTTGTCAGTTTTTATCCAGTATATTCAAATAATGTCTGTCCAATAAAATAGATTGCCTCAATGTTTATGTTTTATTATACTGTAAAATAATCAACTAGTTTTGTATCTAGTCATTTGATTTGCCCCAATATTTATTTATATGTTTCATGTATTATTAGCATCTCAAATGTTCTTTGGATCAGTTTTAACATTTTACTGGTGCTGTCATTAATTAATGAGTTGAATTAAATCTCTGACTTGTTTATTGTACCTCTGTTTGGTAGTTAGATTTTTAACTCTTTCAAAATTACACTTTAACACTCTAATGACTTTCATTAACTCTCAAACACCATCCTATATTCTAGTGAACTTACCTAATGGGACTTAGTTCATTGGTAAATAATCTCATGTTTATTATAAAAACTGAACTATTATACCCATCATTTGTCTTTCTTGTTTTTTATAACCATATCACCCCTACACCCAACTCCTAATATGGTCAATTCTTGTTTTTTCATAGGTCCCAATCTATGCTGGTATTCTTGACTTTGTAACAAGTCATTTGTCCAAGTTAGCTTTGCCTAAGCTATTTAATTAAGCAGTAGGCGATTAGAAAAAAAATATTTAATAGGTCAAATTTCTCTTACTCTATCCTTATCACTCGGAAAGCGGATATGCAAATTGAAATATAAGAAATTTTACATTGATAATACACTGAGTTCAACAGAGAGAAAAATATTCTGAATGTCTTAATGAAGGATTAAGTTAAATGATGAAATAATAGCACCCAAAAGCAATAACGGCATTAAAAGATATGCTACCAAGAAAAAAAAAATTAAAGAAAAGACTGAAATAGAACAGTCATAGAAAATAGTTTTTGAAAACAACTATTGTTCTGCTTTTGCTGTTTGTGCCTACAATATGACACTTTCCAAGAGTGACAGCCAGCAGGTTTCTGAACATTCACAGATATAATTTCTTCTTAAGGAAATCTTTCTTTCCAGCTATGGTCAAATTTTTCCTCGTTATCCATATCTTCATTAAAGCAAAATGAATCATTTCTAAAGATTATTATATATAATTTGAACATTCTATAATTTGTTATTATTTCTCAATTATCCTTTCATGCAACCTCATTGTTATTTTTAGCAATTTTATTCTAAAAGATGGATGAAAATACTGACATTAAAAGAAGTTAATAAAATGAAATGAGAAAAATTAGGAAGGTTGCATAATGGAGTTTAAGAATGCTAGTTTTTCTACTTGCTGACTGAATAAATATCAGTGTTGACTAATATAATTTAGAAAATTGTTAATGTTCTTTCTACACCGTTACTGGTAAATAATAGAGAATATAGAGTTAAAATGGAGAAGAAAAATATAAATGACACAAATTTCTATTCCTAATGAGAGTTTCTATATTATGATATTTAATTTAAATTAAAAAAGTAAAATCCTGTTCACCTGAAATGCTACATTTTTGGTGAAAATTTCTGAGAAACACTAAAAATTAAATTAGCCATTCAGTTCCTATTCATGTTCCAATGGGTCATCCTTCAAGTTTAAATTTATGAGTAGTTTTTCTTAAAAAGAAAATTGGTTAGTGACAAATCAATCATTGTTGATATAGATACCTTTAAATATTAACTACTATAAGCTAAATTTTTTTTTAAACGGAGGTCAGATTTGGCCCAAGGTCACACTAATATATACTCTCATCGTCTACTAGTGACATTTGCTAAATATTACCTTGGGCTACATTTTTAGCATTCCCTCTGGCATGCTGAGATTAGATGTGACATTTCTTGGCCGGAATAAAACACAAGGTCGATTCTAAAGAATATAATACTATATTTTTCCATGCAGTTTTTATTTGCTTATCTATGGTACACAGGCAGTTCATTTTAAAGCATGGGGCTTATGAACCACTACTAGCGCATGCTAAATCCTTCTTATAGGATGCCTCCTCACATTATCCCAGCCTGTATGACCACTTCCTGAGCCCTCAGCAAAATCCCTGAGAAAATAACCACAGTGGAGGTCAGAATTTGCAGCTCCTACTGTAAGAGGTTGAGGGAATTTATCCTCCCACTGCCTAGGGAGGGTTATAGTTTCATCAAGGAAAAAGTTTCCCACTGAGATAATGTTACAAAGGATGACTGGCATATGAAAATCCACAAGAGCTATTATTCAACTCTATTATAGGTTAAATAAGATTTTGTAGCACATGAAACAAGTATCAATTATTTGTAAAAGTACTTAGGAAAAACAACTCATTTGTAAATTTGTAATAGGAAGAACAATTTAGAAATGTCATGAATTATGTTCAGTATTTTGTTTTTCTTCCTGGAACCTTAAAAGAAATTATGTAATAATAATCATAAAAACCCACCTTTGGCCTGAGAGCCAGCTTTGATCTCATAATCACCCTGTTACATCCACTTACCCTGATTAGAATCAATTAGTAATTGAAACATGAAAATATACTTGAATTTTGCTCTCTGAAAGAAATGCAAGGCTTGTAAAATTCAAGCATGTTTCTCAACCAAACATTGGATACTTACTCATTAAAACTAAATCCCAAATCTTAAAAACCACTAATAATCTCCAATACAAAGAAGACAGTCAACTTAAAAATTAAAATACAATTACAATTACTTTTCTTGGTATGGCTATTGGTTGAGAGCTACATGGCACAATAAAATATTCTAAATATGCAATTATGAGTTTATTTTGTTTAAACTAGGTCTTATCTAAAACCTAGAGGTGGGTTTAGGATCCTGATTATCCCAGCCTGTATTTCTGTATTTATCAGTAATTCAAATTATCTGAAAATGTGAAAATAATGCCCTCACTCCTTGATTTAAATATTACCTACAAACAACAAATACTATTAGGAGAAACTCAACAAAAGCCTAATAAGTACACGTTTTCTCTGAATGCAGCTTCCTGTCTGTGTAGGTGTCTAGGAAACATACCTTTAAGGAGCCTGAGCTAGGCTACTTCAACTCTCTCTGTTAAATAAAGTGACTGTCGATATTTGGGCTGAAGCTACAGAGCACTTACAGCTCTTCATATCTATAAGGAGTGCAATGAGCCATCCAAGCTAACTCAGCAGAGAGAACATTTACTAACAAAATGATTTTAGAGACCCATTGACTTGATGGATGTCTGAGATTGTGTAGAATAGAGGAGCCCATGATGAAAATGGTAACAGATTTGAGAGCCTTTAACAGGCTCCTTTTATTCATCCTAGCATGGTTTATTAGCATGACACAAGCTCCCTGTTCTCTCTCTCTCTCTTTAATGATACTGTGCTATGAACCAATGAATGTTTTCATTTGGAAAATAAGAAAGCATTGACATATTATCTGAACTGTGGTTTCTTTAGTGATGCCAAGGGAATAAATATGCTAATTCTGCGCTTTGAGGAATGTACTGGGTAAGGCTCATTACTTTACTGATTTCAGTGGATCCTAGGCCCAGGTGAGAAAAGGTTAATATTACATACCTTGGAATATTTCACTATGCAAAAGTTCTGACATGGAAAATGTGAAATTTCAGTGACACTCTGATATACTTTTAGATGGTGATTTTCATAATACATTCTCCCAAGTAAAGTTTAACTTAAATTATGATACCTGAAGCAATTCACCTCAAGCTATTGCTTGATTCTTCATAAAAGAAGAAATTACTATGAAAAGCCACCACATAAATATTGAAATATTCATAAAATTTTATACAAATAATTCTTTTTCATATAGGAATAAAAGACAATCTTTTTCATACACGTGTGAATGTACAAAAACACATTCCTCAAGAAAATCCTATTTCCTAGAAACACTAGTGCTTTTAGGGCAGAAGTGAATGCCAACTGGGAAGAGTTTTCCTTGGCTTTAAAACTGGAACGAAACAACTCTCAACATTTGCAAAACATTCCTTTATTATTAGAAATAAATTATTTGTATAAAAATTGCATGCGTCAACCATTGCATTTATTTTTAGCACAACCCAGGGCTTCAATCCGGTCAGCCATTACAAGAAACAGATTCATTGTCTTATACAAGTTGAACAATGTGGGACAGGAACGGGAGTTCTCACAATCACAGAAAAATACTTACAAGAATAACATCAGACATGATTTATTTCAACAGCATTTTTTTTCCACAAGCTAACATTAGTTTTCCTTTTGTGATTTTTTGTTTTTAACTGCTCATGAGTAAGCAATACTTTAGCTTGACACTCATTGGTTGCGTTGTATAAAATGGGTTTCTTCACTCTGTTATTGATACTTTGGGCTCATGGCTACTTTTTGTTCCTTACAAGATTGACTATTGATTTGATTGATTGTAGTCTACAGAGCTTTCCAGGAGTGAGTTTTGGTGGTGTCATGTTCATTGTTTAAGATCACATACCAGATTTTTTCATTTTTTTCATATTTCCCTGTTTCAGATTGAATGATTGCTGTAGCTGATATATGTTGTCTTGGTAGAGGAAGCTGTTAAGATAAATTAAGACAAATTAATAGTATATAATAATAAATTATTTTGTTAAAATTATTTTAAAATTCAAATCTTATTTTTACTATGTTACTTATTATTTTTCAAACCGTGTAGTAGGAATTCAATAATAGTAGGAATAAAAATGCAGCAGCAATTTTAATCGGTAATACTACTAGTCTTATTTTATAGTATAGGTATTTAGCAAAAAAAAAAACCATAAAAGTCCTCATCTTTAATAAATTTAGATAATATTTAATTTAAATGTGTACTCTGATTAACAAATATTTGCAATATGAGAAAATCAAAGAACAGATAAGTTACCTATCCTGCAAAATACAAAAGAAAAAAAATGTTTTTACAAGCTTAGTTAAAAACTAAATTCTTTGAGTCTGTTTTGATGACCGAAAAAGGGTTAGTAATTATAATTAGTTGTATTTTGAAAATGAATTTATCTTCTATTTAAAGATAATACTTTTAGTCTCTAAAAGGAAATGTAGTAAAATATCAAGTACATAAAATACTTGAAAATATTAAAGTAAATATATGTATTGCCAAAACATTTACGGTGTGCTTTCATCCAAAAGGTACAAATGGAGATGTTCAAAAAAAATAAAGACTCGAAGAAGGAAATGAATATTTAATTGTTTTAGTAACAACTTACTATGAAATAAACCTATTATTGTAAGATTATTAGAAAGATATGAATAACAGAATATTTCAAGTTTATACTCATGCTTAAATTTCCCGAGGAAATAAATCTAAATCCATATAATTCCTTTGGGTTTTTTTAAAGCTGTGATGAAATAAATCTTCATTCTAAAATTCAAACGTGATGGCCTATTTTTCAGTGGATTTCTGGAATGAATAATCATTAAAAGAAATAAATCAAAAATGCAAAATATACACATATTTCACTACATAAATCTAATTCAGGATGGAACAGATTTTTAGAGAATAATTTAGTTTTTGAACATCAAATAAAGAAATTATAAAGCTCTTCCTCTGAAATAATTAACAGTGAGACTCATTCCTTTTTAGCATACATCACCACTGGTGATTGTCCAGACAAGTTCTTATGAGAGACCAAGTTCATGTGAAGTTCACAGTCACTAAAATTGATGCAGATAGCCCAAGAAAGTGTTAACTGTAGATGTTTTTGCTATTTTTGGTTTCTTTAACTCTTATGAGCTTCATGCCAAAAATAGGTGACATATCTGCTTATCTACATCGCTCACGCTTATTTTAGGTTATTTTTGCGGCACAGTGGAATGAAAGCAGATTTTAGATCTGGTTTTATATTATATTCTGTTTCCTACAAGGGTTCAGTGAACCAGGTCACTGGTCCTCAGTTTCATCACTGGTTCAAAATCCACAACACTGGGTTTTTGTGAGTATGAAGGCAGAACAGTTTTGAGGGGGCTGTTGTCTGAGAGAATCAATATAAAACCCTGCTTCTCTACTTACCCCTTCCAAAAGGTAAGATGTCTGTTATGTTTGGTTTGGTGTGAAGTGAAACACAATGATTTTTATGCTCGTTTACTTTTATTTTTTTAATTTCTATTTCTGATTTATATACTGCTTTCATATGCTTCTAAATTTCCTCAAAGAAAAAGTCTGTACTTCCACTATGTTTCTGGAGAAACTTCATATAATCTTTGTAGACCAGATAAGGAAAAATTATCATAAGAGTTAGAAAGAGACCCTTAAAAAGGTTGTTCGATTTCATGCCTTATATAATACATTCAATAGTAACTAAATATGTAGGAAATATTATCAAATTTGTGATAGCTAGAAAGAAAAAAAATATGGTTGAAATAGAAGAAGAGCCAAAAGACCTTGAAGAAAATGATATTCAGATGTGAATTCAACAGAAAATGATTTGGATCAGGGCATCTTCAAGGATCCTTCCAACTTTAAGACTACAGCTAATTAAAGATTCATATTTCCTTTTTGAACTCTTAGTAGTGAGTTCCAGGGGAAAAGATGGCAGACTTCTACTGAGAATTGAGACTATAATTTAGAAAAGGAAAGTAATCTTAATTTTTCTAATATTTAGAGAAGGTAGTGCAAGTCTCTGGAAACTGATGATTTTAGGCAATATGAAGACAATGATAAGGGACAAATCTTGTGAATGGTAGATATTTTGCAAGAATCTTTATCCCCGAAGTATCACAGAGCAAAATGGATCAGAGGTGTACATATGAGCTAATAGGGAGAGTTTTACAGCAGTAATGAATATGCTTATGTGAAAATCTGTTTTTGAATACAGTCACAATGACTTGCCTGTATACACCAGGCTGTGTTCATAAGCTACCGAAAGCAGACCTACCTCCAGCAGCAGCTGTTTTCATGAATTATTTATAAACATAGCTTAAGGAATACCATGTTACTGCATTTGTTAACTGAATTGATCAAATTCACATGTATCAACTTTGTTTCTAACTCCTTTCCCACACTCTTATGAAACGACACTTGACCTTTTTCTTTGTTTGTTTGAACTGTAGTAGTCTGAAAATTCAGTAATTAACATGGACTCACTGGTCTCCCTTCCTGTTTCACACTACTACATTTACTTTGAAGCTTTAAAACCTTAAGTGTGTGATCAGAATTTGGGGTATTAACAAATCATTATAAGATTAAGTTTTTAAGTATGATAGACCTGTAGAGCTGTTCCATGACTATGAAGGAAAAATATTGCATGTATATCATAGATACAAAACTAATTGGTCAGAAAAAATATCTCAACAATAGAATGGTATCCATATTATCAAAATCCTCTACATACTAAAAAAAAAAAAGAGAGAGAGAGAGAGATGCTAAAACAAAAATTTTTGAATTTTATGTATTTTCTCTTTTCTATTAACCACAGACCAATCTATATTTTCATGGCAACAATGATCATTTTAACTTTATAGAGTGATTTATAGTTTACAGAACACTTTCATGTCTGTCATTGCCACTTCCTTGTAGTAATGATTTATCAAAAGTCTCGTAGTGGAAAGTATGAGAATGCAGCAACATGGAACTGTTCCAGTGCATAAACCAGCCCAGGATTCATTGAGAAGAGACTCCGCTCATTTCAAGAGGAAATATTTTAAATCTCAGGAGGCACGGCACTAGTTTTTGACAGTTAAATGAAAAGGGCTTCCAATATTCAACTGTATTTCTAAAGACATAAAACGTACTTTTAGAAGACAAACTGCATTTAAGGGATTCAAGTTATTGGTACTTTTAGAGAATTTGTGATTTTTGAAGACTTTTGACTCCCTTAAAACCACTGGTATGTGCAATAAATGTAACAGGAACACAAGGAGTCCATGACACCTAGTCACATAAGTGAAAAAAGGTAAACAATGGTTACTTGGAGTAAAATCATGAGAGGATGGGTGATTTCATACACTGTTTCTCCTGAATGTGCAAACTATAATCAGTCTATCTGGTCTCAATTTATTCAAATCCAAACTACTCCTGTAAAAGATGGATACACTAAAATCTGCAAAGTACAACTTAACCTTCTTTCAGGTACTAATTGACTTGATCTTGATTCACCTTTTAACATTATATTCCAAAACTGAACATCTGACTCCTCCAGAGTATTATAGGCTTACCTCCCATATAGGCCTCACAACTATAATCTTTCATTCTTATTCCAGAGAAAATAGGGAAATGCACACATACTATATAATTTCCATCTCATTATTAATAAAAAATAATAGAAGGAACACAGAAAACGTGTGAGATTTATTGCTCTAATATGAGATTAGTCTTTATTAATACTGCACATTTTCTTCTTCAGGGAAGTTATTTATTTCTTAAAAGGGTGGAAAAAGGTTATTAATATTTTTGCTCACCGTAGTCCAGAGGTGAGTCTGGGATGACTGGTATTTATTTCACTTTATGTTTGATCGTTTCCATTCGCAACCATATTATATAAAGTTTTCTGGGTTGCGGCTAAAAAACAAGTAAAACTGTAGACACTGATGCATCATACTGAGAAATGCCAGTGTTCAAAGTGTATCATTGGCTAACAGCAGATTATTGGCACCCTACAATAGGTTTTAACTTCTTGTGCTGATGCTTTCAAGGCAGAAACACACAGATAAAACTCTTCAAAACACAAGCATATACTACTCTGATAACTTTGAGAGTAGTTATAGTATGTCTCTTGCTAGAAGCCCACTAGGCCTATTATTAGTAAATTGCTTACTAATGATCAGAGATGATTATAGCAATTTATGACCAAAACTCATCCTTATTGTGCCTTCTCTGGCAGTTTCTCAAAGTTTCATGTTTTCAGAAAGGTGATTATATGGGGACTGTTTGGAGAATTCTTAAAGGGCTTCTTTCTCCACAAATAACTGGATTTGGTATTAATGAGCTGAAGGTAATCTTCCTAGAGGATCTGGCTAATAATTCTAATAAGATGGAAAGTAATTGAAGCCAATAAGTTTAATTAATCAATACTTATTTTCTAAGGATATTCCCACATATGAGGCAATGTTCATCTGGAAATCTTGATATAAGGGAAGGTTTTGAATCTCATGAAAACTATACATTGTTATAATAATTAAATCAGATAAAATTAACTCTTAATTTCCTTATATTTTGTGTCAATTTAAAAGTACTGAGACTAGGGGATACAGCCTGCTGGAGGAATCCGAGAGGAAGAAAATATTTTTGGCATAGAGTTTTATACTTAATCATTAAACATCTATGTTATATTCCCAAAATATAGGAAGCCACTCTAATGCAAGGACCTGAGCTTTTATTTCTTTTTGATCCATCTACAGAACTAGTAAGGTAAGGTTTTTTTGTTCATTTTTTACTACACTCAGCTTTCTGGTATTTTATAATACAAATCCTCAATCTATTTGCTACTCTTCCAGAGATAACCAAGATAGACTGACGAGATCAGTTAAACTCTACTGTCTTAGCTTGATACCAATGTATCATTATCATGTGCTTCTTCAGGGGTGGACTATAAAGAAGAGGACAACAGAAAGGAAAGGAAGGTGGAGTGGTGGTTGCAGAAAGAATTCTATTGTCAAGGTCATGAGGCTTCCAGGGAAGAGCTCTAATTATCTTTATACATTCAAGAAGAGAAACCAAGGGAAGCTGAAGAAGGGGACCACTTGGGGGAAACAAGAATTAACTATGACTTAATCTCACATCGTCAGTTAACCAGTTTTCTCATTTCCCTAAACATCCAAATAACATATCATTTATTCACATAAGATCTTTTATAGTACGTTCCATAAATGTTAGTTTACTATTAATTCTATAAAGAGCAACTAATATTGAACTAACAAAGATTAAAAAATAGTTCCCAATCCCTAAAAGATAATTTTATAAATGAAAGACAGTTCTATGCTTCAAGTTCTGCAATGCCTCAAAAGAGAGACCTGAGTGTGATATACTTTGTAAAGAGATTTTGCGTGCATGGTTATGCTCTGGAGAAGAGCCAAATGCCTTGAAATCCTTTGGTTCTAACCAAATGGTTCTAACTGCCATGATGGCTTCATGGTGTACAAGTGCCATCATGCCCCTGGAACCACGTAGCACAGTCCCCAAGACTAGTAGAAGAATATTCAACGTACATCTATTACGAAGTGCTCCCGCTCTTGACCATCGGAAAGTCTACAGATGACTTACTGTTGGTTTCAAGACTCTCACAGAGTTCACTTTTCACCTCGCCATTTGGTCTGTCATTTCCTTTTTGGATCAATTTGCTTTGCATGGTGGCAGCTGTCACCACAGCCTTGAAGCTCCTCTTGCGTTTTTGAACATTCTGCTCTGGATGAAAAATTATAATATAAACCTTGGGCATATAGAGCATGCCCAGAGACACCGAAGCACTTAAACTCATGGAGACAGTAAGTGTTGTTGTCTGGATGTACATCTGAGGAGAGGAAAAAAAAAAAAGAATCAATGTTGTAAACCTGATCTAAGATAAAGCAAATAAGCGAATAACATAACCATTTTCTGAAATTATTCCAGCTTCTCTGATAAAGGTGCACGAGAAGGTTTATTCCCACCTGCAAATGTGGGTAAGGTAGTATTGTTTATGAAGCCCAATTCTTTAAAACAGACAACATATCTATGATTACCATTAACACCTGTTCACTCTAATAATAACTCTGAAAATATGAAGTTGTAAATTGTATCAGGCAATCCCAGGACCCAAACTAATTGTGTTCTTTTTCAATAAAAGATCTAAAAACATTCACCTTCAAGGGTGAATACCTGAATCAGCCTAAGGTTGCCTTTTCCTAGGGGAGATGGTTTCTCTTAACAGATGGCAAAGTCTTCAGGTAAAGAACTATCTAAACCATGAGGAGAACTTCAGGCACGAGTAAAGAGACTGTCCCTGTCTGTGAAATTATACCATGTAGATTATTACTAGGTTTACTCTTCAATTCATCTACCACTAAGGCTGTCCTTCTGCATAAGACCCCATTATGTGTTTGAGAATACACTTATGGGATTTGGTTTGTTTCAAAGTTCATCTCCTCCAAGAAGGTCTATCTTAATTATAATATTTTTGATTTTACTCCTAAGCATTAATACATTTGAAAATGAATACAATGGACCACTTACTAATGTGTAACTATGTGACTGTAATCATTTATATAAACTTTGTAGTAAATTACATGAAATGTACAACTAGGACATATGCTTCTTAGAGCCTATAAACTAAATTTTTTCTTATATACCTCTAAGGAATTTTATAAGATTCTAGACACAATAATAAGTCAGAAACTGCTCATTTTTTGTAGGTATGTGGATAGCTTTAAGAAGACCTGATTTATACAAAGTATAATTTACCCAAATCGTATAGAATATGCTTTCCATAATTTTCTACTCTGTCAAATGAACATCAGTAATGGCTATGATACATGGTTGATGACATTTTAAATGAAAAAAACAAAACGAGGAGGTATGAATCCAGATTCTCGCTTGGGCTCATGCATATTGGGCTGATGCACACGAGCCTCAATAGAGATCTAATTCAAATACATCTGTTAGCAAAGTGATAAATTACTACATGTCATGACCTCTCATGCTACCTGCCAATAAATGAAACCTCACGTTAAGTCTGAGAGAATTAAGTTTATACAACAATTTAAGAAGGTTCTGGTAGACTGTGGATATCTGCCTTTAAACCTCATAATTCTCCCTAAGCTCTGCCACCTACTGTCAAGCAACTTATATAAATACTTATAAGCTTCTCATGTGTTGGTTAATCCTCTCTGAATTTCTACTTATTCTCCAGATAGCACTATTATGCAGAAAATGGGCTGCAGAGGAAGGACATAAAGACAAGGAAAGGATACAGCCAAATAAAAACCACACATGTAAATATTCCAAGGCCACTCAAATAGGTAACCATCAGTTTTGTTCCAGTCAGACCCTGCCAAGTCAATTTAGCTTAAAAACAAGCAGACAACAAACAAACAAAAGACCTCCAGAAGTCAAGCAGCCATGGAATGATTGGGACATTCATCCTGATTAGTTGGATTATCTTTATAAATTAATCTATTGGTTCTTGCTAAATGTACAGTACTAGTCCAAATTATACATAAATGCCCTTTTAATTTTGAAAATCTTGTAAATTTTCTCTGCTACAATAAATATAATGAAAATTTTCTTCCCTTCTGCAGAATCATTTCTGTAACACAGTAAGTTTAATCTTGCTAAATATTAGGCATGAAGAAGATTCTGGAATGCTAGTTTTCACATTAAATATACTACCGCAGTCTATTCTTTCAGCAAACCAACTTAATGGAAGATGTAATAAACATAGACATTAGGATTAAACAGTACTCTGCGTAGTGTTCCAAGCTCTCTATTAGACGCCATGCTGTCAAATTACACCAAAATGCTGATCTTACTTGTGTGCTCTCTAAAATCAGCTTCTGAAACATTTTAATGTGAATTTAACACAGGAAAAAAATCTATACAAAATCATAGTCTAAAATCCTAAACCTTACAGTGGGCTAGCATTTGCTACAGAACCTGTACTGTAATTAGACTGAGCTTTTGAACTTTCTTTGAATATTTAATGAAATGAAAAATTCATATATATATATATATATATGTATATATATATATATATTATAACCTCAATGAAAGCAGCAACAAAACAAATAAAGAAATAAAAATGCCACCTACTCTCATTTTAGAAAACCTAAATCCTTACTATCATGGATTATAGGATTCTGACTGTCTCCCGTATTTAAGGAGATATGGAGAGATTATATTAAAAGATTGAAAATGAGTATTTCATTCAAAAAAACTCATGGATTTTTACATACCTATAGAAAAGTCTAATTATTTGAGCCACGTAAGAAAGGAACAGAACCATTTATAGGTTCGTTTGTTTGTTTAAGATGAAGTTTACAGAGAAACTCTGTGGTTGCCTTGTGAGTAGTAAAACCCCACCTGGACCCACCAGATAACAATTCAAACTCTAATAAAATTTCTCTGGCAACTGGACAGCTGTGTGATCCTATTTTCCTCTCTGACCTTTAATTTCTTCCCTATGAAATGGGGGAGGTATTACTTTTCTCATAGAAGGGCTATAGAGTGGAATGACATGATCTTTATAAAATGTCTCAAAGGCACAAAATAGTAGTAGCTCAACAAAGGATACTTGCCCTACACCTTTGAGTCTTCTAGGATGCTAACAAAGCACCCTTCCAGGTAAACAGGACAAGAGAATGAGGGTCCGAAGGGCTGATTATCCAAAACACACAGTTTGTTTACTGAATAGCTGATAGCCATGTTCTAACTATATGATACCGAGGAAAAGGCTTTTGTGATGTTACTTCAAAGCAGGAAGAATAAAATTATGCTCCAAAGTCAGCTCTGTTTGTTCATGTCAAGGCCATATTCACTGTCTGTGCTACCATCTTAGAATAAGACACTGGTTCTCTGTAGCAAATTATAGCTCACCAGAACGTGGGAGGGAACTATATTAACTATAATAACTATATAACCAACATAAATCCATTGAGAGATGCTGATAATGGCATTGGATATGTTAATGTAAACTTTTTTTCCAACCTTTATTTATGTCTCACCTTCTGCCCCCTGTCACTCAAAAATATTAATGCCTGGAGGAAAGGGAGTATCTTTTCTATTATGTCCACTGATAGCCTGTCACTTTCTCTGCCTCCACACCTCATGGACATTTTGAACCTTAAGCAGTCAGATGCACTGAGCAGATTTAAATGATCTCAGGGTAAGCCAGGGAGGAGCTGGCATGATGGAGCATACTAACATGACATCTTTCCTGAGACCTATTAGAGCTCCCTCTTTATTCTCCAGAGAGTCATTTGTGCACATCCAGGGTCTACTGCATGTGGGTCCCAGCCTAAATCATTAAAGACTCCAGGAATGGTGAGCAGGGAAGAGGTTTTATTACTCCAGGAGAAAGGTCAGGCTTTTACTTCAACCAGCTACCTGCACACAGAATTTTATAAACTCTGATATCCAATCTGGTAAGTTTTCAACAATTTAGTAACTAAAGTAACCAATTATTAGACATAACACTCAAGGCAGGTTTGTGCCATGTGATAATAAATAAATTCATTATTTATTCCTGAATATTTCTGCATTGCCCTAGATAGTTTAATCTCACATTTTGCTACAGTCAGCCAGGTTCTATTTGACTGTTTCGCACACAGTCTGATCAGTTAGAAAGCTGTGTTAATACTTAAAGCCTGCCTTTCTCTGCTTCTGCTATCTATTTCCTCATCTGTGTGTCTATCAAAGTCACACCTGCATCCATAAAGGAATTTTCTTCTGTTTTTCAGTAGGGCTTCAGCCAATGAACTTCAAAATTTTCTTAATTACTGGAAGTGATATTAAAAAAAAAATTTAAAGATAGTAAAGTTTAAAGAGAAACTCTGGAATTGCTTTACAGGTGGTAAAATCCCCAAATCAACCCACCACTCTAATAAAACTCCTGACAATTGGGCACAGCAAACCCCAGAGGCAACGACCCAGCTCTTTTGGCTGATCCTGGACCTAATGAAGCATCATGAAGTCTATATCAAATATTTTAGCATCGTTTTTGTTTTGTTTTGTTTTGTTCAAATATGCCGGTGGTTTCTCCTTCTCATTCAATTTTAAGGGATCCTCCTCACCTCTGATCTTCACGATGAAGAACTTCAGACCTCACTCCTTAGACTGTTATTATCTATCTATCATCTATCTATCTATCTATCTATCTATCTATCTATCTATCTATCTATCTATCTATCATCTATCTATTTATCTATCATCTATATCATCTATCTACCTACCTATCTATTGCATTACTCTCTTGATCATCACAATTAGAATTATGGCCTTAAACCAGGACTGGCCTTCTAGGTGTGCTACCTCTACACAGGTCCCTTCACTCAAAAGGGTCTCACATTTGGTTTAATGCTCTGCTGTCACTGTTTTGAAATTCTTAATAATTTTGAGCAAATAGGCATGAGTTTTTACAGTTCACTGGGCCCCACAAATTCTGTAGGTAGCCCTTCCTTAGAAATCACTTACATGCTGACAAATTCAAGGCTTTCCTCAGGAAATTCAATTGCCTTCTTGGTTGTTCCCCTTAGATCTCTGTCACATACCTAAAACTAGCAAGCATCTGAATTTCACCTTCATTCCTGAGCTGGCTCTTCTAGTGATCTTTCTATTCTTAATTCCATCTTTCCAGTTGTTGGGACAAAACTTTGAAGTTGTCCTTGACCACTCTCTTACACTCTTACTCTATGAAGAATCCTGCTGATACTACCTTCAAAATTTGTTTGAACGGGTTATTTTTCACTATCTCCACTGGTACTACATTGGTCCTAGCCAACATCATCTCTCATTTAGATTATCACTAAATTGTCCTACTGATTTCTCTTCTTCTGCCTTTCTTCTATTCTGTCTGATCATTTGATCTTGACATGACCGATGGCCAGAATAATCTCATTATTCATAAATCGGGTCAGGTCATTCCTATTTTCAAAACTCTATTATAACTTCCTATATTGGCCTACAGTGTCTTTCGAGCTGATCTGGCTTTATTCTTTCCCTCATTCATTCTCTTCCCACCATCTTGGCCTGCTGGCTGATTCTGGAGCATCCCAAGCATGCTTCTGCATATATTTGAAAGTTTGCTCCTTCACTTCCTTAGGTCTTTCCTGAATTGTTCTTTCTCAGTGAGACCTCTTCTAAACACAGCATTAAATATTGTAACTCCCCACCAATCCACCAGCATTCCCAGCTTTATTTTACTCCTCAGCATCTAACATTTTTCTACCATAAAAGTCTATATATTTACTAATTTAATTTATGTACTGTCTATTTCACTTAACTGGAATAAAAATTCCATGTGTATAGGGATTTTTACCTTTTTTTCTTCACTGCTATAAACTCAACACCTAGAACATTTCCTGGATGACATAAATTTTCTATATTCTTTCAGGTGATATAGGTACTTACTCTTAAATTAGGCATTTAAAGAAAATAACCCATGTAGTTTCAAGAGAAAAACAATACGTTAGATTCTAAAGCTATAAAATAGAAAATTTAAGGACCCCATTAACCCTCAAATCAACATCTAGGCTGTGACAGAAACTCTTAGATAGATAAATAAGATGCTCTTTTAAGCTGTAAATATGATGGTAATGGGCAATTTTGCTTTTAGCTTAGCAAAAGACAACATAAATTAAAAGTCAATTATCTCCAATTTGGCAGTATAAGAGCTCTGGGCTTTGTCCTGGATCCCTGACCTATGTAAGCATGTATAATTGAGGGTTATGGACTCACACTATTTATAACCTTCCATAGACTTAACTCAAAGGATTTAGGAAACAATGTATATAAAATATTGGCACAGTATCTGACATATAATAATCGATAAATAATACCTATTGTTGTTATTAATTAACCTTGATCATGTTTCTCTATCTTCCCCGATTCCTCATACAATAAAGACTTAATATCACTGCTCTCTCAAAATCAGCCTCAAGTATTTTAGCTTAAGAGTATACGCACACATACACATGCACACTCACACACAAATATAGGCACAAAATATTTATTTATAAGAAAATTTTCTTTATGCTTGTGGGAAACTCTAGAGGCTGCACATTCAAAGATTCATAGTTGAATTTCATTCTGGAAAAAATCAGCATCCTGAGTGTTGTGTTTTTCCTGTCAGGGAGGAATCATATTGTTGCCAACCCGCCCACAGGTCAGAGACACTGCACTGTGTTTTCGTTAGTGGAGATGGAGATGTCTTTTGCAGTCTTTTATCACATCCCCTTTAGGTCAGGACACACGTTAGCAAAATGAAAAGTCAAATCAAAGGGTGATGAATAGGGCAGGTTCACACATAAGGTCTACATTCTTAACCTTGGACTTATTGGGAATGGTGGAACCAGATGCAGAAAATAATAACACATCAACCAAAAAGTAGAATATCACTTTTGCTAAGGATAGAAAAGGACAAGTGTAAGGAAAGTCAAAATTCTCTAAATAAAGAAGAACAGATTTATAATGAGTACATGAGTGCTTATAATTAAATATATATGATATTTAATATTCGGATTAGTAAATAATTTATTTTTTATTAAAGCCTGATAGACATTTTATGAAGTAAATGTTTTAAAGCAGAGCATCTTAAATAAAATGTAATCTTAATTTTCAATTATTCTATATAAGTATTATTTATAAAAACATAATAAAAATAATTTCTCAAGTCATGGTGTTGCATTTCCTACTGTGACACATGCAAATGAATATGAGGCATCTACCTGCTGAATTTTTATTGGTTTCTTCTTCACAGGTATTTTTCTCCAAGTTTCTTTCTTTAATGCTGTCTGTTGGCCCTATATCATTTTGCAACAATATGGTCAGAACTGAGAATAAGAGTAATGAAGATAACTTTAATTATTATGATTTGAACAGTATGTTGGAACAGATATAAAATATAATAATGAAAATACAAATAAAAGTTTAAAAATTTTTAGTAAGAAGCAAGGGAAACAATTACCTCAAGAACAAAATTTATCTATGATAATATATACATAGTTTTGGCAGTCAGGGCAAAAAGAAAATATTTTGAATACTATAGTTATCATTGTCTGGAGCTAGAAGCTTTGCTGGAAAAAATTTTAGGAAAAATTTATTATTTATGTTGTATTGAAGGAAGTTTGGTAACATTATGGAAATGGTTTCAACTATAATTTTGGAAAAGGCGCTAACTAAATCACTGCTCAACAAGATACTTCCTATATCACCCTTTCTAAAGACAAAGAATTAGATCAGTACCTCAGTGTAGGAACTTTTGTGAAGACATACGATGTTATAGAAGTACTATGTTTCCCTTGTGGTATGACTTAATACAGGAAGAACCAAGAGGAAAAGTGTTATAGGCTGAATTGTATTATCTGTCCACCCCCCCTCCCTCATTCATATGTCAAAGTCCTAACCCTTAGTACTTCAGAATGTGACTGTATTTGGAAATTGGGTCTTTAAAGAGGTAATTAAGTTAAAATTAGATCTTTAGGGTAGCTTCTAATCCAATCTGACTGGTGTCCTTAAAAGAAGAGGAAATGAGAACACACAGAATCACATCAGGGATGTAAGTGCACAGGGGATCAAGACCACGTGAAGCCACAGAGAATAGGCGGCCATCTGAAGCTAACGAGAGGCGTCAGAAGAAACAATACTGTTGAATCTCTGAATTCTAGCCTTCAAAATCATGAGAAAATAAATTCACATTATTTAAGCCACACTGTCTGTTATGACAGCCCAAGCAGGCTGACACAAACAAAGTTAATGTCACTCAAAGAGTTCTGAAAGTTCTTTGATTACAACTGGTTTCTGCTTAAACATGTTACTAGCATCTCAAAGATTTCCGATGTCGGTTAAAGAGCTGAATTTAGGTTTTGTACAATAATTGTACATACTGTCCATTGTTGAGGATGAGATATTAGCATTATACCAAACATTTTATGCATGTTAACCCCTCACAATATTCCTATAAGTTAGGAATGGTTCTATTTTGGAGAATATAAATAACATTTTCAAAGTCACACAACTCATGAAGATAGAGCCAAGATTTAAACTGAAGTTTATCTGACTTGAAAGCCCATATCCTCACTGCACACCATATGGTTCCCACAGATACACAGAGATGTGAAAGTGTAGGAATAACATGACTTGAATCTTCACCAAATCAGAAAATCATCATTTTTCTAATAGAGTTGGGCCAAATTTCTTAAAAACTTGAGACTAAATTAAAGCACCTGAATTAATATTTGAGAATTTAGAGGGTTTTTTTTTTTAAGACTGCTGTTACCAATCAGTACTTTCCTCATAAAAAAAAAACCTCATTGTAGACTCTAAAGAAGTTCTGACTTTCTTAGACCTATATCTTGTTGAACTTGATAGAATCATCTGGCTGGAAATATGGACCTAAAGAGTCAGATAAATTAATCTTTCTAAATGAAGATATTTCGCATTAAGTATGCATTGGCCAGAGCAGGGAAGTACCTAACGGAACCACTGACCACCAAAAGGGCAGGGATTCCTTTCATTCAGAAGATGAATCGTCAGCACATTGTTCCTGCATAGGCACCACTCCATCTCTGCAGCCACCAGAGAGAGGTCACTGAGAAAACAGTAGTCAGGCAAACTGGGAATCACACATACGGGGTGCTGAAAAGACTGATTACAGTTGCAGTCCAGGAGCTTCCCTCACTCCTCATCCATGGATTATCTCTGGGGATCCTGAATATCAATATTGGCCCCTTTACTAAAATTAGCCTTAAGATAAAATGAGCTGGGGAAGACATAATGTGACTCTATTGAAAGGGTGACAACTCCACATCCAACTCAGCCTCAAAGATGCAGAGCCCTCTCTGTGTCCCAGGCCTTGATGAATGGATGGGGATCATGACTCCCCATCCCCAGCTACATTTTTAGCTACTTTTGTCACATACCTGTCTCAATCCTGGCAGTTCTGGACTCATCACATCACCATTTCTGAGACAACCTATAGAGGGGTTCTTTGGGAGTAAGAAATCTATTGTTGGAACTGGTACCTCTAAAAGATACAGATGAAGGTCTAAGTAGCCAGATTACTATGGAGGAAAAACCTCAGACCTAACATTGTTTTAGGCTTTGTATAACTGGCCCCCCTCATGTCTGGTATAGACACATGAGTATGCCTGAAGGCAAGCTATGGTTGAAGCATTCAAGAGAATTAAAACTCTACCTACACATATGGTGACCTCCCCAAGTCATCATGCCGAACCATGATGAAGGCATGCTGCTAATGTTAGGCCAGTGACCTGCTACTGTGTGTACTGATCACACAAATTGGCTCTAAGTACCTCATGTGGAGACTCAGTTCCTTATGGTAATGACAGCTTGCAGGAAAAGACAGAATTATTTCAAATGTGTCCAAGACATTGGAACTCCCAGCAATCGCAGCTTAAAGAAGTTGTGGGAGTCAAATCAAAACCAGTGAAAAGTAGAGAATGCTTTCAGTAGGCTCATATTCTAGGTTACTTCTAAAAGTCTTCTTCCTACAGATTATTCCAGAAACTCTATGGTATGAAAGGAGATGTGGTTGTTCTTCAATCTCACCTGAAGCTGAAAACCTCATCCAGCTTTAGTAGAGGCACATACTCTGAATGAAGCATCTAGCAGTGCTTGAAGATGACCATGACCAGCATCTGAAGAGGCTAATGCAGAGAGTGAAGGAGAGGAGCCTCCTGTATAACCTTCCATGAGAAACTAACCCAGGGCCCCTGCCACAATGGCTGGAGCCAACCACTAGGACTATTTCTTGACATTCATATTATTCTCTTGGTAGTCCTGCAAAGGATACGCAGTCTCAGAACAAGAGACTTGTGAAATATGAGCTAGAACCAAGAAACTTATAAAGCATATTCTAGAACCAAGAATCAATCAGAAATCCCAAGCATCTAAACCTCCTGGGACAGTGAACTCAGAGGTCATCTCAGATCTCCCTCCTACCAAGGACCATCATCATAATCGGCTTCATTGATATGTTAGATGAAGACGACCCATCTCATTCCAGTCAGGTCAACTGGACCACCGACTAGGTTCTGAATGGCCTGATCCAATGGCATCTGACTCGGTTTTCTCCTACTGGGGCCCTATGTTGTGCTGTTGAGACTAATGTCACCAGATTACTGCTGTAATCATCAGTCAGCTTTCAAAGTGGTGCTGTTCTGACATTAAATATTCTACTGAACCATAAAGCAGAATACTCTGAATTTTCTTGAAACTCACCCAGCTCTTTATCATTCCCTCACCTGTAAACCAGTTTTACAGTGCTTCGTAACTCCTATTCCACAACAAATCCCTCTCTATATCCCTAGCCTTTTCTCCTTCCCCATCCTATAGTCTTAACTAAAACTTCTCTCATTCTCAAAGTATTGTTTCCTCTCCAGTGTCTCACGTGATGGTTGTTTTTACTCTTAATCCATATCCTTCATGGAAGGTAATAAGGCTGGAGATATCCTTACTCCCCTTTGCTGCTTCTGGATCATTACAGATTTATCATTTTCCTCAAATCGCCTGCCTTATAAACTGTCATAATAGTCAATGGCACATCCTCTCTCATCCTTGGTCCTAGAACTGCTATCATTTGCCCTCATTCACTGTTGGACTTAGCCCTAGCCCACAATCTTCCTCCCTATCCCGAGCAATGAGGTTATTTTTGATAAATTCTATATCCATGTGTGTATGATTATTCCATCCCCCTGACCTATCATTTCCTTAACCTCCTCATTTCTAACGATGATGTCCTTCTCCGCATCTCAGACACCCACTTTCATGATCTCAGCCTGGATTCTAAGTATTCTTTTTAGTTTCTTGTAATAAATTCTGTAAAATACTTTTGGTTTAATATATTGGTTTTTGGTAAGAGATTTTTTACATTATCTTGTATTTTCCTTAAAGTCATTGAATTTTTCACTTAGAATAAATACAGAATTATATTCACAGGCTTCAGTGATATGAACATTATTGCCCAGGAGTGACAGGTAGCTAATAACCAGAAGGATGGATCTTTCTCATTTCTCATAGTGCATGTTTCTGTATGGAAATGGCTTGTCAGGCAAACTATTAAGGTACCAGAATTAATGTAAATGTGTACAGGGACCTTTTGCAGTAAAACCAATTATGACTTGTTGCACATATTTTAAAATTAGAGCTGTTAACTTTGACCATACTTCACTGTGATAGAATGCGGACTTCTCCAAGTGCAAAAAAAACAAGTATTAAATAGTATAACTTGTATTTTACTAAATAATAAGGAAGTAAACTTAGCTACTATCAAATAAAGCATTTGCAGTTATAATAGCTGCCTTATACATTATAGTATCAACATTTTAAATTAAACATTTTACATTCAGAAAACGACTTTTCATGTCTAGGTTTTAATGTTAATTACCAGCATCACAACAACAATATTTACTACAGTTTTTATTAGAAAGGTCCTGTATCTTAGTTAGATGATGAGTTAAATAGACTTTTATGGATGGCATAAAAACATCTGCCATATATACTATTGCATGTATAAAATAATATCTCAAAGACCACAAACCAATTATAAACAGAATTTTAGAACATAAACTATTCTTAAGTTGGAGGACCATCTGGATGCTATTATTAAAATTGTGTTCCTAGGAGTAGGAGTAGAAATTTCTGTGGACAAATTATTCCATTGGTACATCTGATAGAATTCCAAGTATTTTCAAGCTATTGATGCTTCAGTTTTCAGAATAATTGCACTCAAATGAAACCGTTAATTGCCATGGAGGAAATATCATTGAGTGCTCTTTATTTGTCTTATGGGAAAAAATAGTCCTGTACTTTTTTTTCTTTTATTACTTCTAATAAGCAACTTTAGGTGTAGTTATAAATCTAGTAGCTTACCGAGGAGAAAATTGTGAGAAAAAAACACATTTTTAAATGAGAAAGTGGGTGTGACATAAATACCAATTTCATGGAATTGTTTCTGCGGAGTAACTGACCAGTCAGGGTGTACTTTGATCAGAATTAGCATGGCCATTTGACTAGTTTTCAACCAATATAACGTGAACATAAATAACAAGTGCCATAAAAGTGTTTTACAGGATTTATTACAAGAAACCAAGAAATATGTGTAATTTCTCTACAAACTCTTTCTCCTATTTGCTGACTGGGTATTTAGGATAATGAGGCAATAGGGGATGGCAGAACAATAGGATGGAAGAGATGGGGGTTCCTGAATCACTACGTGGAGGAGAGTGGCCAGTCAGAAAAAGCTTCAGACTGTTGCGTGAGTTGGAAATTAAACTGTATATTGAGAGCATATTTGAGTTATTTTTCTACAGGCGGTGGATTTGTATTGAATAACTGGTTAGTTCCTCAGGCTAACGTGTGATGGCTGAGCAGGGTGAAAGATAATATCTATGGCTATGGCAAAAAAAAAAAAGAAAAGAAAAAATGAAGTTATGATTCCTCAGGTGGATTGTAACAATTGACCTCGTTCACATCATTAGCACGTTCTTACAAAGTGTCTAGGCTATCAAATATAACCACGAGCCATTCAATTTATTCCTAGGTTCAGTGACCTTGGTCTTTGGTTAGGGAAAGAAAGAACCAAGTTAGGTTTTCTATTAAATTTTCAAGGAAGAATCATTTCAGGCACTTTATATAGGCTTCAATACCTGAGGGAGTTTATAGGAAAGGAAGCCTGAATAACTCAGCACATGAAAAAGAAAGTTGGGCTGTCGATGTATATTCTAAAATTTTAAAGTTAGCAACTTAGCACTTGTGCCTGATTTACAGCTTTCTCTTTTGACCTCTTTCTCTCAGCTAGTGCATATCTAATGCTGCATCTAACCAATATCTTTGACACTGTAAACAACTATCACCAATCTCTGAATATTTAAAAAAATTAAGCTACAGAATTACCATCAAGAACTCTTCTCTCACACAGTAAACTTTTCCCATGTTCTATAACTTATTTCTTTTCTTTGAATATTTATACTTTTTTGTTTCTACTGCAAAGACCTTCCCCTGTGTCCATTTCTGTTGTATATTATATTATTGCCTGCAATTATTCACTCCACCCTTCCCTATAATATGATTACACTTCTTTGTCCACTGTCATGTGATTTTCAGAACCACTCTTTAGAGAACAGCATCTTCTCCATCCCATTCATGTGAAGGTTTATCATGTGATATGTTTTAAACAATGAGTTGTAAATAGGTATAATGTACCCCAAGCCTGAGCAGAAGCTTTAAGTATAATTCAGTGCTTGATCCCTGCTTTTTCTTTCTGACAATGGAATAGTATATTCCAGATGGAGTCTATCCTACAGCACCTATATCCCTGATATGAAATGAACCATTGCTGATTTCTGAATTGTTTATTACAGCATCACCCACTAGTAAAGACTAACTAATATGTTTTAGAGACTCAGTTGGTACAACTGAAAGGCCATTCTATTGAGAGAGTCAGAAAGCCACAGTTAAATGCTCGACTTTCGACTCATAGACATGGTAACCGCAGACCAATAAATTAACTTCTCTGAGTCTCTTTCGCTCATATGGAAAACAGGAAAGATTATTCCTGACCTGATAAAGTAACAGAGTTGAGTATATTTACAATAGTGTTTATTACATGCCAGCCTCTTTGTAAGCACTTTACATGCATTCTCACTTTATAGGGATTCATTAAGTCTTTGAAGGGAGTACCATGTTTATTTGTACTTTGCAGATGAAGAACCAACATGCAGAAATGTTAGGCCACTTGTTCAAGGTCTCAGGGCTAGTGAGTGGGAGAGTGGGATTCTGACCCAGGTAATCTGGCTCCAGAGTCTGTGTACTTCCCTCTGACCACATCAGTGATTCCATGACTCTAAAAAGGAAAGGGAGCAAAGTTCCACAAATTATGTAAAAAGCACTGGACTCCGGGGAAGAATATAAAAGAAAACTGATGATTGGGTAAACCTATACATTCTTTGCTAAGAAAACTTATTGTCGTCAATGCTTAAAATAAATATAAAGAAAAACGAACAATGTTAACCTGATTATTTATTGTTATTTAAGCCAGTAATTTCCTATTAGGAATACTTTCTATTTAAAATAAACAAAAAATTAGATATGTGGACAAAGATTTATTTGCAAAGATACTCATTAGTAATTATTCACAGAAATTAAAAATAAACATAACCCAAAAATAGAATAAATATAGAAATAATAGCACAGCCATAGAAAACAATATAATTTAAAGAATACATATGTTGAGATAGAGTTGCATGTACTTTATGATCCCAAAACAAACACTTTTCTAAGACCAAAGTTAGAAGGAAGTTAATCAAAACACAAACTCTGACTATTCATGTGAGGTGGAACCATAAATGACATTTACTTCTTTCTGGTTTTTTTTGGGGGGGGGTGGTCTAAATTTTCTAAATTTTCTACATTGAATATAGATTACTTTTATGAAATGAAAAAAAATAGTAGAAGCTAAACAAAGGAGATATGCTCTTCATTTTATAGGTGCATGTATTTATATGGGTGTTTTATTAACAAATAGCAAGAACAGCTCATGAAAGAACTATGTGAGATCAACTTTTAGTAGCTCCCTCTTGCCACCAAGGAAGTGAGATGAAATAACAGAATTCAACCAGAGAAGCAGAACCAATTCCTTAGATACAGATAAATGAATGATAGATAATAGATAGGTAGGTAGATGGATGATTAGATATATAGATAGATGATGATAGATGATGATAGATGATAGATAGATGATAGATAGATAGGTAGATAGATAGATAGATAGATAGATAGATAGATAGATAGATAGATAGATAGATAGAATTTTCTTGGGATTTAATGGTTCCATTATAGATAGGGCTTTTTTTATTCCATTACATTTTCTAACCGGTTACTGGCAGGACATAAGATGTTGATTTTTTTTTCTTGTTATTGAGAATATATCTATCTGGTCATTGTATCATGCCCTAAAATTTCTTATTAATGTGAGATATATTTATTTGAAGTCTTTTGTTATTTTAGAGATATAATAGCTGTAAAAAAGATATTTTTCCCTCTTCTTTTTCAAGAACTAGAACTCAATTCTGTTTAATGTCTAATTGCATTGGCCTAAATTTCTGGAAAATTTTTAAATAAAATTGGTACGAATAAAGGTTCTTATTTCGTTGCTGATTTTGTAAAGAATGCCTCTAGAATCTCATCATTCTAAATGATGCTAATTCTTTGTTTAAGATACATATACTTCATTATAAAATGAGAGCATTTCTCTATTATTTTTTATACAATTTTTTTTCTTTTTAAAAGGAACAGATATTGAAAGTTTCATTTTTTTTTATAACTCATTGATAGGCTCGTAAGGTTTTTATGATTTGACTAATTAATTAAATACCTTGACATAATCATTATTGTCTCATTTTGAAAGTGTTCTAATGTTCTGTTCAGTTGCTGCTCTCAGTATTTTATTTACTCTTTTATATCTATAGGCATAAAAACAATTAGTCTAGCACCTTTGAAATAACATGTATATTCTGAATATCATATTGCCTTACAAAAACCAAAGCATCTTAAAACTTACTATATATTCTTAAAAAAATAAAAACACTTAGTGTTTAAAGATAGAACAGAAAAAAATAGGAAATGTATTCTATAATCAAATTGTTTTAGAATCTAAAAATAATACACTTTCTTATCATTAATTCCCTTTATATAAAATTGTTCATGGAAAGTCAAAGTTTTTACAAAATCATCAGATAATGAGATAAAATATTTTTGGTTTTGATATTTAATATATTTATTCCATGTAACATTCTCAAAATATCCATGTGGAATATGTTCCATGGAAAACCTTTTTCATTTCTTAGCCATATCAACTTTGGAAAATAATTTAATATTTAATAATATCAAATTTATATTTCCTCATCCATAAAACTGTTACAACAGTGCATTATCTAATTGCTTCACCAGATATTTATGAAAATAAAATGAGATAATGCATGTGAAATTGCGTCATGAATCATAAAGACCATAAAGTGCTGTAGGACATTTTGGAGGTGTGGTGTTAACCATAAAATTTCAATATCGGTCCTTGTCACCTGCCTAAAATCAAAGACAGACAACCGTTGCAAATAGCATTAAAGCGCTGGAAAACAAGAAAAAGGATAATGTACTATTTATATAATATTGAAGATTTATCAAATTATTTCTTTCTCATCCAATATCATTGATATCAATATCTAAATTTACATTAATCCAGTTTCATGGCATCAACGTCTATGTCTACATTGATCTGACATCATTATCTCTCAATTTTCTGCATTCCTCACTTACAATAATTTTTGTATCACATGGGTCTTAATAACTGCACACTTGCCAAAGTCCAAGACTCCTAAGCTCTGACCACCACCCCACTCTTTCAAACCTATTCTTTCTGTACCAATGTCAATAATTCTTCAATCTGACAATTTCCTCCACTATACCAATACTTGTTTTCCTCTTATTCCTCTGTTCCTTCCTTAGCTGTCTTAGATTTTTATTGTATATCATTAACAGAATTGCTAAGCAAGGACCCCTCCCCTCCTCCTGTCATTGGTCCTGTCCAGAAAATAGAGTTCAAACCCTGTTTAAATATAACTCACTGCTATTCTATGCCCAGGCCCACTGGAAAGCTAAAAGTGAGCTTACTATAAATTAGCCTCATTGCAAATTGTTGATAAGCCTCAACTGGGCCTCAATTAGCCTTCAATTTTATTAGATTGCTCCTGATTCACTCTTCCATTCTCGAGAACAGGGCTGATTCACATCTCTTTCTTCAAAACTGAAGTCCTCACTCTTCCCTCACTTTTATCTGATAATTAGTTCTTATTCCACTGAGAAAACGGGGAAATTACAGAACTTCCCACATACTTTTTAAACCACTTTTAGTAACCTACTGTCTAATGTAATAATTATTTATGTCTTCTCTCTTGTTACTGCCTAAGGCCAACTCACCACTTGAGCGCAAGATTCTATTCCTTTCACCTATTAAAGGCCAGCACTTCTGATGATCCTCACCCCCCACGTTATCGATGTTCCCATTTCTAATGGCTATTCTCATTATAAAAGAAACAGACTATCCTACTCCATCTTTAAAACCTTCTGTGATTCCATAATTCCAAACATTTTTAAAAAAAACTATTTTCACCATTTTACAGTAAAATTCAGTAAATTGTCTCTATTTGCTGAATTCGCTTGCCTTCCATTCTCTCCTGAATCCACTCTGATCAGGCTCTATAAACATTGCTTTTTGTCAAGTTCACCTTCATGTCGCTGAATCCAAATAACCATTTCTCAGTCCTTATCTTTTTTCTCCACATGTCACAGGACCAGATCAAGAATAACTGGCTGCTTTTAATTAGTTTTAACTCTAAAGCTTTTAAAAGTGCAAGCATTTAGAAGGCAAGAGTGTAGGTGAATAATTTTCCAATACTTCTCTTGTAAACTCATATTTTAGATTCTTCTTGGGAGTAAAAAAGGCTCTTCAACTGTTTACAAGGTAATTTCTGAGTCATAAAAACTCCATGTTTTCCAGTGTATTCCCCCATGAGTCTTGGCTGCCGCAATCAGACAGATAGAAAGCACAAGGACTCTTTTTTCTTGCATCTGTACAGGAACCTTAGCAGCAGACAGCAACTGGTCCAAGTCTGTCTAATAGATGCATTTTCAGTCCTTATCTTGATTTATCTCTTGTCAACATCTTACACATTTAATCAGCCCAATCAGTTTCAGGCTCTGTCCTAAGACAATACGGAATATTCTATTTTCCACATTCCAAAGTGAAGTGTAGATAACCAACTAAACAGGATTTGTCAAGGAGGTGTTCCAAAAATGTATATATTTTTAATCCTTAGCTGACCACCCATCTTCTTCTTCAAAAAAGAGTTTAAAGAGGCCTAGAGATAGGCCAGAGTTCAGAGAGAGAATTTTCTTGGAGAAAGTTATGATGCTTCTATAGCTTTTTCCCTTCTAGCCTGTGGGGGAGGATTTTTCCACCACGTGTAAGATGAGGGTAGGAGACTACACAGAAATATTGTTATGTTTCACCTGCAGTTTGGGTGATACAGAACTCAGAAGAGTTGTGCCTGATTCACACCTAAAGAGCAAGAGGTTGTCTACATTGGTTTTTGACAGAAAAGGTTTGAGATTAGAGAAGTTATTAAACTCCTACAGAAAAGAATCAAGAGTATACATTTTCTATGAGCCAAATGTGGGCTAAGAGAGAGAGAACAAATAGATAGGAGAGAAAAAGCAAGTTGCTCTTGACCCTCCTTAAAGGTATTTTGTCCAAAAGGGATGCCTACGGAAGAAATGGGACTCCAAGAGAGGGTGTCTCCATAGATGATGCCTGCCCACAGGTAACGGTCTACAAAGGAGTTATAGTAATTAGCTGAAGAGAGCATTTCCCATGACAGAAACTCCAGACAAGATGTTACTAGTGATGGGGAACCCTGGAGGTCCCACATAAATGCCCCAATAGAAACTGAGTCAGCTCAGAGAGTAGGAATAGCAGCTCATAACAGCACCCTTTAAGTAAGACCTCTCCTGCCTCATCACCTCTCCTCCCTCACATTCAGTCCCTTTTGAACCAATGAGGCATCAAAATTCACGAGGCACCAAAAAACAAACTGGGAGTGGGAGGAGGAGGAACTACATCTGTTTTAAGTATCTCAGTCACGGTATCAATCACTGAAACCCCCAAAGTAAACTACAGTTTTTCTCCATTAATATTATACTCGAGCTAGCTTGTGGCTGTACAGTGTAGTGGAAAAGAGCGTAAACTCTGAAAATAGATATAAATATCCAAATAAATAAATAAATGGAGAAGAAAGGACAGCTCTTCCTTAAAGAAAAATTCCAATTAATGAATAGCGAAGGAATGAGGGAAATAATTCTCAAGGTCACAAAAGCTGAAGAAAGCCTAAAAAAAACTGTCACAGGTTGAAAGAGACTAAGGAAACATGACAGCTAAAGGTAGAATGGGATTCTGGATGAGATACAGGCCACACACAAAAAGCAGAAAAATGGTTGAAATCTGAACACAGTTGGTGGTTTACTTAAAATGTTAATTTATTAATTTTGATCATTTTACCATGGTTATGTAAGATGTTAACATTAGGAGAAGCTAAGGGAAGGACATATAGGAACTCTCTGTACTATGTTTACACTCTTGTAAGTCTAAAATTATTTCAGATTAAAGAGTTAAAGGAAAAATTCAATATAGAAAAAACAACCTGATTCTAAAACAGACAAAAAACTTGCATAGACATTTCCCAAAGATATACATATGGTCAACAAGCACATGAAGAGATGCTCAACATCACTCACTAGTCATTAGAGAAATGCAAATCAAACCTAGAATGAGATACCACCTTGCACCCATCAGGATGGCTGCTATCAAGAATACAGAAAATAACAAGGACGTGGAGAAATTGAAACTCTTGTGCACCGTTGTTGGGAATGTACTATGGTACAGCTGCTAAAGAAAACAGTATGGCAGTTTCTAAAAAAATTACAAATAGAATTACCATATTATCCACCAATTCCACTTCTGGATACTTACCTAAAAGAATCGAAAGCATGTCTCAAAGAGATATTTATTTGTACACTTATGTTCAGAGTAGTATTATTTACGTTAGCTAGAACGTGGAAGCAACCCAAGTGTCCATCAACAGATGAGTCGATAACCAAAATGTAATACAGTGGAATATTATTAAGCCTTAGAAAGGAAGGAAATTCTGATATAAACTACAAGATGAAACTTAGGACATTATGCTAAAAATCAGCCAGTCACAAAAATATAAATATTATGATTCCACTTATATGAGGTACTTAAAACAGGCAAAATCATAGAGACAAAAAGTAAAATGATGATTGCCGGGGCCTGGGGAGAGGGTGAAATGGATACAGGGTCTCCATTTTTCAAGATGAAAAGAGTCCTGAAGATGGATGGTGGCGATGGTTGCACAGCAATATGGATGGACTTAATATCACTGAGCTGTACTCCTATGATAGTTAACATAACAATTTTTATGTTATGTGCATTTAATCACAACAGAAAACATTTTTTAAAAAGTTACGGTGGCAAAACATCACCAAAGGCAGATATTTGTGAGATTGCAAGTATGTTTAGGCATTTAATCTCAGATTCGAGGCTTTCAGTAACTTCCATAAAAGGCTTATGTAGCAATTAATCTCATGACTTTGCTTTACAAACTTTTTGACAGGGGCTCACAGTAAGAAAAATATTTATACATAATATATATGTATATATATAACTAAAATTAAGATTTCATCGAACAAGACTTACACTTAGCACCCACTACACACTCTTTTACATTCTCTTCTTCCCTGCCTCCCTCCTCCCTCGCCCGCTTCATCCCCGTCTCTTTCTCTGTCTCTCTCTGTCTCTCTGTCTCTGTCTCTCTGTCTCTGTCTCTGTCTCTCTCTGTTTCTTTCTCTCTCCCCTCTCTCTTTCTTTCAATGCTAGTCATGACTCAATATAAAGAGATTTTATAATTCATTGAAGAGATTATAACAATCACTAATACGATCCCATTTGAAATATAAAATTTGATCCACAGTATAGATAACCACAACTCATTATCTGTTTACCAAATTTTCATTTTTCCAAAACCCGTTTATACAGACTTGAGTATCAGCCACCATAATTTTTATCTTTGAGACTTTAGAGGAATGCTCTGCCTCAACAATAATTACCCTATCAGAAGGCCTCAATTTATAAAGCATTTGGTTACTTAGTGCTTATGACGTAAATGTCACAGTTCAAGTACTTGATGGAGGAAAAATATTAAATGAAGTGCGCTTGTTTTAAAGATAATGCATTTAACATCTCCAAAGCAGCGCATAATTAAGTTACTCTGTCATATAAAATAATGGAGGCTTTAAATAAGTAACAGCTGGTTACCACAATGATGGAGCAACTGCAGGGCAGCCCTTGGCAGGAAAGCTATGTAAACTCAACTCATGTAGTAAGTATGCTAATAGACCTCCATTAGGATGAAAGAAATAGCTGAAATGGAAAGACACCTGGAAAAGCAATCAAACAAGTCCCTGTAGCTCTTAGCATGCATTTTAATAGTATTAATGTGTAGAAATATTCATAAGTACTTATCTATCATTTCTGTAGTCAAAAGTGTTTCTTGTGTCCAGATAAATTTAAGTTGGCCATTGTAGGGCAATGAGCACATTTGCTAGAAAGAGCCCTCATTTTAAAATATAACTACTATTTAAAGGCCATATTCAATTCAAACAGGAAATTTAATTTAATTTATTCATTATCTTAGTATTAGCAAAGTGATTTTTTAAAAAGTTATGATAATCCTATTCCAAACCAATCTGATTTTTATTTATTTAAAAACTCTTGCAGTTTTCCATGAAATCAAATTTGCGGCAATTACCTTAAAATGGTAGAATTCGCCTTTGTAAAACAAATTTGCTATTAAAAATATTCAATAATTGACCCCCTTCAAAAGCTGAGTAAAGTTGTGTTTGCATGGATCTACTGTTAAATGGTTTTTACAAAATGCATTATTGTCAGTCGATCTACAAGTTTATGAGGAAAAAAATGAGTTTGATTCATGCACTTATTTTGTCTGTTTATCAGAATTGTTCTTAAGTCACATCGTTGACCTTTTTTGACTTGAAATCATTTTGAAGGCAGTTACCATATTAACTCTGCTAATTAGTTTTTATTACATCGTTTTTTAGCAAGAACTTATTATCATTTATTAAGCAAGCATTATTAAGCAAGCAAATTTGAATAAAGCAAGCATTTTTAAGTGGCAACCATGTATTAGTCACAAGGTCTCTGTCCTTAGGACATTTATGAATCAGGAGAGAAAACAGATTCAGAAGTAAGAAATGTCAGAGTAATACAGTAAATGCTAAAATCGAGATGTGGGAAAACGAAGAGGTAGCACATGGCCCATACTGGGAGTTCAGTTCCAGGTTCCTGAGGGAGATGAGCCCAATCCAGATCTTTATAGACAAGGGGGTGGAAAGCCTGAAGGGTTTTTCAGGTGAGGGAACTAGCAGGAGCAGAGGCACGAGGGTGTGAAAAACATAGGAGGGTTTGTCCTTGCCCCCATAGTAATTATAATATGTGAAAGAGTCAGTGGAGTCTGGAGAAGGAAGCTAAGGGATTTTTAGGGGACTTTATATGAAATGTTGAAGAGTGTTAAAGAATTTGATCTTTAAGGGGATTTATAAAGAAATTAAAACCACAGCACTCTTTTGTAGTATAAAGGTTGTGTGTAAGGAAGACAAAATGGAAGACAAAAAATTGCCATGCCTACCCTTCTGCCAAAATAGTAGTTCTCAACCTTTTTGGTACTAGGACCTCTTAAAAATCTTATAAATTCTTGAGGATAGCTAAGTGCTTTTGTTTATGTGAGCTATGTCTGTCAATATTTATAACATTGAAATTAAAATGAATTTATAATATTTGAGACAAAAACAAATTTTCACCGAAATGAAAATAAGTTTTTACTTTAAAGACACCAAATATTTTTGGGGACTCTCAAATATCCTCAGGCTACACTTGGAAAAATGCTACACTGAAGCCTCGTCTAAATTCCTATGACTAAAGTAGATATTCTGGTTCTACTTTAGTACTGAATTAAACCAATTGTATCACTTTTGAAAAACAACCCTTTTTTCTCACCTCTTAATTTTATGTCCTTTCCCAGTCTTCATCATCTATAAACATATAAACTCATCTTTCAAGATCTAGCCTGATCTATTGCCATTCTACATTTTTATATTATCAGCAAATGATTATATGCTGTGATGGTTAATTTTATGTGTGTTTGACTGGCTAAGAGGTGCCCAGATAGCTGATTGAAATATTATTTCTAGATATGTCTGCGAGTGTGTATCTGGAAGAGATCAGCATTTGAATCAGTAGACCAAATACAGATGACCTCTCTCATCAATGCTGGTAGACATCATCCAACCTGTTTAGGAACCAAATAGAATGAAAAGGGGGAAGAAGGACAAATTTGCTCTCTTATCTTGAGCTGTGACATCCATCTTCTCTTGCCCTCTGGACATCAATGCTCCTGGTTCCTGGGTCTTCAGACTGGAACTGAATTACACCACTGACCTTCCTGGTTCTCAAGTTTACAGATGGCAGATTATGGAATTTCTAAGCCTCTGTAAGCAGGTTAGCCAATTTCTATAATAAATCCCTTTCTATATTTATATAGACATAGATATAGGTATAAGTATACATATAGATATCCTATTGGCTCCATGTCTCTGGATAACCCTAAGACATACGCTATTTATGATTTTTCTTTGAAAATTAGAATTATCTTCCAAACTAGATAATAAAACCTCCATAGGTGAAGACTGTCTTATAGTTATGACTTTACTATAGTACTTTGTCCAGAGTTAAGCATATAATAACGATGATATTAATAATATCTTAAATTTTATAAATCAATATTTTAGAGTAGATTACAAATACACATGCCTCTATGTATGTAAATATTTTTATATAGAAAACATCTTACTATTATAAATTATTTTTGTAATATCTTCTACTTTGATCATCAATAAATATCAAAGATGTACTTAATATGGAATATCGATTTATAAAGCAATGTACAACGTATAGATAGAAATATGATAGTGTAGCTATGTGAAGTGAAAAGCAAACTAGACTAGGAGATAGAAAATCTACAATTAAATGTCTACACAGTATGAACCTAGAAAATCATATGGGTTTACAGCAGCCACAAAACTTATTTGAGTCCTAGTGTCTATGTAAAATGTTCCCCTTTACTGTGATATTTAAGTGAGAATTTTAAGAGAAAGAGGTTTTTTTTTTTTTTAATAAAGATAGTAGTATTCAAATGCAATATTTCATGTAACTATTACCCTGAGACTTGCACATTAATTACAAACCAGGATCAGGTATAAGATGACAAGATGCATAGCATAACAATTAAGAAGGCTTAAGACACATAAATGACACAACTTTGAACATTCAATCCAAAAATAACTGAGGTATACAATACTTCACTTAGAGGATGACTTGAATATTGTTAAGTACTATGTGTGTACACATCTGATATGTGACCCATGGAAAGCAGAGACTTTATGGTACAGTCTTGGCAGTCTAGCTTTGAAAGCCTTGAAGAATAACGAAGTTCTGAAGAGGTGATACAGATTTATTCAAAGCACCATGTGGAAAGATTTCATAAAAACCATTAGACATCTCTTTCTCCCTTTAAAGTTTTACCCTCATCCTGCAACCCTCATCTCTGTAAGTTACCTTTCCCAGAATGCTTTATCCTATTTAATTCCTCCTTCTCATCCTACCTAAGTTCTCCAACATAACCGCCCCTTTCACTTCAGCCAGGCCCCTGGTTAGAGCACTTTTCTCTCATTCTGACTACTGTTCTCTTGAAAATGGTACCCGTATTCCACCGAATAAAGTCTTCCACCCATACATAAAATTCTGAAGACTTAACGATGGAAAGTCAAGCCTTAGAGAGCATTTGCAGTCAATAACCACAGCATCCTTGACCAAAAAAAAAATATATATAAATAGGTGACATTTCTTAAAATGAAGTCAGGAGAAAGAAATGTTTAGAGAACATGAACTATGCCTGGGGACAAATGCTCTGACTCCCGCTGTTATGCAGATGGATAAACAGAGGAGGTAGTTTACATTTCCAGAGGTCTTGGTGGGAATGAGGTCCTCATGGACTCCAGAAGTCGCCTTATCTACCTCTGCTTTTTTTCCTGTCTCAATCACCATGCTCCCTCACTCCTCCTTTCCAGTATTTCCTCCCCAATAATGTACTCACACTCAAGTCTTTGTGTCAGCCTTCTGCTTTCAGGGAAAACCACATTCAGACAATCATCATCCTCTATGAAACGTGCACTACATTCTAGACTTTTCCCATAGTTGACCTATAATTCTGGAATAAAGCTGGTAGGTCCCTATTTTAAAGATAAAGAAATGGTGATTTAGAGACACCAAGTAACGTGCCCAAGAGCTCATATGTAATGGAACCAGGATGTGAGTGTGTCTTTGAATCATTCAGTTCCATTTCTTCTATACTAAGGCAATTTCGTAAATAATCACAAACATTAATAACTCCTACATGCAGTATCCATGGGAAGGTTAGTTCAAATGGTTAAGGAAGTTTGTTTAATCTATATTTACCCTATCCACTGCGAAATTGAGATTGGAAGTTTCTAACCAGATTGGCTTATCTTGAGATCTCAATAAGCTCTAGTACCATGTCACGGGCTTCATTAAATTATATACCATTTCATAGAAACATATTTTTCCTCTCCATAGACCCTAGACAATTTTCTCAATGTCACCCATCTTCTCGTTTCATTTTAATGGCACTTAATCCGGCATTATTATCAGTGTTCAAAAAGAAACAAGTCTTAAAATAGTATGTTTCTATTATCTTCACTTAACAGGCAAGAACAATAAAATGGATATTGTTGTTTGCCATTTAAGTTTTCATAAATATATTATGTGCTTCTTCAAGGAGTTTCAGTCTAAGTAAAGGATTACTCACAAAATTTGAGTGTTTGCATTTTTGTAAGTATGTGAATGTAAATGTATAGAATGTACCAACTTTTACAAAGAATAAAATAAGAAAGTGGTTGGAAATAATTTTAGACATATAAGAAAGTAATAAAGCAGTAGATGTGGAAAGATTCCCAGACTAGCCTTCATACATTTCAGAATATTTTAATCATTGCTACAGATTCTATATGTTTCCACAAGACCTGTTTCCTTATTTGTTTGTCATCTTGAATTGATGGCTAAATAGGAAAGTTTACTCTAGAGAAGAATAATCCTTTCTCTCATTGTATGGTATTAATTATGCTAGATCTCCACAAGCCTTAAAAATAATAACATAATTAGCATTTATGAAGCACTTTTATGTGCCAGGATCTATGCTAACAACTTTACATTCATTATCTTCTTTTAACTTAATCCTAACACAACCAATGAGTCAGGCCTTATTATTCACATTTATATATGAAGAAATTTGAGCTATAAAGGGCAAAACTGACTTGCCCAAAGCAAGTGTCACATAGCAAATCTTACGGCCACTTCCATAGGACAGCCTTAGGAAACAGGAAACCTGTTCTTTCTTTCTGCTACTTCATTTCATGCCAAATCTTTATTAATATGGTTGGGTCTTAGCAACTATATGGTAATATTCAACTAAACAGAAGTATTTTCATAAAAATTAGATTTAACTCCTATATTAAACTTAGATAGTTTTATTACATAACAATCATTGATTTTATAGACCAAGATGTAGATAGATTAAGGAATTCCTCATACATAAATCTCAAAATTGAGTAATTCTGTCAGGTGAATCTCTTTTCCTTGGCAAAGCTAATATGCAAACTAGAATTCTGAATATCTATTCATCAAAATAGCAACACCAGCAGAAATCGCAAATGAATTTCTTTTAGTGATAAACCTATTTGAATATTGCCTGAAATGCTTGTCAAAGTAACATTTTATCTCCATAAAAATATTCTTGCTAGGATAAATGTAACACATATCAGAATAGGCACCAGTACGTATGAGGAAGGGAAGGGGGCATTGGGAATGTCTGTTTATTGATTTTGCTAGAGAAGGTCATTGAAGGTTTTTTTGCTCAAAAAAAAAATTTTTTTTTTTTTTTTAAAGTGGATAAGATATATTTAAGAAATAAAATGAATGTTAAAAATCCTCTGACTTTAAGAAATCAGAGGCTATGTTACAACTGTAGGATTAATAGCAGGGGAGACGGGGAGTCAATGTCAGGTACAGAACACGGAATGTGTGAGAGAGGGCTGAGGTGGAGGAGAAAACCAGAGAAGAGAATGGTAATGGAAAGACTAAGGAGATCCAGGCTCAGAGTTTGAGTTCTCCCAGACAAAAAAACAGCAGCATGTGCCAAAAGATTAATAAGATTAATAAGCATACGCTAAGAGAGTGACATCACCTTTCCCTGAAGAAAAGATTTTAGCAGAAGGTAGGTTTGAACTGCTGAAAAAACATCCCATGGCAAGCCTCCATGTAAAAAGAAAATGAGTGAGCATGTGCATTAGCGTAGGTTTATAGCTGTGCTGCTTTGGGCTAAGGCAGTCTCACGGAGTGGAACATCTAAAGCTTTGCTCCATCAGTTACTAGCTCTGTGACTTTGACCAAGTAAATCCCTAATCTCCTCCATCAGGCTGCTTCTTCATTTTCTAAGTTGGAATAATAATAGACACTTTAGAGTTTTCAACTATCAACATTATGTTGATATGACTAATCCCTAATCAATCTCTAGCCCAGGCACTTCTCCTAGGTTGGTTCCTCTGAAAGGCGGAATGATTTATCTGAATCATAAGATTAGGCAAAGACACTAAGAATGCACAACTCAGCTACTTCCAGGCTCTCTTTTTGGAATCAGCTGGCTGTAGGAGGCACATTCTTCTCTCTGCAACTGCTGTCATGAGGAACAGCTTCTGACAGCATGACAGGCAGGGGAAATCACAGCTCCACAGACATGCCCCTTCTCTCTCATATAAGTCTCTAGAAGTAGACTTAATGACCACTGGGGAAAGGCAGGGTGTTAGGAAGCCAAGATTCAGCTCTCAGGTCCAGGCTGTATTTTCCAACCCATATTTACCAGTAATGAAGATGACCATTTATTTATTTATGTATAACTGAATTAATCTGGCAATTAGTTTAGAATCTAAAGAGAGAGAGAGAAGAACATGATGATTCTCATACTCTAACAAGTCTTTACATATAAAATAGTATAAGTTATCACCATTTTTCAAAAGAAGCAATCTAACCATTAGCTCGAATAGATGGGCACACTACTTAGTATTATGTAAACTAAACATCATTTCAAAAGATCTTAGAGAATGTCTGCCAATCACATGAAGCTTAATTGTCGATGTCATACTGATTCTATTGATCTTTTAGGGCTCATTTCATAGCTCCATCCATTTATCACATTGTAAATACTCAAGTCTTTGTGTTTATAATTTATATTTTTATCTTTTAAAACAAACGAAATCAGGAAAATATAAAACAGTGGTGCAGGGAAGGAGCATAATAATTGTTTGTAAATGCTTAGGTAAGTCCTAAAAAAATGCTTGGGAAGACAGGTAACTGGACATTTTATTTTGTTTTCCTTTTATTTCAAAGAGCCCCAAGTGCATTTCCTTATACATCACAAATACATAAATACATACAATAAAATTCTTCAAAATAGAACTGTACATTTGAACACCACTGCTGCTGTTGATTGAAAATGCAGAATTTCAAACTGTACTTTTTTTTTTGGAAAATATGTTGCTATTCTGCTGGCTTAGGTTACTAAAATCACAAAATGCAATATTTAAGAATATACAAAATACAGTCCCTTCAAAGAAAACCAAAAACTGAGTAATACTATGTAAGTGATTAAAAAAGATGACTGCTGTGAAAAATATGCTCGATTAAGTTCATAGCATAAATAACGTCCTATGAGCATTTACTAATGGATTTTTAAGAATAACAAAAATTAAAAATCAATTAAACAAACAAGAAAATGCAACCTTTATAAATTGAACGAACTGTTTATTCTCTCGTGGATATGGCCAATTAATAAAGGGATATTTGCAATTTGTGCTACAGCACTGGGGCAGAGACTGTGGCTTTAGCTAAAAGGTCAAAAAAGAAAGGAGAACATGAAAATTCCACCGCAGGGCTCAGTGAGACGTCTGAAATTGGCCTCTAAAGCAGAGATTAGTTGCTGGAGGGTTTTAGCTGAAAGCTGGGGCAGAGCCAGTTTAGCAAGCCAAAGTTTGCTCATACCTAAATGGCAAAGAAACTGGAGACCAGACATGTAAATAGGAATGAAGAATACTTGAGTGAGTAGATTAAAATCCATTAATTGGGGGTTCTACTAAAACTGCAATGATGATAGTACAGCAGTCAGAATAGATTTCACGTATCAAAAAGGATTGTCAGGTCTTGACATTTTTCTTTCAAAGTTTGATCATTGACTGTATTTAGAGTAGAAATTAACTATCCAGGAACTTAAAAGAAAAGTAATAATTGAGATCTCCAAATTGAAGAAAGGAGTATATTAATAGATGGGATCCACTAAGTACGAAGTTTTAAATTATTGTCATTCAGTCTTCTTCATTAGAAATTCTTAAAATACCAAAAGTTGTATTAGGAAAGAGAGAGCAACCATCAGTTAAATTGTGATACAAGAACTAATGTACGAAGATTAGCCCAGCCTATTAATGCAACAATTGTTGATAAACATCCTGTTAATGAATATCAGCAAATGTACTCATACCTTTCTGCTTCGTAAGCTAATACTTAAATGTACATATGTGTGTTCATATGCATGTGTATCAATAAAAACTCCCTCATGAGGTGACTAGTGATTAAAATATCTTATCTCTGACTAGGCATATGTGCACAGTGACAGAACTATTTGCACAATAACTTTTGGTAAACTCAATCATTCCTTCAGAGTATAAGCCCAAAGTCAAAGACTGGATGGGAATGAATTTGCTGGCTTTCTAACTGGTGCCACAGGGCTCAAGAGTTCTAAGCTCCCTAATGATTGTCATGGTGGGGACAGCAAGCTGGAGCGGCACTGTGGCCAGAGCCTTGCCTCTTCCTCTTTATATTTGGTTATCTCATAAGACATTTCATTTGTGAGGAGGAGTTTGCTGTCAAAAAAAAAAAAAAAAAAAAAAAAAGGAAGAAAGGAAGGAAGAAGAAAAGGAGGGAGCATCTAGGATAGATAAGTGTCATTTTACACATTCCATACTAAATCTAGGCTTCCTGATTCTTCCATAACAAGAAGTATTGGTGGCTTCATTTGTATTACAAAGAGTTCATTTTTATTAAGAAGAGTTCTCCGAATTTTTTAACCAAAAGTTTCAATAGTTCCACTACTATGAAACCAAGTCATACTTGTTACTTCCATTTAGATGCTAGTAGATTTTTCTGAATTAGGAAAGTTTCAGTGGGGCCCATTTTCTTGCAATTGCTTTTTACTATAATATCTGTAATTTGTCAATTTCTCTCTCAGAAAGTAAAATCACCACAAGGTCTGTTTCATTTATGTGACCATCACTCACCAACTCTATGGCCTTGGATAAGTCATTTTGCCTCTCAGCTTTCTTTTGTAGACCTCGTAGGATGGTTGCAGGAGAAATTGAGGTACTGCAGTTAGATAAAACAGTATTTCTCGCATGATCTTTCATATTGCCAGCCCAAGGAGCCTTTTTAAACATTTTTTTTCCTAATCTCCCCACAATGAAATGTTAACATCTCAGGTATATTATATATCTCTTTGTGTATTGAAGGCATATCTGTGCTTTATATATAAAGAAAGATTTTTCCTGCTGACCCAAGGACTAATTATCATCCAAGAGGAAACTGGGTAATATTAAATACCAGGTACATAGAAGGAATTTAATAAGTAATGACAATTTCAGCACAAAGGTGAAATAAAGAGCAGCATAGTGTCAATATCCTCTCAAAACAAAACAAAACAAAAAATGTAGCTGTATATGGAAAGATAGAGGTACAGTGAGAAGTATTACTAATTATTACATGACCGTGTCCAGTGCTTTAAACTTAACATTTGCTATTTTATTCATTCTTACAAGAACCTTATAAAACTTTTTTTAAACCCATTTCACCCACCCCTTACTCCTACTTCTGGCAACCAACAATCTGTTCTCTATATCCACAAATTTGGGTTTTTGTTTGTTTGTTTGTTCTTTTAGATTTCACTTATAAATGAGATCTGACTTATTTCGCTTAGCATAAAGCCCTCAAGGTCTATGCATGTCATTATAAATGGCTGAATAATATTCATATATATATGTATATATATGTTACATATTTATCCATTCATCCATCAATGGTCTGTTAGGTTGTTTTCATGTCTGGGCTATTATAAATAATGCTGCAGTGAACATTATATATCTTTTCAAGTTAGTATTTTTGATCCCCATAGATAAAGACCCATAAATAGAATTGCTGGATCATGTGGTAGTTCTATTTTTAATTTTTTGAAGAACCTCCACAGTCATTTCTGTAGAGGCCGCAAGAATTTACTCTCACACAAACACTCATTATCTCTGGTCTTTTTGATAATAGTCATTCTAACAGATGTGTGATGACATCTCATTGTGGGTTTGATTTGCATTTCCTACTGACTGGTGATGGTGAGCACCTTTTCTCAAACCCGTTGGCTATTGTATATCTTCTTTTGAAAAATGTCTGTTTTTCAAAAGAAGATATACAATAGCCAATTTTTTATTGGATTGTTTTTCCTCGCTATTGAGTTGTATGAGTACTCTCTATATTTTGGATACTAACCCCTATCACATAGATGATTTGCTAATATTTTCTCCCATTCTGTAAGTTGCCTTTTCACTTTGTTGATGATTTCCTTTGCTGTGTAGAAGCTTTTTAGTTTGGTGTAATCCTCTTTCTTATTTTTGTTTGTGTTGCCTTTGCTTCTGGTGCCAAATCTGAGAAAATCATTGCTAAGACCGATGTCAAGGAGCTTACCGCCTATGTTTTTTCAGGGATTTTTATATTTCAGGAATTATGTTCAAGTCTTTAAGTAAAAATCTTTACTTAAAAACAAAAGAAAATCTTTACTTAAAAACAAAAGAAAATTTGGGTATAACAAGTATAAATTAGCTGCTTAAGGTAAAACTGTGGATAGAACAGTAAGTCTGTCTCCCAAATCCATGATTTTTATTAGCATACTGTCACTTGAGTTGCTATTTTAAAGCTGCATCAGTCTGGATTTATTCATTTATAAAGAGATTTAAGCAGCTATTCTTATTAAACAGGCCCAGCTGGAATTGTCCTACCTGGGTCTGTTGATGTCCTTGGCCCATTTCAATCATTGTAACTCAGGAATTTGTTTAACAATCTTAAAATTCTTCTGGGTGGAATGTTTATCTTTTCTGAAGAAATCACAGTATTTCTGTAATTGGTATGTGTGACACTTTAGTTTCCTCCAGAAAGTGGGGTTAAAGCTATATATACTGAAGTATAAATGTGAGGCTTAAATGATAGGCAATTGTAACCTATGATGCTGGATGCTGAGAGTGTCCTACTATAAAAGGGAGGAAGGAACAGGCAATCAGACCAGCTGTGAAGGAGAAGCCTCAAGGGGATGTTTGTCAATAGAGTTTAGGTGGGGAGCTCCTGCTTTTTGAATGGAACACAAAGTTCAAGGAAATGATGATAAGAATGCAAAGCAATAGTTTTCTAGATGAGAACCAGAAAATCGAGGCTAAGACAAAAAAAATCCCTTGATCCCGAAATGTGTCCTGGAAAAGACATGTGACAGATCCTAGAATTTTAAAGAAGTTGCTTTAGGCACTGGTCTCCCAGGGTTAGAGGATTCCATGATGAGAAATAAGCTTTGAGGCCATAAAGAGTTTCAGAATTTACCACAGGACAAGAGAGAGCTATGTATAGGGAGGAACAGTTTTGCATATGGAAGGAGCAGGGACTTTAAGAAATCCAATCATTCCGATGTTATATTCCTACCTAGAATATTTTCTGTTGTAAGTAAAAAGCCAAATAAAACAAAACTTGATTATCCATGCATACTGAACTGTGTTGGACAAAGTAAAAGAAGATGGGGTCTAGGGCCCAATAGCATCCTAATCTCCTGGTCAGGACCTCAGAAGCTGGGGTGTTAGCGTTTTGATGTCTAAACATTGGTGGGGCCCTGGGAGATTGAGCTTCCAGCAGGAGTGCTTAGTTTGCAGGGCCCCAGTGCCCTAGACCTAATCTTTTCAGGAGCACCACCACGGGCAACTGAAAAACACTGCGGAAAACGCTAACCCACACAGGAGACGCTGTGTCTCCAGAAAAGTGGGGGGAAATGGCATTGCTGGCTGGCTCTATTGTTTTTGTCCAATTAACAAGTTGGCAATTAACAATAAATATTTTATAGCGTTATTTATTTCTTCATTTTTTTCACCTTACTTCTGACCTCTTCTGTACCAATACATACAAGTTTCACTTTGATACTACATATAACAGAGAACTAATGGACATAATGTAGCTAAGGTGTCAAATTCAGCCTTTTATTACATGAAATTTGATTATGGGTAATAAATTATGCATTTATTTCACATTAAGTGATGAAAGTAACTTGGTAATTAGGAGAAATCAAAGTTATTGACATATAGTGAATTTCTTCTACATTTACTGTTGGCATAAAATAGGATATCATGACATGAATACAAGTGCATATTTATTTTGTTACCAGACACTTTTTTTTTTTTAAGTCTCTGGGCAAACAAAGGTAGACCTCTCTTGTTTGGAAGAATTTATGAGAGATTTATTCAGAATTCAGATTTATTATTTTTCAAGTTTTGAAGTTGCTGTCTCCCAGCTCCAAATGCACCCTTCCATATACTCTGGTTTGTGATGTTGGGGCCAGGTTCTTGTAAACTATTTTCCTTCATGTTAGTTGGATTTCTGCTTTGTTGTGCCAATAGGGGTTACAGTAGGGAGACTGGATAACAAGCAAGAAGGGACTTTCTACTTCCAGACAATGACCCTTACCCCAAAGGCAACATGTGGCTCTTATCCCCATTTCCTGTCATCACTATTAGAGCAGCCTCATGCTCTCCCTTATAAAAACTAGTCCAGCATAGCAGCTGCCTATCTCAGATCTAGGTCTAAGAAACTCTTCTTTAGGCTCCCGAGGTAGCTGCAGCAGCTGGGCAGGGCTCCCTCCTCAGAAGTCTGAGCCCCAGCTCTGAAGGTCCCCTCCTTTGGTCCTAGGGTACCAGCTCTGCCACACAGAAAACCTTTCCTGCACTAAAGTGTGAATCATAAATCCACAGGGCCTTTCCTACTAGCTTCAAGGTTCTGATAACTCTAGGTTTTCCCCTTTTATTTCTCCAGCCCTAAGGAGTAGTAGCTGTTTTTTGAAGTTATTACTATATTACTTCAGTATTCCCTTTAACTTTTTATTACCCAACATCTTTACAACCAACTCTCTTCTAAAATTTTCTCTGTTGTAATACTTAGTGACGTTTCTGGTTTCCTTGAGTAGACCCAGACTGAGCACAGTAAGCATATATTAAAATGCTCCTTGTAAGATAATTAGATAAGCAATGCCAAAAATTAACAACTTCGAATCTATCTAATGTTTAACAGCTTTATTGTTGTTGCTTTTGTGGTTGTTTAAAATGGAACTGAGTCTACGGCCATGCTACTCTGAGCAAGCCCGATCCCATCTGATCTCAGAAGCTAAGCAAGGTCGGGCCTGGTTAGAACTTGGATGGGAGACCACTTAGGATGACCAGGTACTGTAGGAGTAAAAAATAAAAAAATAAGGGATTGTAAACTGACAAGATCCTTGCAATCTGTGAGGTCAACTAAGGATTGCCTCACCTAAAAAACCAAACCAAACAAAAACAAAACAAAAAAAACAATAAAGTGGAACAGAGCACAAGACTAGGGTTGCTATCTTTAATAACTGGCTTCTTTATATTTGAGAACTCCTCGGGCCTTCAACTTTTTAAATTTTTGTTACTTTTTAAGTTATGCATAAGATACAGACCAAAACATGTATAGAGAACATTAATCTTAGATTTACGGCTCAATTAATTTTATATATGTATACACCCAGATCAAGATATAGCTCTCTTCCAGCCTTCATATTTCATAAGAACTATCAACAGATGATTCTTTATAAGGAGAGAACAAGGCAGAACAGACTCATGTTAATGTCCAAGCTAGAACATAAAGTATTCAGTGGTGTTAATTCAAGGTTAGTAATTTGGTCATTTTAAATAAAAATTATAACTAATATGACTATTCTTCCGTTTCCACTATAAGTTAAATAATTTTGTTGTTATGCTCACAGTGTTTAGTTAGGTACACTAAAATGTGCTATCAAGGGAAATCACGAAATATCATCCATTCAGTTATTCAGGAATAATTTTTAAACTCCTTCTTTGTGCCAAGCATCAGGTTACATTTCAAAGATATCAAGATGACTTTAATGTGATCCTTGTACTACAGTTATAGTCAAGTGGCAAATACATACATACACCTAAATAGTGGTACAGATTAAGTTTGATAGAAATAAGAAGGGAAGAAGTAAGGAATTTATGGAGCAATAGGTTTGGTGCTTTCCAGACAAAAAGAATACAGAGCACATCTGTCAGAGAAAGCATGTTCAGTAGCAGTAAAAAATTTAGATTGGCTGGAGCTTAAGGTGAGATGTGGGTCGAGGAGAGGTTTGGACCTTGGGAAATCCACGAAGATTGTTAATCCTGAGGCTTTTCTTACTTTCTCTCTCTGTCTCTCTGTTTGTCTATCTCTCTGTCTCTGTCTCTGTCTCCCTTTTACTTTCAGAAAATTGACACTGGATGCAGAGTGAAGGATAGATTTTAGGGGGCAGAGAAAGTTCGTGGTTAGAAGAGTGATCGATTTTTGTTAGTTTAGGTGAGAGATAAGAAAGACTTGAACCTCCTGAGTGTATTAGTCATGAAGAAATAAGGGCAGATTTAAGAGGTTTCTGAAGAATTTTGGAACTCAGAGATTTTGGTGATAGAATCCATGAGTTGAGTAAAGGAGACAAAGTAGTCCAGATTCCTGGGGTCAGAGAGTGGGCCATTAGCAGAGATTTGAAACTGAAAGAGAAGCAGTGATGCTTTTTTGGATTTTTGTTTAAAATCTCTTCCAGACATATAAATTGATATACGCAGTAGCAACTGGAGATGCAGATATGGCGCTCAGAGGAAAGGACACAGGTCAGAATAGTATGTTTGGGGAACGACACCAGGAAGAGGGAACAAGGCCTTCACCCAAGAAAGAACATCGAGTTAGAAACGTAGAGAACTAAGAGTTAGAACATTGAAATTTAAGACTAAGGAAAAGAAAGGAGAGGCAGCAAAAATCACAGAGAAGGAACATTCATAGAAATTGGAAAAAAGGCAGTATGGCTGGGTGATTAAGATAGTGCCTCCTGGGGAAAGATAAGCTGGGTTTGACTTCATTTTTTACCACCTAAGATTATGTGACCCTGGAAGAGTTGCACTCAGATTCCTTACTGTAAAACAGTTTAATGGGAACCACTTCTTAGGGAGATTGTGAGGAATCAGTAAGTTATTGAATGAAAAATACTCTCAAAAGTGTTTGGCACATAGTAATAAGCATGAATGAATAAACATTAGCAATTATGATATACCAGAGGCTCAGTTTTTGCTAGTCAGTGCAGGAGATCTTCCTTATATAGCTTTTAATGCATTATAATATAAATTATGAGGTACTATATCAACCCCAAAGGGATTAGACTTATTTTTAATTGCATTATATTGAAGTAACATTGTGTGAATATTGGCTTATTTTGTAGATCATTAAGTTATTTGTTGTCTGTTATGGTCTACTTTCTGTTTATAAAATCGTACTTAATTTTTCTGACCTTTTAAAAATAAATCATTTTAGACTGTACTTTATTCTTATAATTCCTTTCTAAATGCTTTATATTCTTTTTAGTTAACCACATGGAGCCTAAGAAGCATGGGGAAAGCTGCAGTCAGTGGGAAAAAAAAAGCAGGAACAGCAAGTAAAAAGAAGAAGGGAAGGCTGACATCAGCAGTGGCAGAGATAATATTTATTAGAAACAACAGTGAGTAAAGGATAGATTAAGTAAAAGAGCAAGCACTGTCATCACAGAGCCTGGATGACTCTGGACCAGGTTAGATCAGGTTGGATGAGGTCTAGAGACCTGGTAAACTCATCAGGAGATCCAAATACCACTCTAGAAGCGGGTACAGGCAGGCTGGAAGTTGGTGTCAGAGAGTAAGACACTCAATGAAGGCTGTTACAAAAAGGAAGAAAGTAGCGTCAGTGGGTCCAGGAAGAGCTGATAGCAAATCCAGTCAGGCCAACTGTCAACAGGATGGACTTTAATCATATAAGAGGACTTGAGTGTAATGGCAGGGTGACTGTGGCAGGAGTGATCAATGCCTGGCAGAAAACAGATGCTTATAAAATATTTTCAGAGGCTGATGACTAGAACTGGTTTACACTTCAGAACAAGGCCAACAACAAGGCTCGATTGATTAGAGTTACCATATGACCTGCTGGCATTAGTTATAAACTCTTTGTCTCAATGGCTAAGAACCTGCCATTATGAGCAAATGCCTCTGTCACTTATTTGGGCAGCAGAGGCTAGAAATGCTCATTCCAAGAATGAAAAAATTAAATAAAACCTGACAATCACTAGGGAATGGGAGAAAATGGAAAACAGCTAACTGCCCTTTAATGCCATAGCTGAAAAGCATAGTCTACCTTCTATGGTGACAAGCTAAATAAGGACATAGTATGGGAGACTGTTTGTCAGATATGCAAGGGCAGTGCAATCAGACCAAATGTAGTTTAGAAGCCTTCCTACAGGATCTGTTTACAGGAGAAGGGAGAAGCAAGCTTCCAAAATTATCTACTTAAAGTGTCAGAGATAGATTTTCTCTTTTTAATACACAAAACTGTATAACATATACCAAAAAATCCCAATTTTAAAGGCTAAAATAAATATTAGCACTTGACATAAAAAAAGAAAGTTTGGTGTATTGGTCCTTCACATCCTTTGTTAAGTGTATTTTTTTTGTTACAATAGCAAAAGAATTTTTTTTTCTGATATATCATTGTTGGTATATAGCCATAAGAAAAGATGAAATACTGCCATTTGTGACAACATGGATGAATCTTGAGATAATCATGGTAAATGAAGTAAGTCAGACACAAAATGTTGAGAATCATACGATTTCACTCATTTGTGGGATATAAAACCAAAAGCAACAAATGAACAAGTCAAACAAAATTCTTAGACACAGACAGATAACAGTTCATTGGTTACCAGAGGGAAAGGGGGAAGAGAGGAGGTAGAAAAGGTAAAGGGGTCAAATATATGGTGATGGAAAGGGATTTGACTTTGGGTGGTGAACACACAATGCAATATACAGGTGATATATTATTGAATTTTACACTTGAAATTGATATAATTATATTAACCAATATCACCCCAATACTTTTAAGTAAAAAAAGAGAAAGTTTGGTAAAATATTGACAGAAAAAAAAACATTGGTTTATATACTAAGACCCATAGTAAAACTCATTGAAGATTCTTAATGTTCTAAAATTATTATATATATTGTGTATATAATATGACATATTATATATAATAATAGTGTAAAACAGTGTCAGATTCTTATTTCTTATTAGTTATTCTTGGTAAACAATTTGAAAATGCTATTATCTCCAACTTAATGCTTATTTAATACATTTAAAAATTAGAGAACTAAAAATGCCATTGACTGAATATGCACTTTATAATATGTCTTTTGGGGTGTCTAATATAGACACAAGGTGAGAAGAGCAGATTTAATCATCAAACGTGTGCAGAGGACATAGGATGAAGGGACCTATCTGTTCCTCTGGAAACAGTTCCCTGCTCCACGATCCAGGTGATTCCAGTGGTACCGTCAAGCAAAGGCCCTTGCCAGCCATCTACCAAAGGAATGATCACAGCTCCCAAGTCCTGAACTAGGACATCATTCTAACAAGTGGGGTTAGGTAAAAGAGAGTGAGACTCAAGGAGGACCAACCTCAGTGATTCCCAAGAACCGAGATATCATTTTCAGAGAAAGAATTTTTCTTTCTGTTGGAGTTGCTGAGCTGAGGGGATGCAACTGGAATAAGTAGCCTTCGTCTTCTCCTGTTATGAAGAGGAGGCATACCTACAGCTGAGAGAATAAGGCCTGCACCAAAAAGAAATTAAGAATAGAGCAGAAAAAGGGACCAGATGGAGGAAGAAGGTCAAAGGACACGATATAAGACCAATATGAATTGTGGCTCTGACCAAGTGACCAAATATGAGACCACTCATGAAACTAATTAGCTTAAAGTTTCCTTAATGAGCAAAAGTTTGAGAAAGCAAAAAATAATGACCAAATTACTGATGTTGAGAACATTAAATAATGACACGGGCACAGTACTAGAAAGAAATATTTTGCAAAAACAACATTTTTTTTTTCATAGAAGATGTATTTTTAGCAACCAAATGTGGCAGTACTTTATTAATGAATATTCCAATCCTGGCATATTTACAAACTAGAGTTGAAAGTCTTTTAGCTTGTTACATACCTCAGAAATAAAAAAGTATGTATTAAATTGGGGGGAAAAAGATAGTTACTACCCTAAATAGCATTGTACCCTCTCACCTTCCCAGGCTCCATGCAGACAGGGGAGAATGTGACTAGGTAAGACTTAGGACATGTGAGCAAGAGTGGCATGTGTTACTTCTGGGCTGAAGCATTTAAAAATCAGTGCTTGACCCTCCAGTTCTTCTGTCTTCTGCTACAGTGATTGGGGAGGTCACACATTGAGATGGTGGAGCCACCTGATGGAAGCATTTTTCATTGCTGAGTGACCATATGGAGAACAGTGACTCAGGAGAGTCACGGAAGTCATAGCAGGCTTTGCACGAAGGAAAAAATAAACCTCTGTTCTGATAAGCCACTGAGAACTGGGGTTATTTTGTTACCATAACATAACTTAGTTTATCCTCACTAATGTTTCCCTTTTTATTTCCCATTTCATTTTGCTCATGGGGTTTAGTTTGACAATATCTGAATAAGGCATTCCCACCCCCGCCAAAAAAATCCAAAAACTTTTTACGTAAGTACCCTTTTGGAAATGTAGACATGATTTATGGAAATTCTCCTTTCAAGGAATCATATAGATGCTTATAGTTGTGAAATGTTTCATAATTAATTACTAATCAAGCTATGTATATTATATGTCGACAAGATGCAGTCTTATTAAATTGAAAATGAAACATTTTAACATTCACTGTAAGTTTTGATTTTCAACATCAATTCAGGTTTTATTTTGGTTGTATAAGTCAAAATTTTCCTTTTCCGAGAACGTGAACTTTTTCTCATTGATTTATTCTTTTCTATTCACTACAGTTACGATGATATATAATGTACAGTATCAATGTACCAGTGATTTTACAGCTAATGACTTTTAATTTTTTATGTCTCAATAGACATATAAAATATTGTTTTTCATCAATCACTTTGCCAATTATTTTCCAAATTATTCTGCTTAAATTACATATATATGTAATAAAAATAACTAACTTATGGCATCAATTGATTTTCCCTGGTTCATTTATTCAAATAAAATATTTGCCACTGTTTACAAAGGTGACATGATTTTATGCCTGAAATTTTACAAATGTAGTGGAAACCAGCTTTTGCCTACTAATGTCCAAATAACTAAGTTTTTGTTACTAACTAGAGTGCAAAATATCAAATTCGCCAGCCAGCAGGTAATGATACTAGGTAGTGGAGCCAAATTATAAAGGTATTTCATTCGAAGAAGAAAAAATGAAGGTCTTCAATTGTGCAGTTGGAGTTATTTTTCAGTTTCAAGTTTCTAAAGTGGAATAATGAACAGAAAAAGCAACTCTTGTCACCAATTAGGTTTCAGATTGATGGATGCAAGCAAACCCTTACTAGGACTAAAATTGATTTGTTGGCTGAGCATACTTGTAGATGTATAAAAACCACGGCCATCTGCTTTCTTTTTCTCATCACCTCTATTTCCTCTAGTGTCTTAATCGTGTGGGCTTATTAATTAATCTTACCTCTAATTAACATGAACATTGATGAAAATGGCCCCAATTCAATACCTTCAGTATCTCCTTGAATAGACATTCAGACTGCAGTTCTTTCCATGAGATTCCTAGCAGAATTTATGTACTGCTATGTTTCCCCCTACGCTGCCAATCTAACAATCATTTTATTCAACGAAGGCAGTCCATACTAGTGGTGGCTTGGGAACCCTTCAAAGTCAGGGGCAAAACCAGTGTTCCCCAAAACAAATGGAGCAAGAAAGGCACAATGGCTCAGTTCTGCAAACTGTGTTTATCTATAGTTGAAGGTAGGTAGAGTCAAACCAGAAAAAAATTAAGTAAACGGAGCTCTCGGTCTGTTCTTTCTATGTGTCCCTCACCCCACTTTAAAATGGTGCTTCTTTCACACACATCCCTTGCAAAACTCTTGTCTTGGCAATGTGGATTTCAGATCTTCTGCCTATTTGACTGGAAACTCCCAGAAGGGACTTTTCTTTCCCAGTAAGTCTGTTTCTACCTCTGAAAATCATAATCATTATTTAAAGCCTCACTAATCCACTTACTCAAGAAATTTTCCTGAATGTCTTTCTAAGCCTCTGCTAAGCAACAAGGATGCATAACTGAAAGGCAATTCCTCCTTTCAACTTCATGGCGAATACAGATGCAAACCAATATGTAAAATATAATGCAGTGAATTGCACGGGTATGGCATACAACAGCTATCACAGAAGTACAAGGAGAGGGAGCTAAACCAAACTTGAGAGGTTCCCAACGAAGCCTTCCAAATTACCCACAGTCAAATAAGTGCTTCTCCCTCTTATACTTTCCCACATAATTGCCCTGTGGCAGTGTGCACCGTGATTAAGAACTTGGTTCTGAAGCCAGACATTATGACTTCAGATCCCAGCTCTACAACTCGCCCACCTTTGTGACTTCAGGTAAGTCATCATCCTTTCTATATATCAATTTCTCCATCCATCTCATCTATAAAATCGAATAATAATATTCCATTATAGCAAATGACATTGTTGTAATAGTTTATGACATTTAGAACTTCCTATTAGACCAGTGTCTTGCATTTAATAAATACTCAATAAATATTGGGCTGTAAATATATAATTTTTCCTCTTCTGCAATCAGAGATTGTCATTAGTATAACTATAACTGTCAATATATTATAATTTCTTTTGGAGGACTTCTCTATCTTGGCAAAATATAAACAGCAGGGACTCAATAACTACTTCTCAATAGTACTTTCTCTACCTAGAGTCCCAAATTCTTCTCTTTCCTAGCATCTAATTTGTTTATATTTTCCCTCAACTCCTGGCAGTATTAAAGGACCAACTTCCCTTTGGCTGGGGTCCAGAATGATGGCCAGGGCCTGAATGAAGCACTTGTTCCTTCTTCTGGGGGCATGTCCCCTCAGAAACATTGCCTACATAACACCCCTCCTCTTCAACCCTACTTTCCTATGACTCACTCCAAGTTTTCCGCGGTTTCAGTTTATTCAACAACAACCTTCTTCTATCAATCAAGACATCTCTTCTGGGCCCTGGATTCTCCCTCTCCCCATCCTCCCCGCTCAATGTGAAATCTCCTTTGTTTTACTGATAGTGATACTGAACGTATCTGTGTTGGCAGCACAGGTACAGGACAGCAGCATGTGAGCATGTTTAATAAACCCTCACCTTACATTCTTGGTCTAAATTTCATGTTTCATTATATCTTTGTATATTATATATCTTTTGGTATTGTGAGTGAATGAGATTTGTTTTACCGCCATCAACTAAGAGTTGAGAGGTAAGTTGGTTAAGTCAAATGAGTTACCTCTCAAATAAATAATCTAGCATGTGTTTTAAAAAATGGATGACATTTATAAGAAAAAGTTTAAAGAAATTTTGCAACCCTAGAATGACATGAACTATATGAAATTCTGTCTCATTGAATAAATCAGGACCATTAATAAATCATTATCGGACAATAATAATGACTGCAAGAAAAATAATGAGTGGAGGGCGTGAATGAAAGTGGTGCTATCAAGACCTGACTAAGTTGATCTATCTATGGTTGTCTTTCCATAACACAAATCTGATTGTGGGGCCTTAACAAATCCACTAATTGCTACTGATTCCTAATTATTCTGGGGCTGCGGTGAGAATAAATGATAATTTCAGAATAAATTTGGGAAGCACATTGGAACTCTTAAGACAGGGAAGGAAAGTAATTATCTAAGGATAAAAGTTATTTTTAATATTTTTTCTTATTATTTATAGTTAAAATATTAGGATAGATATGTGACTCCTGGATGAGAACTGGCTGCATAGGTAATGTAATATTATAGGATTTTGATTTCTGGGATGTCACTTTTGGTACCAGAAAGAGAGACCCTTGAGGAGACAAAGTACGTCATTTTGTGTGATTCAGAAAGTATATATTTGTTCAGAGAACAGCTAAAATGATCATAAATAATTTAAATGAATGTGGAGGGAGGAGATGAATAAAAGCCCACATTAAGTTGTGAAATCAATTCCAAATTGAGCACATTCGGAAAGATAAATGTAGTGTAGAAACTGCAATAAAGCCAAGTAATAATAAAAGTAAGGCTTATTGTCATTCATTGAGTGTTTACTATGTCCCAGGTACTTGAAAGATATCTAATTCAATGTTTCAATGTCCCTTTGAGGTAGGTAATTATTGCCTCCAATACACAGATTGTTTTAAATGTGGTTTAATTGATTTAAATCACTTGCTAAAAATCTCATACCTAGCAAATGGTGGAGATTGTATTTGAAATTGGGATTATCTGACTCCACGGTTCATACATTATGCTGTGCTGCCTCACCACAGTACCTAGACATTTAAGGAGAACACATTTGGGCAGAAAATGTCTTAAATGACTTCAGAGATATCTATACATAGGATAGAGGTAATAAATATAATAAAATTATCATGATAATACAGGTGAGAATTTGCAATTTGTAAGTGCAAATAAAGCTTGGAAAAATGGGACAGTTTTTCCTCTTTTTGTCATTTTGACAATACTGGGATAGAAAGCTTACACACACACACACACACACAAGCCACACACACACACAGAGTTAAAGAAGATGGAAATCACCTGTAAATCAGATTATACTCAGCTGTAGCAATACTAAAGTCCCCATGGCCAGAAGAAGGACGTAGATAAGATGTTCCTGACACAATCACAAAGCTGCCACAGCAGTACATATTTATCTATTGCTGTAGAACTCATTTGGTAGAAAGCAGAAACTCTTCTGAGTTCTTTCCTAAGACTTACAGCAGGGCTTGAAAGCTGTAAAGGACTATACAAATGACATTGAACACTATCCATAGATCAGAAGCAACTCATTTTAAAAAGACATGGGTTTTAGTTGAAAATAAACTCAATATGATTCAAGAGTTGATACAGCTTCCAAATGAAAGGTGATGTGATCTTAGTATTCATTAAAAAAATCTTTAGAATCTAGTTCCCTGATAGAAATGACTTGTGCTATTCCAAACTCTCTTGGCATATTCTGCTTTATTCTTGTCAAAAAATTCCAAAAGGGATTTTTTGAATATTTAAAATGAAAAAAAATCCAGGATATTTAAAGGACTCTTGAAGAAAATAAACATGTTTAAATGAAAATGAGATTTAAACAATCATGATGGTTGTCCTCAAATATGTAAAAGATTGATTGATTGCTATATGGAGGATGGAGGGTTAGCCTTGATTTTTTTATGATCCCATCAGTATAATATAAGTTCGAGATAAATTTTAATCCAACCTAAGGAAAGACTTAGAGTCATTGGTGGCAACTATAAGTTAGCTTGGAAGGTGAAGAGCTTTTAGTCACTGGAGGTATTGACGTATCATGTGGACATATACTGGTTGGCATCAATTCTTGATAGACAATTGCTTCAGTGATCTTTACATTTTCCTTCATAGTCTTCCTTGTCACATTAACACATATTTGTGAAATATTTTGACAAACTTTGAAACCAGTCTTTAAACATAGCTGGTTTGAAGATTCTCCTATAGTCTATATGGAGATTTAACCTGCATCCTTGGACTCATTAGCACCATATCTTCCAAACCTGAACCTCGTACATATAACCAGAGTCAAAGAGTGTTGGTGAAAGAAACAGGTAAAAGCCATATGGAGATACTCTTAATATTTATACACATTACTATTTGGATAAAATTGCCCTTTCTTCCCATGGAGACACCCATAAGCAGTCTTCCTTGCTCAGGGTGTGGGGATTAGGGGGATCAGCACTGCCTGTAGCGGCTATTCCATGGTCTCCATGTATGTGGGCAACTCAGATGTCACTAAGGGTAAGCTCAGTGGAAAGCTTAGTATTTCAGGACTGTGCTGTCTATTCAAGTCTGCTACAGTATGATCACCCACTGCTTCCTGGTTTTTCCCTACATCAAATTCTAATTGCAATGGGTATGATGAACTTTGACATAACTAAGGGAAAACTGATTCGAATTATGTAATCTTAGCAAGATATTGCCTTGAGAATTTCAGAATGGAAACATCCTGGACAAATTCATAGACAACCAGGCAATTTTATAACACCTCTTGTGTTTTCAGAATCATTTTTCCCTCCAAGGTGGAGAATGGCTCTGTGGGTTATGCCTCTTATCCCGTTGAGGGAAAGTTCTCCTGAGGCCAACATGAAAAGACTATCAAGAAGATGAACAAGATATGCCTTAATAAACAATGGTGTTAACTGTTTGTTAATAGAATCAAATCTTAGGAAGTGTAGGAAATTAAATGTGGGGCAAATGCCAAGGAGCATACTATTGCGAATTTAGAAAAACATTGGGAAAATGTGGATGGCTAATACCGGAAATAATTTTTCAGTTAATTTGGCAAAACTCAAAATGTTAAAGCAATGAGAAAGTTCTCAGTTTTGGCTGTGTTTATAAAACATATAAGAATGCCATAAAAGCCAAGGAAGAAATAAATGGAAAATAAATCAGTGACAAAATCATATTTGGGGTTGGGTCTAGAAGAAAGCTGAGCACATAGAAGACTGAATTAAAACAAAAATTCAAAGTCCTGAAAAGAAAGAATTAGCCAATATAAGAAGATGAATCTCTAGATTAAGAATCTTGATAACACCATAGAAATGAAGGCTAAGGAAGGGATTTTCTCCATGTGGATTAATAACTAGTACAGGAGGATGGGAGAAGCAGAGTGGGATTCATTTGCTTCTCTTCGGCAAATGTAGGAGACCTGGCAGCAATGCAGGAAAACATGACTAAAAAGTGCCATCTGCCAATCTCTTGACACTTGGCCTCAACCCATGACACTTTGACCTCTTGTGCCTTCCCTATTATTGCTTATTCTCACTACTGTGCAGAACTTAATCATCCAGAATGTGTTGTGGTTCATCAGTTTGTGGCTCTGTCTGATGTCCACAGCTTGTGGTACAGCTGCTGCTGACACCGTAATCTATACCTGGAACAAAGATGAAGGAGGCCTCAGCCATTTTCATGATGCCTCTGTACTCCCCAAGAGCAAAGTAAAAGAATGGGAAGAAAGTATCCTGATCATCTAAACCATGCATTTGAAGTTCACTGGGAAGATCTGGAAATAGAGCTGAGATGGACAACTCTGAAGTCTCCTCTGCTGCATGGTGCTTTTCCCTCCAAGAAGGAATATTCCCAGGTGGTAGGAGCTATTGCTGTTGCCATCATTAGGTGAGAAAAAATTCAGACATTTAAAAAAAAAAAAAAGACAAATTATCCCTCATTTTCTGTGACCTCAGCATTTGAAAATGTACTCATTATTTTTATGGACCACAACACCAAAAGCTACAAATGGCAGAGTTAATGTCATTTTGTTTCAAAATATCAATTATAAAATGCCTAGAGTCTTCCTGTAATTACCAATTTTCTGAATTGTGACAATGAAATTATCTTCTTTTTCTGTCTTTGTAGACTTTCAAAAATTGGGCTAATTTGATGTTCCCAAGTTAAGTTCATCAATAAAGAAATAGACCTCTAAGTTAAAGAGAAAATTTGGGGAACTCTTTCTAGAATTCACACACTTTAAAACTCTGTGTTTACCACAGTAAAATCATATTGTTTAAAATAAATGGGTACAGTCCTCATCCTGAAGCTTTGGTAACTTTCTTCATGAAGAATCCCAGCACCAGTCTGTGTAGGGGTAGAAACAGGAAATACTGTTTGGGTGTTTCATCAAAGGCTGATGGCACTCAGGATATCCAAACTCAATAGCTTTAACTTCTACCCCTGGCTCTACCTAATTAATTTCAGTTTTAGTATTTTTTGATTCAGGGCATCTTAGGGAAGTTCAAATCTGAACAATGCAGCTGGGAGCAACATAGCCATTTCTCAGCCCGCACTAACACTGTCAACCTAATGGCTGCTCATTCTTTCCTTCAAGTTCCTCCACCGATGGTTTATTATCATGTTGTCACAACCTGATTTTTTTCTTCATTATAAACTATCTTCCCTTCTTCTTATTTCTATCTTTAGATAAATGAATCTGAATTCAGGTGAAATCTGTTCTTCAGGTTCTGAAATAAAGATAAAGAATAGAAGCACCGAGAAAATGGGTAGTGAGAGGAGGAAGATTTAGAAACCTGTGAGTCCACATTAGTTCTCAATCAATCTAAACAGATTAAATAATTATCTCAAATCTATCACAATCAGCAGTCTATATTACAAAAAAAAAAAACTTCATAAATTAAAACTGCCTACATATAACTTTTTTCAACATTCTCTTTGGTTGTTTCAAAAACACAATTTCAACCATCAGGTTCTATAAAGAAACCATGTGGAGAGAACAGAGTTAGCCTAGTTCATGCACTCATGTATTGGTTCATTCTTTCAGCAAAAGTTTCCTGCATACCTGTTATGTGTCAAGCACTCTCCTGGATACAGGAAAAACAGAGATGAAGAAAATAGTACCCAGGAGTTTAATATCTAGTAACTCAGCCCCAGAAAGTGCAGCATATGCTGGCGTTATGGTCCATCTACTTTTGTTTCTCCTGTTGGCTTGCAATTGGAACACCAACAAGCAGTCAGATTTCATCCCATAAAGGGTAAGGTGCATTTCAATTTCTAAGTGGTTTTATAGTAGACCACTTCAATAAATGTGTAGTGAATGCTTAAAATGAAGGAGCACAACATAGTTTAACATTCATTCAGACTTTGGAGACTTAGGCTTGAAAGTCAAATGTGGGTTTAAGTCTCAGCTTCACAACTCACTAAGTTCTGTAAAACCAAGTTTTACTATAATAAAATGGAATATTTTTGATATGGCTTTTGTAAAACCGTGATCAATAAAAGCACATATAGCACTGAGTCCTGGGCTCAGGATAGTAGGCACTCAGTTAATGGTGGTACTTTTCTTCTCCCAATCGATGTTCTACTCAATACCTTGAAGATGGAGAATGCAAAGTTAAATGAGATCAGGAACGCAGGAAAATGACATATGGAAAAATAAAGTTTGACTATGACTTTAAAACTTTTAAATCTGAAAAAAGATCAATTCAAATAAAATTAAACTGAAGATGTAAGTGTAGAAATAAATGAGAATATGTATTTAGATGATAAATTTTAAAGAAAAATCTGATTGTTAAGCACAGCACATTATGATTCTCATTGTACTAATTAAACATTTAAATACTATTAGAAAAGGATAATATTTTTGTATCAACTAGATTCTAAGAATTTTTTACATGAAATGCAATGTTTGATAATAAGTCTCTTTTAAAAGAGTTTAGAAATAAGCAAGCAAATTTAATTTGTACTATATTAGCATCAAATATTATAATCCTTATAATCTATTTTATTCCTCTCTTTATGATCTTTATTACCTGATAGTCTCTAAAAGTTTCTCATAATTATTCATCATAGGTGTATGTGACATATATATCACATACAACTTTTATTTCACCTGTATTTTGAATTTTACTTTCTTGTTTTTGCCATGACTTTATCTTATATCAGCATGTATCAAATTGAAATTGGCTTGAAATTTTCTTTCAGTTATATGACTTAATAACTCAAATCAGAGTTGAAAAGATCGCCCTGGTATCTAAGGTCAGTACTACTTGTAGTATTTGTTTTTGACCTACAAATTAATATTTATGTCCAAAGGTTTATAGGAAGGTACTAAATTTGGAACTTTCTATAATGCTAATGTTAATTTGAATTAGTATCACTAACTTATAAATCAGTTTGAGAATGAATATCATGATCCACAAAAAGTCCTACTTTTGATTTTATAATTACATAGGAAACTTACCCTTAAGTAACAATGAAAATTATGCAAAATGACATTTGGATAGGAATTTATTTCTAGCGTATCGTAATAGTGAAAATTCCGAGAAAACAATGTCCAAAATCAAGAAAATGTTTAAGTACAGCTGGTATATCACTGTATTCCACTAAATGACTTAGAATATAATCTTTTTTAATCCATTTAGCTGAGAGCTAAAATGGAATAGAAATTTTTTTTTATCAGTATTCCATACAGAAGCAGGATACTTTAATATTGAAAATACTAATAATTTCTCTTCACATTAATAATTCCAAATTTGCTTTACTATTCAAGGGCATTGAGATTTCAGGATATTATAATAAAATTATATTTTAAAATATAGTTTATTGTTTTGTTTTGATGTTATGTTATGTTATATGCAGTACTTCATTTCAATAATGGGAGAGATGACTTGAAATGGACCAACTATTCCAAAATAAAATACTGGAATTGTGGAATAAGATATGAAAAAGGGAATTTAAACTATCGAGAAAAATGTGTCATTGAGTTTGTTTGTAAGCTGCTCTTCACTAAAATAAAAGAGGAAACTCTAAATACTGTTCCTCTAGAGAACTGACTGAAAGAATTTGTGGGATCACCTGGTAAGACCCCTTAGAGAAAACTAAGATCCAAATATAAATGCCACTGATGATGTTGGAATAATTTTAAACAGAAACTGAAGTCTACTCAGGCTGTTAAATGATTGAAAACAAATATTTGCTTGTCAGAATTCAGAAGGAAGCTGCTGTTATGGCACATGAGACCACGCTAAGCAAGTATTCATGGCTTCTTGCTAGAGAACGAAACTCATAGTGAAGTGGCAAAAAAGAGCACTCTCTGGTAAAATAAAATCACATAGAACAGCTTTACACTCTTGTAATATTCTGAAAAAAGAATATGTGAAGCAGTTTGAAAAAGAAGCTATGCTTTAGAAATCTATATGAGGGGTTCAAACTGAAAAATGTAACATATATGCCTTAATTTATCTAAGATATGTTCTAGAAATTGTATCCAAGTGAATTTAGCTATGTAGAAATATATTTTCTCATTGACTGACATTAAATTGAGGTTATTTTCCTCCAGAAAATATATGCTTTTTAATCATATGTTACAAACATAGCAATCTTTTAAAAATCATAAGGTTAAAGATTATTTCCTTTATTACAGTGTGAGGAATAGGAAAAAAATCAGCAAACTGTTTTAATAGTTTCTCTTCTATTTAGAGTCATACTATAGTCATAAAAATAGTTGTAAATATAATTTTACTTTAAACACAAAATCATGTCATAATTGATATTAAATAAGTTGGTTCTACTCTATTAAACCAGATGAAAATGTGAAATATTTAGTGTATGTTTGGAGTGAGGTCTATACTGAAAGAATAGGTACTATAGTTAGGGGAGATCTATATAACAAAAACATAAACATAAAATGTCTCAAGTAACCAAATGTATCAGTACAGAAAGTAGGGAACGAAGAAGGTGGAGAATGTCAAAGTGATTTCGGTTGGTTGGCTACAAAAAATAAAGGATATCTACATCATCATCATCACTATTACCAACACTGGAATAGCAAGAAGGAGTAATCTAACCAATCTTGTCTGCTAAATACTGTTGTTATCCCATTTTACAGATGAAAGCTGAGGCTTTATGCATGTGGTACTTCACGCACATATGCAGTATGTAACACACAGTACATAGATAAGTCAAGATTTGTATCCTGGCAGCCAGGCTAGATATCCATGTTTGTAACCACTGCTTGTGACAATACTGCCTCCATGCAATTAGATTGAATATGACTTAATTGCTCAGGGTTTTAGTTTAAATAATGTACAATTTATAACTATTGTACATTGTGCTCAGTTAGAATTGACTCTAAAACATCCTATACTAGAAACATGTTCTTTATTTTTCAAAATAAATATCTATTTATCTGTTTGCCCTATAAGGTTCACAACCAACAAGAAGGAAACTCAGGTTACCTGCAAAGTTTTCATACTTGAATTAAGTTTTACACTATCATGAATTTCTTTTCAAGAAGAGCTTTTATTTTTTCATATTACGAAAGGACTTTAAAATACCAGCTTTCTCACAGAGTCTACAGGATGAGTGAAATAAGAAAAAAAAAATCAAATGAGAGAAAAATTCAAAGGTATACAAGGGAACTTAACTGATTCTTGCTACCAACACTTATAATTTGTCAAGAGAGGGCTGCCTAGTAGACATAATTCCCTTCTTTCTTCCTAAGGCATTGTGGCAGAACAATTTATGATACTGCATTAACTGGAAGTACAAGGAAAATGTGGTAGAAGGGGATAAGGAACTCACTAATGTGAAGTGAAATCAAAATCAATCTCTAACAAGAGATTACTTTCCCCATTAACTTCTCTGGGATCACATCAGAGTCTTCCAGCCAGTGGCTCATGTCTTTCTAGCAGGGATAAATGATTTGAATGATAAACAAGAAGTAATGATGAGTAGAATGTACCAAAGGAAAGCTAGGTAATTCTAAAGTAACAAAATCTGATGAACTAGTAGTCTACTGTCAGCTATAGTTTATAGCTCACTTTTATTTGTTTATTCATGTTTTCAACCAGAGAGCAAAGAAATACAGAAATTAACGTGGAGTATTGAATATCTTTTTCATTTTCCTGCCTCAGATATCTCAGTAAAACTGAAAGAAACATATGGTGTGAGTACATGCCCCATAGGGCTTTTTGGAAAAATAATTCAGACTCTGGATCATATGTTTGTATCATGCTATGTGGTTGTGAATGCACTTGATTAAGGTTTATGAGACTGATGGCTGCCTCAAGCACATTTATCTTCTAAAATGCTTCATGCATTCATTTGCATTCTTTACTACATATGCATAATAATCTTCATGTATATTTATTTAAGAATTAGGTCATGCCTCTGAGTGGTTGACCATCTCCTATGTAACTGACAATTTTCTCTATAATAAGAGCATCTTAGAATTAGACAGGGCCTTAAAGAAATGATGACGAAATGGCATATCCTGGGGGGCAATGACATTCCTTAGGCTCTCATATCTCAAGAGAGGCTGGAAGAGAGACAACATAGTCAAACTCTCATTCTACAAATAAGGAGACAAATTGAGAGAAGGTAACTTGCTTTCTCAAGCCCACGGAAATGTTAATGAGACAAGAATCATTCAGTCCAAACATTTTCCCCAGTTTCCACGTTCTGGCACATACTCAGAATCTGACTTGAAATTGTTTACCACTTTCTTGTTTATCTGACTCAACAAAAACCTTTCAGTTGAAAACTATTTGCAGCGTTCTTTGACAGACATTGCAGGACTAGAAAGAAGTGAGAGTCAGGAAGAAAACAAAAGAATTATACTTATTATCTCTTCCTGAAGAGTTTCTGAATGAGGAAACTACCATATATACAACCATAGATGCATAGATTCATAAATGCCTCATGAATAACAGAGAACACATATCTGGAAATGTAAAATAATGGATGTCTGGATACAGTACATATATGTTTAGAATCTGTAATGTTTTGTAAGTTAGAGAAGAATTCATGGGTTGGTTGATTTGGTAAGAAAATTGGGCTTATTGAAATGAAATACCGTAACAGAAAGACAAAATTTGAAAAGTTTAGGTTTGAGCTAATGTTCAATAAGAGACAATTTTAGTCTAAAAAGCCTTCAAAGCATCTTCAATAACATTTTATCAAGTAATTATTCTGGAATCATTAGTTTTAAATCAATCTCTTCTACTAGAATTCAAGCTCTATGATGTAATTTGTTGACAGTACAGATAAGGGCAAAAGGGAAGAGGCAGTGTGTATTAATTCTCAAGTTTGGATCTCTGAAAAACAGAGATAATGTTGATAGAAAGAGGAATTAAAGATTAAGTATAATGGACAAATATAAAGTAGCAGCTAAAAGCATGAACCTGTAGTCAAACAGAATATGATCAGCCCCAGGTATACCTCATAGTTAACGGTATAAATGTAAAAATTCTTGACTTAACTTCTCTGCATCTGCAAAATTCACCTCTTACAGATGAAAGGAGATCACTCATATATAAAGAGCTTAGCCTAGTTTTTGGCACATATGAGGCATTCAAGAAATAGTCTATTTCAAATATGATATATTTTGATTTTAGATATCTTACTTTTACAATCTGGGTTTTGGATTGCTATCAGATGTTGGTTTCAGATTGTTTAATTTCACATTTTTGTACGTGTGAAAGAGTAGGGGTTAAGAAAGCAACTCGAAAAGCACGATTGTAGCTTTTATAGCAGAAGCCGTCTGAATGATGAGTGCGTCAAGGGAATGGTGCCCGGGAGAAAGGCCAAAATCAGGGGAAGATGAGAAGTTGAACAGAAGGAAGATGCGATCAAAGAAGCAAAGAAACAAAAAGAGATTCACACCAATATGGTTTCCCAGAGTGTAGGGGTGGGGAAAATATAAGATGGAGGTATTATTAGCAATCGCAAATTCATGCATGTTCTGTATATAAAGTACACTATAAAGAAATAAGTGAGGTAGAAATAAATAATTTGAGAGTCTTCTTCGGAGGCATGTTCTTCATAATCTTATGGTACTGGCTACCTCTACTCGTTGCTGTACCTTCTTGTCACCTGCTACACGTTTCATTTCAAATGGAATTATTTATTTCACGCTTGCCATTGTCAGTTCTTAACAATAAGCAGGCAGTCCAACCAAATATTCAATAAATTGTGGTTTTATTGAATATTTTAGCATGGGGAAAGTGTTTTGTTGAAGAAAGGGCAGTCCTACAGTGATAGGCTACCTGCTGGTGTAAACACTTTATGGTTTCATGACAGGCTCACAATCTACCAATACAATTCTCAATTCAATTTGTGTGGATGAGGACTTTAAAAAAAAACAGCTAGCAGGAGAAACTTGACATTTAATCTTGTCTGAAAATACGAGATCATCTACAGAAGCTATACGTATGTGTGTGTGAAATGCGTACTTGTATATGCTCACAGAGGTCATATAGGGAGTTATATTCCACAGGATCTGGGCCAATAGCAGAAAATGTTACATTCCTTGGTATTTTTCTGAAAATATCCTTGACTGAACAAATAGAGAGTCTAAAATTCTGATGAAGATATTCAACCGATTGTCATTTTTGGACTGAAAAGATTTTTTTGAAAATGAGAATAAACTTGTCATCCTTTAAAAAATAAACACAAACACGAAGCCTGCAATTAGTATTGTGGGTATTGATTTTGAAGAGAAACAACAATGTAATTGAAAATTGATTGGTTCATATTTTATATGCAAGGTGCCCAAAGTTACACCAAAATGAGATATGTAGAAAGAAAAAAATTGCATGAATTTGGCCATGATCATGATAAGCAGTGAAATTCAAGAATATCTCAAAATTTTCTCAAGATTACTAGAATATAAAATCCAGTTAACATCCAAGTTTACATAATGGCAATGGTAATTATATATTTAAATTGGGTTCATAATCATTTAGAAATTATTTGACTTTATTTCCAAAGAGTTTGCCTTTTTATTTCAACTATCGAAATTCATTTGAGTATCATTTGGGAGATTTGTTTACTAAAAATTAGAATCCATTGCGTATTCTTGTCCTTGTATCCTTCCCTTTGCTTTTATCTATACAAACTGATTTTTACCCAGCTTCACTGTTTGGGGCCCCAAAATCCATCTCCATACTTGGCTAGCTGCAGTCATCAGCCATTAATTTTTTTTTTTTCTTTCTCTCCTTTAGCCCAGACCAGAGGGAAAGCCACAGGCTCTTTCTTGAAGTCCAATTAGATAGAGGCACTGTGGCAGCCAGAGAAGGTGCAGAATCACACACACAACCAAACACTGTCCAGTGCAAGCACCTCACCTCCCACTCTGTTCCTGATTCAACTGGAAATGAGTTTTTACTTTCCACTTCCGTCACATGTCAAGCCCCCAATACTTCTGAATTTATTCAGTGATCTTGTTACCGTCTTTTCTTATCCTTGCACACTGCAATGCATCTGACTTACCACTGGCAAAAAAAAAAAAAAAAATCTCACACAGTGTCAGTGTATTGAGAACACGGCCATTCAAATATGCTCACATCTCTATGAAATGAAGTACAAACTTGGCATAAGTTTTACCTCAAAATGGCTGCCAATTATCTCTCTAGCTTTATATTGGGGGTGACCCTATAATTTATAGCCAGCACTAGGAAATACTTTTTTCAGAATAAAAGGAATGCTAGTAAGAACAGGGCAAATCAGGACATATGGTCACCTAGCCTTCCTTGTGAATAAGCTAAACTCAAAGCAGTTCTTCACTCACAGGTCTTACACACAAGGCCCCGATGAAGCCTGCTTTCATCTGTTCCTTTCTATCTTCAAGTCTATTTAATTCCCACCTTCTTCATGGAGACTTTCTTGATCCCTCAAAGGATATGCTCCCTGCCTCCTTCGGCCATCACTGGCACTTCACCTCCATACTCTTACTCTGCCTTGTACTAGTCACCTGCGCGCTTTGTTTGGCACCCCCGCTATTTGACTCTAAACAACCCGGTAGCAAACTCATTGCATTTTCTTAAAAATCAGGCAAGGGTCCTCACACATAGAGGACATTTAATAAATATTTCTGATGAAATGTAATCAGCAGCTGTAAGCTGATACTTACATTGTGGCCCTTAAAAATATTTATTTAGTAATGACATTAACTCTAAAAAAAAGAAAATCCATAAACCTTTTGTGGTGATCAAAGATCTTGAGTCACTATGCCAATTCAAAATCACTCACCCATTTATGCATCTAAAAGATTTTCTCAAAATACATATTAGATGTCAAAAGTCCCTAATATGAAAATGTGCATTTGTGTTGTCTAAGAAAAGTTTTTTTTGAAACTTTCACTTAAATCTTTCTGTGTATGATGATTTCTATTTTTATTCTATAGATTTGTTTATTAAATAAAATAAAATCTAAGCACTTATTAAATAAAATTAAAGCCCTTCATCATCCACTTCCCTTATCCTGATGCTGTTCTATAGAATTAATACATTTGAGCAGGTTTTTGTTTTGTTTCATTTTTGCTTTTCTTTAAATAATACACATATCTCTTGAATTAGCAATTTTAGATTGTATCTGTTGACTACTCACAGTAAAAGGTGAATGCTTTAGTGTATTTGTACAACTACCCTCTCTTTTAATTCTTCTTATGTATCTCCTAATTTTTTAAAGTTATATTATTGTTAATTTAACAGTGTGTATAACATTTCATTCAGTAAATAACACATCTGTGTTTTGTTTCTAAATTCCTTCTAACAATGTAAGACCGATACAAAATCAATTGCTGGATTATTGCTACTAAATGTAATATTCTCTTAAGATGCATCAAAGTAGCCTGACTGGACTCACAGAGAAGGAAATTTATGATTATTAAAACTTCACATTTTAAAGGGCAATTAGACACTTGGAGTCTAATACATTCTCTTACAATTCCTTTCTAAATGTCTTTGTTTCTTCTAAGTCATATGTGATTGCTGCTGTTATTCATCTCTTATCAGATATGTTTTTGTTTTTATTTTGTTGGATTACAGCCAGAATAATTCTTACATAAGATATGGAGGTATCAGATTTACTGAGTCACGTACATTTTTAGTCTTAGAATGACTGATAGTTTGGCTGGCTACACAATTGTAAGTTTAAAACACTTTTGCCTTAGAAAGTCTTTGCTCATTGCCTTTTAGAATCCAGGGCTGATTTTTATTCCTCTTTCCCTCCAAAAGATCTTAGAATTTTCTCCTAATTAGAGATATTTTACTGAAGTGTGTGGCCCTTTCAATTTTAAGAACTGTCTTGTTCAGTCTGTGAATTTTTCTTTTCTTTTCTTTTTTTAACCATTTCTTTTCCTTCTTTTTCTCTGCTTCTTCTTCTTGGATGTTTATTAGATATACATTGGGATCCTGCATCCATGCTCAACATGTTCTAATGTTTCTTCATATCTTCCTTTACTCATTTTTCTCCTTTTCTTTTTGGTTCTACTATTTATTTTACCCGTCAGATCTCTACTCTGCTCTTTAACCTTACCCATTCCATGTTTCAGTTCGTCTGTTCAGTTTTTATTTTCACATTCATAATTTTAACTTCCAGGATCATTTTTCTTACTCTTTGATTGATCTTTTCCATAGCAGCCTATGCAACTGTCTATGTGTGTATGTTCAATATTCTCTTGATTCTCTCTGGGAATGCTAATTAAAATTATTTTTTAAAAAATTCTCATATTTTCTGAATTACCTCTGGTTTTGTTTTTTTGTGGGTTTTTTTGGGGGGGTGGGGGTGAGGGATCTTTTTAAAATTATGCTACCTGTCTTCTTCAGTTATCATGACTTCCTTGGTTGTTGATGTATAATTGTGATTGAAGGGTTAGGATTATGATAAGAATTACTAGTGGGGTTCATTTTCCTTGGACAGGAGGTCAGACTACAGATCTGTGTTAAATCAGTGATTGTTTTACCTGACTTGCTTCTTTTAAAGATGTATGGTTACATGGCAAGCAATCGACTGGGCACCCACCCTCAGAGGAACTTATTCTAAGAATTGAGAAATTTATCATATTTCTATCCTGTATAGAAGTTGTATTTCCTATTTCCTACCTGTCCTTGTCTGAGTGAAATAAAATTACTTCAAATTCTGCTGTTTCTCTCTCAGTGCCTATGCCCTCGCTAGGAGCATAAGATAATTCTACCATCAGATATTTCCATTCTTTAGAGTAGAATTCTGTAATTTAATCTGTACTCTTTCTGCAGGGAAGGTTAGAGCAGAAAGGAGAAGTGAGGGGCTCAACTGGCCCAGATATTCTGAAATGCAGTTCTTGAAATAATTTTTCTTGTGGTCACTTCAATGCCTGCTTCGGGTCTTTATGTCGCCTTTAGATTTGGAAATTATTGGGGACTTCCATGGTAAAAACTACTTATGTCTCTTGGGCTGTGCTTTCCCACTTTTAATTTCCTCATAAATCAGAACCATCTGACTTTTATTTTTCAGGATTTTCTCAAATTGTTTTACCTAATGTTGGCTCTAAAAATATTATGACCTCTTCTCTCTCTCTCTTCTCCATCCTTCTTTCCTTCCACTTTTTTCTTTTCCTCTTATTTCCTTCCCTTTTCTTTCTTTTTATTTTCATTTTACTGTTACCTTAGAGGAAAGGGATATATATGTTCGTGCCAGCCCATATCTTGAACCAGAAGCCGGTGTTTCTTTTTATATATTTCTTTTCATGATGCAAATAAATATGCCATATTTATTTTAAATAGCCTAGAATTTATGCTAATTTTGGTTAAATATTTTTCTACATTTTGGGGTAGTTAGTACTAACCCATGTGATACTGCATTTAGAGATTTTAAAAAATTTCCCAACATAAAAATGTGTATATTATTACAGCCAAAAGGAACTATTTGCCTGCAATCTGCTCTTGCTGGCACCCTATATGCTCTATGACACGTAAGAATCTATTGAATTATAGAAAATGCAATTTGAAGTTATATAAAGTAAATTAGTCACTGCATTCTGTTCAACCAACAATTTGGGGTATCAATAGAGTTTTGCCTATATAGGAAAAAAATAACTATGTGTATGACATTCTCCTAAACATTTTGAAATAAAGTCATGGTAGTTATCACTAAAATTATGCATGTTTACATTTAATCGAATCTAATATTCTAATATTTTCAATCATATTAAGGAAGTTAAGACAATATGATTAGGTGTCTTAGCTCTATGACTTAGTTCCCAGGTTGATTAATTGTCTAGTTGATTAAATTATTGTAATTTGGGCATAGAAGATTTAAACTCTGTAAGCTAAATTCCAATTAAAAAAAAAAACAAACAAAAAAAGATGAATGTGTAAATGCCACAATCTCTCTATCTATCAAATGTTTCATTTAAGTAGTCCCAGGCCCTATATCATCTTCAGAGCCCCAAAATGAAAGATCATAGAATCTAAGCCAGGTTTGTTGAACAAATATTTCTTTGTTCTGTCAAATAAGATAGGCGTCCCCATAATGAATTACCCTAAATGTATAAATTGGTGATTTTCTGCAGTGGTAATATGTAGCAGAACCAGAAACAAAGTAATAATTCTGGTTAAAGCAGCATTGCCTAGGATAGCTGCTTAACATGCTAGTCTATCCCGTGCCCTATAATCTCATTTCCCTTTTGTCTTCTACATCTTCACAAGCATAGTGTTCTGAGTGCATAAATGAGATGGTTTTTCTTTTCCAGTTGTTTTTTCTTTTTCCTTTTTTTATTTGGTTTTTCCTTTCCAGAGTTGGTTGCAACAGTCTGGTATGACCAATCTTACCCAGACACAATCTATCCCAATACCTAAAATAGTTCTATAACTATAGTGGTCCAATGTGACACCTTCGACGCGGTCATTTTCAAATGACTGCAACCTGACAATGAAAGAAAATGTTACACAGTTTACAACAATTACAAGCACACAAGATGGAGACTGATAATCATTTCTACTTCCTGCCATTCTAAGGAAACAGAGAAAGGTTAGGAGATGGGTGTGGATTGCAAACTACCTCTGGTCTGATCTATTCTGAAAATTACTTCCATTGTTGTCTCGGTTATATTGACACTCTTAGTCCAGTTTCTCAGGCTGTTCCTTTCTTAGCTGGGCTATTCCTTAAAGCAAGAGTTTTATTTGTTTTCAGAACTACCTCTTACAACTCTTATTAGAGTTATTATTCACTTTTTAAATTTAAACATAGATATTTCAGCAACTATTTTGTGATGACACTGAGTTAATCCAGTTTCTGCTGAATCTATGAAGGCAGTTATATATTGCCTCAGGAAGAAGTCTCTTTTCTTTCTCCTATTGCTACAGATTCTCCTCTCCCTCTTTAACTGCTGGCATCTGTGTGATCTACACCCTCAAAAAAGCCCCTTTGTTTGCAAAAACACTTCCAGTTGGGGTGCTGCACAGACATGGTCTAAATGGCTGGAGAAACTGAGGCAATGATCTGGATAAACTCGAATGTATTTGGTCATTAAAAACATTTTTTTGAGGACCTATTCCGGCCTGGTTTAATGCTAAGTGCTAAGAATAAATGGTGAGCAAACCAAATAAGATCCCTGCCCTCGTGAAATATAGCTAGTAGTAACAATAGCCAACATTTATTAATTGCTTCTTATGTGCTAAACAGGTCTCATGTCTCATATCATCATATAAAACTACCATGAGGTCTATTATACAAATACACCATAATGAGACAAGAGTTTTCTTTTTTACCTTACATTTAAGGTTAACCATCTTGTCGCCCTCTCCTAGATGACATGAACTCAAATCTGCTCTAGTTTGAGAATAGGACTGAGCACAGATGGCAGGAAATTGCTTTACATTGCCTACATTTTCTCAGCTAGTTTAGCAGAGTCAGGATTTGAACCCAAGTGCTCCCACTTCAGAGCTCATGTTCTCCCTTACTCTACTTGGCCACCGCGGATCCCTGCACTTTTCTGCCCTTCAACTAGCTGATGTAGTGAAAGAACAAGGGAAGGATGACATCGCAGAAGGATCCAGACTATTGCATTAATTCTCCTTTGTTTTGCGTATGTTAAATAGAACTAAGGACAACTATAATAATTCCTTTTTGTATTTCTCCTTAAATATTTAGCAGCCCTATTTCAGAATGAGTGATGACAAAAATTTTAAATAAGTGTATATGGCCCCTTGTTTAAATGAGATAACTTATTTTTCAGAAAAAAAAAGTTGTAATGGGTATCACAATAAGATGTATATATGTTTCCTTTATGCCACGGTCTACCTTAAATCATAAATAAGCATTTATATTATTATAGTATATCACTATTATACAAGACATTCCATTTAATCATTCAATAGGTATTTATTGAGGGTATAGTAACATGAAAGGCTCTATGTTAAGAAACGTATTCATTCAAATATACATCAGACAGACACTGCTTACCCTCTATGAATTTAAAAAAGATGACATTTAAGGATGATAGGAGGAAATAACGGGGCGGGATTAGAGAGAGAAGTCTAAGATGGTTCCCAGGTTTCTAACTCAAGCTACTAAATGAATTCTGCACTACACATCCAGGGTGTGAAGGAAGAAAGGCTGGTTTGGAACACATTGGGATTTTGACATTTCTGAGTTTTGTTTTCTTTTCCATTTTGAGGGTGTTTTGTTTTGTTTCCATCCGCTGCTCCGATTGAAGTACTGTGCTCATTGGAGCTTGGTAATGTCATAACCCTTTTCTGATTATCTTGGTTTTATAAGACCAATTACAGATGAGAAAATATGTATTTAAGAGACTTTTGACATCCTAACAACCCTTAACTATCCCCGAGGATTCTTTCACTATTATATTGATTATATTTTCATCTTTTGTCTTTTCATCAAAATTATGACAGTTTGTGTCAGTCCATGTCCATGCCTTGGAGTGTTCACCTTTCCTTCACACCACTTATCTATAAGAAAAAAAGTTCATTTATATTATGACTTAGTAGATTGCAGCAGTAGGCACAAAGCTAATAAATGATGTCATTAAAATCTGTTGGAATAAACATAATTCATCTTGACTTCAAAATCTGAAAAAAAAAAAAGAGGAATGTGTGGAAATGAAAAGGTGTTTTGTCATGGAATGAAGACCTGGAGAGCTGTCTGTCTTCATTAATGCTACTAATGTCTCTTTATGATTTGATTTCACTCAGAGGTTTTCTGAAACATTTGTGAAAATTATTTAATTAATTTTACTTTTATTCTTCTCTTGTAATTTCAGAGAGACCTGTGTGGTTAGATGAGTTTTCTTCTATAGACATTATTCTAAGAAGTGTAATTAAATGCATGCTAGAAGAAATTTTGCTATTCTGTATGATAAATTCTATGCCACTGATGTATAGTTACAGGATGCATAACTCTCATTTTTACTTTCTCATCTCAGATCCGACTCCTCACCATCTTCCCTTGCCCTTGAGCCTGATCGTCTTTTATATTGAGCTTGGCACCTTGCTGGTACTGGCAGGCGTCGGGCAGCATCGGCTGGGAGCCAGACTGAGCTTTACAAGAAAAGCTCAGGGAAGCAGACTGACATGGGTTCAATAATTAGCACAATGCTGGACACAATGCTCAGTAAGGATCTGCTGAATTAATGGATGTGTGGGCTGCCTAACTGCTGCAAATACTTCAAGCTGATAATGGTGAGGCTAATTGGCTGAGCATTATAAAAAAGAATGGAAGACTGACCAGCTCTTCGGTCCTCTGAAGTCAATAAAACTTATTAAAAACCTTCTTATAGAAATATAAAAGTTTTATTCACTTTTAATATCTGTCAATAATTTTAGCAATGTGAAAAAATAAACATTCTCAAACATTTTGTGTATGGTTTTGAATAATAAAAGACACTTTGACAGAGAACAGCAAGTAGCAAATGGGAAGTGTTAGGATAGCACATAAGTGTATTATATAAAGTACAAAATCTTAGCTACTTATAATAGTTCTTGATGTAGAGCTGGTCTAAATTCAGCAACTCTAAGACTAAATAATTTTAGGACTACAGCGTTTTGAAAAATCTCTAGAATTAGTTTTTCTTATTGATTTCTTTAGTCTTCTCCACATTCAATCATATCATTAATACAAAATAAATTCCAATTAACGTTATTTTATAACTTGCCTTACAATCTGCTTCTTTGACTTATTTTGATTTCATGAAGCTAAGAAAGGAAAAGGAATTTTGTTTTGCCGCATTCTGTCATTTCTCTATAGGCATAGATTATCTCCACATATAAATATATACATTAAACGCCAGGTTTTCAGAGGATGTACAGCTCCTACAGGCTCGGCAGCACTGGGCAGCCTCTATCCCCTGACATCTTCATGGGTCCATTTTATCCTAAAACTCTGACTGTCTCCATCACTGCTCCTCAGGGCACAGCTGCAACTCTGCAGAGTTTTTGTTCTGAGAGACAATGGTTATTTTTTTTTTCAATTACTTTAAAAAAACTTATTAGCATGATGAATGTTTGAACTACAATGATTATATCCAATAGCTTGATGTAGGACCATGATTTTATTTATTCTAAAAATCTAGGCACTAGAAGTCTTAATAAGAAGAAAACATCTTATTAGCATTGTGTTTGCACCTCCTCACACTCTTGGAAGTCACAGTATAAAAAGTGAAAGTAGGCTGTAATTTATAAAATGTAAAGGAAGAGAAAGAAAAAGTTAAATGTCAGAACTCTGGGGGATTTTGTTTGGTTAAATATTTATTGTCCACAAGGAAGCAAAATAAACTACTTGTGGCCCTCTCCAGATAAAACAGTGTATAAAAAAAGGCAGTTCTAGGTTCAAATATAAATACAAATACAAATACCACTTAAGGTGATATTATTAATAATTCACATAATATGGACACTTCCAGACTCTGGAAAACATTGTTTTGCCCTGACTAGTTCAACTAACCATATCTAAAAAAAAAAACAAAGACTTTGAGAAACTTATTTTACAGCTCACATATTCTTTCCTAGGTTAAATTTTCAAGTTTCATCCTAATAAAATTTCCATCCACATATACCAAAATATGTTTTCTAGTTATTAGGTTTAGAGCCCCAAACTGTCTTTATCTTCCTGTCACGTGCTCGGTCCTATATAAAATATTCATGGGCTTCCATCTGGCCATGCAAGTTGTGAAAGGTCACAGGTCTGGAACCCACAGCAAGTTTGCTCTATTCAGCAACAAGTTTGCTGAAGTACGTTTTTATTCAAACTTGATTGAAGGCCACATTGATCTAGTAAGGGATGAATGCTCATACTAATGAGCTCTCCGTGCCCTTACTGAGTACTTTTTCCTCTGAATTAGTTGGGATTTTGAGAGTCATGCATGACTTCACTTGGAATGTTAGAGACTAGGGAATGTAATTGCCCCCAGGATGTTTGATTTCCTCATGACTTCTGATGATGGAAGATCAAACAATTTTTAAGTCTTCACTCTGAGAGAACTTTCTCATGTGCACGTTGAGCTGAGGGGCTACCCATTACAGAAAGATAGCGTTTGCATTTGCCTGTGCTTTACAGGCTGGCTTGTTTCTATCGTACTACCCAAACCTTGAATTTTGTGGTTCATATTGGTTCTGCATACATCCAGTTCAACACACACTCTCTTACATGTATAGGTATTCTTTACTTATAGTGTTTTATGTGGAAAATGTTAATGGGAGATTAGTAATAGAAGAAAATTATTTGGGGAAATTTGATCTTCACCTTCTAAAAAATTATAAATTGCTTTGTATAACTGCCCATTGCTGTCTTTAATCCCTCACCAATACCTTCTACATATGGAAAAGTCATACAAATAGGGGCTGAGGAGAAATAATAAGATGATTCAGATTGAACTAAGCCATTTCGGTTTCTTTTTGTTATTGTTTTACTATAAACCCTGCTTCCGTGACTAAAACCATCATATTCATTAAGGAATAGCTTTAAGCCAAAGTCACATTAGAACCAGAAGAAGAGTCATTTGTCACGCATTGGGATATCTCTGGGACAGCAGCTCACCTCTGTGAATCATGTCTGTCCTTTCTCCCTTCCTCTTTTAATTAACATTTGGAAAAGAACAGTTATGTTAATATATAACGGAGCTGGGAAGAGAGATCCAGAAAGTGACGTGAGCTTTGTCAATCTTCATCTTGCTGAGTATACATTAAAGTTTTTTCATGGAAAATTGGCCTTATCAACACATATTCAAAGCAAAGTGACCTTAAGGGAAGAGTGTGTGTGTGTGTGTGTGTGTGTGTGTGTGTGTGTGTGTGTGTTTCAAATAAGAATAACACAGACTGAATCATCTTGAGAGAATATAAGTGAATCAAAAAGAAAGGCAGAAAGCACCCTCAAGAAAAAAAAAATCAATCCAGGAAGTGTTGACAAATGCATTTCTTGCACTTACCTTTTCTGCTGACTGTGCTGTACCAAAAAAGATGGGAATGAAGGCTAACCAAATGATGCAGGTGGTATACATGGTAAATCCGATAGGTTTGGCTTCATTGAAAGTCTCTGGAACACCTCTCGTTTTAATGGCATAAACAGTACAAGTGACCATTAGCAGGATACTGTACCCCAGGGAACAAATGAGTGAGAGGTCAGAAATGTCACACTTGAGCACTCCCCTGGCGTTCTCCGGGTCTAGAGTCCGCTGTTCTCCATAGTCAATGATGATGTGTGGAGGGTCCACAACAAACCAGACACACACTCCCAGCAGCTGGATGGAGATGAGGCTGAAGGTGATCACCAGCTGGGATGCTGGGCTAATAAACTTGGGTGCCGTGACGGATTTCTTCCCCTGCTCAAATATTCGGTGGATTCGGTTTGTTTTGGTGAGAAGAGCTGCATAACTGAAACACATGCCTAGTCCCAGGAAGACCCGTCGGAAGGAGCATATGATTGTATCTGGTGCCGCAATCATTAAAAAGGTGATCGAATAACAGAGGAAAATCCCTGTTAGGAGCACATAACTAAGTTCTCGTCCCGAAGCTCTCACAATAGGTGTGTCATTATTGCGGACAAAGGTCACAATCACAAAAGTGGTGGCGATGATGCCCAAAATTGCAACGAACACAGGCACCACAGCCCAGGGAGAATGCCACTCGAGTTTGATGATGGGGATAAGCTGGCAGCCTGTGCGGTTGATGTTTGGTCTCTGATCCAAAGGGCAAAGTTCACAGGAGAACTCATCCACCTGGTAGTTGTAACCTTCACAGCGCTCACAGTGCCAGCAGCAAGGGACTCCTTTCACCATTTTCTTCCTCTCCCCAGGCTTACATGGCAGGCTGCAGACAGACGCGGGTTGAGTGTGTTCTTTATTAGCCCACTGCATGTCTTCCACCTGTGGGTATAAAAAATTAATGAGCCTTCCATTTTTCCCCCATTTATAATATCCTAATCCTAGCCACAGGTTTGTAATAAATCACTGAATGTTGACAGTACAAATACAGTTTACTATAATAACAGCCCAGTTTCTTTCCCTGATATTGACTTCATGAACATGTTAAATGATTGGGTCCAGTAAATCACTCATATCATCAACTTGATGAGTGTCATTAGTTTCTATTTACCTCTGCGATGTTGACCAATCTGACGTTTGAAGAAAGATTTATTGGCCCAAACAGTTTTAAATCTAAAAAAAAAAAAAAAAAGCCTATGGAAAGATGTTTTAGAACTCATCACAAGTATAAATGCCAGAACTCCTGAAACATTGGCTTAGAATGTAAACCTACATATCAATGGTGATCCAAGTTGTTATATCATATTTGTGGAAATTCAAATCATACTGTGTCAGTTTTGAAAGGAAATGACAAAACTAGCAACTTTAATCTCTGACATTCCTCGTGTATTTATGGTGATAAATATATTAGTGGTTTGTTTGGGTTTTTTTTTTTTTTTGCCTTTCTTTAAGCTTGAAATACATTTTTGTCTCAATCTTGCATTTCCATATTATGAAAAAGATCATGCTGAATAAGATAGCTGGATGAAACTGTTTTCCATTGAACAAGAGTAGTCTTATAGGTGGCTTAAGCAGTGAGTTTTTAGTGAGTTTCCCACACCACCGAGCAATTCTCGGACACCATCATACAAGTCAAGCATCATACAAGTCAGCTCAAGTCAGACTCTATTCACATGGAAATAGCATCAGATCTCACAGGTTCAGGGCTCAGTCCTACAATACTGTACCCCTCCCCACTGCAGACGTTAGTTGTGAGTCCAAGTTGTCGCCTATGCTTCTGACTAATGGGCTATTGATTGGAGGCTCCAACAACCCTCACCTTGGGTTTGATGAGTTTGCTACAGCAGCTCACAGAATTCGGAGAAACATTTTACTTACTAGATTACTAGTTTATTATAAACGGATATAACTCAGGCACTGCCAGATAGCAGCAATGCAAAGGGGAAGGGCATAGAGCTTCCGTGATCTCTGAGTGTGAAACTCTCCCCCAAACTCCACCTGTTCACCAACCCAGAAGCTCTCCCAACCCTAAACCTTTGGGTTTTTATGGAGGCTTCATTACATATTGATTAATGATTCATTAAGTCATTGCCCATTGGTGATTGATTCAACCTTCAGTCCCTCTCCTCTTCCTGAGGTCTGGAGTGGGACTGTAAGTTCCAATCCTCTAATCACATGGTTGGACACCCTGGAAACCAGCCCCCCATCCTTAGGTTCCTAGGAGCCTTCCAAAAGTCATCTCATTAACATAACAAAAGATACCTTTAATGCTCTTATGATAGTCCAAGCGTTTTAGGAGCTCTGCAATACAAATGAGGTCAAAGACCAAATATATATTTCTTAGTAAAAACCACAAAATCACTTTTATCTTATTAGATACTCAGTAATTTTAGCAGAATGCTAATAGGACAAAAATGGAAATTATGGATCACAGGAGAAAACTTATAAAAGCAGCTACTATAAAAGGTAAGCTCTATGAAGGGAGTAATTCTTTTCACTGACATGAACAAACAGTGATTAACATACAATTTACTCCCAAATATTTATTGAATTCATGAGGAAGGATAGGGAGTTCTCCTAGCAGAGCCCTGGGGAATAAGGAGCCAACTTGAAAATACTGGGATCTGGGAATAGAGGGTTCCCCAAAGATGCACAGAAACAGGAACTGAAGGAATGTTTAAAAAACAAAACAACAACAATAACAACAAAATAGCTTATTTTCTCAAGACCAGTTCTATGAACAATCCCAATGAGTAATCACCATACTCTGTTGGCAGTCTCACTCTAAGACGGCCCCAATAACCTCACCTCCTGGAGTTCCTGCACTCACACTGTCACCTCCTACCTTGAGTAGAGCTGATTAATGTAAACAATAGTATATTTTGGAAATGCTTGTATGTGCTATCTGAGGCTAGGTCATAAAAGACATTTTGGTTTCTGCCTTGCTCTTTTGGATCACTCACTCCATGAGAACTCGTAAACAGCCTTATGGAAAGGATTTGAGTCTTCCTGCCAACAACCAGCACCAACCTGCCATGAAAGTGAGGAAGCCACCTAGAAAGTAGGTTGTCTGACCCCATTCAAGCCTTCAGATGATGTGGCCCCAGCTGATACCTTGACTGCAACTTCATGTGAGATTCTGAGCCAGAACAACCCAGCTAAGCTGCTCTTGAATTTCTGATCTATGGAAACTGTGTAAGATTAAAAAAAAAAAAAAAAAAATGTTTCATTGTTTTAAGCTGCTAAATTTTGAAGTTATTTGTTATGCAGCAATAGAAAGCAAATAGAGCTAAAGTTAAGTTCACCCACTCTGTGGCCACCACCAGTGTAGTAGTCTATTGAGAATCTACTGAGAAGGCACATCCAGTGACAGCCATCATATACTTCCCCCAAAAAAGTGTCTAGATTCGATGGTATCTTTTCATTACTTTTAAGGTCACCTCTTCTTTAAGAACTATGTAACTGAGGTTGTTCTCATTAGCAGATCTAAAAGAATGTTCTCCTTTCTTGAACATGAAGTCAATGCTTAAGGGCAGAGAATTATAGTTCCCAAACTCAATACTTGCAGCTGTCAAATCTCCCCCAACTGGAGTAGAGAATTCATATATGTTTAATTTCAAACATCCTCTCTTGGAAAAGTAGATGCTACTTCATGTGTCAGAAGGGTACTCAAGACTATTAGCTCTATCCTGTCTGTTCACCACAAAGGAAAAGCCATCTACCGTAACACTGCTAATTTTCTATTAGGTTTTAATGATTTAAAAAGTTATTTTATTTACTTGTAAGATTCAATTAGCAAAGAAATCAAGTTGGAAGCATATAGCGGCTTTTCTCAAAAAATACTGAGAAAAACAGAATGCTACACTGAGTGGCTAAAGTATTGATTTTATACCATAATGGACTCATAAGATAATAAAATACTTTTCGTGAAGGTCATGTTTCAAAGCTAATTATTGTAAAACTAAAATTGCATTTTGTTTGGGGCTTGAATAGATTTATAATGTTACTTTAGAGAAAAAGGTAGCAAAAATATCTCAGAAATATTAAATTTTAAGTATAGTAGAGTGTTAAAGTTCAGTTTGTCTAACCACATGTCTAATTCTTTAATTAACAATACATTTTATTTTCCAGAAGTAAATAAGACTTGTTGACAAAGAAATATAGCTATACCATGTAAGCCTTATTACATAGGATAAATAGTGATTGAAATCTAATATTAAATTTTCCTTTTTCAATTTTCTATGTACTGAACTAAAGGAAAAATATTTTTTTATAAATAAAAAAATAAAGTTATAAGATAATGGAAAATACCACAATTTTTTAATAGCTGCAAATTTTCTTTAATTAAAAAACAATATATTCAACTAATACATGTGGCTTTTTAATATAATGGAGAAACACTAAGTATGTTTTCGTAAATATGTTAAATATTCATAACTTTATTTTCATTAAGGAATCTATTTATGTATAACTATACTGTATTTTCATGTCAAAGTTGAAGTCTGGGAACCAATTAATATCCACCTCAAAGAAGGACAAATAGAAAGTGCTTGAATCAGGATCTTGTCGATACTTTAATATTTGAGGCAAATAATTTATTTTACACATATTATTAAAAGGTGATTAAAAGCAATACTACTTGAGAGTAAATTAAACTGTCTAATTTTCACAACTGTGCTACAGAGCATAAACAAAGATCATTTAACGCTTTTGCATTGCTATATTAACAAATTATATCATCTTTCATAATGAGTATAAAAAGAAGCCTTATTCATGCTTCTTAAAAATTTTTTAACTTTTTATTATGGGAAATGTCAAATGTGTATAAAAGTAGAGAAAGTACAGTGAAGCCCCATGTATCCAGCATCCATGTCAACATTTATCAATTTACGACTGATCTTGTTTCATCTCTTTCAGTATTATTTTGAAGAAAGTTTCAGACATTGTATAATTTATCCATGCATAGGTCGGTTACTTATCTCTGAAAGATAAGTACTCATAATTAAAATTTTAATAATACTTTCATAATCTCATCAAATATTTAAAATCTACCATCCTAGCCTTTGACATTACTCTGAATAGAATGTTTTCTGTCTAAAATATGTAGTTTAACAAATGAATGATTATTATATAGATACATCTTCCAGGGACAAAACCATAGCTTGTTCCTGTCTTGACAATGTTTACTAACAGTGATTCATTCTGTAGGCTCCAATCCAATACATTAATAGGATATAAGCCATTAACTGATTTCTGCTGTCAAATTCTGTTATTACTGCAGACATATACATACCAACAACCACAAAACAAAACTTTCTGAGTATGCTTAAATTTTTTAATCTTTATTCTTTCCAGACCAATCAAACTATGTAATGCTTCATAAATTCTTTAAATGGATATTATTTTTATATAACAATTCTCTTCTGTGTAGCTTTAATAACTCCTGAAAAAAGGACTATAAGACTACTTCCCAATTAAAGGCCCCATTACTTTACTCACTTCCAGTATTCTTTAAAAAATTCTCATTCAATATAATACCTCATTACAGTGTTTTCTCCACATATTAATGTGATTCATTAACGTGATTTTTATATATGTGGGAAAATTTTAAATATAATACTTACAGATAATTGACATCTATTCATACCATTCTTAATTAGTTCTTTTCATCTTGCTCTATAAATAAGCGTAGTATTAATAACCATTCTGATGACTAGTTTGCCACCCCAGTATTCAAAACCCAGCTCTTCATCTAACTTATGTAATGGCACATTGCATATGCAAACATTTACAATGAAACTGGGTATTTTTTTTATAAAGCTTTACCCATGAATTTCCGTATGATCAATAAGCTTAACAAGTGTACTTAATTAACATGAGTATTTAAAATGTCCAAATTTGGTATCATGTTTTGTGAATCATATGATTCATATGTGATTGAGTACATATTGCAGTTAATTTGATAATGCAACTCAAAATAAAGTTTCTCAATAACTGTAGTCATATATAAATATATTTATATGAGAATATTCATATGTGAATATATATTGTTTCCTTAATATTCATCCATTTTCCTTGGGTCATATACAACTTTCTACTCCTTTTAAGAGCAGTAAGCAGGTTTAGTGTCATTTGAAAATTTACTATGTATGAGATGATCACAGATCGAAGCCCTGGTTTGATGTGATATTACAGATCTGTATAACCCTTAAAAATGCAAAGACTTCTCTTATTTAAAAATACAATTTAAAGTGAAATTAAGAAAATCTCATTTTCAATAACATCGAAAAAAATAAAATACCTAGGAATAAACTTAACAAGTGAAGTGCAAACATCTTTTTCACTAAAAACTACAAAATATCATTTAAAAAAATTAAAGAAGACCTAAATAAATAAGAAGAAATCCCATGATCATGCATCAGAAGATTTAATATTGCTAAAATGAAAATACTCCCTAAATTGATTGTCAGATTCAACATAATCCCTATGAAAATCTCATCTGCCTTCTTTGCTGATCTTAAAATTCATATGGAAATGTAAGAAAACCAGAATACACTCAAAAATAAAGAACAAAACTGGAGGATTCACACTTTCTGGTTTTTAAAACTTTCAACAAAACTACCATAATCAAAAGAGCATGATACTGGCAAAATATAGACAAATCAGTGAAATAAAATTGAGAGCCCAGTAATAGTCTCTTACATGTATGGTTAATTGATTTTTGAGAAGGATGTCAAAAAAATTCAATGGAGAAAAGATGGTCTTTGCAACAAAAGGTGCTGGGACAAGACATGACACTGAAAGAATAAGCAATAAAATAAATAAATAAATTGGACTTCATCGATATTAAATACTTTTGTGTTTCAACAGATGCCATTAGTAGAGAGCAAAAACCCATGGGGTGGGAAATTTTTTTAAAAATCATATATATGATAAGACAAATAATCCAATTAAAAATAAGCAAAAGGATTAAAGAGCTATTTCTCCAAAGAAGATGTGTGAATGACCAATATGCACATGAAAAGATGCCCATCATCATTAGTCATCAGAGAAATGCAAATCAAAACGACAGTATCCATTAACAAAGAGAGACAATCAAATGTTATTAAAGATATGGCAAAATTAAAACCCTTTACATTGCGGGTGGCAATGTAAAATGGTGCAGTTGTTTTGGAAAACAGTTTGGCAGTTTCCTGAAAAGTTAAATATAGACTTGCCATTTGATCTAGCAATTCTACACCTAGATAATTTCAATTAAAAAAAAAGGAACGTATATTCACATAAAAATTTGTACATGAATGTTTATAGCAGTATTATTTATAATAGCTAAAAAGCAGAGACAATCCAAATGTCCATGAACTCATGAATAATTAAATAAAATGTGCTATATCCAAACAACCAAATATTAAAAATAAGTAAAAAGTACTAATAGATGCTATAAATTAGATAAACAATGAAAACATGCTAAATGAAATGTCAGTAACAAAGACCATATATTGTGCAATTTTATTTTTTTATGAAATGTCCAGAACAGGCAAATCCATAGACAGACAACTTCCAGGGATTAAGGAGAGAAAGGAATAGACATTGACTGCTCAAAGGTAGTGGTGGTGAACATGGTCTAACATTAGATAGTGGTGTCATCATCACAACTTTGTGAATATACAAAAAACCACTGAATTCTGTACTTTAAAGAAGAAAACTTTATAGCATGTAAATTACCTCAATAAAGCTGTTATGTTAAAAATAAGGAGACAAAGTTGATACATTCAGGAAGTATGAGCACATAGTCCTTTATTTGCTGTATAATAAACATACTATGTGCCCACTCTGTGGAAGGCACAAGGTTCAATGTAAAGATTCAGCAGTGACCAAGACAGGGTCCCTGGCCTTCGGAGAGAGTTTAGGTAGGGAAAAAGATAAGCAAAAGGCCAGTCACATTCATCTAGAGAGGGGTCAGGAAATGGTGCTGCTGGAGGAGCACACGCAAGGCCACGAAACCCAGGCTTCATGGACATGGGAATCACAGCGGAGAAACAGACTTGTCTCTTATTCTCCTGAGAAAAACCAATTTTAAATTGGTGTTTAGCAAAGTATGGTTCACTCATTACATGTATCAGAATCACTGGAAGAAGGGCTTCTTTTAAAAATGCCAGCTGGATGCTTTTTCCCAGACCTTTTGAATTGTAATGTCTAAGAACCAAGGATGTGTAGGATATGAACTAGGGAAAAGGATCTCAAGAGTACACCAGGCAAAAGGAAAAAAAAAAAAATTAATACCCAGTCTTAAGAAGCCATGACAAACTGGAGAAGCTACAGGGATTAAGAACAGCATGAGTGTAGATTAAAGCACTGGGTGGAGTGGCAAGAAGTAGTTGAGGCAACAGATGAGATGCTAGACCATGAAAGACCTTACAAGCCACTGAGGGGAGTTTGGATGCTATTTTGAAGGTGGTAGTTGGTATCTTCTGAAAGGTTATAACAAGGACAGATATGATGAGTTTTGTGTTTTAGAAGAATCCCTGGGCTTCAGGGTAGAGGGAAGACTGAAGGAGCCCAAGACTAGGTACTGGTCAATTACACTGAGGCTATTGTGAATTTCAGGTGAAAGGTGATGGCCACAGGAGTCTGAGGAATGGCACCAGGCATGGAGGACTTTGTAAGTAGCCCCAGGTTTTGACTTTATTCTCAAGGCCATAGAGAGTGATTAAAGGATTTTAAGCTAACACATGATATTGTGTGTGTGCGTATAATATTTTATATATAAATATATATTTTATATATGTTTTTATATATTATTTTGAAAATCACTGTGGTGACAAATCAGGGAAGAGGGTGATACAGAAACAAGGATAAAAATTCGGAGAATACTGCCATAATTCCAAATTAGACAAGAGCCTGTGAGCTATGTTAGAAGTCGTGGAAATGAAGAAGGGGTGACCTTAAAGTATATTAAAACAAACATAAGAATGGTGTGAGGAAAAGAGAGGAACCGGAAAATAGCATCCAGCTTTCTGATTTGAGAGTCAGCTTAGCATCTCACTTACTTCCACCACTTGTATCTAGTCAATTTCCAACTACATGGCCATGTGTAACCTTGCCCCTGTCTAATCCCAGGTGATGGTTGACCATTATGTATCACCTCCTTACTCTCCGACTGTACACTCACACAGTACACCTTGTAGTCTTCTTTGGTGACACTTTCACAGGATGTAATTATTTGACTCTCTTATTATTTAAATAAGTAGTTCTTAAAATTTTACATTACATTCCTCCAAATCCCTTAAGGAGTTATTTAAAATACATATCCCTGGGCCTCGGTTCTTAGACATTACAATTCAAAAGGTCTGGGAAAAAACATCCAGCTGGCATTTTTAAAAGAAGCCCTTCTTCTTCCAGTGATTCTGATACATGTAATTAGTGAACTATATTTTGCTAAACACCAATTTAAAATTGGTTTTTCTCAGGAGAATAAGAGACAAGTCTGTTTCTCTACTGTTGCATCCCAGAGCCTAATGTGGTAGCTAACTTCTCATAGCCATTGATAAATTTTGTTGAATAAATGAAGGAGAAATGAAAGAACAAGTGAACAGGTGATGATGTTCTTCACTAATAGAGGCATACAAGGGAATGACTGTTTTTGAAAAGTAGATCATGACTTGGTTCCCTCTGGGACCTGCTGAGCTCAAAGTTCCAGTGAGGCTTCCAAGCCAAGATGTTCTAGAAATGGATGAACACGTGAGATGTGTTCATGAGTCAGGTTTGCCAGAAGTAAAGATTTCAAGGCACAGTCATATGGAAGCTGAGATCATGAATATTTATTAGAGAATTCTCAACCCACAGAAGTGATGGCAAGTGCGAAGGGAAAATGGAACAAATGGAGCCCTGGAAGGAGCTAAATGTAAGGAGCAGGCTCAGGAAGATCAGTAAAGGAGGATGAAAAAAACATGGCCAGATGAAAACTAGGGAAAAATCAAGTCCAAGGCCCAAGAAACGAAATAGATAATTTTAGGGATGAGTAAGTGATCAGTGATTCCCAAAGACACGGTCAAATTTCATGAGGATAGAATTGGAAAATTGAGAGTCCCAGGTTACATTCTTGAGAGAAAATTTAGCTTCTCTGTGAAGTCTTCTCTGATCTACCCTATGTCAGTCAGGTAGGTATGTTCCTCCCCTTATTTCGTTAAGTTTCATTATATATGTTGTAATTATAACTCTTTGGAATTACCTTATGATTACTTGTTCATGTGTCTATTTCCCTATCTGACTGAGAGGGTAGTAATCTCAGAGACAGATATTTTTACCTATTACCTGTATTAAGAACTGGGATTCAGTAGGAATTCAATGTTTGGTAAATACAGAAATTGATTAACAAATAGAATGTGTGGTAAACACATCTATGACTACTCAAAATTTATAAATACTCTCCATTTACTGTTTTGAGTAGGCATTGCTTTAAGCAGTAGGTAGATGTGAGTAGCAAACTTATTCTTTTCTAAATCTGTGTGCTCTCTAGATTATTTCATCCATCCCTTCATTGAAATTAATACTGGGGAGACTATGCTCCCTGACACATACCTCATAGGGTTGTTGGAAAGATCTAACAAGTTAACATTTGTGAAAGTGTTTTGTGAACAGAAAATGTAAAAGAGGCAGAAACTCTGCATATACATTGATTTAGGACTGAGAGGCAGCATTAGAAAGATGGCACCCATTTTCTAACTATAATTAAATATAGCTTCTTTGTCCAAAAATTATGTCAGCAGCAATAAGCAAAAAGCCACCATCTCTGGATTTCATCCAGATCTGCTATTTCTTTCTTTTGTTGTCCACAGCCTCAGCTGTTAATGTCAGTTTCTGGTAATTACCACATGAGATACCCCATCTTTCACTACAGCTCTTTACAGAGAAAGCCATTCAGGCAGGTCCCTTCTGTCTTTGTCTCTGAGGTTGGAGAGGATGACATCTGTGAGTGTGCATGCTGGGGTATGTATTGTGGGATCGTAGTTTCGGGGAAGAGTATAGGAAGTCAGACCTATAATACTTTGAGTAAATGGATTCACTAACCCTATGGTAGAGCTTTACCCCAAGACAGTGCATATGCAAATATCCAGGGAGTGTGTGGTATTTGTAGCAATACTATTAAAGCAGAATACTTTTTTTTCTTAATTTTGAACTCATGATAAAAATTCTAATTTGAATGCTTTTACAAGTGGTCATTTTAAATCATAAGCCATTGAACTAGAATTCAGCTACTATGTTCATAATTATATTCTAGATGACCAAAATTAGAGTTTCAAATAATTTCCTTAGATAAAATCTTTTTCACTTAGAATTAATTCATCTGTATCTTTACTTTAAAAATGACTATTTTAACCACTCAGGATATGGTGTGTTGGATCTTTTCTGAATACTACTTAAAGGCATTTATATTTTTAGTTTAAATGTTAGCTAAATCTTAAAATATGACTTAGATGTCATATATGAATAGCCACATTAAATATAGTGTACATTACTTTGTGATTACTAAATTTAATTAAGAAAATCTTTCATTGCTAATAATAAGTAGAAGTAAATAATATGCATATCAGCTCAGGGTTAATACTCCGCTGGCAATTTGGTAAACTCTTAGAATATTCCTTTTAATTATGTACATGTCTTATTTTTCCTGCACTAAGTTGATTATTAATGCATGCGGAAATTAAGATAATTCATTATAAAACATTTTGTGATATTTCGAAAAACACAATAGACATTTAGTGCAAAACACTTCTCCATTTTGATCTTAGTCCATATCATTCAAAATATATAGAACTAAATCCATGGAAAGGTACAGAAAGTAAATGCCTGTAGAATGTGAAAAGGTAGACAAAGGGGTTTGGAAAGAATATTTTCAGTAGCAAGAATTTTAAATTGCTAAGCAAACAAAACATATAAAATGATGATGATGATGATGATGATGAAGATGATGATGATGAAGATAGCTAACACTGTATGTCAGAACTGTCCTAAGCAATTAACATTAAATGCTTTTAACAACCCTGTGAGTTAGGCATATCCCCTCGCCACTGTTTTGTTTCACTTAGCCCACATTGCACAGTTATTAAATGATGGAAGGGGCCTGAAGCCACACATGCAATCATAGCATTTTATTGCCTCTCTGCAATGGCTCCCAGGGGAATGCATGACACATGATAGGTCAGCAATTTAAAAAAGAATTGACTATATTAGGAACATCAAGGATAGGGAGCAGAGGAGAAAGGAGACAGTGGAGTAGATATAAGGCATTCGAAATAACAGTCCAGGTAAAAGGAGTGTGGCTCTCCACGAGAGCAGGAAAAGAGCACGTGAGACCAAGGCAGTCAGTTTACTGGGAACAGCAATAAAAATAGTAAGTCTAAACCATATTTAGAAAGAAGAGTCAAAATAATTTGGTGATTATTTATTTAAAAAATTTGTTCATACCAGACCCAGTGCAAACATCTAGAATAAGGTAAACATTTAAGTACACCACATCCTAGTGATTCCTTGCCTCTCCTAATCATTACAGTGAAACATTGTCTCTAGTTAAGATTCTCCGGCTATTTCATTCCTATAAGAACATCATAAAGGTTATTTTATCAATTTAATATGCTTTATTCAAACTAACACTAAATGGTACTCTTCTGGCCTGAAAGATATACATAACATAATCCCAAATGAATATAGGCAAAATTTTATATACTTTGTCTGAATTAAAAAGAGAAAGCGCTTGTTTAAAAAAAATCTGTATTCCATATTGAATTCTTAGGGATTGCATAACTCTATATATTCTACCCACATAGAAAAAGATATGAAACTGTTAAATACTAACCAAAAAAGGCTCCTGCAGACAGGGAGGAATAGAGCTATCACAATTGGGACATGTCATAAAGACACATGAGTTCTGAAAAATGGAGAGAACATGATGTTGTATTTCAGCCCCAAACCTAGAGATGAAAGACTCCTCATCGAGTACAGTGTAGAATAGACGGATTAAGAGAGAGTACAGCATGAACAAAGTGACAAAGAAGAAAAGAACAGAGAAGAAAGAGAAATTGAATGGTAAAATAGGAGACTGCGGCTGGCATTTTTGGGGAATGTGTCTCATGAAAACACACTTTAATATTTTTTTTTCAGAATTGTTTGTATCTATACTGCAGTTGTTAGAACAAAGTAGTAACTACAGCTGAGGAAATACAGTGTAAAGACTGTGCTCAGAATGTAACTTGGACTAACGGCAGATGTAAAAACTGAATGGCTGGAACTTGTAGGAAAAGCCTAAATGATATTGACATGCTTATTCTGACACAGACAACATACCAGAACCAAGACAACAAAATAAGAAAAGGAGCGGAGCTCTAGGACATCAGAAGTGAAATATTTTTAATCAGTCATAACTGGCTAAGGGTTTCCTCAATTTATGAAGTAATTATTTATTTATTTGTTCAAAAATATGAATTGCAGTAACAGTATAAACAATATGATAGGTACTAAAAATATATAAATGAATGAAATGATGTTTGTGCACATGAATAACTTAGCCAATTTAGAAAAGACTGAAATTCAATATGAAAATTATATTATCAAATATTCGATGTTTTTGAAGTTGGGCTACTTTCTTTTTCCCTTTCTGGCAGAAAGCTAGAGATTTATTCTTTGGCGAGGTAAAACATAGGGCCTCTTGGATACAGGACACCTGGCACAGTTAGGATTAGGTAGCACATTAAATTAGTTGTGATAAGTGAAAATATGAATACTGAACTATAAGTTTTCCAGTCCTCTTCCCCTAACTGACTCACAAAATACTATTAGCCTAGCTTACATCCTCTAAGCAGAGCATTTAGAGAATTATCTTTGGGAGACTTTTAGCTCCATTGGCCTAAAAGAAAAGATCTAAACATTTTAACATTAGGTGATTTCCCAGTGATATCCAGTCAACAAATGCATTCCATGTACAGAGTTTTTAATCAACTTTTTAGTGCACTCTAAATATGAGTGGAATCCAATCTTCACTGGGCATGAAGAAATTTTCTATCATAAAAAGTAGACATTAAATCAAACAAATAGGAATAACGTAATTTAAGTAAATAGAGGCTATGCCTAGAGAGAAAAGCATCTAAAATTATTAATAATTTCAGAGATTTTTAAAAAATGTATGCATAAAACAAAAGTTTGTTTACAAAGGAACCTTCAGAGATCATGAGAGAATTTTTATAAATTAATTATAATAATTATAATTAATAATATACTTATAATTACATAAATAATTAGTTATAATTCCAGATAATGAAATTAAAATTATACTTTTGAATTATAATTTCAGAGATGGAAATCAATAGAATTAGAACATAAAGTAGAGGTAATCTCCCAAAAAGCAGATCAAGGAGACATACAAAAAGGAATCGAGAGAGAATAAAGAATTAGAACAAGAAGTCCAAGACCTAAATTATAAGAATTCCAAAAAAAATAAATGAAGAGTCAGAATTATCAAACAAAAAATTTTCCCAGAAGATAAGGATATGAAAATCTAGATTAAAATGTCCTACTGAGTGTCCAATGCAATAAATAAAAATATACGCACATCAAGCTATATTCTGTTGAGTTTCCAAATAAGGAGGACAAATAGGAGCTCTTGAAGAGTCTGAAGACTGCCCTCCTCCAAAAAAAATGTTACAAAGAATGAACGGAGTATCAGAATGGCCCTAGAGCCAGAAAAACAATGAAGTGATGACTTCAAATCTTCAAATTCTAAAATAAAATACTTTCCTACCTATATTTTGGCAACCTATTGTTTAACTATAACACTGAAATGAAGACATTTTTATATATGCAAGTTCTCCGAAAAATAGACCTTTCATTTTCAGCCTCAGGAAGCTATCTGTTGATGTGCTGTACCTAAACAAGAGAATAAATGAAGGAAGATGAGAAGTTGGGTTATAGGAAACAGGAGCTACAACACAAAAGAAATGCGAAGAAAATCCTCAGAATTATGATAATGGGAGGTGCTGAGATATAAGCTATACCTTACCTTTGGAGATAAACCACTCGAAATTAAAAAAGCTGGAGAGGTGTCTCTAAGAACATAAATAGTATAGCTAACCAGATGTCCTCTGCTGAAAAGTTTGGAAGTGAATTCGTTTTAAATATGTAAAAAGAAAGACAAAGAAAATGCTAAGCAATCAAATGATTCTTTAAATGCTGATTATTAGTGAAAGGAACAACAAAAATTTTTCCAAGTAATCAAATGTAGTCAAAGTATATTAGATGTCACACAATGCAAATGTAAGTTATAGTTTATCAATATGGGAAGATAGCAGGACAGGAAGTGTAAATGTCAGAGGAGCGCAGGTATTAAAGAAATAATTCTTCATATCCCATAGTGAGAAGTCAATACAAACTAACATAGCAGAAAACTAGGAAGTACAAAGTAAATGTAGACAAGTTATTTAAAAATACGAAGTAAAATATATCAAGGAACAATTAGTTAAAGAGTTGAATGTAGTCACTTTTAGTCACTGAAAACAGGGACACATATATTGGGGCTGCCATTTTTGGACTGATGGATGGTTAAAAATCGTATGTACAAGTAAATTTAATAAACATTTTAAATAATAATAGGCTAAAACGAAAAGTTAACAAGTCTAATTGTAAGAAACAGAGAAGTGCAGGAGAGGTAAAAATAAAATGCCAATCAAAAATCCATACAGGAAGCACTAGGGTGAAGAATAGAATTTGCATAAAATTAAATTATTGATGTAGGGATGAACTTGTAAATCTTCTCAAACCATTTAGGAAAAAAACACAGAAATAGAAAGAATGATGGAAAATATGGAAGAAAATAGGAGACAGTGATTATAAAAAAATTTATAGATAACTAACATTTCTAAAGAAATAACCAAAATAACTGTTATGCAAAAATGTAATCAAAGGTATAAAGAAATAAAACACTTCTCTGCCGAAGAGAAATCTACATGAATAAATAGAAAGGCAAAATTAATGCAAGGAACTGATAAAACATGTTTTTGGTAAAAGGTATAAGATTAGAGAAAACCCAAATGCAAATCTTGAGACCAAAAAGTTTATCCAGCAAAAAATAAAACTGAAGATAGTCTTAAATATTTCCACCACAACACAGATGAGGAATAAAATGAACCATAATATTTTTAGAAGACGTTCTTATGATCACTTAATTAATAAAAGAGATACTTGTCAAATTTACTTTCACATTTGAGGACTAGAGGAAAACTTTGTCCGATATACCTTCACTGAGAAAACCTAACATTTAAACAAGATTTTATTGGAAAAAATTTGCTCGAATATGTAATCCATTCTGGCGAAAATCAAAGCAAATTTGAAAAGTTCAGAAAAGGAATCATGATATAAAAGACATGACCCTGATCATTGAAGTGTATGAGAAATTGACCAAAATATGAGTAAACTTAGTTACAAAGCTGATACAACTATCAAAAAATAGTTTAAAAAGATATATAATGTAAACCAAAAAAATACAATTACAATCATCTGGATTCAAAACCACCAGGTTTCAATGAAAATATAACTTGTATATGCTTTTATCAGCAACAAGGAAAATAATGACTGGAAAAAAATAGAAAAAAATGATAAATTGACAAATTCTAGAGCTCAGAGAAAATGTACTTAAAAATGGATCATAAAGAAATTTTAATAGATTAAAATCAAACAAAACAACCTGGTTAGACCATGTTTTCTGATAGTGGTTTCTACTAAATGTGAAAACAAATAAATTAGTGATATAAACATAGATGCAACCACTTAGAAATTAAACAACTCTCTCTAAAACTCGTCAAAATTGCAATTAGGGCCATTTAGAAGTAAAAGATAATGAGAATATTGCATACAGCATTCTGTACTTAGAAAAAAAATCTATTTGTCTACGCTTTTATTATAAAAATAAGAAATAAAAAAAATAAATGGGCTTAGTATTCAACTTTAGAAGCTAGGCAAAAATAACATAAAACTAGTAAAAGAGGGGATAATTAATAATTATAAAAACATACATTAAAGACTTAGAAGACAGAATAATAGTGAATTAATTAAAAACTGTTCAAGAACAGTTTTTACGGGATAGCCAATACAATTTACAGATAGCTGACAAGTCTAAATTATAGGAGGGAAAAAAGGGAAAAAATTCAAATCCACAGCCTTTATTCTGAGATTATGGATGTAATCATAGATACAAAAAAGATGAGGAGAAGGAATAAAAAAATACTATATTTAGTGTATAATATGCTATACCATAATCTAATTAATATAATTAATATACTATATTAGTTATAAATATACCCTGGTCTCCCAGACCTTGAAAATAGTCTGTGACATAGTTATATTCTTTAGCTGCTACATTCTTTCTGTTCTTTCTCTCTTGATCAATCCTTTAAAAACAGTGTTTCACGCTCTCTGAATCACCATGCAAACTAGACATTGCAATGTACTCATCTTAAACATGCTGGGAGAGAAGCATTAGCATTCAAATCCAATGACCTTTCCTAAATCCATCTCTGTTTTTGAAACACCCCTTTCTTGACATCTTGAAAAACTGTGACTATTGTTTCTCTCCTATTGTCATGAATGTTGGTTCTCTCTCTTCTTTCTTGGTTCCCTTAACTCTGCCCATGGTTCTATCCTTAATGTTTTCTGACTTATCTTTCCCTATCAGATAACCCAATCATTCCCTGATCTCGAACACCATTGTTCTACTTCAATCCTGATCTTGTTACTCACCAACTAGTACAACATTTCCAACTGCCTGCTGACTAAGTCCTGTGAGACACAGCCAAAGTAGGAGCGATATATGTCTAAAACTGTATCACCCGGCTTAAGACGTTTTCTTCTTGATTTCTCTAATTTTGTTCAGTTGGATTTCATACCCTGTATCAGCCACTGTGTGTGTGTGTGTATTTTTTCTATTATCCAACCATTGTTTTCTCTAGCCCTACTGAAGTCATTTATCATAATGTCATTCCTTGACCACCATAAAGGGCTTACAACTGGCTGTTCTTTTTCTTCTTGCACATATAAATCAGGGCCAGATGAAAATATTCTAAATATTTGTTTCTTACATGATAGAACTTGGTAATTGAACTTTACGTCCTCAGACCCTCTGCCCCAATCTGCCTTTTGAGCGTTACATAAAACGCCCATTCAGAAATTATATACCACATTCAATTTTTGTATTTATCATTCTTAATTATATATTTTGACTTTCTCTATTTACTTCTATTTTGCCTCTGCCTGGAATACTATCTTTCATTTTTGGCTATCAAAATACTACTATCCAGTTCTGCATGTAAGGAGCTTAGAAGTTGCCACTCCATCTCAGTGGCAGATAAAAAGCTGAACAGACCGAGAAGTCATCAACGCTTCCAAGATTCCAAAGAGAAGTGAAGACACAGAACATACCACTGCCTCCAAGAACTGGAGAGACAAAAAGGAGCTTACAGGGGCAGAGATTCTCCTGCAGAAACACCTAGAGAACCAGTGCTGGGGTAGGAAAACCTGAACTGTAACTGCTGGAGGCTCAGCGCAGACGCCTCTAAGAGTTAAAACTCCGTGGGACCCAGTCATAAGGGGGCATACAATTTTGTGAGATTTATTTCCAGGAGCTAGAGTAAGTTCTAAAAGTGAAGAGAGAAAAATCTCATGTTTCCTGCAGGATGAGAGGAAAAGGAACTATTCTGAAATGTGCCAGAGCACTTTCTTTAGAGCAAGGCCTGTCCAAAGGGGAAACTAGTTAACCAGAGCCTAACCTTCTGGTATATTGCAGAGCTTAACTGACCTGGGAGAAAGAAGATACCCAAACCAGCCCATTCTAGTCATTTTGTCCTACTGAAGGCAAATTTTAAAAATAAATAAATAAATAAATAAATAAATAAATAAATAAATACTGAGAAATACTTGTGAAGTTCACAGTCCAGAGGTATAAGCTTATCAAAAGACTAAACATAACATTGAACTATAAAATGCTTCTCCCCAGCCCCATACTTTACTACTACATAATATTTTACTACTACAATATTAAAAGTCTAATTACAGCAGCTCCTTTAACCTAACACATCTTGTCAAGCTATCAAGAAAAGATTACCAAGCATGGCAAAAGGTAAAAAGCACTACTTGAAGAGACAGCACAAACATAAGAACCACACATGGCAGAGATGTTAAAATTATCAGACTGGGAATTTAAAACAAGTATGATTAATACGCTAGGGACTCTAATAGATAAAGTAGATGGCATGCGAGAACAAATGGACAATGTAAGCAGAGAGATGGAAATTCTAACAAGGAACTAAAAAAATGCCAGAGATAAAAATTATAACAGAAATAAAGATTATTTTTGATTAGCTTAGAAGGCTGAACATGACCGAGGAAAGAGCTTAAGGATACCTTAACTGAAACATTCAAAACTGAAAAGCAAAGAGAACAAAGACTGAAAGAAACAGAACAGAATATCCAAGGACTGTGAGAAAACTACAAAAGGTGTAATGTATGGCCGGGAGGCCCGAAGGTGGAAGGAAAAAATATGTTGAAAAAAATAATGACAGAACACCAAGCTAGACAAAGGCAAAACAAGCAAGCAAACAAAAAATATCCTACCTGGGTATATAATTTTCAAACTACAGAAACTTGAAGATAAAATAAAAATCCTGAAAGAAGTCAGATGTGGGAAAATATCTTACATGTAGAAGAAAGAAGATAAGAATTACATCCGACTTCTCAGAAACCAGGCAAAAAAGAGAGTGGCGTGAAATATTTAAATTGTTGAGAGGAAAAAAACCCCACCAACTTAAAATACCATTAGAATACTATAACTTGAGAAATTATCATTCAAAAGCAAAGGAGTAAAAAGACTTTCACAAATAAACAAAAGTTAAGGGAATGTGTTGCCAGTTAAAAGAAGTTATTTAGAGAGAAGAAAAAATGACATAAACAAAAGAAGAGAATCAAAGAAGAAATGGGTGAGGATAAAATAAAAACTTGTTTCTTATTCTTAATTGGCCTAACAGATAATATTTGTTTAAAATAATAGCAATGTATTTGATCATATATATACTTATATATGCTTATATGTAAGTGAAATAAATAATAAATGACAGCAGCAACACAAGGGACAGAAGGGAGGAGTTAGGATTGTTTTGCTATTATAAGGTTCTCATACTACATTTGAAGTGATACAGTGTTATTAGGAAGTAGACTTGGATTAGTTGTAGTGCCTTGGAAACTCTAGGGAAACCATTTTAAAAAAGTAAAAATAGAAGGACGATGATATGCTAAGAAAAGAGAAAAAATGGAATCAAATAAAATGCTCAAGTATAACCACAAAAGGCAGAAAAAGAATAGAAGACAAACATAAAAACAGAGTACAGGGCAACAAATAGAAATCAATAACAGATATGGTAGATGATGTTAATCCAACAATATCAAATATCGCTTTGAACATCAATGGTATAAATGCGCCAATTAAAAGACAGAGTTTGACAGAGTGGATTAAAAAACAAGACCCAACTATATGTTGTCTTCAAGAAACCTACTTTAAATATAAAGACTCATAGGGATGAAAAGTAAAAGGAAGAAGAAAAATATGTCTTGTTAACACAAATCAAAGAAAGCAGGAGTAACTATATTAAGTTCAGACAGAGCAGACTTCATAGAAAAGAAAATTATAAATAAAGAAGGTAATTATACAATAATAAAGCGGCCACTTCTCCAAGAAGACATAACAATTCTTAATGTGTATGAGACTAACAACAGAGTGTAAAACTATGGGAGGCAAAAACTGATAGAACTGCAAGAAGAAATAGATGAAGCCACTATCATAGTTGGAGACCTCAACACTCCACTATCAGAAATAGACAGATCCTTGTCTACGGCCATGCCACCCTGAACAAGTCTGATCCCGTCTGATCTCGGAAGCTAAGCAGGGTCGGGCCTGGTTAGTACTTGGATGGGAGACCACCTAGGAAGACCAGGTGCTGTAGGTGTAAAAAAATAAAAAATAAGGGATTGTAAGCTGATAAAGTCCTTGAAATCTGTGAGGTCAGCCAAGGGTTGCCTCGTCTAAAAAAAAGAAAAGAAAAGAAAAAAGAAAGAAAGAAAAAAAAGAAAGAAATGGACAGATCCAGCAGGCAGAAAATTCATAAGGACATAGTGGAACTCAATACCACCAATCAACTGGATAGAATGAAGATCTATAGACTACTTTATCCAACATTCAGAAAATACACAATTTTCTCAAGTTCGCATGAAACATTCTCCAAGATAGACCACATTCTGGGCCATAAAAGACACCTTAACAAATTTAAGAGAATAGAAACTATTCAATGTCTGCTCTTCGATCACCATGGAATTAAACTAGAAATCAATAACAGAGATAACTGACAAAGCCTAAAGTACGTGCATATTAAGTGACAAACTTCTAAACAACATATGGGTCAAAGAAGAAACCTCAAGAAAAATGAAATAATATTTTTAAATAAATGAATGAAAACAAAAGTTATCAAAATTTGTGGCATGTAATCAAAGCAGTGCTTATAGGGAAATGTACAATATGTTGAAAAAGAAGATCTAAAAATAATGATCTGAATTTCCACCTTAGGAAATTAGAAAAAAATAATTATATGGGATGTAAAACAAAAGGCAACAAATGAGCAAACTCATAGATAAGGACAACAGAATGGTGGTTACCAGAGGCAAAGGGAGTGGAAGGAGGTCAGAGGGTAAAGGGAGTCAAATATATGGTTATGAAAGGAGACTACACTTTGGGTGGTAAACACACAATGGATTATACAGATGTCGTATTATAAAGTTGCACATCTGCAACTTATATAACGTTATTAATGTTATCCCAATAAACTTAATTAAAATAACAAAAAAATCAAGTCAAAATTAAATTCAAATTCAAAGTATCAAATTAAATTCAAAGTAATCAGAAGTAATAATAAGAATTAGAGTGGAAATCAGTAAAATCGAAAACAGGAAATCAATAAAGAAATTCAAAAAAACCAAAAGCTGGTTCTTTTAAAAAATCAATAAAATCTATAAGATTCTAGCCAGGCTAAGGACAAAAAAAGAGAGATGGGACACAAATCACTAATATTAGATATAAAAAAGAGACATCACTACAGATCTCATAAACATTAAAACGATAATAATAGGATACTATAAACAACTCTGTGGTCACCAATTTGATTACCTAGATGAAATTAATTAACTCCCTGAAAGACACCACATGACAATACTCACACTAGAAAACATAAACAATCTAAATAGGCCTATATGTATTAAAGAAATTAAATCAATCATCGATAACCATCCAAAACAGAAAGCACCAGGACCACAGGTGTTTATTATAAATTCTTCCAAACATTTCAGGAAGAATCTATTTCAGAGTATAGAGGCAGAGAGAATACTCCCTAATTCATTATATGAGCCCATAATCACTCTCATGCCAAAACCAGACAAGACATTAGAAGAAAACTATAGACAAATATCTGTGATGAACATAGATATAAAAATCCTCAACAAAATATTAACTAAAAGATCCAAAGTAGCCAACACAATATTAAAGGAGAAGAACAGAGTTGGAGAACTGACACTATCTGCCTTTAAGACTTACGGTGATCAAGACAAGGTGATACTGGTGAAAGAACAGATAAATAGATGAATGGAACAGAATAAGAGCTCAGCAATAGACTCAGATAAATATAGTCTCAGATATATATAGTCAAAGAGGCAAAGGCAACACATTGGAGCAAAGTTATTTTTTAAAAATAAGGTTGGAACAATTAGACATCCACATGAAAAAAAAAGAATCTAGACAGACCTTATACACTTCATAAAAAATTAGATCATCTTCACTCAAATAGGCTATAGACCTAATTATAAAATGCAAAACTATAAAACTCTTAGAATGAATAATCTGGACTTAAAAATTTTAAAAATCTGCTTTGTGAAAGACAATATCAATAGAATGAGAAGACAAGCCACAGACTGAGAGAAAATATTTGCAAATGATACATCTAACAAAGGATTATTATCAAAAATATACAAAGAACTTAAAACTCAACAATAAGTAAGCAAATAATTCAATTAAGAAATGGGCCAGAGACCTTATGGACACCTCACCAAAGAAGATACACACAGAGCAAATAAGTATATAAAGATATGCTCCACATCACATGTCATTAGGGAAATGCAAATTAAAACAATGAGATGCCTCTACACATCTACTAGAATGGCCAGAAACTGGAATACTAATAACAGCAGATGCCAGAGAGGATGTGGAGCCACAGGAACTTTCATTCAGTACTGGTGGGACTGCAAAATGATACAACCATTTTTAAGGACAGTTGGGTGGCTGTTTTTACAAAACTAAACATATTCTTACCATACTATCCAGCAACTACACTCCTTGTTATTTACCCAAAGGAGGTGAAAATGTGTCCACACAGAAACTTGCACATGAATGTTTATAGCAGCTTTTTCATAATTTGGAAGCAATCAAGATGTCCTTCACTAGATAATGGCTAAATAAACTGTAGCAAATCCAGACAATGGAATATTATTCAGCATGAAAAAGTAATGAGCTATGAAATCATGAAAAGACATGGAGGTAACTTAAATGCAAATAATAAGTGAAAGAATGTCATACATCTGTCAAAACTTATAGAATGCGTAACACCAAGAGTGAACTTTAAGGTAAACTATGATCTTTCAGTGATTATGACGTGTCAATGTAGATTCATCAATTATACCGAGTGTTCCACTCTGATGGGTGTCTTGATAATGGTAGAGGCTATGCATGTGTGGGTGGAGGGATATGTGGAAATATCTATATCTACCCCTCATTATGCTGTGAACCTAAAACTGCTCTAAAAATGTCTTTAACGTACAATCTTAAAATTATCTAATCTAAATCTCAATTTTTATAGGCACTAGGAAATAAAAGTATAAATTTAATAAAGCAAATTTGATTTGCACATCAATACTCCAAAATCCAGGTCTGTGTATTTTATCTTCATTATCTAGGCTTTCACTATCCATTTAACCTCCCTTTGAAATGAAACAGAAAATGTATAATGACAACATTTCTGAGTACTTACTATATGTCAGGTGTTGTTCGAACCATTTTCGCTGATTGTATGCATTTAAAATGGTTATATATGTTGTTGGTTTGGTTTACATTTAAATATGAAAATGTACCTATTTTCTATGTCACTATAATTTTCTAGTTTTCAATAACAAAATCATCCTACATAGCTTAAAAGCCATATTTTGCTTGGGCATTCTGAAAATTTCCATCTTTAAATCAACATTAGGTTTTGGAATCAGATCAGGTTTTAAATCTGTTTTATAACATATTAAACGTATTTCTCTGAGCTTCATTTTCCCCATCTGTAAAAATAGGTCAGTAATACCTTACTTCAAATGATTTTTTGACTACTGAATGGATGAATTCATACTCCAGTGCTGGAACAGGGCAAGTCTACCAAGCATAGGAAGCATCATTATCAGCTGCCAACACCAATCCCCACTCCTCTTCAGGAATCTACTTGCTCTGCCTGTCATTGTGGCTGCTGTTTTTCTTCTCCCCAAAATATATTTGACATCTCTCCTATTTTCTGCATGGAACAAAAAGCAGACTTCATCCCCCTCCTCCTCACTGAGTATTTCAGCATGCGAAGTGTCTCCTTGCCATCCTATCTGTGACATCACTTGGACCTGCACCAAGAAAAGATTATGGGACCAAGCAAGAGGTCATCATCGAGACCTCAAGTGATGACTGAGTCCAGGGTTGATCAAAGACTCCAGTTATAGCAATCACATCATCCTGAGAGCTGTGAGGTGGGCGTCTTATTTTTGTTCATTTGATTTCTTTTCTGAGTGCAGGGGGATTTTTGTTTCTATGATTAATACGATTTTCCAGGTTGTTGCATCCAGGACATAACAGTGGTCTCAGCCTTAAATTTTTTGGTTTTTACTCCCACTCCCAGAAATCCAGGAGGATGGGGAGGGTTTGGCCACCCCTGCCCAGCCCTGAGCCAGGCACCACCATTGTAAGGAAACTCATTCAGAAAATCAACTGTTAGGATTAAGGTTAAATATACTATTTTCTATTTCCTCGTCTAAAATAACTAAAATGAACAATAGATAAATTATTTGAAAAAACTTCAAATGTTTTATTCTCTGTATAAAATTTATTCCAGAAGATATATAGCTCTAGTATATCATTGCTAAAGTCTCATTATTATGATTGATATGGTATATGTGCTGTTTTCTTTTTGGTGATATTAATTAAATAAGCACAGTACTTCTAATTAGTAATGTCAACTGACTTTTGTTATTCAGAGATTCTGCACACCTGTTAAGTTGGTGATGTAGCTCTAAAAATATCCTGTTTGTTATTTCAAAAATGGATACATAATATTAAAATGTCAGCTTTGCTGCCTTGTGTTCCCTGACACAATATTTTGTTTGACCAAAAGCGATTCTGAAAAGTGAATTTATCATATGAATGAATAAATCTGAATGCAACACTTTGTTTTCACACAGATTCAAATGTGTCTCTATCTCCCAAAACATGATATGAACTCTCTAATACATCCAATCCAGCCTAATAATCTGAACTAAGACTCAGATTAAGTAATTGGAGATTAACCCACTCATATCGATTACAATATGAAATATGACTCAGTTGCTTTCCAGCACGCAAGCTTGTTTTACTGTCTCCAGAGGTTTGGTGGGTGATAATGTTTGTGAAAATCGCACACATGTAACTATGAATATAGCTGGAAAGCAAATCAGTGATAGCTTATCAATCAAACTGTAAGAGTACACTCAAACTCAAGATAAAAGCTGAATGTATTTTTCATTGCCAGGGCAGGGTAACGTAGTCTCATTACTCATCAGACTACAGATGATGTGACAAAGGCATTACTTCTTTACTTCTAAATCTCTTAGTATGCTTTTGCTATTGATTTTTTTCTAATGTCAAAGCCTATCTTCCACATGCACATATATAATAATTTATCAATGTTTTATATTTTTAGAAGAATGCTATATATCAAGTCTTTTCTCAAATAAATAAGCTTTAGAGTGAGTTGAGATAAATAGAGCTTTCTAAAAATGTTTAAGTTTTTTGGTTTCAGTTTGAAGGAATAGTGAGTTGCATTCCCTAATCTGTAAATATATGACTGCAGACATAAGAATATCGAAAATTTTGTAGATAAAAACAAAAACGTGGAAAGTTAAGTTCTGGAGAAACCACTAAAGAATAAATCAGACAAAAAGAGTGGCGTGGAAGAAAAGAACAAGAAAAAAGCAAAGTATATTGATATAACATAAGCAAGAAATAAATAAAATTAAAATTCTTTTATGTCTTTAAAAGTAGTCTTTTGTTTCTTTTCAGGTTTGTTTCATTTTCCTCTTTATTGTTATATATCTTATTTTTTAAGGCACTATATTACATAACTTTAAATACTTTAAGAACATCACATGGTTAATGTTTCACATTTTCAAAGAATTTTCTATTTTCTGTTTGAGGAATAATAGAATAAGTGCAAGAAGAAAATAGTAAATTGGAATTTGAGATTCCAGTTTGTGGACATAGATGACTTTTATTTACAGAAGAATATCATGGAATTGAAGAATGTGTTGCCTATAACTCAAAACAAAGGGGGTGAGAGCAGTTAGAATAAATTACGATCTCAAAACTCAAGAAAACACAAATGAAACAAATACGAAGAGCAATAAATAAAATTATTTAGAACAGAAACACCAATAGAACGAAACAGATGTAATTTATTTTCTCAATAGATTCATCGGAAGCTTAATCTGGTCCATGTGAATAGAGCGGAGCAAGGTATAATTTATAGCCTAATCCCATGACACTGTGCTAAGTTGCAAATGGGGTTTCAACAGCAAGATGTGAATAGGCAAAGTATACAAATAATGAAAGAAGCTTCAGATGAATTGCTCAGGCCAAGAGACTATCTTCATAGCCCAAGTTAAGAGCTAGGCAAAATCCAACAGGGTCTGGCTAGATTTATGTTACTTCACCACTACCAGTTTTCACAATGCTGGAAGCAGCTATGAACCAGAATCTCTGCCTTGTCACACATAAACCATTCTGTAGGACTATATCCATTAATTATTTGAAATGAACACTTATCAAAAACACCAGTATTGACTGTATTTGTTACTTTCTATATTCTTGTCAATTGTTCAAATTATCAATTTATTAGTTTATAAGTATAATTGTTTTTCTAATTATTATAATTATGATTGATTATTACATTATGTTGAAGGCAAATCATTTATTCTGAGAGTTTCTGACATTTGACATTTCATATCACTAAATGAAAACCATCCTACTAGCATTGTGCTACTGTTGTTCAGCTTTTATAGCTTTGTTTTGTTTTCATGTTTGGTGTTTGTTGATTTGCATAGCTACAAATTCCTAGATACTTTAATTCTCCTAGAATAAAATAAGGATAGAATATAAATGCTCCTCGAATGAATTCCACTTTGAACATTACATTTGAGTCCTCTGTGCTTAAAAGTTGGTAACGCCCATGAAAAGCAATTTGATTTGCTATAAAAGGACGTGCCAAGGAAAAGTCATATCTCAGATACTAAAATAAAGTACAATGGCTCTGACTATAAAGCACCAAACATATACAGTTGAAAATTGAACATACTCTCATCTCTGAAATGTCAAGTAAAAAAGGTGGAGTGTTTTCTTACCCCTACTTCTCCAAATAATAAATTATTTGGGGGTTAGATACATATAGTTGGAGAAATATTCCCCTTTGTCTAAAGTTACTTAAATGAGAGGCATCCATGAAATAAAATTAATCATGAGAGCAGATGCACGTCTGAATAATTTCAGTTCTCAAAGTGAGGCAAATGGTTAAAAACAAACATTGTTTTGTGGTTTTTGTTCAGATTGACACCTATTGTAAAGCTTCAAAATGGGACTCAGGGATGACAAGGTCGCTAGAGTTACACTGGAGAAGCAGTCGTCTTTTAAAAAAAGAAAAGTATGTGCTTTTATAAATTTTAGTTAGAAACCTTTCCTCACTTTTGGAAGGAACTTCCAGTCTTGCAAACATCATCACGGTTGAGACTATTGAAAAACAAAGATACAAAGAAAAGACTCGAAATGTAACGTTTTTTGTTCCAAAAAAGGATTTTGCCTCTAAAGCGTGTTGGTTTCATAGTATTGTCCTTTGTTTCTTTCTCTAATCAGTTATAAATGGCAAGGCTTCTTCACTGGTGTCTTTAATTTTATTTAGAATCCATAAAGATACATAAAAAATGGATATAACAATAAGTATTGTTTTGAAGAGAGGGGTTAGAGGACAGCATAAAGAAGAAATACAAAGAAAAAGAGAAAATAGAGCCCTGTTCTCGCCCTGATAAATGAGCTATCATCAGTGTGGCTGCTCCCTACAGGGATGAGAGATCTGTGACATCCACTGGAGCACTGTGTCCCGACAGACTGGCAAGCACAGCAGACCTCAGCAGTGCCTCTCTGGTAATTTCTACCTCATTAGGATATTTTTAGGAAGAAAACTTTGAAATTTTAAGACAGAGCCAAGGCACTTGTATCAGTGTGTAATATTCAGGATGCAGTACTACAAGGACGGCAAGGACAGAGAAAATTCAGCACTTACCTGCGACAAAGCCAGGGTCAGATGCCCTGCTGCCGCCTTAGCTAAGGGGGACTGGTACTGATGCAAAGCACCCTTAGATGCATTGCCAGAGCAAGTCATGGTGTGTAAGTGGTGTGAATGATGTGCACAAGGAAATGGGCTGCAGAAAGCTGGAAAGGCAAAGTCAGTCCAGGACTGATTGTGAAGGAAGTGTCAGCTACAAGTCATTTCAACATCAGTTGAAGAGTTTCAACTTTAGCAAGATTGAAACCCCAACTCCATTACTGTCTTTCTGGATAATTCTTGAATGGATCATATCATCTCATTGTGCCTCAATGCCATTTAAGTTCCTTCTAAAATGTCATTTAAATGGCTTAACAACTTATAATGAGACAAGACTAGGGGAAATGTGTTTAGAATCAAAACTAAAAAGAAAATGCCCAATTGATTTGGTGAGCTCTCTCAACTGTTGAGATATTCTCTCAACAAGAATATCTGAGGATAAATTTCAGGGCCCCACATGGTATGAACGTAATCCATTATTTTAAATTGGAACCGAAAACTCCAATCTTATTTTTTTCTGCTGTTTAGGCTCAGTGTAAGACTAGTGAGTTTAATGCTTCTGAAAGTGACATCTGCCTCCATTTGCAACTAGATATATTATATTTATTCTTTGAAATTCTCTTCAATCACTCTCCAGTCTTGAATAGCAGTATCTGTAATTGTGTCAACAGACACGATCATTTTATAATCTGAGAAAGCTAGAGCGGCGAATGAATTGCCACTTGAAATCTAACCCAAAGACAGAAAGCTGAATTGTCAGAGGAGAAGGCTAATCTGTACTTATATATCAGCAGCAATACTTACATCCTGTGCTGTCTTTGCTTCACCTTTTAAAGGCATGACTGAACTTCTCTTTCAGATGAAAGAACATAAAAATGTTGGGCAGTGAAGTTTCAAATCCACATAATTTTTAGTCTACATTAGTGATTATATAAGTCATTGATTTTTAACTAGAAGTCAAGTTAGTAGGAAGGCTTCTAATTATAATGAATTGCTAATATTCCATCTAGTTTAAATAACCCCAAAATAATGTCAATCTATTTAATAGTATGGTAGAAAGGAATAAAGAAAAAATATATAATACATCTCAAGACTTCAAAGAGCAGGGGGAAGTGCTTTAAGTCAGCCTTCCGTTGACTTATTAATGAGTCAATAAATACCAAAGACTGCAGTGTTACAAAACAAACCACAGATTAAGATGTACTGGTCAAAATATGTCCTTATTTGAATAAGAACATGGCATGATGAGTAGTTAAGTCTTACATAGAAAACAGATTACCCTCTATAACAGTTTTCTTCATGGATGCCAAATATGCTATAACAAAGTACTGCAATAATTCTATAAATATCATTTTGAAATGTTAGCATCCCATTTTGAAGACAGGATTAAACAATTCTGGGGTTGATGGGATTTAGGAATAGGGTGAAGATATTACTGTTATTCAATGAATATGGATAAAACGTATATTGACCAAGTTGCCTAAGTAGGAATTTTAACAAATACATCAATGAATGACCATCTTATGTTTAATTATTACAGTGGCCTGTGACATTACGTGACTTTCTCAAGTTCTCTCCCAAATGTGTTTATTGTAAGAAAATGGAGGTTCAATACTAGAAATCAGCTTTATCTAAAACTTTATTAGTCAACTGTTCCTTCCTGTGACAGACTCTCTACATGAGGTATTGATCCCACTAGCTGTCCATATATTGGAATATATATTCCATTTCATCTGGTCCGCCGTAATTACTATTATTGGCACCTTCCATTTTGTAGCTTTTTAGGAAAAAAAATTGCAAAGCAGTAAAACAAAAACCAATTCAGATGCTATCCATATTATTACTGAGATGATAATGTAGTGTTCTAATCAACAAGCATGGTCTATAGCGTCTCCTTCATGGACCCATGGGGTTTTCTTTCATTGTCCTTTAAAATGGATTTGTGACGTATAAGACATTTTCTGTTACACTTTATAATGATATATCCAATTGATTCAGCCTTTAAAAAAGGGGGGTATTTTCCAGAGCCCTGAAATTTGGCAATATGACCTGGAGAGTACATATAAAAAAAAAGTCAGAGGTGATAAAATCATAAACTGCCAAGCCAGATGGGTCATTAAAAGGACTAAACTATGGTTGAGAGAGATAAAGTGTCTTGCTTTATATAGGAGTGTTTGGGGTAAACGTCTTGGTAAAAAGAAATGAGAAAAAGATTCTATTTGTGTCTAAGGCATGGACAAAATCCTGTCATTTTCTTGTGGTAAAAGAAATGTATGCACTCCCAATTCATTCCAAACTACTTACCTTGCATGACTGGTAATGACTGGTTAGCCTTCTAATCAGTCTGAGTCTTAATTGACCAGGGCTTCTTGGAATGAGGGATATTTACTGTATTGAGTTTTGTCCAAAGAAATGCAATGTAAATATTCACTGTTGAAGAAATGCTCAGTTAATGTAATCTAAATAAGAAGTTTCAATGTAGCACATAATTTAAGAATCTAAATTAGGAAATAAAATTTAGGTATAACTTATCTTAAAAATAAGCAAAAGCTTTAAATGAGCTCTCAATGTCAAAAAATGAATAAAAGAATTACTAAAGGAATGTATGGTTAAATGGCTAACAAATATTATTCAAAATCTTTCTATATTTTCCATTGCTCGATATGTGGATGTGATGTTTTTAAACTTAAAACCCATTTGTCCGAATGTGAAAATCCCATAGCCCTCTTGGCACTTATGTGTACTTCCCCTGTTATATGGCATTTAGTAAGGCATTTGGCTCTGCAGCAGACACAGTTATTATACTTCACCCTCAGTTAATTATAATATCAATGGTATTTTTAAAGTCTTGATATTTTGAACCATTCTTCTTAAGTCCCCTATTTATAATAACAGAACTTCTACTTGCCCCATGAAGATAAAAGAAGTATATTTAGCAAGCAATATTTATTATCTCTCATGCCACCACTGCAAATACTAAGAAGTCATAGTAGAACAGAATGATGAGTGGGACTTTTTCTTTACCCCAGAAATCCAAGTGGCACCAAGATGAAAAGTCTAAGAAAAGCTTCCCCCAAACTACCTTTGATTTACATTCTAAAGGAGTCAAGGCCAAACAAGATGCTCCTGAAGCACCCCACTTCAAGGATAGATCTCCCACTCCTTATCTCTCATCTCTATAAGGAGATAATTGTTGAGGAGGGGCATCCATCTCAAGGTATCCATCTGGGGCTCACCGGTCTTGAGAATAGTACAATATTCACGGTAGAGACCACTGGCTCCCTTCCTCAGAACGAGGGTTCCACAGCCAAACCACTTTTAGAGATTACTAGTATCTGCATGAAAAGATGTTCTGGGTGGATGTTTGCTAGCAACAGAACCTACAGATACAGTTGGGGCTACTACTAAAGAGAGGTATGGTGAGATAGTTTTTTAGAATCTCTTGATCTATGTCCTAACATATATAAGGCTGTATGTCATGAGAGAAATTACTAGAGTGTTCTGAAGTCTGAAGACTTGCTGAACCAATGGGATGAAAAATGATGATAACAGTGTGTCTCCTCTAGTCCAGAGGAAAAGCTTAAGGTGATAGTTATAGTATGTTTAGAGGTAGTGGGTGGCTTCCAGGATATGGGGAAGAGGATTTAGTAGTTCAAGAGGCTCCACCTTTATGTGAAAAAATATTGAAGTTTGATAATGGGCAAGTTCTATAGCCTTTTCCAGCAGCCTCTGAGTCAATCAATGAAATGTCTCTTCTAGTCAAAGAGTTCTAATTGGAGATTTTGATCAATAGGAAGTGTCAAGGGATTTTATGGCTGCTGTTTTTCAAAGTGTTCCTCTTCAAAGATGTGGAGTTGAAGCTGAATTTAACTCAAGGAAATCACACAGACTACTTATTTGGAAACTACCTGTCAGCCATGGTCACCTGCGGACGGAACCAGATGGAACCAGAGGTCCAAGATATGTCCCTACTATTACAAGCCTTCCAGGTAGATAAGATGAACTTAATCTCATCTATTGTCCCCCCATGTCACCAATCATCTATAGAGAGAGGAAAATAGATGTCCAAAAAAAGAACACCAACCCTGGAAACAACCCCCTCATCCTTGTACCATCCCTGCTCACAACCCCTCACTCATACTTCAGTTAGCCAAAATAACACCTCTAACTTACACTGTGGACATAAGAGCTAGAGCTTTGAATAAGATATGAGATTGCCATGTCCTAATAATGCTGAATTCATTTTGATAGCCAAAAATAATCATAAAGCCACGGAATCTGCACTCAATTGTTTTAAAGGACAAGGAAAAAAGAAGTAAAAGTGTTCTATTTATATCCCCAATAAGTGGAAATTATTCCATAAACCAGTCATAATGGCAACAAAAGAAGATATTTGGCTGCTGTTTTATATCAGTTTGAGAGTCTTAAAATTGGAATAAAGAAGAGAACAGAGATGAGCGAGAAGGCAAAAAAGGAAGGAAGCTTCCAAACTCTGATCTCCTCTTGACTCAGACCTTTCCAACATGAATTCATTATTGTTAAAAGTTCTGCAAATTTTCATGACATCAAATATACTCACATTTACATTGATGGTAACAGAAAAAAGATACATTTCAAAAACTAAATTATTTCTAAATGATTCATTTTCTTAATTTTAAAATTCTTTTCTATTAACATAAGTGAGTCAGAGCTGATGTCAAATTTAAGAACTAAATAGTTTAGAGTTATCTAATTAGCATATAAAACATATGGTTCTGGTCTATATTTCTCCTCAAAAACTGCATGGCTTTCTCTGTGTCCCTTGTTCCTCTGTGGACTATTATTTTAACTTCATAGAATTGCAGACTTTACAAGATTTAAATAAATGACTGACTTTTGGGTAAATAATTACACTCTTAAATTTATATGTATATTATTAATCTGTTGTCTGTTGAAAAATATTATAAAAATGCACAACGCTTTCCTTCATTTCAGTTAATAATGTCTATGAGAAAGTTTAAAATGTCAGTCAGGTTAAAAACTAAATGGAACTATTTTTCCATAAGATTTTTATAACATTATAATTAGATTTTTTAAAAAGTGATGTTAGATCCTATCTGGTGGCTTCAGTATTATGACACTGGTAGTAGCTCCTTAATCAGTTGCAAATCATGACAAAGGCATTTGGATCTAGCTAGAATATAAACATGCTAAGAATATAAAATCATTAGCAAATACAACATGCTAAGAATATAAAATCGTTATTGAGGTTGATAACATTAAAAGGGAAATCAAGAAGAAATAAGAGCAAATCAAGACATGTAATTCCCGAAAATAAACCAGAGAAGTCTATCTCTGCAAATTGATGGCTAAATAGCAATACTTCAGCCCCATATTCATAATTCTTCAAAACCAATTCTATTATACTTCTTAAAAATATTATTTTTAAATTTATGCCCCAAAATGTAACTGCTCAAAATGAACACATAAAAGGTTAACAAGTATCTAATAAGGAAAATGTTGTTTCTTTTCTCAAAATAGTGAGCCATTTAAAGACTGAATAGTTTCTTAATCTAGTTTTGTTTTGTGTTTTACATAATGCAGCCACAAGCCAATGTTTTCCTAATTTGCTTCCTACAATAAAGCTGGCAAAAGTGCCAAGTTAACTATTGTTGGCAAAGAGGTACTGTCCAACTTGGGTATTTAGCAATTGTGAAAGGCTCCATGTAACAAAATTTTTGCTTCCCCAAGATATACTGAACTTCTTAAACAAGAAACAAAAATGCTGAGACTGAATTTTATTTTTAATTTTATTCTACTGCACAAAGAAGGGAACACTCTGTATTCAGATCAGAACTGCCAGTCAAATACTGACAGACCAATATTTCCCAGGCAGTGTTAACATGTCGTCACTAAAATCTGAATGAAACCAGGTGGAGAACTCTCAAAGAGGAAGCTCTCCTTAGCCAGGATCTGTCAGTATTGCTGTGATGATGAAACGGGTCCAGGTAGTTTCTCCCAGGCAACTCTCTATTTTATAGGAAAAATATATTAAAACGTATACACTTTGTTATGCTCTTTCTTCCAATACATACAACCCATTTTTTGGGAGTCAGACTTTCATTTTTAGATCATCGTGTTTTTAACATTGACATTCTGTCCTGTAAGGACAATAGTGTGCACCCTTTCTTTGCTCTTGGGTTGACTTTAAAAGTAGAAAATAAATAAACATTTACGTTATTGTGACTATGTGAACTTTTTTTAAGTTCTGGGCTAAGACTCTATTCCTGCTCCAAAAGATTTGATACCATAAACCTGAGTCAAGCGAAGGAGGATGTGTTGGCATCAAGGTCACATAGATTCTTTTCTAATATTCAGTCTATTGCTTAACATTCTAAAGCATTTTTATCTGCTTTACATTTAGACTTAAAAAAATTTGTCTTGATGTTTCCAATTGCCATTCTGTGTGCTTGTCCTTGCATAGGTTGTGAGTTTGTCATCGTTCCCTCTTTCCTGCTCTCTCTCCTTTTCTCTCTTCCTCTCTCTCTCTCTCTCTCCATTATCTTCATGGGTCTTCCTTCAAACCCCTTGGAGAGTTTCCTTCTGTACCTCTCTGTTTTCCTACCCTCAGCTTTCCTGGTTGCTTCTAAATTTGTTGCACAAGTGCCCTCCCCTGAATTCCTTTCTGGCATGAAATATCATTGCATGAATTCCATGTTTTTTACTTCCTACATTTTTGAAATACATCCTGAAATAGATTTCCATGCTAGGGTTCTAGGAAGAAAAACTATCTCAGTAAAGTTCTAAAAAATAACTTTATTCTGGCATATACTTACTGGATAGTTTGGCTTGATTTGGAAACATTGATAGAAAATTATTTTCCATCAGAACTTTTAAAGGATTATAATGGTTGTTTCTAATATCTAATACTGCTAATAAGAAATTCCTTTCTAAGAAACTAGGCATGATTTGGTGTCATCTGTCATTTCTTCTACAGGAGACTCAGTGGGCCCTTCCAATGTGAAAACTTATGTTCTAAGCAGTAGAACATTTCTTTGTATTATTTGTGAGATATTATACCACCCCTCACTCTTCTCTGATTTTTCTTTTTGGAATTATATTAATAAAATATCGTATTCTGTGAAATAATTCTCTATGTCCCTTACATTTTCTCTTATATTTGTTTTTTTGCTTTACACATTTTACGTGTCCTCAATTTTATTTTTTAATCTTTTTAATTTTTAATAATCTTATTTTGTATTTATGGGTATATTTTCCTCTTGAATCTCTATGAATGTATTATTTATAATTTGTAGACATCTTTTTTATTCTGTGAAATACCTCAGTTTTCTGCAAGATCAGAAAGTTTTTAGTTTATCTGCAGTTCTCTCTTTCTCTTTGCTACTGTTTGGTGATACTTTGGTGATACTTTGCTACTGTTTGGTGATACCTGAATAGTTAGAATGAGTTTCCTCTGCTGCTACAGAGATGATTGACTTTTTTCTCCTGAATCTCTGGTATAAAGGGGAAGTCAGACCACAATCTCTGTACAGGTGAGAGGAGGGTTGGACATAACTATTGGCAGGTGAAGGGGATATTTTTACTCTTGGGAAAGGCCAGTACACACACTAGAAGTCTTAGTGTCCCCAGATTTTGTTCACTTAGAGGAGATCTCTGGTTTCTTGCCTACACGTAAATGCCAACTGAATCGAATGAATGTCCTAGCCACCTAGTCCTATAATATGGACCATCAGTGATTCTGCAAATAGACTATTTTCAGCACAGCATTTTAATATCATCTGAATTCAAATTACTTTCTGTTTCTGGGTGTTATGTCTTCATAGGGTTCCCTTTGGGCAAACTGGTTTCTTTTGAAGTCCCCTAGCGGTATGTTTTTGGTTATGAATGTTCCATCAACCTATGAGCCTTCACATTCCATATTTCTGATGTTTATTAAAAATCTCAGTTGGTGACAAGTTCCTTTATATTTGTAGAATTACATAGTCTCTAATGGTTTTATTCTTTCTTGCACATCTAGACTTTTGCTGCAGAGGAGTTCTGGAATGATGAACAGTAAATTAATGAGCCCAGTCCCCATTCTAGATCATCACTGTTAATGTGGGTTTTTTTTATTAAGTTTATTGGGGTAACATTGGTTAATACAATTATATAATTTTCAGGTATATATTATAATTGGACATCTATATATTCTATTGTGTGATTACCACCCAAAGTCTAGTTTCCTTCAGCTACTATATATTTGAACTCCTTTACCCACTTCACCCTGGTTTTGAAAGTAACTTCAAGAAATGTAGTCTTACTTGTGAAGAGAGTAGTTGCTTATTAATAATGTAGATTGTTAGATTAAGAAAAAGACATCACAGAAATGATATTTGGAACTAGTCATAACTTATGCTACTGACATTAAGGCAAGATTTTGTTAGGATATTTATGAATGGATATGTGAATTAACTGGACCCATACTTTCCAAAATGAATTCTGGATTGTGTTTTTTTTCTTCCTCATCTCTGATTTTCCTAGGATGGAGTAGCCAGAGGATGCGTTGTCATGTAACTCTTTTAGATGGGCGTGTTGAGAAGATAGTCAGAAAATGCTCATGAAGTTTTTAATAGTTTTATAATTTAGCATCAGTGGCATTTAGGTAAAGGAAGGAATTTTTCAAGAGCTCTTCAACCTTCCAATAAATAGGAATGGTGCTCAACTAAATTAATCATTGTTACCACTGACAAAAAAATATCTTTAGAGACTTCTAGTCCTTGGCAGTGGGCAGGTTACTTCCTAGGAGTATAGGGGATATTTGGAGTTTATAGTTTCTAGTGTATTTTATATTCATACAAAGAAGTTGGCTATTGCAGCTGGAGTGGCTTACCACTTTGGTCCCTAAATTTATCATTTAAGAAATATCCTACTTGACAGATAACTGGGACTCATATCCTACTCCATGCTCACTGATAGATTTTTCATGCAACTCTATTCTATACTGTCTCCCAGTGGGGGAGTGCAGGTGAACCAAAATCAAATATAAAATGACTGAAGGCCAGAAAATATGAATATGTAATGTAGAGAATAGGCATGTGGCAAGGTACCAATTAAGAAGAAATGAGATGAAAAGCAGCTAGGGGGAAAAACAATAGAATATCAATTTAACTTAGGAATCAAGGAGACTGGGAAAATGTGATGAAGTCTGGAGCCAGGGAAGGGTTATGAGGCAAGTCAGAATGTTCTGATCATGAAATTCAAGTAAATAAGCAATAAATTCACATTGCAGGTAACTGTTGAGAGAGAAATTTCATCTTATGGGGGTAAGTTGTTTGGGGAGTCCTGATTGAAAACTAAGCAATTTTAAGGATTGGAATTCAAAAAAGTATAATTTCTAAGACTGATATTGTTTAGATCTGAAAAACTGGCAGACCTGGGATCGACTTGGGTGCCTGTACTTTGCCTTCCTGCCATTCAGCTTAGTGTCCTACCACTTTATAGCCAATAACAGAGAATATTTTCCTTTCTAAATGGAAGAGACTGCATCAATGTTTCCAAATCAAGCCAAACTATCCATTAAGTATATGCCAGAATAAAGTTATTTTTTAGAACTTTACTGAGATAGTTTTTCTTCCTAGAACCCTAGCATGGAAATCTATTTCAGGATGTATTTCAAAAATGTAGGAAGTAAAAAACATGGAATTCATGCAATGATATTTCATCCCAGAAAAGAATTCAGGGGAGGGCACTTGTGCAACAAATTTAGAAGCAACCAGGAAAGCTGAGAGTAGGAAAACAGAGAGGTACAGAAGGAAACTCTCCAAGGGGTTTGAAGGAAGACCCATGAAGATAATGGAGAGAGAGAGAGAGAGAGAGGAAGAGAGAAAAGGAGAGAGAGCAGGAAAGAGGGAACGATGACAAACTCACAACCTATGCAAGGACAAGCACACAGAATGGCAATTGGAAACATCAAGATAAATTTTTTTAAGTCTAAATGTAAAGCAGATAAAAATGCTTTAGAATGTTAAGCAATAGACTGAATATTAGAAAAGAGAATCTATGTGACCTTGATGCCAACACATCCTCCTTCGCTTGGCCCAGGTTTATGGTATCAAATCTTTTGGAGCAGGAATAGAGTCTTAGCCCAGAACTTAAAAAAAGTTCACATAGTCACAATAACGTAAATGTTTATTTATTTTCTACTTTTAAAGTCAACCCAAGAGCAAAGAAAGGGAGCACACTATTGTCCTTACAGGACAGAATGTCAATGTTAAAAACACGATAATCTAAAAATGAAAGTCTAACTCCCAAAAAATGGGTTGTATGTATTGGAAGAAAGAGCATAACAAAGTGTATACGTTTTAATATATTTTTCCTATAAAATAGAGAGTTGAAATATAAGTCATAAGGTATATGTCAACAGGTTGGAGCTAGAAATACAGGCTTAAATATATACTTTCCATGGTCACATAATTTCCATGGAAGAAAAATCAGAATCTCAAAACAATACCATAAAAAATAAACGCTAGTAGAAGAGAGAGTAAGCAATAGCAATAGTGAACTGAGTCATTATCTTTTTTATCACAATGTCAGTAAATAACCTGATAAATGAAAAATTCAAGATATATAAATAATATCTGGAGTTCACACCAAAAAACCTTATGAACAAACAACTAAAAGAGATTGCCTCTCTACACTGGGCCCAAGGGTCTAGAGATATGGGATTAGATTTTCCTGCTTTCCATTTCAAGCTATTTTCCAAAATAAAAACTTCAAAATAAATTAAAATATAAGACTTAAAACACCATTTTAAAAGGCATGCTACCATCACCAATTAATCTGGGGACTATATTATTTCTAGGTTCAGTCAGCGATGCTATTCAATGTGCTAACACTGACCAGTTAGCTATTGGTATAATAAATAAACCATTACCTCAAAAACATTTCTATTGTTACTAGCACAATATTAAACTCCTCATTATTGCTGGAGATAAGAAAATTTACTGATTTCAGCTGGAACATAATAGCTCTTTTATAACCACAGAGAGTTTATCATGACTGCATGAAGGCTTAAAAAGCGGGCAAGGAAATCTGAGCATAGATTTAGAGGATGTAAGAAAAAGATGTGTGGAATTTGGAAAACTGCACATTCATCGTAAACACATTCTGATGATGGAGGTAAACGTGTCTTTTCTTAGGAACTAAGGTTTCCTCACCTCTCATATGGTCAATGATAAAGCTACACCTTCAGGACTGGCCTTAGAAATCTTAACTGTCTGAATCTTCAGGTGTGTTTTCCAAGTCTGTTTTTACTTTCCTTTCCTTCTACAAAGTTAAGTCTTTAAGTGCTTCAGGATCTGAAATCCTCCAGGACAACAATAGTTCCATTTTTTTGTTTGTTTGTTTTCTTTCCTTTTTTCTTTCTTTCTTTTTTCTTTTTCTTTTTTTTAATTTAATTAGACACAAAGTGCAGTGCACTATTATTTTTTTAACAGACTCTTCCCCACCCCGCCCCCCACCTTTGGACTATTCTGCAGGCCGGCCCAGAGACCACAGCTATTGTCTAGTGCTATCAAATGACTGGAAATTGGCACTATCTGTGCAGAGGTTCCCTGATGAGTACTGACTGTTACAGAAGGATAGCATGACATGACTCACAGTCTTCTGTCAACCCTATTGAATTCCAAGCTCTGTCTCAAAACTGGTTTACTTGCTATCCACTTAAATTCTTTGTTGGTTCTTTTTCTCTCAGGTAGCTTTGAACTATACCATACACTGTAAGAGTAGACAATGGATCCTTTAGGGAGTGAAATAAAATCTGCTACTTGACTCATGAGTCTTGTCTTCAATCCTGAGTTAAGAAAGAAAATATTAAGTGAACTACCATAATTGAACTTTGTAAGCCTACAATACTCTGACATTTATGAGGCATCAATCCCTAAAAAGAATGTTCTATGTCCTCAAGCACTATTATGAGTTTTATTTTCTTTTCTTTATGCATGCTTCTCTTACTCTGGTCACTTAATTTCCAAGTAGAATTTTAGATCTTGTACCCAAATATATTTCTCTCATCACACTATTTTTAGCCTCCCACCCCCTAGGCCTCCATCCACTCTTCTCTCAGAGTGGTTAATAATAAGAAACATGATGGAGGCAGCCACTACATAATGCAAGTAGCTTGAGTCTTGGTCAAGTGCTATGGCTAGGTAGTCATGAGTAAACCATTTTTATTTTCTGAGTCTTGGTTTCCTCATTGCAAAGCCAATGTGTCATGTAATTGGGCCCACATTTTCTAATATTTAAAAACTAAATTCCCACTAAAATTTTGAAAAATGATTCAAATATTTATTGATGTCACTAAAAAACACCAAGGGAGGACTCAATTAATAGCACAGAGGAAAATTTATGAAAAGTCATCTTTCCCTTTCTTTAATGTCTCTAATACTTGCAACTATCCCCAGATATCTTCCTTTTTAAAAAATCTCTACAGAAATTTCTCTAAAATCAGCCCACACTCTACGGCCATGCCACCCTGAACAAGCCCAATCCCGTCTCTTAAAATCAGCCCACACTGTTCCTTGTCTTTTTTTTCTCTTCCCGTGGTTTTAATATTTTTATTTTCTATTCTAAAAAAACTCAAGTGAAGAATCTGACCGCACAGGCCCAGGGTATAAATTCCCTCCAATCTGAACGCAGAGTAGATACTTCTTCCCTTATTATAAAAGCCTAATTATAGATTAAACTTACACTCTTGGCCTCTGTCGACTCTACAGTTCCCTTTCTAGGTCAGCGAGGCAGTCTTCTTCAGAAGCACAGTTGGTGCAGTCTCGGAACCCAGAAAACGCCCTAGAGCCCAATCCTGCAGTCACTGATCCATGGCCTCCAAGACTTATCAGAGCTGTCCTATTTCAGCAGGAAAACCTCTCCATAACTTTTAGGCCTATTTTTCTGTGCTTGGCCATCAATTCTTTTTTTTCTAGTATCACTGTTGAGTTCCAAGTGTAACCCCCAAAAGTAGAGTCTCTGTCAGTGGAACAGGGCCTTAAGCCAGAAATCAATCTGGGCTTGGGTGCCACACCTCCTTCTTCCACTCTGAGTGGTCCCTCATATCATAGGATATTTGATATCTTAGGAGGTAAGATTAAAAAGTGAATTCCCAATCTGCAGTTCCCCAAGGGAATTTCTTAGGCTGTCTCAATTTAGTGAATTCACTTAATACTAAGTTTTAAAAAAGTAATCCATAACAAATAGTAGATTATCACCCCCAAAGCATTATTTTCATCTCAGAGTAGTAAAGTTTCCCTCTAGCTGGAGTACAGTATTCCCAAGACAACCACAGACATCTAAAAATTTCTGTGAAATTTCAAAGCTGTAAAACAATGAAATTTCACTCTCATCTGTGGTCTAGGTGATGATTTGCTCCAAAACAAACAAACAAACTAGGTTTGACACTTTACATTCAAATACTCTAAGCACAGAAAACTCAGCTGCTTCAAGCACTAGAGCATGGTATCTAAATACCCAAAAAATAATTTGTAAGCAACTTAAATATTCATTGACATTTCCTAGCAGTTCCAAAAGAAGAGCTTCTCTGTAACCCCTCTAACCAAGCACAGTGTTTTAAAATCCCTTTTGCAGGGTCAGGCCTGGGTTACTACTTGGATGGGAGAACACCTAGAAAGATCAGGTGCTGCAGGCATAGATAGATAGATAGATAGATAGATAGATAGATAGATAGATAGATAGATAGACAGACAGACAGACAGACGAATGAATACATACACACATACATACATACATACATACATACATACATAGAATTCCTTTTGCATCTCTCTGGAGCATGTTTTCTTCCATGGAATGCCTCCTGATCTCAAGCATTCTCTCTTTCTCTGTCTCTCTGCCTCTGTTTCTAGCTCTCTCTTTCTTTCTGTATATATATCTTTCACATTTGCATCTGCCTGAAAGACTCTTCTTCCTTAACTCTCAAAATCTCCCACCAAGCCAGCCCACTCTTTTCTCTGTTCTGCTCCATCACATCTTCTTAAAATATTAATTTCTTTCTCTGAACTTCTCAGTGCAAATCGATCAAGCTTATTTCAGTGGTTCCCGATTCTCCCTTCCTTTGTAGACTCAATTATGGACAGCAAAGGTGTTTCTCCTTAAAAAGAAAAACTGTTAGTAGTCTCATATTCATATCATTGCTATTGCATATAAAAAACAATATCATCATAGAGGGTTGATTTAAAGCAAAATGAAATGTTTTACATATATTCCTGACACAGATTTTTTTTTTTTAATTTTGGTTAAAGAAATAAAAATAGCAATATGAGAAGCAAGACAGTTTGGCCAGAATCTTGCATCTCTCTGGGACCAGCTTCTCAGTCTCCCTAGCCCATTCTACTTAAGAAAGAATGTGAATAAGAGAAAAAAGAAGGATAAAGCATGGCAGAAAAAAAAAAGATTAGTGGTTTGTGTGAAGAATGAGCAACCGGTGTGGAGAGGAACACATCTTGACTTAGTGTATCTGCTGCTTCATCATCCGAGCTGTATATTTGCCAGGTGGTGAGGAACGCAGAGGCAGCCACAAAGCTCCAGAACAGCTGCTTCCTTCTCTTCTTCCACTCAACATTTAGAGAATCTGGGCAGTTTAGGGGCAGCCACTAGGGAGCAGCAGCAGATGGCTGCCATGCTCCAGAGGTGTATGTACTCTTAACGGTGAGGGCTTCAGTTACCAAAAGCAGCTACCTTTTATATGCCAATAAATATGATCTACTAAAAAGCTCTAAGAGAGCACACTCGTAGAAAATTACCATTTTTAATTCTGATCTTTAGTTCTCTAATTTTAGTAGTATTTATTTTATATAACAGCTATAAGAGAATTATTAAAGAAAAATACAACATTAAAAAAAATACATTTTCTCTCTCCATCTGGCCTTACACAGAGAAAGTCAGGGAGAAACGGTCAAGTGCCACATGTACGAGGGGATTTTTCAGCTTCAACTCATATTTACTGAGCACCTACTCTGTGTGCCAATTATAGTACAAGAATTTTCCATAGGCATTATTTTATGTGAGGTAGGTATAAAAAAATAAAAAATATTTTCTAAGTAAGGGTAAAAGATTCCACTACACACACACACACACACAGAGAGAGAGAGAGAGAGAGAGAGAGAGAAACAAAAATTAGAGGAAACAAATGAAATATTAGAAGTTTAGTTTTTGAAATGTCAGCAAATCCAATTCTAAGTTTATACTTATCTCAAAACTTCAAAAATTATTCAAAAGTAAGTTCCATTTGTGTAGCTATTACTCTATACAACATGATTACAGTCCTCACAAACATCAGCTAACAATTCTATAGTGTTTCGAAGTTTACAAAGTATTTTCACCTAAAAACCCTTTGATCTTTAAGAATATCCTATAAAATAGGAACCTCTATATAACAAAAATCTTCAATTCCTAGATGAGCAAAGATTTCAGAGCTGCAGTGTGCTGACTGGAGTCATCTTCTGTCTTAGAGCAAGGACATTTTAATAAGTCTATGGCAGGTGATGGACATTACGAGTAGGCTGTGCTCTCATGCTGGTAGAATATGTCACCATTGGCCAACTAGTTCTATAGATTTTTATGGAAAGGGCAAAAGCAGTCGGTATTCTAGGAAAAGTTTACTTAACTGTTCTCTGGGATGTTCCAAGAATGTCCCCAGTTTGTCAACTGAACTAAAGCTCAACACAGATGTATCCTGAATTTGTCCACTAAATCATTCATTTACTTAAAATTGTGGCATTGAAGGGATTACTAAAGATTAATTTAAACTGTAAGATATCTAGTTAGTATTCCGTTATTAACCAGTGTTATATAAATGGTTAATTAATAAAATTGACTTGCTGTTATCCTACTTCAAGAGTCTCTAAATTCCTTAAAATGAGATCAGGTCAATATTAAGTCCAAAATATACTAGGAAACAGGCTGAGATGTTTTGTAAAAAGAAAAAAATGCTTGTCTCATTTTAAAAACTAAGAAAAAGTTGTGGTAAGGATAAAGGATAATTTTCGTTTTTTAAGTAAATAACCCAAAAGGTAAAGGCATGCCTATTCACTAATAATTTAAATGGCTAAGTAGCAATGTTAAATTATGATATTTTTCTGAAAGCCATCTTTTTTATAGACTGGTGGCAGTTAATCTTCTTAATGCCAAGTTGTCATCAGATTGTTTATTCACAGTGATTGACAATAGTTATAGGATGATGTCCTCACTGAAAGCTGAGATCCAAATTTTAAAGTTCACTTTTTAAAAAGACCTTCTATGATTCCCTTCCTATACTCTATATTCTTCATAAAAATTCTGAGACCACTTCTCACTGACTCTGCACTATCTACTCCTCTGGTATGCCCTGCCTTCATGTCTCTTGTCTAGAAATTTCGAGATCCATCGTGCTTAAATGTGACTTCCTTCTTGAAGTTTTCTCTTATAGCAATCTTTTCCCTAAAATCTACTTCTCCTGAGTTCTCGTCTATTTAAGAGTCATCGTGAGCTCTATCTTTTCCTGTTTCCCATATCCAATCATTCACCAACTTCTTCTTGATTCTATTTCTTCAATATTACTGAAAGCACGTACACTGGAGTTAGATATACATGCCCATGAATTTCATCTGCTTCCACTAGCTGAGTGAACTTATATATGAAACTTATTGTTAATCTCAGTTTTTTCTTCTATAGAATGGTCATTCTAAGACTGTCTAACTCACAGGGTTATGATAATGATTAAATGAGTTAATAAATGTAAAATTCAACTTAGGTAGAAAATTCAACATAAGGCAACGTTTCTCAAAGTGAGTTTCAAGGAATACTAGTTCCACAAAATGTTCTTGAATAAAAGGGATTCATGGTTAAATCAGTTTTTTAAACAGAACATCCAATGCTCACTTCTCAGTTAGCTTTCATATACATTAGCATATTCAAGGCTCTACAAAGTCTTGGAGGAAAACAAGACAAAACAAAAACAGTTGTCCTAACATTCCCTAAACCTATTTGACCAGAGAGTCTTTGAATGCGTATACAGGAGCTATTTAAAACCTGCAGAACCAGTGTTCTAAGGAAGGCGATTCAAAAATGCTGACTCGGACAAGAATTAGTCATTTTGGAAGTTATTTCAGTCTCAACTTTTCAACAGTTTTCGGGAAAATTTATTTATTTGTTTGTTTGTTTGTTTGTTTTGTGAAAAGGACTACACCCCCTGATGTTCAGAGCCACCACAAATTCTCAGAAAAAGGAGCCAAATTGTCCTGTGGGGAGCTTGTGTCATAACGGTGGTAGAATGGTATTAACCTTCTGAGGCCAATTATTTCTTAACAATCTCTTCAAGGATACGAAAAAGTTCTATTTTTCATGTGAGCCCAGTAATTGTTTATCCAGACAGCAGCAGATGCGAAACTTCATCTCAAGAGAAAAGTTTAACAAACCAATATGTGCAAATCTGATAAAGAGTGGAAAGAACTCTGGGGAGACTCAGGGAGTGGATAAGCCCATGCCTGTGATGAACACAGGGTCAAGATGTGCTCCCTACCCCTGGGTTCCAAAACATCTACCTCCAAATATAAAACTGTTCACTGTGTATAAGGTAAAAGGGAAATTAATGCTTGTGGACCGATTATCTCAATGTCACAAGCTGAAGGCCACCAAATTATAGATGGCACAGTGGGAATTTTGCAATCATTTTATTTTTCTCTTTTTATGGGAGCAAAAATAAGCCTGGCTCACATTTATTGCTCATGTGTGGCCTGTTCTTCTCTACCATGACATCCCTAATTCTTCACAAATATAGAACTTAGCTCTCCTTTTATCTTCATCAAAAAGTGCTTTTCAAATAAAGTAGCATTTCTCAAATCACATTAGTCATTTCTACTTAACCATGTTTGAAGTCGGTCTATCTAACAGAATAAACAGCAGAGTCCAATTTTTTAAAATATATCTTAAAAACATGCTGCTGTGAGAGCTAAAGAAAACTAATACCATAGTCATTTTTAACAATATTTACAATTTTGATTAAACAAAGATAAGCAAAATAACCAGGTTGTCATTACTAAACTCTCCCATTTTAGTTTTATTTTTATAAACTATAAAAGCCATGCTTCTTTAAAATAAATAACACAATTTAATATCCAAAATTAAAAATAAGATGCATTATGAAACATATAAGGAAGACTTCTGAATTTTTAAACATCAGTGAAGTTTATCTGTAGCATCACTTCTGTAGAGATGAATGATTGAGTCCTTAAACTTATTAGAGTACCTTTTATATCTAAAAACAATAGGTAAACAAACAGGAAAACACATTCTAACTTAACTTTGACTATCTAAAGTATGGAGTTAAGAGAATAATAGATCTAGAAGTAATTTTAGTGAATAACTATAATAAATTCCTAATTTTATAAACATGGAAATTGAAGCCCCAAATATTAAATAATAAAACACAAGTTTATCTGAGGATTAGTGAGATCTCAAGCTAAAACCACATTTCCTAATTTGTAATTATGCTTTGCCACATCATCACAGAGCTTCCTAGGGTCTGTCTTGTAAGTCTATTTGTTTCTTAAATGACATGAAAGTATACCCTTATCAAATATTTTATAAAGATCATTTATAAAAATCAGTTGATTCTTTGATAAATTAACTTTAAGGATAGGATAGTTGCTTAAGTTTAAGGAATTTAATTCACATTTGCCAAGCTGAAAGTATGTTCTTATTAGGAGATTTATATAGCATATGCCAACCACAGTGGCCCTTTAGATTCCCTTTAGAAAAATTTTACAAAGAGGTTAGAACATTAGTCTCAAAGATCATATAGTGGTTTAATCTAGAAGTCACATCTGAGTTATGGAATTTAAAGAAATGGCCCGACTGCAGAAAAATGCATGTACCAACAGAACTGACAGCTATCAAAGCAGTCAACTGAAAACTAGTTAAAACAAAGCCTAGCAGACTATCAGGAAAAACTTAAGAAATCTGGGTCAAGGACAACTTTGAGGAAGTCTAAGAAACTCACCAAGAGTTTGGTTTTCATGCTGCAGACAGCAACCATACTGTAACATTGATAGAAGGGACGAAAAGGTAAAGCACTAGAAGAAAGAACGTAGGTCTGTTTTCACAGACTGTGATGTTAAAAGGACCTAGACCCATGCAGTATTACTTTTAAATGAGCTTTTTCTCTCGGATACCTTCACTGCAGCAAGAGCAAGTGACAGCCAAGGCGTCACTATGTCAGGGGTAAAGGATCCACGGTATATACTACAGAAATATGTTTTCCTTTCTCATTTTCTAAAAACATCCCATATGAAAGGCTTAAATGTAACTTCTAAAACTGTCATATAAAAATTATTTAGTTTAGTTTTGAGACATCACTCTTTCCTGCCGTTTCTCTCTACATGCAATTGGACAAATGCACGTACTCATGAAAGGTTTATTCATAATTATTTTGCAGGTGTCTCTCAAAAAGTGAATGGTTAAACAAACTTTGTTTTATTCCATATCTTGGAATAATATTCAGAAATTAAAAGGAATGCAGTAATTTGGATAAATTTTGAGGAAATTATGCTGAGTGAAGTTTAAGTTTATAGATGTTATCACTGAGGAGAAACGGGGTAATGGGGACATGGGATCTTTATTATCTTTTACAACTGCATGTGAATCTGCTACTATTTCAAAATAATAAGTTTAATTAAAAGTGATTTTAGAACAAATAAAAGCAAACAAATAGCAGTACAATTTAGTACTTTTCTGTGTCCTCATTGTGTCCTTGTTATATGCCTCTGTCATTTAGTTATGGATTTAAAGAAAAAACATTATTTTACATCTCAACCCCTAAGTTTACAGAAAATTGCAAATTTCTGCAGTTTTATTTGTAGATAAGGATACATAATCTCAGTAAAACAGTATAAAGTCTTGGGGAGGATTCTAGCTTCTGGCTCTATTTTCTTTCCTTAAATAATGAAAGCTTTGAGGAAGGATGGCATGTTAAACTTTTGATTCAGTCAACAGATATATTAATTTTATTCATTTCAATTCCATGCTCTTATCAGTTACTGACCTCTATCTATAGCTAGGGGCTACATATTTTATTCATATATAATACTTTTCAGTCTTCCTATAATTATCCTGTACATTGTAGATTTTACACAATGCTGATGTGTCCAATAAGCTCTTTTAAAGTACCCTAGGATACAGGGTACACACATATTTTAGTAAATTTACCATAAGAAAGTGATGTTTTTTACGTTATTCTTTTATTCTAGATTATAATTTTATTTTTATAACTTTATTTTAATCTTACTCCACTCATCATGTTAAAATTGCACTTACTTTGCTCCTCCTAAGGTTAAATAAGGATTAAAATGCCATTTATAAACATTTTTATAGTTTTATTACCCTCACAAAAGTCTAGAGTCACCATCTTTCTTTGTCCTTCCTTGCTATTTACATAAAGAGATATTTTCTATTTTGTTATGATCTTTTTAAAGTTGTATCATATTCTTTGATTTGACTTTTCTATCATTTTTTAGCTTTTTCCCCTTATTATTTATTGAAATACCTAATTAAGCATTTGTGACTTTTCCCAATTTTCATTAATAATGATAGACTTTTTTAATGTCCTACTTATATTTCCTCTGATAAACTACTAGATTCTCTGACACTATTAAATTACCCCAAGAATCTGCCCCCAAATAGATCCCGATAAACAAATCCAGCTTCTCAGGTCCCAATCAGATTAAATCATATTTTATGTGGCATAATTTTATATGTTCTTGAAATATAGCATGATTTTTTCTTACTCTATTGAACAATCTGGATCAATCTATTGGCTAATTATTAATGAGAAAATCAAACTTGACTACTAACTAAAATTCATTAACTCTATTCTTTTTTCCTAATTTCCTCTCCTTTTTTTTTTTACCTTGGTTATTCTACTGTGATAAATATATCTTCATAAGTTCTTTTAAACATCTTATGGAAATAAGGCACAAACCAAGCAGATGGGCCGATAAAGCAGAGAGAATCTGTCAGACAATTAGATAAAATAGGAAAGAAATCAATTCTTAATTATAGTTTCTACTAAGTAATGGAATAACCTCCTCTGTAGCCAATCTACACTTTGCTGCCAAAGACATTTCCTTAGAGTTTAAAGCCGAGTAGATCTCTATTGGAAAATGCACTGTAGCCTAAAGAATACCAACATGTGTCATAGTATTTGAGATCCTATAAAATTTAGCTTCACGTCACCTTTCTTCATTCCCCAAGATATCCTTTGCTTGATTGTCTTTTGTTTTGGCAGCTCAAGATCACACTCAGTTCCCTAAATAAACTGTGCCCTCTTCTTCCTCCCTGTGAAAATATAGGAAACAGTCCTCATCTCCATCAATGCACTTACAGGTGGCATTATGAAGTTCTTGTGCAGGCAGGGTAGGCCTGCCCATCCAGTGGTAGTCGTCAGTGGCTACTTGGTAACTATAAAGTCCTACAGAGTGTAGGAAGTTCTGCATATGGCAAGAACAAGGATATGAATGGTAGAGGACTTTCAAATGTCAGACTTTTCCCATAAAGCCATCCAAATATTAGAGTCTTCCAAACCTATCTCCTTGGAATATTATAAACCAGTTAGATCAAAATGGTTCCCTGATTCTCTAGCCTCCAGATTAAGATAAAATATGCTTCCTTGGAAACATTGATCTCACCTTGCTAATAAGAATATGTGTTTAATATTGACAAGAATAAAGGAACACAGCTGGGTGCATTAAGGACTCATGAAAGAGGCATATCCTTGGATTTTGCTCCTGCACAGTGCTACTAATTCAGGAGTGACACTAGGGACTAAATCTGAAATACCTCTAAATCATTCCAGCATCTAGCACAGCAATGGCATAGTAGAGGCACTTTTTATGAAATAAGTGAATAGATGGATGGATGGATGGATGGATGGATGGATGGATGGATGGATGCATGGATGGATGATTTTTCCATGGCCTATACACTCTTCCAATCATTTCTGGACACCAAAGTAATTTAAAATTCAGTTTGAATTTCGCCTGCCGAGAAACCTTATATGGTCTCCCCAGTTGGAGGTAACCACTACATCTTCTGAATTCAAAGCTTATTCTTTAATTTGCACATGTTTAATTGTGCTTTTATTGCAGTTAAATTCAAGTATAATGTTGCTTTTAACGGATTGTAAATCCTTTGACATCTGGAATTTTACTTTATTGAATCTTGTACTCTTCAAAGGCTTAGCATCCTGTCTGGCAGGGAACAGTCACTGAATAAATAATCTTTGTGCAAGTTCACTTTCTAATCAATAATCTTGGATCATTGCTCCACATTCAGTCAGTATTTAGAAAATAGCATATTATTCATGACATGTTCAACAAATACTTATTGAACACCTATTCTTGGCAAGAATGTAGTTAAAATTTAATTACCTTGACATTTGCTCAATGCGTCAAAAACATGAGTTTATCAAATGCTTGTTTTCTCATAAACAGAGTTAAAACTACTAAACCAAAAATGACGTTTTTTGAAAACAATAAATTTTCATCTAATAAACAAAAACATAGCCTCAAATCATTTTATAACAAGGAAGGGAAGCAGAACAAAGTATTTTCAGAATAAAGTATAAAGACAGGAACCAGAGAGACATTGAAAGTTCTCTTGGGTTGTAGTAGAAAGTCTCAGGGAACTGACTTCACAATTGTGTTTAGCAGGAAAGTGGGTGCTTTATGTAATGCTAATCTCATAGGGTTAACTATCTTTTATACCCACTGAAATTAATAAGAAAGAACATTTCAAATGCAGACAACTTTGCAAATGGGGAAACAGAAGCAAAGAGAAAATGTATGACTCCTAAGAGTCAAAGCAAATAAAGGGTCAAGTCTCCACTCAAGCACTATTTCAACTCCACTCAGTCCATTCCTACTTGAAGACTATTTCAATATCCTTCAATATGGAAAAGCTGCATCTCTATGAAATTAATGAATCTAATGATTTTGGTTAAACACTTTTGATGTTTATCCAAAACAGTAAACCCATGAGGCAAATGAGAAGACTCAGAAACTCTTCCTTTCTGTATTCTAGGAAAGTTGAGGGACCCCCAGTAGAACATGTATTTGACTGGTCATTTATAGGTAAACATACATATTCAATTAAAATGTCATGTTATACATACTATACTACAGATACATGAGATTTAATGAAGCAAATAAATTCTGCTAGAAATTTTGCTCAAGTTTCTTGTTATAGTCAAAGAATTAGCATCATGGAGCCCATTTTTTATACCAAAATAAACATTTGGAGTTTATTTTATAGGCACAGACAAGTTGTCCTGGTGTATGTACTTCTTTTTACAGGTACTCCCTCCTCAGAGATCAAAATAAAGGCAGAAAAGATTTTGCACATATGAAATTTCAGATGGAAATACCCAATATAAGTCCTCTATAGTAGGCTGGTCATACTGACAAAACACAACAAAACTAATTACTATATTCATTTAACACTGAATATGTGTCAGGCAATGTTCTAGAATCTTTGCATATGCAAGTTCCTTTAATTATCCCCCAAACTCCATGAAGTAGTTATGATTATTTCCATGCAGGTGAAGAACTCAAGACTGGGAGAAGCAAAACAACATGCCACGGCTATAAGACTCAGGAGTGGAGAAGTAGAATTCAAACACCTTTTTTTTCTGGCTTTGAGGTTTTGTCTTGGCCACTACATAAAAATGCACTTAATCTTCAAAGTAAGCCCATTTATTATCCCCACTTAACAGATGAGAAAACTGAGGCTCAGGATTCAGCAATTGTCAAGAGTTACACTTGTCTACAGAGTGGCTCACTCAAAATTAAATTAGCCCTTCTCCTTCAAATCACCCTTTCCAATGGACACCGTGCCACTGTCTACTGTGGTTGAGGCACTTTTATGAAGTCATTATCCTTTACTATTTTTATCTTCAAATTATTTACCTGAGGAAAAAGAGAAGAAAATAAAACAAGCCAATCCTGTCTCATTCCTACAGTAATGCAAACAAATGGCATTGGTTGGAAGAATAAAAACGTGAGCCCTAAGTTGTTTCAGGCCCATCCAGTAACCTCAATACACCCTTTCCCTGTGGACTCAGAGCAGCATATGGCTGTTCCTTGGCAGTTCAGACTCTGCTGTTTACTCTGAACCTCTAGGTTACAATGCGTTTTGTAATCACTAATAAGGACCACCTGTCTCTTGAGAAAATCAGCTTAACAAAATGAAGAGACCTAATTGTTCAAATTCATTCTCAGGTAGACAATATGCCCTTCATGTGTGGACTGAGAATATTGAATAGAAAACCTAAATCAAAATAAACAATTATATTCACTGATTGTAATTGCTAAATTGAGAACATATGTTAGTTCCATAAAAAAGAAAAAAACAATAATATTAGGAATAATAAAGACAGTGCTTTTGAGGAAATAAAACACCTCATAATTTTCTAGGAAAAAGAAAAGAATACCCTCCTTGTTTTTAAAAATTATTTCATTAAAATATATTTAGGCCAAATTTGTTGCATTCATATATGCTTAATTATACACTCTCTGTGTACAAAATTATCCTATGGTTGAATCCAGCCAGAAAAAAAAAAAAAAAGCTGGCTCTTTGAAAATAAGCAGAATTTAGTCTAATAACTGGCTGATAAACATCTACCATTGAGAGTGTGAAATCTGTTGTTTAATAGAAAAAGAAGAGGTGGAGTATGGGGAAGGGTACCCCCCCGATCCTTCACACGACCCACACCTGCGGTCAGGCCACATCAGAAACATCTCTCTAAACAACCGATGCAAAATCATGCACACACCTTCATCAGTGCACCTGCTTCATTGCACTAGAATTACTGGTCTGAGTGTCTATCCATCTTTCCAGACTGACAGAAGGGACCACACACTCACATTAGTCCCAACGCTTAGCAAAGAATATGTACACGAAATGAACTTATCAAATGCATTCAAACTTAACTGCCTAGGTGACAATAACTAGTCACAGGCTACTATAGGAAAGTATGTTTTTATCTTATGTAAAGTTTACTTTTTAAGTGCAGATTGATTTTCTAAAGTATTAAGGCCAAGACAGGCAGAAACAATGAGCTGTGAGTATAAATGGTCAGCATTTTGAATGTGGAGATTCTTTCTGAACTTTTTAAAGCCAACTTTCTAAAAGCAAGTGCCTCTTCTAACGAGGACCTTCACATCCCTACTCACTACATTTATTATTGGACCTCTTACTGACAATACAGAACCATGATACTGAATTAATAACAGGTAATGTTTAAGATTTCTTATATGTCAGGCCCTGAACTAAATGTTTTATTTTATTATTTTATTTAATTCTTATTAGAACCAAATAAAGTAGGTGCTACTAATATTTCATTTTAAATATGATGAAACTGAGGCAAAAAATGTGTTTGGTGCCTTGCCTAATTTCTAAGCAGAATTTTAATAGATTGGTCATTTTCCAAGCACCCCTACTCCACCTTCAAGAAGGTGACTGATTCAACTCCAAAGGAAAAACAGTCATTTAGTTTGTCCTGATAAATTCCAGAATCCGAACCTTGACATAACATTCCCACAGTCTAATTCACTCTCTTTTCTTCATAGACTTGCATTCCTCCTGTTTCAGTAAAACAACCACTGTTAGCTAGTTATAAATGATCATAATCATCCATGAGAAATAATTCTTAGAGGTTTTGATGTATTTTATGAATGATAACACAATAATAAACATAAAACTTTTGTGCACCATTAAATGTACATAAAAGACTTGCTTGAGATTCAATACAAAGTTTTACAATAAATATGTCACATACAGAGAGAGCTGTATGTGTATGTGTGTTTGTATATATAATTACTTTAGTTATCATGGTATTATATATTAGTGCACATATTTTCAACCATTTATTTTTGTTATGTAAGTCCTTAATCATAAAAGTATCATAAGCAGTTTGGCATTAGTAAAGTCAGATAAAAAGTAGCTTCCTATTTTAGCCCTTATCAAATTTTCTTTGTCATGGCGATTTAACCTCACATTAAGTCCACTTTCAAAGGGGCTTTTGCCAAAAAAACAAACAAACAAACAAAAAAACTATTGGTTTTCAGATTGATACCAATAACCTGTAGAGTCATCAAATCTATGTTTGGATAAATGTAAATTTGGTTTTCAGAACAACAGATAAGATTTTTATCAGGCCACTACATGTAGTAAACTGTAGATATATGGTCCTTCATTGTACAACGAGGGTTGAAATTTAAGTTGTCTTTGCGCCTTATTGAATGTCAACTGTGATAATTATTAGGCAGTTATTTCAGAGACAATAAATCATAAATACTCTAGTTTTGTTATTTCTCATCATCTCCTTTACTGAGAATTTTGGTGACTGATGCCACATAAACATACTACTTCAGATGCTATATTTGGACAAACAGAAGTGAAACTTATATTAAAAATACCAAATTGATGTCTTTTGAGTGGATTAAACATGCAAAAGCAGATATGCACACACTCACAGAGACAAGGATGATCTCTCTCCTCGCCTTCAGGAATGTCATAAGCTTTCTACCTTTTAGTTAAGATAAGCTGTAGCTAGGAAATGAACTTCATTATTGATTTAGGAAATGAACTCAACTCTTACGGTGTTATGGTCGCTTTGAGAATCAAGAAGAGGAGATACTTTCATTAGAGGAAAGGGTAAAATACACATTAGGACAATAGAACAATGGAAGAATATGTTTCCAGTTTATTTGAAGCCTTTTAAAAGCATCTTACTGTCTTCAGAGGAAATACTTCTGTTGTAGCAATTCCTTGGCCACTCAGTTCCTGCAAATAGTCCTATATTACAGATATAGAGGAGACGCTGTATGAATGAACCCCGATCCTTAGCTGACACTACAGGGCAGCTCCCTATTTTATACTGAAGAAGCTGGTACGGTGCCATGGGCTGTTCGAATGTGAAATAATTCCTTACCCAGTGGTAAACAGATGCTGCTCCAACAACCCCTACACTCTCTCCACGCTGTCACTGCCAGCCCTGTGCCCTGCAACTTCCAGGGCCTCCCTTAACTGTCAAGTTCAGGTTGGCTTCCTGCTTCAGGACCCCTTATGACAATGGATAGCGGTACAAAGCAGCTCTCCCCAACGTTGACAAAGACCCCTTCCCTAGCAGAGTCCTGTGGAGGGCTTCCCACCAATCAGACACATTTGATAAGGCTCCTCTGCCCACCACCACTCTGCATGCCACCACTACCTGGCCCCGCCAGGCCACAGCAGGAAAAAGTCCCCCATGGCAGGGTGGCGCTGGGGCAGGGAAATATCCAACTGCCTTTGGCACCACCCCCAGGCCTTAGGACCCTGCTTCAGGCTGGGCTCTTCGAGTTGTCCTCACGTGGCCTCGGCTTTGAAGTCACCTGAGGTAAGGCAGTGACAGCAGGCAGCTCTAAGAGCTGTTAAATAATAAACATCACTTTTGGGTACATTAACTTTCTCTGGTGCTGTGATTGAAAGAGGTAATGTAAATACAAATTATGATTCATTTCTATCAATCGAATGTAGCCAAAAGGTCTCATTTTATGATGTGGCAAAGATGAAATGCAATTATTTTTAAGCCCAAACTTTATCATTCGTGGTATACTCTCCTACTAAGCCCTCCCTCCGCCCCCCACACACACAGTGTACAAAGACTTGAACAAGGGAGTCTTTCAGAAAAGGGCAAAAGTCCCCTAAGTGTAGATACAGTCAATTAAAAAGAAATTAAATCTTTCATTAAGTCCCTACAGATATCAGATTTCTCTACAGCCATTTAAGACTTTTCATAATATTTTAAGTTGAAAGAAGGATTGAATCATACATTTTCTTAAAATTTATTTATGAGAAAATCTATTCTAAGAAAATTTATATTGTATACTTAAAAATAAAGCATTCCTCCTTGAGAACAATATACATTAATGAACATTTATACTGATACTTGCTTTTATATGGAGCTGATTGGTCCAATGCCCAATGACTTTGTATTCTGGACTTTTGTTGGTTATTTGATACTGGAAGATATCATAGCGTCCAGGAGCATCTCCATTTTCATTAAAAACGACGGGTGTCCCAGCACTACCTACAAATGTTTAGGAAACAATGTTAATTGAGTAAGATAGCTCAGTGGGCTCATTTATCTCTAAGAAAGAATGGTAGATAAAAATATATTGTGCATAGCAAGAGATATGAAGATTGTAATCTATATAAGGTCATTCTTGATAGTATAATATCTTTTACACGAAAAGAGGCCCAGATGTACGTACAGGAAGAAGACATGCTTTATTGTGCACGTTAGAAAGTAAATGATGACTATCCGAGTTAGGCGTAACAGTTAAATAAAAATTGATAGGCTGAATATTCAATATTGGCTACAGAGAATGACAGTTAATAGAGAAGAGTGTAAATATCTTGAAGCATAACAGCTATTGAACAATATGAACAACAAACAGCAACTCAAAATGTGGCAGAAGAATGACCCAGCCAGATCCCCTAGAATTTTACTTTATTCTGACTTGAGCTCTACTCTGAAGCAGTTGCCCTATTCAATTTCTCTTCCAAGCCTCCACCTCTGCTACCTCTGCCCAAGAGTATATCAATGTGGGCTGCTGGTAGGAGCCTCTCAGTGGGCGAGAAAGTGATTGCTGGGAAGTCCCAACTCTGCTCAGATCGTAAAAGTTCTTTCAGTGCATTGTGATGAGGATAATAGTGGCAGGCAGCAGGATACAAGAAATGTAGTATTTTCTAAACTCCCATTTCTCTTGGAAGCATTTATGGTCTCTCTTAATAGCTTCTGCTCCAATTTACTTGCCCTCTTATTAACTTTTATATAATCACAGGTTTAAGGGTAGAAAGGGATCACTACCCCCCAACATTTTCTTGTTCCATCGAGCCTCACTATATAAACCTTCCTTTTCTCTAACAGCCTTCGGAACCCCTCTCGTGCCTCATCTTCATGGACTACTCTTTGCTATCTGGACAAAATCCCTTTTCTTCTTGTCTGTCTTCTCTCTGTAGGCCTTCTTCCCTGAATTTCTTCTCACGGCATATCGAATTTAAGTTCTATACTGGACTGGAAGGTGTCCCCTTCCTACTGTCTCTTTTCCATATTGTACTCCCCCCAAAATATATACTACTAATAGTTATTTATGCTAACTCTTTATATTTCCATTTTAGAATGAGTTTCTTATTCTACCTGTAGAGTTTTCAACTAAAACCAACAATCGCAAAATTCTAAAACATTTAACTTATCAAACAAAATGGATGACTTAAGACAGTAGCTTGAAAACACAGAGTTACATAGCAGCAATTAGGGCACTTCCCTAGTATTACCTGGAGAGATGTCTCTGTTCCCTGGAATCTTTCTAAAATTAGAACAGTGTGAATTCTGATGAGACCACAGATACCTGGTATCAGCAAAACCTGCTAATTCCACAGAGAGTACATGGCACGGAGGAAAGTCTGAGAGTCAAGAGTGGCCATCTAACACCACTACTCCATTGACTTTCGCAACTTGTGTCTGTCTCTTTTCTTCACTTGTCATATAGGGGCTTAACAATGAATATGAACATATTTTGAAGTCCTAAAAGAGCTGTATGCATTTAAATTATTATTATTATTAATAGTTCCATGGGAAATGACTTTATACATAAATTAAGAAAGAAATGAGAAATTGGGAGATTTAATAGGAGCTTTCCAATCAATGAATATTATCTTAGCTACTCATTAGATGCTCAAGTGGAAATCCATCTGCCATATCTGACCAAAACCTTTTCTAAGTCTTGGTGACTTGCAGCAGGTTAACCCTTAAATCCTGTTTTCTTATCTGTAAAACTATGATGAAAAATAGAGTTGTTATGAAAATTAAATGAGCAAATACTTGTCTAGTACACAGAACATGGGTAATTAGGTATTATTATGATTATTGTTCATCCCATATGTATTTTCAGGATACACCAATTCAGAGTAATAGATGGGATGTTGAAAGTTCTTTAAGTGATATCTAAACAAAAGAATATGGAAATTCAAATGAGAAAGAGATTCCTGGATGGAAAAACACATAGCGGTTATTAATTTCACACTAACATCAACAATTCTTGAATTTATATACCTCTTTGAAAAATTCTGATGTTATATTCTCCATGAATAAAGGAAGACTTAATTTTCTCTAACTAAAATCCCCAATGTTGTCACATCCTTCACTGAATGACTCCTTATCTCCTACAACAGTCTCAAACTCTTTTACCCTAATGATACCCAAGATAGTAGAATACCACTGTGTAACACATTATCATGAACGTAGTCTGAGTTTCATATATAATTTCTAATGCACCAGCTGTTTCTATATATCTTTTCTCCAACTTGAGAAAGTATATTGGAAAGTAAGTGAATGAGAGCTGTATTATCACAAAAATAATAATAGTCCAACTTAGATACTTCAAATGTCATTATTAATAGCAACTTAAACTAAATTTGACATTTCTTTAGAGGCAATATACTAAAGTGGTTAGGAGTGTGGGTTTTGGAGCCAGATCATTGAGTTCTAACCCCAGGTTTATCACTTATTAGAGGTATGATCTTGGGTGAATTACTTAATTTCACTGTACTTAACATGTCCAGTCTTTACAATGGACTAATAGCAATTCCCATCTTAGAGGGACACGTGAAGATTAAATGAATATATATGTAAAAAATTTAGTATATAGTAAGCATTATGAAAGTATTAACTATTATTCCCTCTGTTTTATGGCAAGGCCGTGTTTGAGATCCAGTGTCCATATGAGAGCATAAGAATATCTCAGAGAGCATATGTGGCTTTCCTGAAGCTACCTTTACTAATCTTGGTTCTCTTTCAGCACAATGCCACATATACCTAAAATCTACTTCTCTAAATTCACCGTGCTCTTTCTCACCATCCTGTCTTCACACATGTTGTTTTCTGTAAGTCTCATCCTCCTTCCTCTTAACCCTTCTTCTCTACATAATTCCTACAGGATGTGGCTCTAAGGTCACACTTACATAAATTTGATCTTCTAAACCTTGAGCAGGGGTCCAAGTGCCTCTTCATGTCCTGTCCTGATCGATCACAGCACTCGCTGCACTCTGCGTATTTTTATTATTCATCTCCATTACCTGATCAAAACATTTATTAAACAGGTATTTATTGTGAACCTATTATAAGCTCACCACTGGGTGGATCCTTGACCTTTCTCAAAAACTGTGGTCTCCTTAGTAAAGGCAGAATGTACCTTATATCTTTGTAGTTACTGCATCAAAGACAGTGCTTGATACTAAGTGAGCCATCGATAAATTACAGTAAAGCATGAAAGACGCACCCACTAATGATGCCAAGAAAATCCATACATACCCTCTTCATAACATTATGAACTTAATTTATATCACCTCTCATCTTTTATATTCACAAATGAAGAAAGCAGTTCAGTCCCTTTCATATTGTTAGCAGGGCGATGTTAAAAACCACCCTTGCAATTTTTTTTCTAATCTGATTTCTGAACTCAGGCAAGCCTTGCAGTTGAATTACTTCAACCCTTTCTCATGAAAACTGACTCCACTGCACATCACAGCTCATTTCAGATGACTGCACTGGTACTGCGATCTATGTAACAATGAACACCCTTGAGCAACCATGAGGGGTCATGTTGTTTACTCATGTCTACAAGTACAAATTTAAAGGGTCATCCTTTGTACTGAGTCCAGTTGCCTCAAAAGCAGAATTAAGTGAAATTTTGTCCAGAAAAAAAGATTTCAAATGACAAATGTCTCAAAATTTCATCACTTTGTTATAGTTTACTAACAACACAGGTAAGGTTGTCACATAACTCTGTTTGGTTAGGCCAAACTATTTTTTTACATATATAAAATATGTTATGCTCCAGCATATTTTCTTGTTTTGTTTCTTTCCATCCTAGATTTTAGTTATTTCAGAAATTTCAAAGTGAATTTATTTTTTAAAATCCTTTTTAATCAATGTGCACTAGTGGAGAAATAGAAACAAACAACATGGAGTTATGAGGTAACTTTCACTAGTCAGCTACCGCCCCCAGAGTCTATACAGCTTGAATATTTTCTATTCAATAAGAAATGTGTAGAAAAGCTATATTCTGATTACTAGGCACATCAAGCACTTCAATATGCTTTTGAAGGAAATGTGATAAATCCAGTGAAGAGTTTTATCTGAAAATGCTGGCTCTGTTGAATATTGCTCAGGGGAAGTGTATGTATGGGCTTGGGATGTAGGGACTAGAATTTGATTTCCGGCTCAGCCAATTACCTCCGTGACCTGGGCAAGTTACCCTTACTAAACCTGTTTTCTCAACTGTCAAGAGAACATTCTACCTGGGTTATCACAAGGGTTACCTGAGATGATGCATGTAGAGTACTTAGTGCATGACTGGCACGTGACAGGTGTGCAATAAATGAAAACTATTATCATCACTATCCGCTCCTTGCCAATACTTATGCAACCTTGATCTACATTTTCCAGTTTCTGCAATGCAAAAAAATGCAAGAAAAATTAATTCACCTTTCCGTGGAAATATTATAAATACATTTATAAGTGTAAGCCACTCAGTTTGTCAAGCTTATTACTTTCCTTATTCCCTCTTGCTATAAAACACTATTGACTTTCCTTCTCATAACTACCTATGCTATTGGGTAAGCAGAAAAAAATAAGAAAACTAAAAATTAAACCACTTAATTCAGTAATTTTAGTGCCCTTAAAAGAAAAATGAATATATGAGATTTAAGTCATCAACCAAAATGCCACAGGAAATAGAAATTTTCAACAGAATTTCAATTATTCATGCTCTCCCTCTCCTTATCCAATTTATTTTATCAAGTATTTATTACAATCAATAAACAGAACTACATATGTGAATTAGAATCACATTATAGTTGAATTATTTAGGAATCAGTAAGATTACTTTTACATACATCAATTACTCAGCTTTTGTTCATTGAAGATTTTAGCATTTGGCTCACTGTATTCATCTCCATCCATATTCCTGTTATCACTTCTGGTGGCCTCATCATACACTTGGATGACTCAACATTCTGGCCTAGGCACCAGCTGACTTCCTCATTTCCCATTATCATTCTTTTCATGCATCTCATCACCCACCATTACAGTTACGCTTTAAAAGTCTCATCTAATAACTATATCATCTCCCAAATTTTCTCTCTGGATATTATCTTCCACTCCCACTGCAATAATTCTATAAGCCCTTAAATACACTGATTCATTTATCAGCCCAATTTGTCATTATACTCCATCCCCATGTAGTTTCTCTTCTCTCCTATCCTTGCATAGGTTCTATGATCTTCCTGTTCTATTGGACTTACTCCTCTGTCCAGTTCTATTTTTCTGCCAAATCACGATCATGATTAAACTCAGTTGTATACTTCTTTGCCTACACTCAAGCAGCTGAATGTTGTTTGAGAAATCATAAACTTTTATTGTCTGGCCAGGCCAGAAATAGCCTTAGGCACATGATGTACCTTGGGCATGAGTCTGAGAATGAGTGCCTCCCTAAATTCTGTACATTAGGTGCCCCAGTTGCTCCATTTAGTCCTGACCCTGCTGCCTGGTCTTACTTTAAATTTATGACCTCAGATTTCAAATGTGTAGTCAACATTGCTCTGCAATCTTACCTCACTTCCCCCATTAGACCATTCCCCCCCACCCTCCACCACTCGCTTCTGGAAGACTAATTGTTTCATGCTTCACATATCCAACACCTTCCTCCCCCTCTCACCTCAGCTTGTCTCATGCTTTTTCCCTGAGAAAAAGCAGCAATGACACACCATTCCATCATAAAACCTCAACCTACATGCATTTGCACTCATTATCTTTTTCCTCTTATTAAAACACACGTCCCTGTCCCAGTCAAAGTCATATTTCTCCTCTAGTGCAAGGACCCCATTCACTCTCACTCTCTATCTTTCAATTTCATAGTTATCTTTTCTTTCTTTTGTATCAACAAACTTAGATGTCTACAGTATTCCCTTCAGTTTGCAAATGAGTTCTAATAGCTTTCATCTTTGGAAAAAAATAAAGTGAGCCAACAAATCCCATTACTAACCTTGTTGCCTCTTCATCCACTTTCCTTAAGAATCAAACAAAACTTTCGAGCTGTCCTTACTTTCTCCATTTTTTTTTTATTTTCCATTAAATCTTCACACCATTTTAATTTGAAATTTAACCTCATACCTCCACTGATGAGTTTGAATTTATACATATAGCCCTGAGTGCAGACTTATCCAATTACCTGTATCTCCACTGAGATGTTTGATAATTATTTTAAACTTTATATATTCAGACATAACACTAGATTCTTTTTCATTTCCAAACACATTCCACAGTCTTTTCCCTCTGAGTAAGCAACTGAGGACTGCCCATCTATTTGATGAGGTCAAACCTAAGCGAAAATCCATCTAACTGTATGTAAAATACAAAGTGAATGTAAACTATGGACGTGGTTAATAACACTGTATATAACAATGTATATAACAATGTATGTCAGGACTAAATGGTTCATTAATTGTAACAAATGCATTACAGTAATATAAAATGTTAATAATTAGGAAAACTGTAGGGAGGGGGAAATATGGGAACTTTCTGCACTATCTGCTCAATTTTTCTGTAAATCTAAAGCTGTTCTTTAAAAGAAATCTAAAAAAAGTAAAAGAAAAAGTGAAATTATTTTCAATAATACATTTTGTGTAACCCAATATATGCAACATATTATGTCAAAATGCGACCAATATAAAAATATTAATAATATATTCTATACTTTTTTTAATATACCAAGTCTTCAAAATGCTGCGTATCCTTTATACTTAACAGATCATTGCAATTCAGACTATGATATTTCAAGTGCTCAATAGTTGTCTGTATTAAACAGCAAAGGTCTAAAAGACAAATCTTTCAGCAGCCATTGTTCCAATCTTCCACTCATTGGGGAAGAAGTCCAAGGCTGAGCCCTTCTGATCTGGCCTCCACTTCAAGTGCAACTGGACTGAATCTTCTTCACTAGTTTCTTTCCTAAAAAGTTATATCCACCCAAGTCTGACCCAGAGCTCAGTTGATGTCAGATCTGGAGATAAGATCCTAAAATAAGACCCAAACTGCTCCAGTGGTAAAAACAAACAAAAGCTCACATCTAAGGCATTAATAGGTTTTATCTCCAAAACATATCCAGAATTTTCTTTCTCCATTTCCTCTTTGTCTACGTTAATCCAAGCTGCTGTGATCTCTCCTGAACTGTTAGCCAACATCCTGTATTCACAGCGAGCTACAACAATCCACTTTCCGCCCTGCAGATAGACTGATACTTTAAAATATAAAACATATGGATCTTCTCTCTAAAATCATTCAGTGGCTTCCCATTTCATTCAGAATAAAACACATATGTTTATTAAAGCCTTTAAGGTCTTGTGATTTCTGTAATCATACTCATTTCTATATTCCATCCACTCTGGGCTTTTTCTGTTCCTCAAACACATGAAATTTGCTCTATTTCAGGACTTTTGTGTTTCTCTTTCTCTTTCTCTCTTCCCAATGTTCTTTCATTTGGATCTTTGCACGACTAGCTCCTTCTCATCATTTATATCCCAGCTCAAATATCAGAGAGAGGTCATGTCAGGTCACCATATCCAAATTGGCCAATTTCCTCTCACTATCACTTACTCTTACACACATTATTTATTTCCTTCATAGCACTTACAAGTATCTAAAATATGTGGTTTATTTAACTGGTTGCTATATGTTGTTAGATTATCAACTTCATTATTGTGGGGCATTTTTCATTATGTTCACCATTGTATGTATAGCACAGAGTGTTACACATACATTTCTTTTTTTCCTGGACACATAGTTAAGCTACATTTCCAGTTTTTCTGTAGTGAGTTGTGGCCAAATGATTTGCTCTAGCCATCAGAACGTGAACAAAAGTGCTATGTCCTACTTCTGTGCCTTATTCATTAAAAACCTCCAAAGTGGTCTTCTGTAATCTTTTCCTTCTGGCTGGTTAGAATGGAAACGACACACCGGGCAACTAGAGAAGCTACACATCAACGATGGGAGAGCTTGCATCAATCTGGATTCCTATGTGAGTGCTGGGAGGTCTGTGTTAATTCATCCATCTATCCATCTAGTACTATTACCTGAGTAAAAAAAAATTTCTATCCTTTTTGAGCTATTACAAATTTTAGTCTCCTTCTTAGACACTAGACAATCATAATAAACCAGTATCTAGAAAGTAGGTTATCAATGAATGAATAACTAAAATTGTACTAAGTGTGGAAACAAATTCTTCACCTCATATCACAGCATAAAACTTTAAAAATAATATAGAGTTTCATAACTGAGTACCAAAGACATTGGCATGGATCAATAACTGCTTTCAGATTCTCCTTTAGAGTTAATACTGATGATGGCAATGTGAATACCTGTAGTACAAAGGTGGAATCCAGAATGTGTGACCACTCTCTGGAATTCCGCTGTATAGTCTCCTTGCTCGTTTGCCTTGGCTAAGTACTCACTCAATTCATTATTTTTATAAAGACTAAATATAAAAATATTAAAAATATATGCCTACTTTCAGGAATTTGGGGTTGAAAATGGTTTTCTTTAACTGATTATTTTGGTGTATGAAATAAACAAGATGAGGAATGTAGTCAAAAAACATTTCTAATTCTCTCAGCCAACCTTCCTTCTTAGTTTTTCCTGCAAGAAACTGAACTGACAATAGTACTTTCTCTCATGGAAATGTCATTACGTTCCTTGCATTTAGGGTGATTTAAGAATGAAAAGTGTCATTATCATTAATAAACAACACTCCTTGAGAAGTAGAAATACAACCTATAATTGCACTGATAGCTTAGTAAGTAGCTCCTCCTTATTCACAGGAGATAACATTCTAAGACCCCCAGTGGATGCTTAAACCATGAATAATAATGAACCCGATACATACTATGATTTTTTTCCTATATATGCATACCTATGATAAAGTTCAATTTAGAAATTAGGCACAGTAAGGGATTAAGAATAGTAAATAATAATAAAATAAAACAATTATGATATACTATAATAAAAGTTAAGTGGCTATGGTCTCTCTCTCTCTTTCTCCCTCTCTCTCTCAAAATGTCTTATTGTACTGTACTCACCCTTCTTCTTGTGATGATGAAGGTAATACAATGCCTTTGTGGTGAAATGAAATGAGATGAACAATGTAGTCACGGTGGCATAGCATTAGGCTATTATCGACCTGATGATATGTCAGAAGGCGGATCATCTGCTTTGAATGATCCTAAGTCATTGAGCCATGACTATGTTGCTGCAGAGGCTGTAATCCTTCGGTGTCAGATGGGTGACTTCAAAGCTGTGTTCCATTCAAGGATCATATTCCAAAATTTTGTCCTTTAATGTCTGCCAATTCGAATGCCAATTTGAAACACTTCAGCAAATTTCGGTAATATCCACATTGCTGGTTCTGCTTCAGTCTCTTCTTTGTCTTCCTCTTCCTCTGTGGATGACTTGACAAGTTCTTCCACTTCTTCATTTATTAACACTTCTCAATATGCCTTCAATATTAACACTTCTCAATATGTTCTTCAATTTCTTTGTCAAGCATATTGGCAAACTCTTCTCCACCAACTTGTCTTGCTGCATGAATAATTTTCCTAACTTCTACATTAATTCCTGGAAAGCCTTTACAATCATTCACAACTTCATTCCATAAATTCTTCGAGTAGGCATTTATAGTTTCTGGTTTTCCTTTGTTCATTGCAGCTTTGATGAATGCATCAACAATAGTGAATGATTTCCAGCACTGCCTTATGTCCAAATTAAGGTTGGCACCAATTACTGATCAAATGTGACCAGAAACCAGTTGGACATACGTGGCTTTGACAAACCAGACGATGCCCCAATCAAGGGGCCGAAACAATGAGGTGGGTTTTGGAAGCAAAAATACAATCTCAACATTTTCATCTTCACGGCAAACAGATTCAGGATGGCCAGGTGCACTGTCTGTTATTAATAGGACTTTAAATTCCACCCTCCATCTTTCAAAATTTTTACACTTCTGAGATGAAGCATTGGTGGAACCATTCATAAAAAAGTCTCTGTTGCCCATGCTTTCTGATTGTGTAGTCAACAAATGGGCAGGTAATTTTTGTTTTAATTTTTGAGTGCCCATGGGTTCTTCTCTCCACATGCTATGCCTGGCTTTATCATATGTCCTGCAACATTGCCACATAGTACCACAGTTAATCTGTCCTTCCACACTGTCATTATTCCATGTTTTATGAAAGTAGGTTCTATTGGGCACCTTTTTCCAGAAGAGCCCGGTTTCATCTCAACTGAAAATTTGCTTTGGATGGTATCCTTTTCCCTGAGTCAATGTGGAAGCAGCTTCTTCAATGGCGGATGTAGCCTTTTCAGTAATATTTGTTTAATTCAAACCTATTTCTGAATCTGTGTAACCATCCCTTTGCTTATAGCAAATGGTTTGGTGTCACTCATTTCAGGGGACCCTTTCTGAAGCCTATAGGTTCAATGCTGTCCTGTAAAACATGTTGGCTGCAGATAGAAACAAATTTTCTGTTTATGTCTTCCACCCACAAATTTAATGCCTTTACCATCTTAACTGAGCACTTACCATGCACGGTGGCCATAACTTTTGTAGTTTGAGGTTCAACAGCAAAACTAGAGCAAATTTATTTCACGGACAAAAGATTTAGTCTTACCATAGATCTGAGCAACCTCAGTATATAATTTCTTTCCTCCTTTTCTTATTAAGTCGAAAACTTTCACCTTAAAGGACGTACTTTATGGCTCTTCTTTGGCATGTCTGAATTTCCAGAATCACTACTCTTGCACTTTGGGACCATTAATAAGTAAAATAAGGGTCACGCAAGCAGTGCAATACCATGACAGTTGTGATAGCTACTAGGTGAACGGGAAAGTAGCGCATAATGTATGGATACTCTAGACAAAGGAATGAGTCATATCTTGGGCAGGATGGAGCAGGACAGCGTAAGATTTCATCATGATACTTAGAATGCTGTATAATTTAAAACTTACGAATTGATTATTTCTGGAATTTTCCATTTAATATTTTCAGACCATGGTTGACTGTAGGTAATTGAAACTACAGAAAGCAAAACCACAGATAAGGGGAAGCCTCTCTACTCAAATAAGTTGATCGAATTTTTAAAATAAGAAAAGATCTATTATTTAGTAATACACATCTCAGGGGAGCAGATGATTTCAAGGGTTTGAATAAAATCTCTTATAAGAAAAGTGACCAATAAGAATATTAAAATATCAAACATTTGGTTAAAGAAAAGAAATGGAAAAATAAGTAATAATTAGACAAAATTAAATAATACATTTTAAGAGGAATTTGGGAACAAACCAAAGTATGTTGCAATGCTCTGAATTCAGTACATTTTTATGCCGTAATGAAAAATCACTATCTTGAGCAACTTAAGTCCTTTGTTATTTCTTTTGGGGGGTATCTAATGCCAGTTATTTATTTATGTATTTATCTATTTATTTATTTATTTATTTATTATTTGTTTATTTATTTATTTATTTATACAACTTTCATTGTAAATTGTTAATTATTTATTGTATCTCTAATAGTGAAAAGTGTATGTATGAAAGAGGTGTGTGTTTGTGTGTGTGTATTTGTGTACATATATTCCTGCCTTTTCAAATTTGCTGTACTAGGAGGAGGTTTCTGACTATCCAGTCCAATGTGTTGGTGGAAAAAAAATGCTTTTGCCATCTGGATTTAAAGTCATCAAATTTATCGGGTTTTATAATGAATGCTTACTAAGAACTTTTAAATTTTGCTTTTGACATTTGCATTTTTTAATCTACTCATAGTTGATTCATAGTGTGAAGTTGGAATACGGTTAATTTTTTTTTCCTATATTGATATTTTTTAAGCAACAACCTCCACTCCTTTTCAATTAACTGGAGAGGTGCTTCCCTTTTATTTTTATCTAAGTTACATAGAAAAATTGGTCATGCTCCGGGCTTCCTCTCCTTTTCTGTTAATTCATTTGTCTCTCTGTGAGCCAAAATTATACTATATAAATTATTAAAAAGTTTTGTAATAAGACATTCTGATATGGCAAGTTCCCACTCCCTGTTTTTCTTTCTCAGAAGTGTCCAGACTTCTCTTGACTTTATATTCTTCTGTATAAAATTTATAAGCATCTTATTAAGTTCTATGACAGTTCTGTTTAGATTTTGATTGAAAAATATATGGAATCTACAAGTTATTGGGGAAGATTTGTATGTGTATGATATCTTCCTATCCATGAGGATGAGTTGTTTCTCAGTTGTTTAAATCTTCTTTTCTAAATCTTAATTTTCTTTTCACTGCACTTAATCATTTTTTGTCAATTTACTCCTAGGTAATTAATACTCTCTGAAGCTATTTTAAATGGTGTCTTATATTATCTATTGCTTAACTGATAGTATACAGAATGAAGCTGACTTTTTTCTGTATTAGTCTTTTATCTAGCCCAGAGATTCTCAACTGGAAATGATTCTGTCCACCAGGAGATATTTGGCGATGTGTGGAGACATTTTTGGTTGTTGCAGTTGGGGAAGTGCTACCCCGGTTGACTGGTAGAAGTGGTCAGGGATAGTATTAAACATCTTACAATGCATAGGACAGCCTCTTACAATAAAGAATTATCCAGTTTAAAATGTCAATACTTTTGAGGTTGAAAAACCCTTACAAAACTGTTATTATACTTAAGCATTTATCTATAAATTTTTAAATTTCTATAAAAAGAATCATGTTATCTGTAAATAATTATAATGCCATTTCCCCTTAACTATTCTTATTCCTCCAATCTTTTTTTCTCCTTTTCTAGGACCTTCAACACAATTTTGACATGAAGTGGTGACAGTGGACATCCTTATACTTCTATCTTTAAAAGAATATTTCCCATATCTGCTATTTAGGGTTATAATTAATCTAAGCATTTTATAGCTGCTTCTTTCATTCTAAATGTAATAATATTTTTATTATTAATACATTTTTAAGTGTTAGCAGTCTTTTACGCATCTTTTGAAATAATTTTTTCATTTAATCTGTTACTGTAATAAGTGATATTTAAACATTTCAAATATTATGTCATGGAAGCTTGGGGCATATCCAACCTGATTTCATGTTTTTTTGTATGATTGGATTCAATCAGAATATTTTATTTAGAATCTTTACATTCATACTCATGAGTGAGATGGATCTGTAATTTTTCTTTCTTAAAATGTCCTTTTTGTGTTAGTTTCAGGGCCACATAAAATAAATTGGAAAAATTTTCGTCTTTTTCCATCCTCTGCAAAAGTTTATATAAAACTGTGGTAATATCTTCCTTGAAATTTTTGTAGAACTTACCTGAAATAATCCCAGACAACCCCAAAGGAGTGAATAAATTAATTGTGGTTATGGAACATTCACACAATGGAACATTATACTACAATCAAAATGAGTGAATACAGAGAGAGCCATAAATATGAATGACTCTTAGCCATATAATATTAAGTGGGAAAAAAAAAACATTTTACAAAGCTACAAATGATTAAAAATTTTAAAACATTGCATTTTGAGAATATATATGCAAGAAAAATATATAGGAATGTTGATTGTTCAGGAGGGATGCTGGTTGGTGATGGGAATACAGTCATACTTTAGAAATATTGCAGATTCAGTTTCAGACCACTACAGTAAAGTCAATATAACAATAAAGCAAGTGGCGTGAATTTTTTGGATTCTCAATGCACATAAAAGTTATGTTTACACTATAGTGCAGTCTATTAAGTGTTTAAAAGCATTATGTCTAAATAAAACAATGAATGTACCTTAATTAAATAAATACTTTATTGCAAAAAAAATGATAATCATCATCTGAGCTTGTTAGAGAAATGGCACTGACAGACTTGCTTGAAGAAGGGTTGCTACAAACATTCAATTTGTAAAACATACAATAGAGCAAAGTGTGATAAAATGAGGTATATCTTTGTGTTTGGATACAGCTTTTTGTCAAAATCCTAGTCTTTGAGGACAGAAGAATATTTTCATGATTGCATATTATATCCTTTGAAATATAACCAAATTAACTTACTAAATCAATCAACAAATAATAAATGAAGGTGGACCTTGCATAGATCAATGATAAGCATGTGTTGTAAGCCAAGAAGTCAAGAGGAAGAGAGAGAAAAAAGAGATATGGAAAGAAAGGCAAGTGGAGGAAGAAAGGGAGTAAGGGAACAGAATGAAGGAAATGTAGAACTAATGAATGAAAAAAATGAAAGAAAAGAGAGATCCACATTAAAAACTATAAAAAAGGAAGGGTATATTGAAAGACAGCACTTTAACTGTTGTGTAATTCTGTGAATTGGCTGAATGCTATACTTAGCCTTGATATTATGCCCTTGGAGAATATGAATCCTCCCTGTAGGTCTATGAACCCAAGCAAAATAGGTCACATACAGAACTTGCCTTCACCCAATTTTCTAAAGCAGCTTTTCTGTGTATTTTTAGATTTTATGTTAGTCAACCTTCTGTCAGAATTCCCAGTTTGTAAAATATAACTGTCTGGGTTGAGAATCACATTATGTTTTTAAGCCAAAAAACTTAATTCACTTTTCATTATAAAGATTTTTCTGAAGAATAAAACAAGGCTACAATTCACTTCTTACCAGTTGAGTCATTACTTTGTTTCTTGCCAAATGTCAAATTGTTTTTTCCTCTTGGGTGTGCATGACTTTGTAATAATTCATTGTTTGAAATATCATTAAGGTACAGTCTTGTAATGTATTTCATAATTAATATTTTGTTAATATTTGAAGAATTGTTGTGAGCCAATCAAATACAGATAACTCTATAGAAACAGATGCCAAAGTGCCTAAAAATGAATAAAATATCAAATTAGGAGACGTCTACTCATTTCTGACAATAATTTATGTACTAAATTCATAAAAAGGATATCGAATTGTTTATTTATAATGACCTTGATTTTCTATAATTACACAAACTGTCAATGTGTATTAAGTCACTGTGATAAATGTGAATTGTCTATGTTACCATGGTGACTTGAGGTGTTTACATTTGATGCTGCGTGCAAAACAATTTGGACCATAATTAAAAGAAACAGTGAAATATAGAAGTAAAAAACTGTCAAAAAATTAAAAATTAAAAGTATAGCCTGACTTTCACATATTCCTTTCAGAAGCTAACCTGTCAGACAGATGAAAACAATATTTATTAAATAATATATGTTGTTTTCAAATACATATGAAACATTTATAAAAAATTATTTTCTGTCAGATATCTTAATGATTATCAGGAAATAAAAGTTTGATTCATATTCTCTGACCACTATTCAATAAAACTTGAAATTTTTAATGAAAGCTTTAAAAAGATTGAAAGTTAAAACAATATGAATTGAGATTAAAAAATGAAAACTCTTAAAGATTTAGAAAAAAACAGTTAAGCTCTCATGTTAATTAATGCTTTAATAGAAGAGAAAACTAAAGCTAAAATTATATAGTCCTACTTAACAGATAACAGTGTATTTCAAAACCTAAACAATATGACCATGGCTGCCCTCAAAGGAAAATTTAGAGAATTAAAATTTGTTATTGTTACACAAATCCTATATGTATAAAGAATATTTTTATAATCTTAAAATAATAGGTGGCTTTTAAAGTATAACATCACATAAAAATATTAAGGAAATAATTGATAATTTTAACAACATAAAAATTAAAATTTCTGAATTTCAAAAAACGATTTAAAAAATATAAAGAATTAACCTATAAAAATGTAAAAAGGGATTAATATTCTTAAAATTCAAGGAGCTCTTGCAAATAATAAGGAAAATATAATACTCTAGCATAACGGGAAAATGAACAGAAAAATTTGAAAATAAAATATAACCAATTACAAGAAGCATATATGCAATATTATATCTAACTAATAATAAAAAACATCCATGAGCTATGAATGGTCACATTTGATTCAAAAATAAATATTATAGATGAATATGGGATAAAATTAACCCTTTCATATTCTACTGATAGAAATTTAAATTGATGCAACCATTCTGGGGGCAAATTTTTAAGATTTAAAACACCCTCCTTATTCTTTGATCCAATAATAGAATTTATGCTATAAAGACATGTATAAAGATGTTAACTGTACTATCATTTCTGTATTAGGATAATGGAAAAAGTCAACAATTGAAATGGATATAGATATACAACTCTTTTGTCCAATATTCTTTACCACAGAGAAAAATAGAATCAGTATAAACATATCAATCAGAGCACGGATAAATAAGGATACATCCATAAAACGGAATACAATGTAGTTATTAAAATTATAGTATAGAATCTTCCAGTCAAGATGATGGAGTAGAAAGTGCTATGCTTGCCTTTTCTCATTATCACATCAAAATTACAACTAAACTATAGAACAACCATCATTGAGAATCACCTGTGGTCTAGATGAACAGAAGTCCTATAACTGGGGATATGCAGAAGAAGCCACATCAAGACTGGTAGGAGAAGCAGAGACACAGAACAGTCTGGTCCTACACCACTGTGTGGTGGTTACATTCAGGAGGCATATCTAGACTGCAGAGGTTCCCCTTGAGGAGGGAGGGTTCCCAATCCCACACCAGGTTCCCCAACCCAGCATTCCAGTGCCAGGAAAACAAGTCCCCACAAATACTAGCTGTGAAAACCAGCAGAGATTGCAGCTGTATAGGATGGAGGGTGGCTGGAGTACCAGGTGTTCTTCTTAAAGGGCTCACACATGGACTACTCAATGACAGACTCACTCATTCTGAACTCCAGCACTAGGGAAGCAGCAGGAAAGGTACCAGGGACATATAGGGAGGAACTAAATTGTCTGGCTTTGGGGCAAGGGCTGGAGGGGCAGCTTTCTTCCAGACAGAAATGCTGGCAGCACTATTCCTTTATTGAGCCCTCTCTCAACACAGTGTGAAGACTCCTGAGTCTCCATCAATCTAACGCTGTTTGCCCTGCCATAGTAACTCTCTGAGACTCTGCCCCACCCAACTTGAGGGCCCAATCAAGCTGTCCCCAGTGGCTTTTCCATATAAATGTCCTGTCTTGGCTCATGCTGCCAACTTTCCAAAAATCTCTCAAAGGTTCACAAACCTCAAACAAGCAGCATCTGGCCTCCATGTGCCCTGTACCTCTCTTGCTAAGCAGTCACAAGCCCGGTACTAATGGCAGCCAGCCTCGGTTCGTGTCTTAGCATCTACAAGGCACCTCCAAACAAAGCACAAGTGGGAACCATCTGCAGATTACTTTATAGCTCATATCAAGTGGCTCCAGAAAGGGCACAGGCAGTGGCTGATCTATACCTGCAACAGAACCCCTCCTAAGAGGTTCTAGAACCAACACACTTGGTGGCCAAGACACCAAAAACCACCCAATCACCTTCACAAATGACAAACTAGAGCAGGCACCAGAGTTCTGCTACAGCAAATCCTGTTCATCAGCCCCTGCACAATAGCTCCTCCACTGTAGTCATGGGCAGCTAAGGGTCAGTCTCTCCCATTGACATGCCAACAGCAGCCAAGACTCAATTATAACAGGAGGGTATTCACAACCCACACAAGGGACACACCTAGAGCATCTACTCAGGTGATCAGGGAGACTGTGCCTCTGGGCCCACAGCAACCCACTACATAAGGCCACTCTACTAAGACCAGGAGACATAGAAGCTCTACCTAATACATAGGAACAAACACAGGGAGGCAGCCAAAATGAGGAGACAAAGAAACATGTCCCAAATAAAAGAACAGAACAAAGCTTCAGAAAAAGATCTCAACAAAACAGAGACAAGCAGTCTACTGGATGCAGAGTTCATAACATTGGTTATAAGGATGCTCAATGACCTCAAAGAGAACTTCGACAAAGAGATAAGAAACATAAAAATGGAAATAGAAAACATTAAAAAAGAACCAGTTAAAAATGAAGAATATAATAACTGAAATGAAGAATACATTAGAGGCAATCAACAGTAGATTAGATGAAGCAGAGAACTGAATCAATGATTTGAAAGAGAAGATGGCAGAAAACACCCAATTAGAACAACAAAAAGAAAAAAGAATTGGAAAAACTGAGGATAGTTTAAGGGGCCTCTGGAACATCAAGTGTACCAGCATTCACTTTATAGGGGTACTAGAAAGAGAAGAGAGCGAGCAAGGAATTGAAAATTCTTTGAAGAAATAATGATGGAAAACTTCCTTAACCTGGCAAAGAAAATAGACATATAAGCCCAGGAAGCATAGAAAGTCCCAAACGAGATGAACCCAAAAAAGCCCACACCAAGACACATCATAATTAAAATACCAAAGCTTAAAGACAAAGAGAGAATCTAAAAAGGAGCAAGAAGAAAGTAGTTGATTATCTACAAGGGGTCTCCCATAAGACTGTCAGCTAATTTCTCAACAGAAAGACCAGGAGACATAACAGCTACGTCTATGTCATTTTCATTCTAACTCTCAACATTGCAGATGAGAAGGGATTGGCATAAAAGATCCAAAGTGATAAAAAGCAAGGACTTACAACCAAGATTAGTCTACTTATCAAAGCTATTATTTAGAATTGAAGGACAGATAAAGAGCTTCTCAGACAAGAAAATGCTAAAAGAGTTCATCGACATCAAACCAGTATTACAGGATATGTTGGAGGGACTTCTTTAAGAAGAAGAGAAAAGGAAAAAGATCAGAAATATAAATAATAAAATGGCAATGACTACATATTTATCAACAATTACTTTAGGTATAAACAGATTAAATGTATCAATCAAAAGACATAGGGTGGCTGAATGGATAAGTAAAAAGACTTAAATTTGCTGTCTACAAGAGACTCACTTCATATTGAAAGACACACACACAGACTAAAAGTAAAGGGATGGAAAAAGATATCTCATGAAAATGGAAATGGAAAAAAATGGTTGGGCTAGCAATACTTATACTAGACAAAACAGACTTTAGAACAAAGCCTATAACAAGAGACAAAGGACCCAATAATCCCTTAAATCTGGGTACTTATCTGAAGAAACCCAAAATACTTCTTTGAAGGGATACATGAATCCATATGTTCATTGTAGCATTATTTACAATAGCCAAGATATGGAGGCAACCTGGGTGTCTGTCAATGGATGAATGGGTAAAGCTATAAAAAAGAATTAAATCTTGCCATTTGCAACAACATAAATGGACCTAGAGAGTATCGTGCTGAGTGGAGTAAATCAGAGAAAGACAAATGCCATATGATTTCACTTACATGTAGAATCTAAAGAACGAAATTAAAAAAAAAAACAAAACAGATTCATAGATACAGAGAACATCTTGACAGTTGCCAGATGGAAGAGGAGTAGAGGGTGGGTGTAAAGGGGAAATAATTAAGAGGTAGAAGTTGATAGTTACATAATAGTCATGGGGAATAAAGTACAGCATAAGGAATATAGTTAATAATATTGTAATAACCATGTATAGTGCCAGATGGATACTACATTTATTGGGGTGATCACTTTATTGGTTACATAAATGTCTAATCACTATGTTGTACATTTGAAACTAATATAATATTGTATGTCGACTATAATTGAAAAATAAAAAATTATTAAAAAGTAATAAAATTGTAATATAAATATATAAATATGTATTATTAAGATAGAGAGGCTTCAGGGTATAATTTTTTCCAGCTTTATTGAAATATAATAGACAATTAATTGTTCATATTTATATTGTACAATTCAATGATTTTTTTTCAATTATATTTGCATACAATAATATACCAGTTTCAGTTGTACAGCATAGTGATCAGAGAGCCACATAACTCACAAAGCAGTCATTGCACTAAATCTAGTACCCCCTCACCCCTTACATATTTATTACAACATTATTAATCATAAGACTGGCAGCTCGTTTCTCAAAAGAAACTATGCAGGACAGAAGGGTTTGGCAGAAAATATCTGACATGAAGAAAATCCAGGATCTACAACCAAGAATACTTTATCCAGCAAAGCTATCATTTAGAGTCAAAGGACAGATAAAAAGCTTCTCAGAGTATAATTTTACTTTAAAAATGGTTGCACATACCCACTTAAGATGGCTATATTTTCCAAAATGGAAAATAAGTGTTGGTGAGGATGTAGAGAAATTGGAATCTTTATACATTGCTGGTGGGAATGCAAAATGGTGTAGCCACCATGGGAAAGGATTTGTGAAGACTCAAAAAGTTACCTAAAGAGTTACTATATGATCTAGTAATTCCACTCCTAGATATATACCCAGAGAAATGAAAATACATGTTTACACAAAAACTTGCACACACATTTATAGTAACATTATTCATAATAGCCAAAGAGTAGAAACAACCTGAATGGACATTAGATGATGAATGGATAAGTCAAATGAGATATATTCATACAATATTCATCTTTGAAAAGAATGATACATGCTCTGATATGTAAACATTGAAATCATTATGTGAAGGAAGAAACCAGCCTCAAAAAGCCACATATTATTTGATTTCATTTATATGAAATATCCACAACAGCTAAATCCATAGAATCAGAAAGTAGGTTATTGTTTGTCAGGGGCTGAGGAGGCAAGGGAGGAGAATTGGGAGGGTCTGTTAATAGGCATGGAGTTTATGATGAAAATATTTTAGAATTAGATAGCGATGATAGTTACATAGCCCTGTAGACAAGCTAAAAACCTCTAAATTGAATAGTTTAGAATGGTGATTTTTATTGTATGTGAATTATATCTCAATAAAAAAATCACAAGTTAACATATAATATCATCTCATTTTATACTATATATGTATGATATGGGTAGATGGATGATGGACAGATGATAGAAGATAGATGATAGATGAGAGAGAGGGGATAATGATAGATAGATAGATAGATAGATAGATAGATAGATAGATAGATAGATAGATAGATAGAGATAGATAGATAGATAGATAGATAGATAGTTGGATAGATGATAGAGATGATGAGAGAGAGAGAGGAATAGGATATAGATGTATATTTTGAAAGATAAGCATTGAAAAAAGTTATCTTTTGATAACACAGTTGAGAATAAATATGGTAGAGTTTAGTTTAGTTACTGTGGTTCTCTTAAAAAAAAAATGGCAATTCACTAATGACTTCAGTTCAGGTCAGACAGGTAGTTTATCTTTGAGAAGACCCCCAATAGTATTCCTGTATATTTGTCTAAAAGATGTTAGCACCTGACAAAAGATATAAAAGGAGATTATGTTCAATAATTAAAGATAGCTAGCACTGACATTCCTGAAGATCATGATTTTATATGCTCTGGGTGTGAGTCTGAAATATAAGCTTACTTGGAACATTTGGATGACAAAATCTTTTTGATTAAAATGAAAACAACTTTTGTACTAAAACATATGGTTGAGATAGTATTCCCAACACTGATATTCTTGTATAATTTCATCTTAAATCTTGAAGACCTTTAAATAGCTAAAAATATTTTCTTTTCCAAAAAGCATTAGGAATTCTGAAGTTCCATATCCAAAAATAATGTGAATTAAAACAACCTTTTCCTTTTAATAACTGTATGGTACAATATAGAGTATCAATATTAACCAGGAATTTCAGTCTCCATTTTACAATTAGTTCAGTTTAGACTTTATGTCAATTACAAAAGAATTTCTCATATTTTCTATTATGCTTATCACAAGTGTAGGAAGAAAGAACTCTTTCATCTTAAAGTGGAGATGTAAGTTTTAAATCTATGTTTATAGAGTTTTTTTCTTCAGTATTTTATTTATTATAGCTTTAACCTGGAATGCTATATGGAATTTAGTTTTAATTAGAAATAAATTTCTTGGTTCCACTTAAAAGAGAAATGGCTATACTATTCATGATCCTTAGAGAAATAACCTGTTGCCATTTTAAAGTTCGGCTTTATGGAAACACATAGAATTTAAAAACTAATTAAGAAATTAAAAGCAAGTAGTAATGTTTTTAAAGTGGTTCTAAATATGTCTGTGAAAACAAAGTCAGTTCTATGCCTTGGCCATCATCAGCTGTCTATCTTTTTAACTGCTCCTAGCATTCCCATATTAAAGTCGACAGCACCACAAAAAAAATAAGTCCTGAGGAATACCTGACCCCCCACTCTTGAGAATTTCTCTACAGTTCACTTATTTCCTCCTTCTCATTTGTCTACTGAATGGGTTTCCTAATCTCGCAGGCTATGAATCTTGGTTTCTCATTTTCCTTATTCCCTTTGCATTTCAAAATTCAGCTCCAGACCATTTAATCTCAGTGTTGACTTAAAAACCTCTATAGTGATCTTCCCCTCATATTTTCTACAGACTACAAGTTTAAAAGTAGCTTTTAAACTTGAAACAAACCTCTGTCAACCTTGGCCTTCTTTCCCTTCCAGGGAGATTGCACATAATCCTCATCTCTACTGACATCATCGCTAACTTGATCAAACCAGTGTTAAGTCCTTATTATTTGCTAGGCATCGTGAATATCCACAAACATAAGGCTATCCTTTACTTAAGATGATCCATGTGGTCTTGGTGATTTTATCTTTAAAGCAGTGGTGTTAATGTTGACTCTCAATGATGGAATGCTAAATGATGAACACGAGGGTCACAACCAGATAGTGATCCAAAGAAGAGTCTAATGGTAGAATAAGCAAAGGCTTTGAGGGGATCAGACATGCCATAGCTGTTAGATCTCCTAGAAACTATTACTACGCATGTTCCCTCTTCAGACTGAGGTGAATATCACCTACATCATAAGATGGTTGAGGGATTAAAAGATGTAATATTTGAAAAACATAATATGTTATCAATAACTGTTATAGTCTCCATCCCTCAGCGCCATGTCTATGAATGTAAAATAAATCAATAATTTTGTTTGGCCAAATAACTAATTAACTAAAAAGAAAAAAGCATTTTCCCAATGATTTAATCAAGGATGTAAGAAAAAATTACCAAGTTGACATTTCATTTTCGTCAACATGAATTCCCATTTGAAAAGAGTTAATGCCTTATAGCTATTTATGTTCATATTGGTGATTAATATCAAATTTCTGCATTTCACTCTATATTTAGCTAATTGAGAAATTGATCTGTTGAATCCCATCAAATTTAAAAAAACGTAATAATCAAAAGCATTAAATCCACCTGACCCTTTACTTTGAGTCTTATTGCTTTCTGAGGCCCAAGTTTAATATAAGCTTAATGCAATTATTTGTTCCTGTGAATAAAACTAAAATTTCAGTACATTACGAAATATATCCTTTCAAAAATGTAAAGAATTTTTACAGTACAAACTCTGAGGAGTTTATTTTTTTTATTTCTTGTTATAAATCTCACATTTCAAAAATATATCTACCTAAGAACTCTGGCATATTAATTAGAATGAGCACAGTTAGTAAAGCAGCATCTCCAAGTGCACAATACGTGTGATGTATCTGTTCATCACTTCACATAGAGAGAGAACACTTGATCATTTGCATTGCATTTGCTAACACTGGGATCACAGGTGCGCCTGTTAGGGAATGAGACTAATGTCAGAACAACGTCATTCAGTTCAACCATGAGTTGTTCACTCACTGTAAAAATAAGATGACAAAATAATTGATTTACTGCGCTATTGCAATGACATTAGATTTCCTAAATACATATAAGCATTTACATATTACAAACTCATAAAGTCAGAGAGTTAGATGGTGGTTATTAGGGGTTGACAGAAGGGGGAAATTGGGAGGTATTGCTCAAAGGGTATAACATTTCAGTTAAGCAAGATACATTCTAGACATTTACTGTATACGTGGCCTATAATTCATAGTACTGCATTGTATAGCTAAGATTCTGCTAAGAGGGTAGCTCTTATAAGTACACTTACCACAAAATTTAAAAAAATACATTTTAAGAAAAGAAAATAATAAACAAGAGGGTCAAGAGGAAATTTTTGGAGGTGATAGATACGTTTATGGCCTTGATTATGGTGACGGTTTCACTAGTATATACTCATCTCGAAACTTATCAAGTTGTATACATCAAATACATACAGCTTTTATAAAGTGGTTTCAAAAACTCAGTACAGAAACCAGAAACATTCTTCTTTTAGAAAGTTAATATCATAAGTTAACGGTGACAGCACTCCAAATTTTTTTAACTAATAAGGTGAAATTCTATATGTTCCAAAACAAATACCTGAGAAGAATAAGAACAAAAATATTTCTTGGAATTTTTATGAAGCTCTGTTTTTCTTCCTCTGAAATTACTAAATGCTTTACGCTTTCTGATTTAATGTCTTTCGAAATTGAGCTCTTGGAAGTTGATGGAACCACTTAACTTTATGACTAAAAAACCCTCAGAAACTTATGTAAAATATTTTGTATTTTTAAATCCTGAGACTAGCCTAGAAGAATATTACAATATATACTAGACAGCAAGAATCTGCAAGTCCCTTTTATCTTTAGAAAACAAAATCAGAGGCTATACTCCTGTTTTATTTTCTGTCATCTGAAAGCTTGCAGAAATTCTATCTATATCTGTTAAATACTTCATAATTAATTAATTTGTTCTTATATCCTAATTGAATTCAAATACAAAATGTAAAGTTAGAAAAAATAACGAAAGCATGACAATTGAAAGTAACTTTAAAAAATTGGATGCCTTATGGCTTATCTTTCAACAATACTTTTTTTGTAACTATATATTTTCTTATTCATTTTCTATTACATTTAACTTTTGTCACACTAATTTCTATGGTCCCTTACCATATCAACGATAACAACATTATTGAAACGTTATACTAAATCTAAAGACTAGGTTGCATTGTCACCTTGCAATGACCAATAATCAGACTATCTCACCGGGAAAGGGGGGAAAAAATTGATGCCCATGTTTTCTTGGTCTATAGTCTAGTCTGCTGTGTATCAACAGAAGGAAACTACATCCAAGGGCTAATATCCAATGAAATATGCTTCATCTATTTATTGACCTTTTGAGAACAAACTCATGTAATTGTCCATCTTTTATCATCAAAAATAGGAGAAAGCGGGATATCAAAAATACCAGATTTAAAAAAACTGAATATGAGCCCTAGAGAACAGTGCTAATATTTTTTTATTTTTCATTACAGAAATATTCATATTTATTATAAAGAAAATTTGAAAGTAGAGATAAGCAAAAGAAAGAGAGAGAAATAAAAGAGAAAAGGGACTATTTGTCCATCATCCAATCATCACTTAGTGACAACAATGGTTATTGTTTGACCTACATTATTTCTTATTATTTCTACAATTATCTATTTTAAAAACAATGAGATCATACTATCATTGCAGTTTAAATCCTTCCTTTTTTTAAATAGCACTAATTATGAAGAGCTCTCTATATGTCAATATATAAAGATCACTAATATAACTTTACTGGCTATACATTTATTCTGCTTATATGTGTTCTATAATTTACCTAACCAATCCCATAGTAATGGGTGCTTATGTCACTGCCAATTATTTGGTCATAAAATAATATTGTCAAAAAATCTTATACTGATTACTTTGTATTATAGTCTGTTTATTAAAATGTCTTCATCTGGATTTCTTGTGTCAAAATACATAAATATTTCATATTCTGGTACAAATAACACTCTTTGAGGAATTTTACATCTCGATAGCAGTGTCTATGAATAACTACTAATATTTATATAACATGAAAAAGGCTTAAGATTATGCTAGGATGCAAACACACACTTTTTTTTTCCCCCTGACCTGTTTGTATGCAGTTCTTAAAGTGCACACAAGCACCTGGGATAATTTCAAAAGGCAGATTCTAACTCAGTGGGCCTGGGGTAGAGTCTGACTGTTTACGTTTTTAACAAACTTCTAGGTGATGACAATTTTGCTGATCTGAAGATTATGTTTTGAGCAGCAAAATCCTACAGATCTAACAATGTGATCATCAAGGAAAGTTTTTGCTTCCACATCTGCATATCATTGGTAGTTAACCTACATTCCATGGACTCCTGAGCAGTCTATAAATGAGCTTTATGGAAGTTATACACCACCTGGAATGGTTAGCAAACAGCGCACATGTGAAAATGCATTCTGGAGAGAACAAATTCTTTACCTCAAAACTCAAAGGGGTTATGACACCAAAGACTTGTTGATAATATTGTATCGTGTTTTATGGAATGAATAGAAAGACTAAGTTGTGCTCCATTTTCCATCTACATGCTAGATCCCTCCTCCAAGTCTTTCCCAAAGAAATACCATGGGAAGTGACTCGCTGCCCAGGCCTGTGCTCACTGCAGCCTTCTCCCTCAATGCCTTTGTGTGGCACAACACAGATAATCCAAAGATAAGCATGGGTTGGTTTAAGGAATAAAAGAATTTTAAAAACATTTGGAAGAATTAAAATTGTTCTTAAAGCAGCCCCCTCTGAAGCTGCTATAAAGCATAAGGATGTCAACTTGATACTGTTGATGAAGATTTTCCATAATTATAACTGACTCATAGTTAAAGCATTAGCAACGCAGTCCTGAGAGGCCAAGCATTACTGTGTTTTTCAAATTGCGATGTCAGTTCTATTGGAATACTGGAATGTATGATTTACCTTCCTGAAAGAAACACACGTTTTGAATTTAAAGCCTATTTTTGAAACCGTCACAAAATTTGAAAGGGGAAAAACTGTGATAACAAAAACAAAAGGAAAAAGAACAATAAAACCATAATTCTTTGAGTACACATAATCATGCAAACAAAAATAACTATGGAACAAAAATAAGGACTCTTCTGGAGATGGATGGTTATGATGGTTACACAACTATGCAAACGTACTTATTGCCATTTTTCACTTAAAATGATTCAAATGGTAAATTTTGTTAAATTTTGTTATATATATATTATCACAATTTTAAACAAATGAATTAAACAAGCAAATAAATGAATAAAAAAATAGATAGATGATAGATGATAGATAGATAGACAGATAGATAGATAGATGATAGATAGATAATTGATAGATAGATGATAGAGAGGAAGAGAGAGAGAGATAAGGACTCGACCTTTCCAGATACTAAACAACCAAAAAAGCAAATAGAATAATGTCTTAGAAACTGTTGCTTTGCTTAAAATTGCCTGTTTTTCTTTACAGAAAATTATGACATAGAACATTAAAGTTTCCCTGAATTTGAAATGTGTGGCTAGAAAAGAAGCATTAGCCTGTTGTTCAGTCCAAATTTGATTTGGGTAATTATGTCCTAGCTGCCTTGAAGTCCCCTAAAGTCTTTCATAATCCATGTCACATCCACACTTAATCTGTTTACAACAGTCTACGCTCTTTCAAGTGGTCGTTGCCATCTGCCCCTAAAATGGCTGCATTTCAGCAGGAGAGGACATGATTCCCATATTCAGAAGTATCCAACACAAACTATTATTCCCCTGAAGGGTGATGAGGCAAATTTACCTAGAAGCACCTGAGAAAGAAATGGAAAATCTTCCAGAATAGATCGTTGATAGTAGTTGTAATATTAGCCCCCTGTTCCGAATGTCTCCTTAAGTTTTATATAATCAACACTTTTCCCTGATGGAAGTACGCTCCGAAAAAAATAAAAGCACTTTTCCATAAATGAGTGTGTTTAATATTGCATTTTTAAAGAAAAAAATATTTTAGCACTTGATAAAAGTATATTTTCAAAATGTAAATCTGTTATTTCTTTAAAAATATAAAACATGCTCATGTTATGGAAAAGTTGAACAAAATGCTTTTATTTTGAAAATACACTTTTATGAGGTGTTAAATATATTTTTGGTTTTGTAATTCTGGATTACCCAAATATCATTGTTTGATTTTAGTAATACTACCCTTCCCCCCAGTTATGTTTCTATAACAAGCTCACTCCATCCACAAGCAGAAGAGACATACTTTATATGTCCCACAAGTCTCTAGATAGCTTCCTACTGCTCCAGCATAAAACAGAGAATTACCACTATTAGCATAACTATTTGGATTAAGCAGAAGGTTATGTGTAAAATGCAGCAGGATTGCTCTGAGAGGTTAACCCACTAACTTATTACTAAATATTACAGATAATTTTATCTGTTCATTAGCTCAGTGCAGGATTGCGATGGTGTGGTATATATGGATAAGTACGTTTCTTTAGATAAAAGATAGTTTAGAGAATTGGAAGGCAAGACTCGGTGGACAAGTATGGATGGACAATTAGAGGGCACTATAGAATAATATGGGAAAGCCATAAATAGTGCCAGCAGGATCCAAGCGCAATCATCAAATATTGATCACTAACATGTGTCTAAGATGACATTTACCTGCTTCATAATTTAGTCTGCCTTGTTTCTCTGCCATTGATTGAACTTCATTTCTACTACAGAATAAGTCAGCAACATCCCAGACACTCTGGAGTTGCTCTCATTCTTTCTCTGAACATCCATCTGAGTTTCTCTACCAAGTTTGATTGCTTCAACTTCTGAAAACTCTCCCATATATCTTTCCTTCTCTCCAGTCCCATGTAGCCCTTGAAAGCTGATCTAGCACATGAGCTTTCTAATTGGTCTCTGTGGTCCTCCATCAACCAGAGTGGTGGCTCTGAAACGTTAGTCAAATCATATTACACACACACAAAAAACCCTCTGATGTCTCCCTACGGCCAAAAGGATAAAGGCCACTTTTGCCTAGCTGGCCTTGTAAGCACCCCACACCCAACTTTGCACTCTGGTCTGGCCAATCTGCTTTTTCCACTTCACTTGCCACTGCACCTCACTACACATTTTACTCTGGCCACACTGTCCAAGAGAGCCACACACTAGATTCCCCAGACACAGCAGCCACTCTCCCAAAATTGCTCATGCTCTTTAAACTGCCCCAAATGTATGTCTGTCTTTTCTTCTATTGAACTCCTAATCTTCTTTTAAGTTCTTGTCCAAATGCCACCTCCTCAGTGCTTTCTTTTTTCCTGCCGATTTGAAATAATTTTAGCCCTTTGTTTGCATGTTTTTACTGCATCTACTTTATTTTGGTGGAAGCACATCTACTGACCATGTAATACGACTACTATCTCATACATTATGAACTACATGAAGTAAGGATATATCCTCTCGTCACATAGGATAGAGCCTTAACACAAAGCAGATGCTTAATAGCCATTTATTGAACTCATTTCCAGCAGTGTAGCATCCAAATGCCCAGAGAAAAGTAATCTGAGCAGAGTAAAAGGACAAATAGAAGGCACTTGGAGACAATGTGTCACAGGTATTCAGTAGGCTTATCTCTTGGCCACATTGTATCTTCCATGATAGTTTTCTAAATAGCCTCATTATATTAGTAGGGGGTCCATAAACCTTCTGGAAGTCAGTCTTTAGAAGGACTAACTCATTTTGGAGTTATAGCCAAATGAGAAGAGGTATTGGCAGGGGCGGGGTGGCATTCTTTTCCTTCCAAGCCTAGGAAGAAAAGCATTCCAAAAGCAAAAGGTAAAACTGGTCTCAATTAAAGCAGCACTACCAGGCACAAACAGGAGGCAATGATATTAATACCAATCATAATAAAATGAAGACTATGGCAATACCTAGATTTTCATTAGTTATTACAGGTCCTACAGTAATAACTTTGTGTTGAGCAGGTTCAGAAGCTGTGATGTGAATGCAAACAACCTTCAGGAGCCCAGTGCTCTCTGGTTGGGATGACATGAAGGATCATTAACCACATCTTGCTGAAGAACATTAGAGGTTATAAAAACGTCATCTAGACCATGCCGACAAGCCCATCTGTATTTAAGGCTGAATTCCTTTGAGATAAAAGCACTCCATGTGGCTCAAATGGGGCTGTGATTTCAGATGTCAGAAAATTATTAACACATAACCAGAGCACACGAGCAGTAATAGAGTAGTTGAAGGAATATGGCATATGAAATCGTCACAATTGCCTCATTTAGAGCCTAAGTACTCATACACCACACCAAAAAAACCTTTTAAAGAATTTCAAAACATATCAATAAAATTAATCGAAACATAAGATTACCTTTTGTGCAATTAATGGCCTAGAAGGAGAGGTAAAAGAATTTATGACTGTGTTGGTGTCCATCTGCCATGGTGGGGAAAGTATTTTGTAAGAATTAACCAAGATAGATAAAAAGAAAATATTATTTCAAACTGGGACAAAACCAAGCTAATGTGTTTCTTAAAATCACATCAATCGGCTGGATTGATGTCTGAGGAGATAAACTATTCTAATATCTACGCATACCGACTTACGTACAAAGTTGTGTATTTATGTGGCATGTCTCTCTCAGTGTGGACATACAAGAATATGTATGAAGATGTTCATACATATATTTTCTGTAGTTTTTGATCCTAGAGGAAATCACGGGTAAACTTCTCAGATATGACTTCTCTTCAACGTGTCAACCCCCATCTTTTCACCCTCCTTATGATCCCTGCCATCTTTTGAAACGGGGGAGCTGTTATGCAACGACCTTCCTACATGCGTCTCCTTCTTCCTTTTTATTCTTCTCTCTCTCCCACCATCCTTATTTCAGGGGAATACAGGTGGCAAGGCTACTCAGGAAAAGAGAGGTCCTGAGTTATATTTTTGCTTCCTTCTCATGCCATATCGACCTCATAATAACTAGAATACACTATTGGGGAATGTCATCACAAAATTTAATTACTTCTAACCAAGAGGGTTTTTCATTGTCTAGTGTGAATCAGTATATCCTATGATTATTATTTTTAGTAATTTTAAAAGAAAATTGGTCTAAATACACCATAAAATGTCTTATCAACTGCCTTATTCCTTATGACTTTTGTCACTGCAAAAAGACTGTATAGTCAACATCAACTTATATTTGATTTGAATTATACTATTACAGTGCTCTCTTAGCAATGGAAATTCTTTATCAGTTTCTCTAGCTTAGATCTATTTGCTTGCTTTTTGTACTTAGTGCAATGAACAGGACTAGTCAAAAAAACCTTTTAAACTGACCATCTACTATTATGAATTCCAAACAAAAATATAGGCCTGCAAATCTGTGAAATAAATTCAGTTTGGCTTAAATTCTAAAATTTTATATATGTGTGTGTGTGTGATTATGTATGCTCGTGTGTATATACATGCACATAAGCATGCATAATTGAATACATTGAACAAACAAACACTTAGATTAAGAATAAGAAAAATACAAGTTATTTGGCCTTCACCTATTCCATCTTTAATGATCTTCCTGTCCTTATGCAGAAAGTTTCTGACAAATATTATTTTTCTTCTTTCTAAAAAACTTTTTAACATTTCTTGCAAGGCTGGTCTACTGGCAACACATTCCTTTAAATTTTTGTTTGTCTGAAAAAGTCTTTATTTCTCCTTCACTTTTGAAGGATAATTTCTCAGAGAACAGAATTCTAGGTTGGGAAGTACAGGTTTGTTTTTCTCTCAGTATTTTAAATATTTTACTCCCTTTTCTCCTTACATGCATTTCTGAGAGGCTGAATGTAATTCTTTTCTTTGTTTCACTATAGGTAAGATATATTTTCTCTGGCTTTTTTATGTAACTTTAATTTTGTGTAGTTTTAAAATGATATTTTAAGAGTAGTTTTTTGTTGTTTGTTTTTTGCTTTTTTTGTTTGTTTGTTTGTTTAATCATTTGTAATGCTTGGTATTCTATGAGCTTCCTGGATCTGTGATGTATAGTCTGACATTAATTTGGAGAAATTTACCATCATTATTGATTCAAATATTTGTCCTGTTTGTTTCTCTCTGTCTTTTTCTGATATTCCCATTAAGCGTGCATCATGCCTTTTGTAGTGTTCACACAGTCCTTGGATATTCTGTTCTGTTTTGTCAGTGTTTGTTCCTTTGCTTTCAGTTTTGAATGTATATCGATATACTCTCTACTCAAAGATTCTTTGTTCCACTGTCTCCAGTCTCCTAAGGCATTATTTGTGTCTGTTACATTGGTTTTTATTATTTCAAGCATTTCTTTTTGGTTATTTGTTAAGATTTCTTACACATTTTCTATCTGTACTTATATTAGAGCCCTTAGCATATTAAAATTCCCAGTCTCATAATTTCAACATTCTCACCATGTCTGGTTCTGATACTTGTTCTGTCTCTTCTAATTGTTTTTTGCCTTTAGTATGCCTTGTAATTTCTTCTCGATAGCTGGACATCATATTCTGGGTTAAAAAAAATACCTGCTATAAATAGTCCTTTAGTAATGTGGTAGTGGCTAGTGTGATGTGGGGTCAGGGAAGAGTTTTGTAATCCTATGATTAGGTCTCAGTTTTTTAGTGAGCCTGTTACTCTGGATTATGACTTTCATGGGTGTTTCTAAGAGTTTTTCTTCTCCTTTGGGTGAAACAGGATGACTTGACTAGCTGGGGTTGTGTTCTCCAGGTCAGTTATGCTCTGATAATGCCCCAGCAGGTTAGGCTCTAGTTAACCAGTTTGCCCTGAGGGCCAGCCTTGTTAAGAACAAAGTGCTCTAGTGTATTTCAAAACAGTTCTTTTTCCCTTCCCTATACTGAACCCACAGGGGATTTTTCTCCGATATTTACTATGGGAACCTGGTTGAGTTCCTGGAGGTAAATCTCATAAAATTGTGGGGACTTCCCTATGACTGGCTTCTCCAGGAACTTTTAACTCTCAGAGTTTTCACACTGAGCCTCCAGCAATTCATCAAACAGTCCAGGCTTTCCTGCCCTGGCACTGGTCTCTGTGGTGGTTTCACTCCCGAATCTCTGCTTCTGTAAGCCATGACTCCCTGTATTTGTCTGTCTGTCTCTCCAATCTTGGTGGCCACAGTTTGCCCTATGCCCCCCTCTCTCTTATGGATTGTAGAAACATTGCTGATTTTTCATTCTGTGCAGCTTCTTGCTTGTTGTTAGGGCTGAGTGCTGACTTCCAAGCTCATTATCTATAGATCTAGAAGCCAGAAGTCTCACAACACATATTTTTAGTCCAATAAAAACACAAAATACTATGAGCAAGGGCCTGTGGCTTCAAGAAGCATCCTTTATTTGGTAAAGAAGACACAGAGACTATTAATCAGAATGAATAAAATATACTAAGAGACATGGAATAAGCATGGCACAGAGTAGCCCTCAGGAAGAAAGAGCAAGATCATGTCTGCTGAGATATGGGACGTCTTCGAGAAGCTGCTATTTTGTGCCAGGTACCATGTGAGGCAGTTTTCATATATTATTCCATTTAATTCTCACATCCCTGACAAGTAGGTAGTTTTAATCTCTATTTTGCTGAAGAGGGACAAAAAATAAAGCTTAGCAAGATTAATTCATTTAGCCAAAACACTCACGGACATTTGTTCACCAGGCTTCTTTCCACCACAACCTGAGATTCTAGGGCTGAGGCTGAAAGGCAGGCAGGATTAGGGGAGGTGAGATGAATAAAATGTACAGCATGAGCTGAGGCCCAAAGGCAAGAGGATCCAAGACATGTTCAAAGAACTAGAACATATGTCTCTGGTGGCAAAATTGTTCCTTTTTATATGGAGAAAAAAATCTTCCCAGACCATAATGGCCTTACTCCCAGCTGTACCTCATCCTCTATAATTGTCACAGGACCACACCTTTGGCTGGAGTTTGGATGAGCACATTGCTACCTCAAAGGTGTACTAGATTGTATAAAAATGCACATGACAGTTGACGCTGGGTATGCACTAGGATTATCTGCCACACATGGAAAGCACTGAATAAACGATAGCTCTTAATTATTACTACTGTGTTTTATTTGATCTAAGACACACATTTCCCACGTAGTAACATTTCTTAAATTAGTATATGTTCTATAGTTAGTTTTGGGAGAAACCGGCACAACTCATCTTTGCTTGAAGGTATTCGATGCTCATCCATGAGTCACCACAGAGAAGGTGTTTTCACTGGTAGCACCACACATGACCGAACTTTAATTTACATTTTTATTTCTAATTGTGATTTAAAATGTCAACGAAAAGATAATGTCATGATATAGCATTTAAGCAAAGGACTGTTATAGTGAATGGATAGTAATGGAGTTAAAGGAAGTAAATAAAATACTGCCTCTTTTCTTTAAGAGGCAGTATTACAGGTAGTAAAGAATACAGGTGCTGGAATCAGAAGCTTGTTCGGGTTCTACCACTTAGGAGCTGCGTGACCTTGGGGAACTTATTTTATATCCTGCAGCTCATCTATAAAATGGGATGACAGGAAGGTCAGTGTGAAGATTCAATGAGTTAATGCTATTAGAGTGCTAAGGATAACGTCTGGTATATAATAAGTGCTTGATAAATGTTAGCTGTCATTATTACCAATATTGTTTGAAGCAATGAATCACTGTAGAGGAATAAATGCATTTTCATATTATCTTTTAAGTCTAAAATCAAGAGCTAAGAAAAAAGATACATACATGTGAATAAATTGTGTATATATGTATATATGTATGTCTATGTATATATATATATATTTATTCAATTAAAAATCACTTAATACACATGAGAAATAATAAAGACAATTGAAATTGTCAAATATCTTGGAATATATCATAGGATTTAAAAAACTAAGAGAAGTTCCAGACAGCCATAGAGTTTCATTAGAGACCAAAACTCAGTAACTGTCAAGAGCTTCCGGCCGATATTCAGGAGAAACTGTTTAATATCCAGCAAACATACTTCTATTACAGAAAAATTGAAACAGTAAATTCAACCAAATAGGAAAGGCAAACAAAACCTTGTATTTTTAGATATGCTTCAAAGTTATTCTGTCAATCTTAAGGCAAGCAAGAGGTCAAGATGATAAGCAAGGGTTTGGAAAGCAGCTCCGGACTGTGTTGCCAAAGGTCAAAGGTCATGCAGAATTCCTGGACCGTTAATATGGTGACAGCTTAGACTCAAATGTTGATTGTGATGTAGAAGAATCAATTCAAATGCAATCATTGTAGTGAATGTATCGAAAAGTGATATTGGTTAAAAAATATAATGTACATTTACATAACGTAGTGTTTTTTCTTTTCCAGAAATATGCATTAAGTCTACTGTGAATCTTACATTAGGTGGTATCTTGGAATAATGTTCTAATTCCAAAATTTATCCTTAAGGGCTAACTATAATTATTTTATTTCTGCAAAAAAGTTCACTATTAATATGTATTTTATGTTGTGAATTTAAAATTTTTATCATAAATTGCTCCAATTATATCAACAACAGCTCTTTCTTTACTAATACATTTCTTTTTTTCATCATAATCTGGTTGATGTTTTGGAACGAATGCAGACGAATTCTGAGAACTCAACTCCTCACTTGGCTTTTCTACTTTCAGATCTGATTTTCAAGTATTAAAAATGTCTCATGCCATGGCTATATGATAGTATTTTTCATGGACAGAAATTATATATCCCCAAGCAGAAGATGATGTTTTTTTTTCTTTTGGCAATTAGTCTATTCAATTAAAATCTCACGGAAACAATTATTCGTTTTCTGGGTAGAGTTCACATTTTAAGGAGAATGTTGCCTGAATCTTCCTATTCTGCAGCACTGCATATATACAAGTATTATATGTTACAGTCAAGGTCCAAATGCCTCTACTTCTCACACTGGGGAAAGAAAAATTGTAGCACAGTGAATTATTTTAGTTTAACATTCAGTTCTGAAGACGAACTGCTGGTTCTTAAAGGCAAGCATTATGCACTGATGATCATTAGTAAATGAAAAAGTAAACAGATTTCACAAATCTTTTCAGTTTCAAAGGCATTTTTTAAGTATTCTTTTCTGATGCTGAACCCTTAAATCAAGGCAAAATGTCTTGCTTAATTATCCTCAGGAAAGGAAAAATAACATAATGGAAATGTTTACTTATTTTTCTTATTCTTCCTTCTCTAAGGATATTAGCTGGCATTATTTATTTAAACATATGTTCACATTACATTGAGTACCAAGTACTTAATGTACCTTTGAAATATACCTCAATATATGCAAAGTGAACGAATTCCACAAAGTGGTGCAGGAACTAGCCTGGATGATTAGCTAATGGGTATATGTCAGTAGATGGATGATGAAGTCAATGAGGGAAGAACTTCAGAAAGAAAGCTCACCCAGCCCTCTCCAGTGAGACACATTTCATTTATTATACTATAACTACCTGAGTATGTTTCTGTTTTTGCCTTTTAACTAGGAGCATCTATCTCACTGCCTGAATCATCTACTCTGTACAATGATAGCTGTGATCAGGGGCAACAGGACCACACCCAACAATGTCATCATAGATTACCACTTTCCCAAAAGGAAGAAATATTCTCTGTGAGGATGCTGATGTTTCTCTTCCGTGAGCCTTATTCAGGCCCCAATCCATTCTCCGCACTCTACCCAGCATTAGAGTTTTAAAATGTCTTTCTGGGGGAGTGAAGGGATAACACAACCTTTCTGATTAGTATCACTTTAATTCCATGATCATTAATATTCAAAAGACTTCACTACTGCCTGGAAATCTCACAATAGTTCTCTGTCAGCTGGATCTCTCTTATTTGTGCTCGACAAATATTCTTCCATCTATGAAATCTCCAACTATCCCCTTGCCTCAGCTGATAATCTTATCTTATATTTCACTGAAAAAAAAAAAATAGAAGTCATGAAGCAAAGCTCCTACTTTTATTCCACAACTGAAATTTCAAGGTATTTTACCCACCCCTTCCTTCTGTCTCTCTAGCTAAAGTAGAGAAAGTGTCTGTTCCATAAAAAGGTCGAACTCACTCTATGTAGTCTGGTCATTAACTCCCCCACATGCTCAGGAGTCCTCTTCATGGATTATCACATCTCTTACTGCTTCCTTAACCTCTTCTTCATTACCAAGACCTACCTGTCAGCATTCAAATGGACATTAGTTTATTTTATAATTGGGAGAAGGAAGAGATAATGGGGAAGGGAGGTGCTATTTGTGCTATTTGTACTGTAAGCCCAGGACTTTGCTCATAGGTAGAAGCATTGCTGTCTCCTAGATAACTTCTGTAGGGATGCTTTTGGGTCCTATTCTCAATGGGTATTCCTGTAAAGTCTGTGAACTTCCCCAAATACTTTATTAAATCTTTTTTGAGGGTAAGGTGAATTATTTATTTCAGCTTTAATTCTTGCAACCAAAAATCCTGATAAAATGGTCAAATTTATCATTCAGCTTATTCTTCTCTTCAAATTTCAGATTTATATATGTGACTATGCCCTTGACATTTCCACTCAAATACTTCATGGCCATCTCAAATTTATCATGTGCAGAACGGAACTATCGCTCTCCCTCTCCCCCATCCCCAACTGCTTGCATCTTAGCATATGGCAATACCATCCATAGTTGCTTACATCAAGAACCTGGAAGCTATTATTGAATACTCTCTTTGTTACCCTCCATAATTTCCAAGTGGTCAGTTTTGTCTGCAAAATACATCTTTAATTTGTCCGCTCTATCTCTATTTGTTACCACACTAAATCAAATCATCATTATCTCACGAATAAACCAGCACATCTGATTCTAAAATCCCTCACCCTTTTCCTACTTTGCTCTCTTCCAATGCAATTCTTCTCACATCAAAGTAAGTTTCTCAAAACAAAAATTACGTTAGTCTTTTACTGAATATTTGTCAATGGTGCCTCATTGCTTGCACATGGGAAAAAAAATTCAAAATCCTCATTATCACTCCCAAAGCCTTGAACATGATGGATTCTGGCTACCTCTGTAGCTGCATCATATAACCTCCCTGCCATTTATGTCACCAGGATTCTACCTCGCTGACCTTATTTCACCTCTTCAAAACAGATGGGCCTTTCTGTTTCAGGACCTGCCCACGCAGCCTGATCTCATGCCAAACTTCAAAGAGACCTTCTTATCCCACCAATGGCAGCAAAGTGTTTACTATACCCGCTAGAGTCATGCTCCACTTTTCCTTCACACCACCTATCATACTTGGAAATTACCTATTTCTTGATAGGATTGTTTATTATCTATCTTCCCTGTTTGTCTGATTTGCATAAGGATAATAACTGGTCTGTTTTGTTAGCTCTAATATTTCATGCCTAGCCCAGTGCCTGACACAGACTTGCTGTTCAACAATATCATCCAATGTCTGAATGAATCTGTTCCAATGGTCACCCTCCTCAGTTGCTCCGCAGTCTGTGGTGTCTCCTTTATAGGTTCCTGTCACAGCTTTAAATCAAAGGATGGAAATGATGGGACTGTCTGACAAGACAAATTCAATATCTAAATCCTGCCAACCAAAAAGCCCAACCTGGCTACTTTCTCAAATGACTGTATAGAATTATGCTTCTGGATCAGGGATAAATGTGTTTGATGGATATCAACAAGTTGGATATTTTGAAACTTCACTATTGTAAACATATAAATAACATCTTAAACAGAAATAAAATTATTATGATTTAAACAACTTTAACAAATGCTGAACAATGACTGTGATCTTCAAAATCTGATTATTACAATGATGTAATCCTTAGAAGGAAAATGCAGGGAAATACTGTATTTTCACCATAGTTACTGCAGTAGTAATCTTTATTCCTGTATTATCCCTATAGTGACAATATAATTTGGGGACTTCATTTGCAAATTACTTACAAAATGGTTGTGGGAGGACAGCCTCAAGGTGATAGATTCAAGTTTTAGAAGCCAGATAAGCTTAGTGAATTTTTTTTTAATTTAAGTAAAGCATACTATCTTCATTTATATATAAAAATATGAATCCCAAAAATGAAGACCTAGCTGGGATGACAGAGACAAAGGAGGGAGAATCACTTAAAGAGGGCTTATCGTCATTATCCTACAGATTTAACATTAATTCTATGTACCTCCCTCTTTCTAATGTCAGGAGTCACTTTAGCTGAAGAGCAGATTCCCTCGGTGACACATGCATCTTGGCTAGTGATTAGGCACAGGAATGCTGACCTAACCCCCTGGGGAACCTGAAAGACTGATGACAACGACTTCCTGAGGAACAGAGAGCTATGCATTTTAGGGAAAATTCTCTAAAATGTATAAGGATCAAAAGGGTTTGAAAGTGGTCAAGAAAGATATGGTTTAATATACATCTCTCCATTACAATCCCTTGCAATCACTCACAAAGGGGCTGCGTATGGGAGGTGGAGGGGTGAACCCCACCAAAACAGATAATTCAAGTAGGGTGAAAGTCGTTCAAATTACTTATTACTAAATTACTAAAATGAATAAGTGGCCTTGTCAAATAAGGAGACAAAACTCTTTCAACTGCATTGAAATAATTGTCTTAAATTATATAAAAATAAGGTAACTCCAAAAGAAATAAGAGATAATTACATTGATGACCTAGACAAGAATTACAGTACGTAAAGGCATTAAATCTTACCATAAAATATAGGTAAATAGTGGTTCACTTTTCAGTTGCCTCCATAGCTTACAATAAAATAAAAAATAAAATAAAAAAAAAAAGGATTTTAAAACATAGGGAAACCTCAAAAACCACAAAGCCAAATAAGGATTTGTCCAGGGTAAATAATCTGTAAAAAGAATACCCTGGAATACTCTTGGTATTTATTCTAACAAAGCTCAGTTCAATAGGGCTGTTTGCTTTCTAATCAAAGAGCAATCTATATCTCTATTTATCTTCCTCAGAAGTAGTAGCAGAGCTTATCTTGGTAATAGCCATTGTGGGGAAGAAGGGGAAATAATTGGATCCAGGGCTATCTGGGATGATGCAAAACATATCCTTTGATAATTCTCAGTAGATCTTAAAACACAGGCTATTAAAAACCTCTGAATTTAAAAGTCACAATGGCATAGTCTTAGAGTTCATATAGCAAGATTATAAGTCAAGAGAAAATGCCATCCTTCAGAATTAAAGTGAATTCTCTCTATAACCATTTACAGCCCTAAACAGGTACATGTGTATTCTAATACTTCCTTTACATCTGGAGTTTTCAGACCATTTGGCACAATTATATTCTGGTTATAGTGAACACCCTGTAATTGGTGTGTGGACAGACCCCGCAATAGCCAACTCCTTGGGTTTTGGTCTGGCTTTGCTACTCCAGTTCTGCAAACTTAATACAATTTCTATAAGTTGAAGAAAAATGGAATACTTCACCCTTAAAATCAACTTCCAGTTCCAAATTCTTAATCAGAAAAAATTACGGCAGGTTTAAGAAAATAATTAATGGTCTACAGAATTAAAATCAAAGAGACTTGCTGAGGTAAGCAACAAAATTTGCGAAGGACAATGTAAGGTTAATTTTCTTCTAGACTGAGTGAACTTGTACCTAGTATTTATGTGGACTTGAAAACTTTAAGTGTTTTTAATAAATTAAACCTAAAATGAAGGCATTTAAAATTATTAGCTGCTTATCAGCATGAAACACAAAGAACAGTGAAGCATGAGATTTTTCCAGCGAAACTTTTTATTGAACTTTCACTAGCAATGCCATAATTTCTTTTCCCCTCTGTGATCACACTATCTCCCAGGCACAATTTTAGGTTTAACAGTCTTAAAACTAGGCAAGACTAGGAAAGCTGAGGAGGCAAATCAAATAAAATAATTAAGTTTAAAAAAAAATTACAGGTATTTAAGCCTTGGGAAAGCTTAATTAAAGTTAATGAAGAATTTAAAACAGGAGTGAAAATTAAAGCAATAAGAAATGTTAAAGAAAAATTACCATTTAGTTGAAAAAAAATCTGAGAAGAGCCAAAGGGAACTGAGGCTAATTATCAACGAATGGAGAAACTGGTTTTGGCAAATGCAACGAGTGACCCAAAGAAATAGAACTGAAGAAATGTGGGCAGAAAAAGAAAAGTAAGGGAGATATATGAAAGGGAGGTACAACATAGATTTTATTTTTCAGGCAGACTAGTGATTCTGCTGAAATGTGTTTTTCCCAACTTTTGTATTTTCAAAAAGATAATCAGACTATCCTTAGCTCTTCCATTCATTCACTCATTTATTCAGTATTGTGTTTGGAGCTCAGTTATCAGAACATCTGGTTGAGCTCTGTACCACTAAATACACTCTCCACCTATGATATAAGAATAAATCTCGATTGTATCCCGTAATCCTTTGAAATAAAGTGTAAAATTTAAAACAACTCATCCTTCTTGGTCCCAGTTACTGGTTACTCATCTTGAAGTAGGCTTATCTCTGACGGACGCTATCTATAAATGAACACATAATATAACCTTTTCTGAAATATCTTATTGCAAACATGTATTTGGCATTTGAATTAGTGGTGTTATTTCAATTTAGCAAATGATACCTAAAATGTACAGATCATAGAAACTAAGTAGCTGGTCCAAATCTAAAGAAGGTACTTTCTTTTGCTTAATCACAACAGGAATTAAACCAACCACACATGTGATTTAACTGAATCCCAAGAAAGATATTTACAAACCACGGCACATGGGAGAAATACAGCATTAAAATCACTTCACGGGGTAACTATATTTATAGAAATGCACAGAAAATGGGCTAATTTTGGCACTCTATTATAGAAAATAAATATTATGTTCAGCTGTTTCCTCCTGATTGGCAATATAACATAAATAATAAAAGCTATCTCTTAAACAGTCTACTAGTTATCAAAGTCAAGGAACTGATCACTAAATTTTTAGTACTTGCTTTCTTTTTTAAGAGGAATGTGAGGGTTACAATATATAAACTAGAAATAATAACCATGAAATAATACCAAGGGGAATTAAATGTCAACATTTTGGGGGTTTGGAGAATGATATAAGGGCTAATAATGGCCATGGTAATCAGAATGAGTTGCCGAGGGATGATGTCTCCATACCTTGTTGTCTTCTGACAGTCAAAACTGTGAGGAATGTGGAAGGACATAGTCAAAGACCAGCCCTGATGTCCTGGGGTGTGCCAACAGTGAGAGACTTAGTAACTGTGACCCCTCCTCACGTTACCATTTTGGAAGCGACACCACCAAGCAGAACGGCAGCCGTGAGAAGCGGGCACAGTTAACAGTCAGGACTGAAAGGGGATAGCTTTGGTTGTTAGAGATGCTTGCCTTCGGACAAGCTGTGTTTGCTATTAAAAATAAAAACTAAAATAAAATGTGCTCTTTCTCCTCTGTGGGCATCACTTTTGAAGGTAGTATGTACTTAGAGAAACAAAGTCATTCATATCTGACATCGATTGCAGGGTCTCACTATTGGCAACAGAGTAATGCATTAGCGAGGAACCCAAATAAAAAGTGCTTATGCACACAGTGCTGTGGCTATAATTCAGTAATGTTCACATAGCAATTTATATTTACCAAGTGCTACAATGGTTTCTATTATTTATTCTTCAAGACAGATCCATGCAGGGTCTCCATTTTTGTAGGTTAGGAAAATAAGGCATCGAATAGTTAATGTGGAATCATAGAGATGGAGTCAGGCTGTGTCTATACATATGCAAAAAAAAAACCACAGCCTTTTGGAAAATAAAAATGTCCCTAAAATGCTTGTTTAACATTAAATAGCCCCGTGGCATTAAAATATTTTCTTAGCTGTGAAATTCCACTTTTTTTTTTTCAAAACAATGTTATAGACAATTCCAATTTATAAACACCGTAATAACTACATTGTATTAGTAGAAATTTAAAGTATAAATTTCCAACATTTACTAATAATTAGGGAAATTAATGTTTTTATGAATATAAAATTTAACATCAGAGAGCATGGATAATGGTTCCAGGTTTCTATCACCCCCAGCATCTGTAAATTTCAGAACTCTGGGACTCCGCAGATAGTAGGACCACCAGCTCTTAGGGGAAATGTTTGTTTAACCTGATATTGAAAAATCATAAATTCAATAAAACTCATATGCATGTATAAACATAATGCCATAGTGTCTGAGCTGTGAATGCACTGGAACCTTTTAATTCAGTCATCTAATTAGTGAACCATCTAAGCCGGGGCGAGGTGAGATGCGGAGAACTGACTGCAGAGGCACCTACACAGGGGCTTTGAAAGGGTACAGTACACAAAGGCCTGTGGCCTGAGGGTAAAAATCTCCTCCCTAATCTTGATTATAAATCTGTCCTCTCTCAGGCAGGAAATAAAAAAAACTACAATTAAGTAAAGAGAGGCTAATGTTTATATTAATTTTTTAAGAAGAATCCATAGCCTGAAACTGATGACCCAAAGGCTAGAATTGCTGCAGTCAGCTGAGAAAGAACTAGAGTTGGAACTAGAGCTTTGAAGGGTCATATGAGTTCAAAAGGAGAAAAGGGGGCAGGGAGAGAAGCAGGCAGAAAGAACAGGTGAGATTCGGCTCAGTGGAATTGATGGCATAATGCGAGCTGAGACCACACAGTTTCTGAGGACAGTTCAAGAGCCATGGGCTATTATGACTCACCAAACGATGGAAGGCAATTCTCAATCGAAGTTAAATTGGCAAACCTAGATTCTGCAAAGGATAAGGCCCTGCCTCTCCAGGGACCAAAGAGAATATAGAAGAATATCCCAGTCTTGGATATGAGGGAGGAAGTAAAATGAATTAGAAAGAAGGACAGGAGCTATGACTGGAACCAATGAGCTGGACTAGATGAGCAGAGAACAGGATATGAAACTGTCAGACTTGGAAGGGACCTGAGAGCATATCATCTAATCCAAGGAGTTTCAGGATGACACATGTGAGGCACACATATCATCTGTTTGCTCTGTGCAGTCTATTCAATGCTTCAGACCTGGGCCACGGTGAATAATGTAGCACTGTGTTACTATGTCACTTTGTATGAAAGTTGCCTTCTGCTAAACCATAGTAAAATATTTTGGTTCTTTACAAAAGGGGAGCCATGGGTGGTATGCTCTACTGAACTAGAAGGGAGGAATATATTTTAAATAACGAAGGAAGACAAGAAATTCCAACAATAGGTTCTTTGTAAAAGAATTCTCTTATTCCCCAAATCTGTGGAATAGAAAATTAAGCTATTATAGTGGAAGCAGGAACATACTTAGTGTAGCATTTCTGTTAAATGAGAAAGTGTATGTGATTGAACTTTGTAAACTAAAAATAACTAGAAAATGGACTTAATACTCTGTAGCGGCCCTAGATTTGAGTCTTTATTTCACGGCGTGTGTGCACATATGTGTATTTTTATCTTGTATATAAATGTGACAGATGTAGAATTTTTGGAAATTATAGAATATTTGGAAAACAGGGAAGATAAAAAAAGAGAGAAATATTCAACCTTAAACCTTCCAGTTAGAGATAACCACTATTAGCAGTTTTGTGCACCACTTGCCAGGCTTTATTCATGTGTACATCTGTATCTTCATAAAATAAAATTGAGACTTTAGTACTTTCTTTTTACTTGTCAATATACTGTGTACTTTGCCATTTTATTGTAATCTTGAAACATATTTTCTGGGCTACATGAAATTCTATTACTTTTAATAAATTCCCTAAAGTTAAAAAGTTAGGTCTTCAAATTACCACTATTTCAAATAAAGCTGTAGATTAATGTCCTTGATTTTACTTGCATTTATTTTGTTACTGGTAAGATTGATCATTTTTCATGTTTTGGGCTATTTGCATTTCTTTTGTGTATTGCCTTAAGTCTACTGTCATTTTTCTCCTGACATATTAAGTTTTTTAAAAGAGCTCTCTATATACTAAGTATATTAATCCATTCTCTGTAGTACATATTTAAAATGTCATTGATTTGTCATTTCATTTATGGTATTTTCTTAAATATAAGAGGCTTTATTTTATATTTTTATGTAATTAAATATTTTCCATCAGAGTTTTTGTTTTTGGGTGTCAAGTTTTGAAAGATCTCCTCTATACTGCAACCACACATAATATTCACCAATGGTCTCTTCTAGTTCTTTCAAGGCATAATGAGTTTGACGCTTGGAAGTTGAAAGCCATTCCTAATGCTCATCTTAACTGTGGGCTCTATTCTGCCTCCACTGACGTGAGGGTTACTCTTTTCCATGCTTTAATTTCTTCATCATAAAATATGATTAATATTAGTATCTACCTCCTAGGATAGTTAAAAGTAATAAATGGAAAAATCCATGTAAAGTACATGCCATAGTGCCTGGCATATAATAAACTCTGAATAAAACTTAGAGATTACTTAAATCCCTGCTACAAACTAGCATTATTTTTGTAGAATATGATAAAAACAAACCTAACTTTAATTTTTCCAAATTTGTCCCAACACTATATTTTGAATAATACATATTATGTTTCACAAATTTGAAATACCACCACTATTATACACTAAAGACTACAGGTGTTTGGATATGTTTCTAGACTTTTTATCGAAGTCTATTGATCTGCCTGGCTAGTAATGCAACACTGCTACAATATTAAAATCGGTATGGCCAAATAACTTTTAAATTACTTTCAGTGCAATTATCCCTCCAAAATGATTCTTTTTTAGAAAATGCCCTTGACTAATTAAGCTGCCAAAACTCTGGTTAAAGCTTTGAGAGAGAATTAACAAAAGTATATGAAAATGTTAGTCCTCTAAAGAGCATTCTCCATATGCTCCCTCTAAATATTTGTTGGAAAAGTCCAAGGTGAACTTTTCTGTCTAAACCCTGCCTTAACCTTAACTTCTTCTTAGGTTCTGTCCAGTAATGTTTAAGTGTATAAAGGTCAACACCAACTGTCCCCCGCCCCCACCAAAAAAAAATCAGGTTTTTAAAGTTTCCTTGTAAATAAAGAACAAAATGAAGAATACATTGAGCCTCACCAAATCATTTCCTAAATCGAGCCCCTGGAACCCACAGGACCCTGATTCATCACAAGATGATTATCGGCCAGCCTAAGCAGTCCCGTTTCATTCATTACCACAAAGAGGAAGAAGTCAAATACTTGCAAAGCCCGAGAATGAGTAATTCAAGTGCCAGCTCTTTCTCCTGGTGTCTCTGTCTCACAGCAATTGGCTTGGTGGCTGTGGGGTTCTTAGAGGCCTCATTTGTTTGGTCAGTCATCATTCCCGTTGAGTAGGAAGCTAATGATAGTGGGAAGACAGAGACACCAGAAGTGTCACTGTTATACTGCTCCTTCCAAGAGAGTAGATTTAAAATCCCCTCATAGAAATATAAGAAGAAGAAAAAAAGAAAAAAGAAAAAAGAGCTCCTTAGCAATTAGTTTCAAATACATATCTGCCATTTTAATGAGAGGAAGTTCCATCTTCATGGTGGCCTTATTTCTGTCACATCTCCTATTTAACAATTACAGGGTTCTGTGTGCAAAGTATACGTTTTGATAGATCACTAGAAAGGCCTTGTCATTGTTACGATGCCATGTCCACATTCCTGCTCTACTTGGTTTTTATTTCACAATACTTTAAGACTTTTCAAATTACTCTAAATTTACATTTTATAACAGGTTCTTTGTGTTCTTTTACTTTCTCCAGGGATTGGGAGGCTTAAAGGAAAATAAAACTGAAAGGGACCTCTTAATAGAAATGTGTAAATTATGCTGAAGATAGAATAAGCAATGAAGAAAACTGCTTTTTTTCAAATTAAGTCTGACCATCAAGTAAATTGGGAGTGTGAAAATGACAAAAACCATAGGAAAAAGTGTGGCATCTTAAGGCTCAGTGAGCTAGTGAGAGGAATGTTAAGTTTAATCAGAAGTGCAGAAGTCAGGAAGGGAGGCTTCACAAAAGTCTTGATAAAGGACAGATAAAACCAAGACTGAGATTCTGGAATGGAGGAAAGCTCAAGAGTCTTATCAGGCTATTCAGAAAGATATTTAGGTTTTTATTCTGTTAATAATTCAGAAAACAAAGAAAAGAGCAGGAAGCATATCTATAGGGATCTGTGATGATCTCAAATTTCATGATAGAAGGACCAATAGTAAAGAGGAGACTATTTTTAAGATATAGAGTCAGGAAAGCTAACACACATAATAAGCTAAGTCTTGAAAAACTACATATTGCAGGAAATATATTCTCCTTCTAACCTACACCCCGCCCCGCTCCTTAAAGTGCTATTCGGTTCAAGAAAGGCCAGAAAGGCAAATGTCTTTTCTTTACAGAGGGAGTAATTAATGGATGTTTGAAAGTGGAGAGTGGAGTGCTGCTCTATTTCTCATTCTTTTCTGTCGTGGAGGACAACCGTGGGTTAAACATGGTTAGGGCAAGAAGCTAGCCAGGTGATGGAGGAGATTGTAAAGGGCACTCTGAATGAATTGAAGACTCTCAGCCATGTTCACTTATGGGTGACCATAAATCCAGGTTTGCCTAAGATAGTCTCATTTATGCCTGCCTTTCTAGCATACATATTAGCAGACCCTCTTTCTCTTTTAAAAATATCTTTATCTGGATGGTAAATTAAATGGTCACCTCTAATGCATATTAGAATGCCAAAGATATTTTGGATTTACCTGTTTTCAATAACCTTTGAGAATCTATGGAGAACAGAAATGGTTCTCTGAAAGTTGAGATGAGCAAATGCCTATTTTGTAAAAGTGAAAAGAAGGAATATGTTATCATACCTAGACTAAAGAATATAGACTCAATGATCTGAGGGACAGATTATCATACAGATTTTTGTGATGACTTAGAGAGAGAAAGCAACTACTAACATGGGAACATGGTTTTATAAAGAGTAAATTAGGCGAGATCCAGCTTAATTCCTTCTTTATTCAGGCTACTGTAGTACCTATCATGGGAATTCTGTAAACAGATTGAATGTGGATTTTAACAAGACCTCAGACAAAGATCTTGATATTCTTAGAGACAAGGATAGAAATAAAAATTGTCATACAACTGGACAGATTTTAATTGGTTGAATGACTATTCCAAATAGTTTTGACTAATGTTCACTAATGAGCAATATTAACTCTGCCCTTGGCAATGTCCTTTTCAATATTTTTCTCACCAAATTGGATTAAGACATGCTGATCAAAGTTACATCTGATGTATGGCAATAGCAGATACCAAGATGACAGAGTCAGGATCCAAAATTATCTCATCAGACTGAGAAAATGAGCCAAGACATAAAAATTAAATTTCATAGGGAGAAACAATTTCATAGGGAGAAATTTGTTTTCCAAAACCAATAGCATAAAAACAATAAGAGGACATGAGATTATATAGTAACACACATGAAAAAAAGAAAAAAAAGGTTTCGTTGACTGACTGAAAATTGTTGTGTGGTGAGGTGGCCACAAAATCATTAACATCAACAGCAAGAAGGGAGATATATCCATTCTACTGTGAGCCCAGCATGTCATACCCACAATAACGTGTTACACTCTGGGAATCTCAAGCTCAAGCAAGATAGTGGCAAACTGGGAACCATGCAAAGAAGAAGAGTAAAGTATAACAGTCATTTTTAAAAAATAGTAAATACAATAGCAATAATAATAATAATAATACAGATTTGTGATCCTTTATCTTCAGTTCAGAAATCCAAAAAATTAGAAAACCAAAAGATGTTTATCCCAATTGTTGCCGAATCCTGACCTGAATTGAGGAGAGAGAGAGGCTATCTATAGTCTTTACTATTGTAGCTTAGTGTACCTATTCATATGTTTATTCGCAGAAATATTAATGTACTCGATTATGAGATTTTGCCCTATACCCCACTGGGGATATTACTTAATATCTTCATTTGTCTCCATATTGCCCTTTAAATAAAAATCCAATAATAAAAATTTCAAAATACATCTGGGCTTAGGGTAAACAAGGGTTTAGGGTAAAGGATTGTGAACCGATAATAACCAAAAGTGACAATAATTTTGAGATTATTATATCAACATATAATGTAATAACATATAATATATAATAATATAATAGCCTTAAAATAATAATGATAACAATAACAATAGTAATACCTAACATGTAAATAATGCTATGTACCACTTCTGGGGTCACAGCTTCCAGGCCAGCAAGGGCATCACCGTGACAGAGGTCAGGACCCAAGAGCAACATGTGGCCATGAGAAACGACAAAAATAGACTGTCAAACTTCTGCCTCCCACTTCACCTACTGTTAGAAGCAGAATGCATGCTCTCTGTGGACTGAGGTCACCCCCAACGTACTTGGACAATTTAGGGAAGAAACCTCGAATGGGTGATAATGGAGTTATGGGACATACAAGGGTGTCTTGCAGTGTGGGTCCCTTTGAGGTAGTTATGGAGAGTGTCTGTAGGCAAAAGCCTCCAAAATTTGAAGAAACAGGGTTAGATAAAGGTACTCACGTGGGAAGCTTTAAAAGAATGATTCACAGAATTTCAGACAAAGCCATTTCTGAATTTAATGCTTCATTGGATGCCTACCCTCCCCAATCATGAGTCAATTTTGAAAAATTCTCTCTTCTTGAAATTGAGATACTATGTGCAACCACAGCCACAACCTGGGTTTCAGCCAAAAAGAAGGCAACAGCAAGCATACTAAAGATGCATAAAGTTTTCCAGGTAGCTGAGTACCTCTTAAAGGAAGCTTGTTTATAAAATATAAGGATTTTGTTAGTGTGTGTGTGTGACAGAATACTTTGAAGGAGTGTTCTTAGTTTATTAGAAAGAGAAACACTGCTTTAAAAGTGTTTTAAGAAGCTCAGATAAAGATATTTCCCTTTTACTATCTTATTATTTTTCCTTAACTTGCCCAGATAATCTTTCAGAACCAATACATCTTGCTCCTAACTTCACACAAATATAACACTCAGTGGCTCTTTATGGATGAAGAGCTTGAGCTACTCGACAGTTATAAGAGGAGCGAAGATACTTCAATGCAGATTCCGCCACAATATTATTTTATTATTTTTCTTGGCTTAAGGACACTGATCTATACTTATTAACTGACATAACAGATATGGCTTGAATATGAAAAGCAAAATATAAAGAGCCAAAATAAATCTCTTTTTTTTTTAGATGTATGTAAATCCTAAGCCCAGAAGCACTTTTCAAAGGGAAATGATCAAATCACAATGTTAAATATCAAATCTTAGTGTTACTCATGTTTAGGTTTCATCACTGTTGCTGCCTCAAACCGATGACACCCCTTCATATATTTATTATGGAGAAAATAAATCAGTGAATCAATTTACCAGTTCAATTTTAATCATTTCTAAACTCTCATGGCTTTATTCTTCTAGTGCTTCCCACTTCCCACATTCATGTCATGGCACACATAGAAAATGATGACACTTACATGGCTCACTGGGAGGGGGCGGGGCAGGGGGAAGAGGCTATGTGAGCCTGAGGCGACTGGCCTTGAAGTTCCGTTTCTCTCCTGGCACCACAGCCCTGAAGGCTTGATCCACATCGATCTATGCATTTACAGCACATCAATGAACTTTAGGCCTCTGCCTAGAAATGTGACCAAAACTCTGATTCATTTATTTGCTTTTTTTTTAAAAAAAAAACTATTTTTCTCGACCCAGGTTTTGTGCTCAGGTATGAACAAATCTAATGGCAATTGCTAGAATGCCTTCACCTATGTAATTTGGCTAAATAGTCCACAGCCATTCTCGTTGCCGTGGTAACTTGCTCAGAACAAATGATGTTTCCTCATGTTTGGGGGTCACGTGACCTTCCTGGGGTAGCCGATTGCACCTCTCTTCTTTATTATACTTATTACGTTAAATTATAGTTATTTTTAATTTTTACATTGTGAGTTCTTCAGGGCCATGAACTGCATCTGTTTTGTTAGCATCTAGCACAATGCATAGCACTTGGTCGGTTTCCTAGAAATCTAAGTTTTCCCAATCAGCAGTTTGACTGAACATAACTAATGTGAAGCTGGCACCATAGAGATGGTTTGAATATAGATACAAACTTAATGAGCGTTTCTATAGATACGAATTTGTGGGTGTGAGCTCCCACCACAGGAAGACAATGTACCCCCTTATTTAAGAGAGAAAGAATCCCAAATAGGCTATGGAAAACATTGTCACCTGCATTTAAGGATTATGGCTAGGTAGAAACACACTACCTTTTATAGATCTCAGTGGTTATGACACAGACAACTATAAATCTACTCTGTTGCTATTCGGGGATTATCAAATCTCTGATAAGCAGTGCAGTAGAGCTCAAATATGTATTTTGTTATGTCTGAAGCATGAGTAGGGGAAGGAAATAAATGGGAAGAGGCTGGCGGGTTGAAAGATAGAATAAGAATCAGAAGAGATTGAATTCTGGTGTTTGAATTAGGTAGAAATGATGTTCAACCTGAGTACAGTGTATATTGCACTGAATCAGTTAATAGAATTGAGGACAACAGTCTATCTAGATACATTTAAGTTCTCTATTCACTGTGCTGTATCAGTGAAGAAGGCTAATTGAATGCCAACTAAGATTAGGGGAAATATTAATAATACGCAATACTTCCCCAGAGCATCTCGTAAAACCAAAGACTCTCTGAGTTGGAAAGTATCTTAGAGGTCATATACTCTACTTTTTCCACTAATGTTTCTTTAGACTTTTATGTTCAAGACACAATTCTGAATGTTAGAGCTTGGAGCGGCACATTTGGAGTGATTAAAGCACTCACAATAACAACTAATAAGTTAACAGTTATTAAAATTCAGTATCGACCATGACAAATTTGACAAGCATGGGCTTGCCCTTTAAAAGGAAAAAGAAATAGCAACCCACACTGTATCTAGCAGCTCGTTCAGGCCCCACACACCCCTCTATAAAAAGGGTGGGAGGACGGCAGAGCCCCATGTTCTCTTTTTGTTGATCTTTGTAAGTTTCCCCTTTCTCCAGTAAAGCCTACTTCTTGTTTGACATCATAGAATTTGTCTCAAACCCTGGAAAGTTTGTTCCTCTTTATATTACCAGTTTCTCCTTATTAATTTCTACAAACACACACACAAAGACGAACACACACACGCACACACACGCATGCATCTGAATCACACCACCATCTTCCCTCTTTTCCCTGTCTGGTTGCTTTAGATAAGAAGAAAATTTAGTTATTTTAAGAATTTAATAAGACGTGACTCTGGAACTTATAAATAAGTATTTTAGAAACATTTGAAGGAACAGCAAGCAGGTAGAGAAAAATAATGTTTGGGCAGCCAGTTCTTTGACTCCTTCATCCCTATATTTATTATGCATCATCTTCAGGAGATTCTACTGTAGAACAGGCAGCTTCCAACAAATCCCACCCCATTATTTTAGGATTCCCCAACAGGTATCTCATTATTTCACAAAAGTTGCTCTCTACAGCTGTGTGGCAGCAGCCTCGCCTTCTTTATCAGCTCTGGGCCCCTTCAGAGAACTGTTCATCTTCTGTGTCCACACACCACTGACAGCTGACCACCACTTCTAGTTATCCTGCCCATCCTGAGAGCTGAATTTACTAAAGGAAGTGCTCTCCTGATGATCCCAAAGTTACAAGTGCTGCTCTCTGACAGTGACTAACATAACATTGCAGACTAGATAGAAAGTACCTGAATACATTTTATCCCAGCTCATATTCCTTATCAAGGAAAAACTAGGCTGAAACACAAAGATTTGGAGATTTAGGTTTCCTCCAAACTAAACCAATCACCTGTGGCAGAGCAGGGACCTTGTCTCACTCTTAAGTATACACACTTCCAGGCATCATGCTGACTTGTATCTACTTTCAGCTTCTAGATACATATTTTTAGAAGCAAATATAGGAATATTCCTCTCAGATGGTAAGTTCAGGGGTATATTAGCTTAAATAATTATTCTTTCTCCAAATCCATATTTCTAATTGAAAATGATTATATAACCAGGTAGGTATTGCACAAGGAGAGATTACTTTTTTTCCTTTCTCTTTTATCCACTCTATTCATTATTTTAGTCAATTCTTATGGATACTCCACCTCCACATTTTGAATGTATTTTACTTGGATTTTATGAGCTATTCCAAATTTAATATGTAGAAATAAATTAGCAATTGCTCTAACTATAAAAAGCATCATTCAAAGCCAGGAAATTTTAAGACTAAACTAGATATACCCTTACTCTTTCTCAAAACATTTTTGAATTATGGCTTCTTTCTTAGCATTAATCTCCTTACTCTATAAATACTCTAGAAATACAAATCAGGCACTGTTTTGAATATTTTTTATAAAGGGTCCAATTTAATTTTTGTGATATTATAAAGCAGGCATTATTATCCCCAATTTGCAGATCAGAAAACTATTGCTTAGAGAGATTAGTGACTTGGCAAGGGTTATATGTCTCATAAATGACAGTTCTAATTTGAACTCAAGGCTCTATTTTAAAGCCTGTACTCTTATTCACTAAGAGGTCAGCAAAGTATGGTCTGTACTCCTTTCTCCTGCCATTGTTTTAGCAAATAAAGTTTTGCTTCAATAGCCTCGTCCATTCGTTTACGTATTGTCTCTGACTACGTTGAGTCTACAATGAAAAAGTTGAGTAGTCGCAATGGAAATTGTCTAACATGAAAGACTGAAATATTTATTATCTGGCCCTTTACAGAAATATTGTGTGATTCCCTACCCTAAGATATATGGAGGGAATGGACCACAGGGGAGAGGGGAATTGTGGGGGGAAAAAAGCAAGGAATCCTGCCCAACTGAGAATTTTGGTTTCCATATTTGCTGAATCCACAAATGTGGATTCTATTCTCCATTCCAACACCACTGGGTTATTGAGGGATTGAAAAACACTCAGGCAAGGAAGGCCCTGATTAAATTCAATAAGCATTAGGTTAGCGTTAGACTTGTCTATGCTGCTGCCTTGTCTCATTTTCATCCCTGTTTGGTGCTATGGTTAACTCCTTCCCAGTGAAGCCTCTGATTTTTCAAAATGAGAGCAGCTAGAGAGCTGAAAGTCTGTTAGACAATTCATCAGATTGTCAAAAGGGAGAGAGAAGATAATCACATTCTTCAGCTCTCAACGTAATGTGTGAAATATTTTAGAACCTAGCAGATCTCTCTCTTCCTTTTACCTGGGTGTCTTTTTCTCCCTTCTCTATACTTTCTCTTTTTCCCTTCACATCTCTACTTAACTGTTAGATATAGAACTTATTGAACATCAAGTATTTGTTGTATTAATAAGTCAGTGCTCCTTTCTTAATATTAAGTCAGGCATTTAAATCAGTTACATATGATATATGTTACACAGACAAGATATTTTTTGCAGGCAAAGGGCCTGAAAATTGGTTGCTTTTGTTGGAAAGACTATGGTCTTTGGATGATGGGCAGGTCTTTCTCTTCCACTGCTCTTTTCATCGATAAATGATGAGTTAAGAGTAAAGTCCTCCTGGGGTGAAAATAAATTTGGATTGGATGTCCTTTTCTGTGAGATAGTTCTTAAAACACTTTTGGGGTTCTTAAATAACCCAAACTAAGTCCAGATAGAAGGAAATTATGACTTCCATGACAGAAGAAAAGTGTTAAATTTTTTCACTGCTATATTCTATATTGTCTAGCACAGCGCCTGGCATGTAAATATATGTGGATGAAGGAAAAGTGAGCAGGAGGGTGGGAAGGAGAGGGGATGAGATGTGAGAGAATAGATGGAGGGAAGGAAGACAAAGAGAGACCAGAGAGAAAAGCAAAAGGGAGTTCTTCAGGGCACACTAGTCATCATGGAAATAGATGGTCTAGGCTAAGATTCTGGCCCCAGCACCTGATTGGGAGGAAAAAGCTGACACAGTCACAGCAGACTGCCTGATACTGGAATCCCTCCTGACATCATGAGCTCAGCTTTAGGAAATGGCCCACTTTGTGTGTTATCACACTTAGCTCCCAGTGATTTTTTTTTTTTTGCTGTGACTGGTTTCTTTCTGACATGACACTATGGAAAAGCAAAGCCTCTTTCACACTTTAATGGATGAAGCATGAGGGAGAGTCACAGAACCCTGCACCGGAGGCAGAGGTGTTCTTAAGCGACACACCGAAGTTATCAGGAGAAGGTGGCTTGGTTTTCCCCCATAGCCGTAGGTCTGTCAGGCTTTAAGAGTGCTGGATTTCCATCAGCAGCAGCAAAAACCACTGAGCAGCTTAACAAGGTGCAGCTGCCGAAGAGTCTGGCCTGGAGGGGCTTTCCTGCTTTCCAGCACATGAAAACAGATCCATGTCAAGAGGGGTGGGTTCTTGGCAAAATATGACTAATACTGCAAATTCTCAGGATTATTTGGATGGAGAAAGTCTAGTAAATCCTGGATTTTCTACTATTTTGAGAACTGAGAGCTCACGCATCTTATGTTCTGTGTATTTTGTTAGCCTTATTGTGTGAGTCACGGGTTGTCGAAATCTAAAAGCTTGGCACTTTCACGTTACCCTTGATTGCCTTTCTACACTGTGAACTTGGTGAAAAACAATGTAGAGTAATGTGTTACCACTTACTTCAGCCCAATGGTGTGACAAACCAGCCAGAAATCACTGGCCTATCTTATCTCTATCAGTATGTCTGTTACCCTACAATTACAGTAGTTTACCTCCACCTGTTTTTATCTTTTTGTAATTTTTTTAATTGTGAAATATAATACACATACAAAAAACTGAATAACACCTAATCATACACCTTAAGGAATTACCATCAAACAAATAGCTGTGTAACTACCATAGAGGTCAGATTATAGAGCACCACTGACAGATGACTACTCCCCACCCCGTGTACCCACATGGACCCTCCCATACGTTTCCTAGTCACGAATCTCTCGTCTAAAGATAACCACTCTAACTTTTACAACAACATTACCTTGATTTACTTTTTATCATTCCCACCTAAATGTGCATCATGTGAACACCTTAATCTTTCAGTTTAGTTTTGCTTGTCTTTTTTTTAACAATAAAATCAAACTCTTTTCCTTCCTTTTTGAACTTTATGTAATGGAATCAGTTCATCTGCTTGGCTACGTTTGATTTTGCTTATTAGAATCATCTTCATTCTTATAGTTTTCTGTAATTCATTTATTTTCATTGCTGAATAGTATTCCATTATATAGACATACTATAATTTGTGAATTAGTGTATCTATTCTAGTATTAATGAACATATAGGTTATTTCTAGTTTGGCTGTTATGCAAATTAATGCTATAAACATTATTTATGTTTTGCTACAAATGGGTCTGTATTTCCATCATATACACAACTAAGAATGAAATTAGTAGGTCGTTTACAAAGTGGTTGAGCCAATTACACTCTTACCAGCAGTGTATAAGAATCCTTGCAGCTTCAGATCCTTGCCAACACTTAATATTCTCAGTATTACTTAAATTTAGACATTCTTATTGATAGATATTACTATCTTTTTTGTGGTTTTACCATCCATTTTCTAGATTACTAGTGGGATTTAAAATCATTTTAACTATTTTTTATTATTTATGAAGTACATATTCAAATTATGACTTCATTTTTTTTCTATTGGTTTGTCTATCTTTTTCTCATTGACTTTGTAGAATTTTTTTCTTAATAGGTATTTCAAAATATATAAACACTTGACTATGTAAGTATATATATATACACACACACATATATATGTGTATGTATGTGTGTGTATGTGTGTGTATATATACACACACACAGACACACACACACACACACACACACACACACACACACACACACACACATATATATATCTCCTGTCCCATTTTGTGGCTTGCCTCTTTATTCTCTAAATGCCCTAAATCCAATAGGAAGAAACATATATTAAATAAATCCTTCATGGAAGATTCTCTGATAGACATATGTTTAGAATACTATTGAATACACAGAAGGAGTTGTCAGTAGAACCTAGGAGGAATGAGAGCTCAAAAAAGGTCCTATAAAGGTAAATCTTGAAAACATATATTCATAGTTCCCAGGAAATTCATGAGGTTTCCATAAATAGATAGAAATGAGAATAAAGCTAAAGAGAACACAATCTAAGCTTTACAGGTATTTTGGGAGCAAATGAGATTGTGAAGGAAGAATGAGTAATAAAAGCAAAGGATCAAAACTTGATAGTCATATTCAGAGTTGTCCAAAAAAGCAGAACAATGAGACAAGAAAGTTGAAGCGTGGTCCCTGAATCAGTAAGAAAATCAGGTCGAGTATATCACTAACAATCTCAACAGCAGAATCATAACACATGCAATGTTTAATTTTATGTGTCAACTTGGACATCCTATGGCATACCAGCCTAGATGTTGCTGTGAGATATTTTTTTAGTTGTGCTTAACATTTAAATCAGTAGATTTTGAGTAAAGCAGATTATGTGGGTGGCTTTCATACAATCAGTTGAAGTCTTTAACGGGAAACACTGAGATCTCCAGGAAAGGAAAGAATTCTGAGTCCAGGCTGGCTTCAAACTTCAGACCCACATCAACTCTTCCTAGCCCTGGTCTCCTGCTTGCTGGCCTCCCTGCAGATTTTCTATTTGCCAACCCCTGCAATCATGTGAGCCAATTCCTTCAAATAAATCTCTCTTTACAAATTTATACATTCTCCTGGTTCTGTTTCTCTGAAGAAACCTGACAAACACACTGGATAATCCAGAGGTCCTAAATATAGCCATGCAGATGTGTGGCTGAAAAGAGTGGAAGCAACAGTTATTGGGATTAAGAAAATTGAGGCCATATAATGCTCGGATTAATTTCGCAACCAATGAGAATACCTGGAGAAATCATGTGTTTAGCATTAAAGTTATTGTGGAAAATAAGTATTCTAAGTGGGAATAAATGATTCCAAAAAGAATTGCGGGAGAGTGGTATATAAGGATAGTGAGGACTTTTAAGGAAGTGTAATTGTCAAGTGACGGTGGTGAAACAGGGGTCTCGATGCAGCCAAGTGTTATGACTTCTCTCTCTCGTCCTATTGATGCAGCTGACAGCAGTATTCTTGGATAAAGAAAGTTTGTCAAGGAAAGTCTATTCATCATTTGTTCAGTGATCAATAAAACCCTACCTACAATTAAGGAAAGGTAAAAGGAGTCTCTAAGATTTAGAAATATTGATTTTACTTAAATATTCCCTGTGTTTTAAGAAAAGGTATAAGAACAGAAGTATGATTGTCCTACACTGAAGTAGAGCTGGGCCAGATGGCAAGGAAAGTGAGTTTGGAAGTTGTGAATAGAAAAGAAAGAAATAAAATCTTGACAGGTATTATAGGCAATCAGCTTTGGAGTCATAGTGGTCTAGGTTTAAATTTGTACTTCCACCTTGCCACAATAATACACACACACACACACACACATACACCCTGTGCGACTATGGCGTGTGAAGCAGAACTTTCAAAAAGGGACCTTAAGTGATCTCTCAGTCCCATGAATAATAAAATGGCTGGAGTTGAGAGACCTCACTTTTTGCTTTTCTCCAGGGATGGGACTGCAGTATTCTCCCCTCCCCCAGAAGAGAGACTGCATCTTCCACTGGGTTCCAAGATCCCCAGATTCTGAGCAGCTGGCTTTCTCATATAACAATAGTAAACAGCTGACTACCAAATGCAGACTTCATGTAATCCAAAAATTTGCTTTCACTGTCTTGATGGATTGCTCATCCCCTTACCCCTTAAGAAGAGTAGTTAGGAGCAATATCTTCCACTGGAACATAAACCCACTATGTATCTGGCAGATGTCTGGTCCTGATCCACCTCTCTGTAGAATGCTGAGAGGCTCCAGAAATGTGTTCCTCTTTTACTGAAATCAGCTTGTAAGATTTCCCAGTAAAGCCTGTTCCGTGACCATGTGATTCTACAGAATTCATCTTGAGCCCTGTTGCACAACAGTGACCTGAGACCGGTAACAACCATCCTTAGTTTTGGTATCCCATCTGTAAAATAGGAATTATGCCTACTACAATGATGAGTTACTGTGAAGACTGAGCAAGATAATGTGTTTAAGATGCTTAGCACAGGGCCCATTTTATCAGGCTAATAGAAGAAATTTAGTTATGGCTAAAATAATTAAACCCACATAGCCTCAATTTCCCAATTAAATGATCATGGTTCTGGTCTCAACAAAATCACTCTCTAGATAATTGAAAAAGAGTGCTAATAGAATGTGGAGGGTGGGAGGATGTAACTGGGGGTAGGGTGGCTGGGAAGGATATTTGCAAAAAGGGAGGGACTGGACAGAAGTAGATCTACCTCTGCAAATTTACCCTGCTAACCAATATAGATTGCATTTTCACTTGTAATAATGATCCATAGCTACTTTCTTCATATTTGTCTATAGACATACTATTTATGTGCATATCAGATATATGAGTTGAAGTCTCTGAATGATCATGAGTAAATCTGTTGCTACAGGACAACTCTGAGAGGATGTATATGTCTATAACAGTTGTATTGATTAAATAGCATGCAGCGGGGCGGGGCGGGGGGATGTTTTCTTCTGTTTAAGATGACATGGACAAAGAGCTGGGAGGTAGGAGATTCTCCATCAAGGTTGTTATAAGAAAGAAGGCCAGAGGAAAATATGAAGATAAGCTTTAATTGTATAAATAAAGTAGTCAAAGCAAAGATAAATTCTAGGCCTCAACTTCTTGTGTTGGAGCTGCTTCTGAATTTATTGTTCCTGCTACCAGGGCTGGCCAGAGGACCAAACTCCAGATATAAGTTAAGACAATATTGGAGTAATGAGACTCCACTTGGGCCCACTGAGATACCACCTGTGCATAGGAAGGGATGAAACTGGGGGCCAGGAAAGAGAAAGTGAGCATGCAAGCAGGAGAGTAAGAATGAAGCAGATCAGCTTCTTCGAAAGCTGCCCTTCTTCAAGAACAGTGTTGTCTGGGTAGAAATAAGAAGTGCTAACCCCCAAAATACTCCCTACAGATTTGACAACTCAAGAAATTCTCCTTAAGCAGAATTTAATCCTGTAGATGATTCAGATCTTTCAGGCCTTTTAAATGCAAATGGAACCAAGAGGAATGAAAGTCTTATTTTAAATTAACTGATGGTTTGGTCTGCTTGTAAAGGAGTATCCGAAGCTTCTCAATGGCAGTTGTCAGGTAGGATGGAGAGAAGACTAGAGCTCTGGAATTCTGAAGGAGGGAGAAACAGGCTAGGAAGGGCGGCAACTGGAGGTGAAAGGCGGAAACAGAAAAGACAGTATTGCCTGAGCCCAACATGGACTCAGGCTTTTCCTGTGAGGAGGACGTTGACACAGGAATGGGAAGGCAACAAGCACTCTCTGAACGGCAGTCAGTTCTCCTATGTGTCATTAAATTCATATAAACACCCCTGAATACCGGAATTATCATTTTCACGTTGCAATCGTTGAAGTTCTGCTGTAATTGCATTAAACTTTGAAACAATGACGGATAGAAAGACCTGCTGTAGAATGAGAGGTAAAAAGAATGGTAAGGAAATGCCTCGTTGTGGAGGCCCAGAGGCTTATTATAGCTTGTCACTCACCTAGGCTACTCTCTATGTCCTTGCTGTCAACATGAGGTGGCATGTGCTAACAGTGTTGAGAAGGAAGGTATCTGTCTTCAGGACAAAGCATCATCCTCTACTTGGAAGGGTGTGTTCAATATGCCATCCTGGGAAGATCGAACTCCTCCAGTGGCACTTGATAAGAAAATATTATAGCACTGAGCAATAAACCCAGAATATTTCAAGATCTCGACGACTACACCCAACATTGCTTCTCCTAACTGCAGAATATAGTTTACCCTGTTTACACTGTTCTTACTGGGAAAAAAACAAAAACAAACAAACAAACAAACAAACAAAATCTAGCATTTCTATCTTCTCTACCATGGAAGACTTCCTTACTTTGAATTTAGTTAAGGTTACTTTAACTAAGTTATTCTTTCAGGAGTTGATTCCCATTAAATGTCAAATCCTGAAAAAGCAAAATAATCACCTTCCAAATATCAATCTCGTAAAACAGATATAAGATCAGAAAATTAGTAGGTCATAGTTTATGAGCAAATTCTTTTCACAGCTTAATTCTTTATCTGTCCTCATTAAATTATTTTAGCAAAAAAATGGAGTTTCCCTTCCCCTGCTTGACCACACATAAACCTTCAACAGAAAAGAGTTGGCTGGAAAATTAAATAACTTAATAATAGTCTCAAACTTCACTAATGTTAATTAGACATCCCATCTCCACTAAAGATCACAGTAGTCATTATCGGAATAACAAACGACGAGACAGGAAACCAAATTGTCAACATGGGTACAAAAAACTGCTAATTTATTGGAGGTTGGTGGATAATAGGAAGTGCTATATTAGTATTACTCCTCTGTGATCCATTTTCAACCAAATCCTTTTATTAACAATGTTTATTTTCCTGATTTTGAAAAGAATAAATACCCCTTATGGAAAATCAAGGAGATAGAGAAAAATACAAACACAAAAACAAACAAAAAAAACAATAAAATTAACAGTAAAGCTGCCAATCATGTATATTCATTGTAATGAATCGGTATTCATCTTTCAGTCTTTTGGTATATATAAGTAATGTACATCACACCGTGTATGTGTGTGTGTGTGTGTGTGTGTGTGTGTGTGTGTATAAGCTTTGCATTTTATACTTATAAAACATTTTCTTTTATTAAATTATTATGCTCTTAATGACTATATTAAATTATATTTTATTGACATCCATATATCCTTTTTAACATAAAAAGCTTTAATAAAAATCTTTATAGACAAATATTTTTTAATTTCATATTGTTAGAGTAAAATTCTTAGAAGCAATATTTCTGAATCAAAAGATAAGAAGGGAATAACTGAGAAGTTATTTTCCAGCAAACTTTTTTGTTTATTTTATAACCTATTTAATCTTTTGCTAGCCATATAAAAAAACACTCTCATCAACCAAAATATTTCTTCTGAATATATTTTCTAATTCAATAAGTGAAAAATGATGTTTCAAGTTATAACACTGCATCGATTACTTCTAGAGTTTAATAGTTTTCATAAACAGTCAAGTGTAGTTTCTTTTATGAATTGTTTGAATACGTTTTTGTTGATTGATATTTTAGGATTTTGAGGGAGGTTGTTAAACATTTGTATGACTATTGTAAACATTCAATATATTAATATTTTTTATATATGAAGCAAATATTTCTCCCTGCTATTTTTTTCATGGTGTTTAAGCTTTTTATTTAGTTAAATCTATTTTTATTTCTCTATGTATATTTTTCCAGTTCCTTTAAGTTTAGAAAAAAATACCTACTTCTACAGATTATATATGCACTATCTATATATTTTTTTAATTATGTTTTATTCTCAGAAATTCAATTCTAGTATATGCCAGGATATAATTCTGTATAATCCAGTTTGGTTTTATTTTTAATATGGCCTACAGATTTTTTTTAAAAAAATTAGTACTTGTTTTTTAATTGTTATTGTTAAAATCAAATTAAATGGAAACTTGTTAATGAAATTAGCTAACAAAATTTTCCATTGCTGACCAATATTATAAAAAACACTAAACCTATAATGTTTAATGGTGCACAGATTTTTTCCGAGCTGGATAACTGTGAATTAGAGTGTAACCAATGATTTGAGTGTAACTGTGATTAAACTTTCAATATAGGAAGACACTTTTAATGGAAGCTATTATCTATATTTATTGCAGTTTAATTTTTTACTTCATCTGTTTCTTATCAGTTTTTCCTCCTTTTTTTGCAATTGATTTGCAAAGTATTCCGTTAAATTGCCTCATAATTGTCATAACTATGGAAAATTCTTAGCATGCTTTAAAATGATCAAGAAAGTCCTTGAGTGTTGAAATATATTAAGTCTTATTTTAGATCTCTGTTTCTCATCCAGGTTCTGCTTAGGCAAAGCTACTTAGATTTAATAATGCTTTCGGGCATTTATTATTATATTAGTCTTAGTCAGACCTGTGAGAGATATTTGCCCTTTAGCTTCCTTGACTGAACTAGATGTCCATGCAATTCTTGTCCAGCTCCAAAGTCCAACCAGAGGCATTTAATCTGGCCAAAAATGTCATGTACCTTGGAGATCTAAGTTTAAGAATGGGGTGTGGTCCTGCCTGATGAACGCTAGCCTTTGCTTGCATCTTTGCTCTTTCCTTATGATCTCCTATGGAAAATGTCATGTTTTCTAAAGATCTGACTCTGTTCCTGGCAGGACTGAGATGTCTCTGTTTAAAAATAACAATCTCTAGACAGACTGACACATCATGATCCATCAAAACACTAGATTAGTAATATATGAAAATATTTTTAAAGAAATTCTGTTTTTATCACAACTAGAATGAGAAAGAAAAAAGATATACAAACTGATGTTTTCTACAATTGGGGAAATAGCTACTTTGTACTAAGAACTTTATTACGTACTAAAGACAAAGTGTTAAAAGATAAAGTCCCTGCTACTGACCAACTCATAGCATGGTGAGAAAACTGACTAGGAAATGATATAAGAGCTATGAGAGGGAAGCGCTGAATGATACGGAGCAGACAGAATGGATGTCTAGCTCAGACTGTAAATAGCTGGAAGAATTCTTAGAAAATGTAACCTATGATCTGAATTTTAAAGGAAGAGAATTTCAGGCAGATGAAATAACACACTAGAAAGCTCAAAGCTGTAAAAAAAAAAAAAAAAAAAAAAGCCCATGGAGGCCCTGAAAGTATTCCAGCGAAGGTCTTAGTTGGTCAGTGGCAAGAGATGAAAATGAAGAACTTAACAGGGCCAAATGGTTAAGTTTCTTATATGTCTTGCTAAATATTTTGGATTCTATTCTAATCCAATGGGTAGATGTTGAAGGATTTTATGTAGTCAAAGGGTGTGATCAGAACTGCGTTTTAGAAAAATTTCTCTGGCTGCAGCTATGTGATTATAGAAGGATGGGGGGACACACCGGCGCAAAAAGAGTCGAGGACCATTCTAGCAATTCACAAAAGAAATTATAAGAAATTATCTTATTCTGAAAAAAGAGATTAAAGATCTAAAGGAAGCAAAGTAGATTGTTGATTCTATGGTCGAAGAGACAGGGATAAGAGAAAGAGTGAAGGCATGTCTAGGATGTCCTAAGTTTCTGGCTTTAGCTACCAAGTAAGAGGCAATGCCATTCACAGAAACAGGGAATAAGAGTGTGAGAGGGTATCTGACTAAAGGTAGATGCAGTTAGCTTCAGTTACCTACGAAATGTACAAGACATTCGGGTCCACTTGTCACCTAGGGTGAGGTGAGTCAGGTGAGCGAGGCACTCAATTGGATGCAAATTTTAAGGGGCAAAAACCCTCAGTAACCAGGATGCATACTGCTTTAATAAAAAAAAAATTAAGAATCATAATTAAGACCAAAATTCTTAAACAAAATATCAAAAATATTAAATAAAGGCAGTAATAGTGACATGCCGCCATATTAAGCCGCATTGGAGCAAAAGGAAAATCAGGAATACCTATTCTGGTACATAATGCAGTGGTGACAGCAGGAAGCCCCCACACCTTAAAGAACTATGCGATTGAGAGATCAGATAGTACCAGCTAGTCAGGAGATTGAAGAAAGCTGCTCCCTTGTGGGGTGTGTGTATGCGTGGTATGCTGCGTGTGTGTCGCGTCTTTGCGTAATGGAGTAATTTATATGTGTGTTTAGCCTTATTGAGGTATAATTGAGAAATAAAAGTATAAGATTTAAAGTGTACATTGTGATGATTTGATATACATTGTGAAAGGGTTCTTCCCATCTAGGGAATTAACACGAGGAAGGTGCTTTGGCTTCTTTCTTTTTAAAAACTTTTATGAGAGAAGAAAGTTGAGCATGTTTATTTCTGAGGTTAAAAAGGGCTGCTGATGGAGGAAGAGTATTGGGAGCAAGAAGTCAGAGGAAAACAGAGAGAGAAAGAGGCTAAAAGGATGGAAAACAGAGAGAGAAAAGGACTAAAAGGACTGATGGACATAAGTTAGTGAATAAAGGTTCAAAATTAAGGCATTTTCCACAGGAATTGAGAGTGAAGGAAAGTGTTTTTTATTATCTGAATAACATATCAGCACGTCTCCTCTCTGCAGGTCATTCTTTTCTTCTTTAGACATGCTGTAACATTTACTCACAACATCTTTTTGCATTTCTCCCAATCCCCTAATGCAGACAAATTAGTATGCAATACTTATCTTCCTATAATCCCCCTCTCTTATGACTACCAATTGCAGTTACTAATGGGAAGCTTAACAAGGAAAGAACAAAGCAGCATTAAAACACCATGTGATGAAAATAATAGAAGTGGTGTTTAAGTGCTACTCTTATCACTTCAAAAATGCTCTTACTTGACCTTCCAGTGGAAATTATACTCAAGGTTGCAACGGCTGGTCCCCAAATTCACCACAGTCTGTACCTTAATGTTTTTTAGAAAACAGATCTTGTATTTTAGTAATAAAATATCTACCAAAAAAGATGAAAGATAATGCAAGCGAATGCAGTAAATGTTTGTTATTCAGGATCGCTAAGTGAGTTTATTCCTTTGTGCACTCTGTTGTTGGAGCTAAGTTCCAGAGGTTTATACTCATGGAATAGATCACAGGAGAAACCTGGAGAACTCCTCAAACATGCTAAGAATTCAAGCTGTCAAATTAAAGAAATTTCGAGGAGCCTGGTACTTCTTTGGTCATCTTTAATTAAGCAATACTCTGGCGAAAACCTCATAGTTCATCTTAAGAGCTGTTTTTCTCTTACGGTAAATGGAAGGGGAATTTTAAAGTGTTGTAGTGCCTTGCTCTTTGTTATAATTTTAGAGAAGTGTGTTAGAATTGAAATAAAACAAAATTTTCTCCCATTTAAGGAAAACTAAGGAAACTAACATAAATTTACAGAAAAATTAATGTAAGGGATGCTTATCTTTTATAATATAAAAATGTTTTATCAATATTTAACTTACATTAAGATTATTTCTCAGTTTCATTCACGTCACAAAACACTCCAGGCATATCAGTGTAGTATTTGTTATTCCCTAAACATATATTATGCCTTTCTACCTCTGGGATTTATTTGAGACAGGGAGTTCATTTGTTTTCTGTACCTGGAATGAACCAGATTTCTCTACCTATGAACACATTATCCAACTGATGCTACCTACATCAAACCTTTCCTAATCAAGTGACTTTTTCATTAATTTAAATGGTTATTGACTATCATAAATCAATGAATAAAACAATGAAGCAATAAATTCATTGATCAATGTGTGCAGATTCTAAGAGCTACACATCTCTGTGACTCCAATAGAGCCTATTGTAGTGACTGAAACATTTGCAGGTCAAAAGAAATACATACTGAATTATTAATTACATGTATAATACACAAATTGAAATACATTTATATTTACTTCAAGTAATTCTCCCTAAATTACAATTTCAGCTTCTGAAGAGTAAAGCATATATTTCTAGCAATCCGATCTTTAAAATCTTCGTAGGCACTTTTTCCATAAAGGTAAATAAACTTCCTTTTGAATGTGGTCGAAGAAGCTGGTAGGTGATTTCTGATGTCTGGTTTTCTAACGAGGTGGGTCGCTGTCCTCAATTCAGAAATCACTAGAGCCAGAGGGACTTTTATCTAATCTTAACCTTGCACCTGACTGCCAAGCTGAGCTAATCACTTAACTTCAGTAAGTTAATGGATTCATCTGTAACACACGATTGCCATCAAAGGTCTTGAGAGGAAAAGACTAATGACAGAATGACTGGAATGATTGTAGACTTAAAGACTCAACAATGCTATCAAAATTCATGACAAAGCCATTTTCCATACTTTCCCTCAATCGTAACTGTACTGCTTTTATGAGGATGGAATTCAATAAGAATAAGCTTATAAAAGCTCTGTAGTGATATTTTGTATCTACTGGATTGATGCCAAATGTAAATCCCCTTGCTTTCAAAAATGTAAAATGTGAAACTGAAAATTCATGATGTTTTCATTAGACTCCCAAGGACTCTCGACTCTGACAGAAAAAAACACACCTCCTATGATTTCGGTAAGACTGCTAAATAAAAAAGCAATCTATATATTTCTTTTTATCACCTTCTTCATCTTCTATTTCTTCTTTCATTTTTTATTACATTTTGAATTTAACTTTTATGTTTCTGCATCTTTGCGTTTTCCTACCCCTGAAGCACCTGAAAGGTTTTTTGCGGGCTCCAGGGTGCCATTTTCAGTGTCTGATGAGGTTCTCTCTTCAGTGTATGTCAAAAAACTATTTCTAGGCTCCAGATAAAGTGCCAGAGTGCCCCAGAAATGCCCTAAGCCCACCGGAGTCTTGCTTACCTGAGCTGGCTGTATCTTTTTAGCTTCAATGCATAGTTTTGAGGGCAATGATAAACACTGGCACAAAGGAGACTGATGGAAAGTGTTTCTCAAACACATAAGACTTACGTCTATTGAAAAACTGACTTTTTTTCCAGGCACTATAACATCTGCTCGGGTAAGTAAACATTGCTGCACAAGGGGATAGAGGATGTTAACTGAACTGGTGTTGGGTCCACAATGAGATAGAAGAGCACACATCATTCAGAGAGTCAATAGTGTTGTTTTAATCATCCACTTAACTTTACACAGAGATTGTAGTATATGGGAGGTTCATGGACAGCAGACAGAAGAACTGGAGCTTCACAGTTTCTAGAACACTAATGAACATAAAAAGCTGTTCCATGTGCCAGCAATGGAAAGACCTAAAGTAATCAAGAAATCAGGAACTTAGTGAAAATAAGTCTGAAGACTGTAACAGAATTGAATACAGCATGCCCCTACATTCAAGCGATCAATGATTAATTTTTAAGAAAACCTGTTTCTAGGAGAATGCCAAGTTATCTTTTTTACATCTCAGTTTTAAATATTTCTTAGTATGTTCTCATTCATTAGTTCACTTGATTCTCTTAACAACCCTATAATTAAAAAAAGTTATTATAATCTGCATATAGAGTTTAAAACGTTGAGAGAAATAAATTATATAATTTGATAAAGAACAGTAAAGTGACCTCTAGAACTCTAGCCCTAATTTTGTTCACTCTGTCCAAGGCCATTCTCACATAAATCTGTTACATCATTTGGTGAAATTAAATGTCTATTAAATTTATTTTTAAGTTATGTTCAGTCAAAAAAGCAGCTACCTAATAGCTCTCAGATGCCTAAATAATTTAACGAAATTTTATTTTTTGACCAGTCATAAAACAGTGAAGGACATAATGTCGTCTTCTTCTCAAGAGACTTTGTGTTTACGTTTCTAAGTTAAAATAGCATTTTGACCTAAGAAGAGCAAATCTGTCTCTATGCCATATTTCCCACATTATCTCATTACTTAATCCCGCCCCCCTCCTTCTCTCTCCTTTCTTGCCTCCCCTCTCCCTCCTTCTCCCTTCCCTTTTAATAAACATGTATACATAACTAGTAATTACCAGACACTTACAGTGCACTGGGCAGTGTGCTAGGCACTTCACTGCAAACATTTTAAAGTAGAATAAGAGAAATAGAAGCAATGAAATGACTCATTTGATCCCAGCTGCAGACCCAGAATATTTGGACCTCCTTGTATTGCAAACATATGCAAAGCAGACATGCAGGAGCACAGTGGCCTGTCAACTCACACTGCTAGCTCATTATAGCTTTTACCTTAGTTAATTCCAGTGATTATATATGTGAAAGATACTTATTAATACTTGCACCAAATATGGAAGGAACCTCAGAGACTTTGCGTCTCATGGTTCTCAAAGCTAACCATGCGCCAGAGGCATGGGTAATTTTTATAAGGAATATATTCTTGACTTTGACCAAGGAAATTAGTGTGTCTAGAAAGAAAGTTTTGGTTTTTTTTAACTTTTTTTTAAGAAAACAAAAACTGAAAAACAAACTTACTCCCTAGTAAGCTCTCAGTGATTGCTGAGTAGCCTCTTTAAAATGGTATTGGAAAACCTTAGACTGCAACCCTGCTTTTGATTTTTATTGTTCCAAGAACTAGAATCAAGTCCAAATAGTTAACTTTTATGAGAAATTGTTTAGTCTTAGAAATACCATCAGAAGTAGAAAATTGCTCTCATAGTCCAATTAACCAAAACCCCTGCCCAGCCATTGGAAGATGATAGAAGCGAATAGAGTAAGTCAGGGTAGAGGCATCTGGATCCCTCTGAGGCAAGCTGAGTGTCAGAAAATAATGATTATCATAAATAGGCTGACTATGTGCTCTGCTTTGTTTGTTCAGTCTCATTCCTCATCCCCTGCTCATGGTTACAGTGGTGCAACCTTGAAGCCAGCAGATGGGACAGTGGCTTCCTGATTCCCCAGCCTCCTGATGAGGCCAGTTTTGGGGTGGTGTTCTTGGAGTCACTCTTGAAGGCCTAACCTAGAGTTATTCCCAAGCCATTCCAAAAAATTATAAGCACTAATTTATCTTTTGCTAAAAATGGAGTGATTTTGTTGTCGGTCAAAGAATGCTAAGTGTTAAAACCTGAGGATTGAAAAGGAGCCACGTGACAAATCAGGAAAAGAGTTCTAGGCAGAGAAAACAGCAGGTGCAAAAGGTAAAAAAGCTGGAAAAGGTCTTGGCATGTTCAAGAAACTAAAAGGTGATTATTGCTGCAGGAGAGTGAACAGGTAGGAATGGGAAAGACAAGATTCTGTGGGAGACAGATGCTAACTGAACATCCAAGGGATTAGGTCAAGGAGAGGTATAAATAGGAGTTTATAAATGATCAGTTTTCCTGAGACCCTCATCTGAACCAGGTCAAACTGTTTTAGCCCAAGAGTCATGAGAAAACCCTCTGAGCACAGTGCATCAAAGCAGCGATTTCTTATGTTGGCTATTATCAAATACCATCAGCAGTTCCACTCTATTAACCCTAAAACCAAGCCCCTGTGCTTTCCCCCAAATTCACAAACACTTCCTCAGACTCAGTCAGGTCTGGACCTCTCCTGCCTACCTACCACCAAGTAAATGAATAAGACTGTCAAGTCATATACAAACTTCTTACTGTGTGTTTACTTCGTACCTCCAACCCAGACCCATAGTCCTGAGACCATAATCTCCAGCCTTTGTGCCTTGTATAATAACTACCTAGAGAAGCCGACTAGTTCTTTTTCATAAACACATTGACATCACTAGACGCCTTGGGCCATGATGCCAATCTCCTTATTGGTGTGTTAATTTGCCAGGCCCATCCATATACAAGTTTCTCATTATGATCATTAACATCATCGTGGTGGTGTTTGTTTTTATGATTGCTATATGTTGAAAATTGGCTATATCTGTCATCCCTTGAACATATTCTTTATCTCTATCTAAATATATTCGTGTGCCCAAAATCTTACAGAGAAAATATACATGGAAATATGTGTTGACACACCTATCTCTATATTTATATGTGTACACATAGATATTTGTGCACATGCCTAGAGAAATATATATGTGTGTGTACGTGTGGATATATTTTAAACGTTAAACTAATATTTGATCATGAATGTGTTACTTTAATTCATAGTCATTGAAACATGAAAAACTTTTAAGATTTTACTATCTGAAAATACTGAAGAGCCTCAAAACATGTATTTTATTTTATTTTATTTTTTTATTTTTTAGGCGAAGCAACCCGTGGTTTATCTCACAGATTGCAAAGACCTCGTGAGCTTACAATCTCTTATTCTTTAATTTGTTATGCCTACAGCACCTGGTCTTCCTAGGTGGTCTCCCATCCAAGTACTAACCAGGCCCAACCCTGCTTAGCTTCTGAGATCAGAAGGGATCGGGCTTATTCGGGATAGCATGGCCGTAGACTCCAAACATTTAAACAATTAACTTTTAAGATGAAATTATTCACCATAAAATATAGAAAAATAAATATCTTGGCATATTTATTCAGGAATGACAGTAAATTAAGTAATGAAAGGCCTGTTTCCTTCAGAAATTTTCATTATATTAACTTCAAGCTATTTATTATTTTACAGGTTGTCTGGTCTGTTAAAACCTAATGCAAGTAAAGAAGACCCAAGTAATCATTACTATATCACTAGGAAATAAATTTTAGATAAAAGTTTCATTATTTTAAGATAGAAGAGAATATATTATTGCAAAGGTTGATATTAATTATAATGCCACTGACAGTGTATTTAGTAGGGAGAAGATGCATGCAAGTACATCTCCTTTTTCTTTTTGTTTCAATATCTATGTGAACCTGAGAGAAATCACCTATTACACTGGGAAATTGTAAAAATTTGGTTTTTAGTCAGGGTTCTCCGGAGAAACAGAACCAATAAAATGTATATATTTGTAATTCTATATATTTACTGAGAGAGATTTATTATAAGGAATTAGATCATGCATTTATGGAGGCTGACAAGTCCCAAGATCTGCAGAGTGAGCCAGAAAGCGGAAGACCCAAGAGAGTCAATGGCGTAGTTCTCGTCTCACTATGAAGGCCAGGTAAGCAGGAGAATTGATGGGGTAGTTCCAGTCCAAAGGCTGGTAGGCTCAAGACACAGGAAGGGTCAATATTGCAGTTTGAGTCCAAAGGCAGGAAAAAGCCAATGTCTCAGTTCGAAGGCAGTCCGGCAGGAGAAATCCTTTCTCACCAAAGGAAGGCTGAGTTTCCTTTTTGTTCTAGTCAGGCCTTCAGCTGACTGAGTGAGGCCCACACACATCAAGGAGGGCCAGCGACTTTCCTCAGTCTACCCACTAAATGTTAATCTCAATTGAAAACATGCTCATGGAAAAATCCAGAATAATGCTTGAACAAATATCTGGGCACTTCATGGCCCTGGCAAGTTAACATCATTGTAAGACAACGTTCTCTCAGAATGCAGGATGTTTTGTGTTTATTGAACTCAATACTAAAGAAAAAAGTGAACATGAATAGTTACTGCCATAAAAATTATAAGCTACTCTATGTCTGGTTTTAAAAGTATTCTGTGCGTTCTCCTCATATCCTTATTTCCAATGACCCTCATTATTCAATATGCTTAATATGCACATACACAATATCTGCCAGTGGATACTGCAAAAGTGGACAAAATGCTCACTAAGACCTTAATCTTCGTTGCTTCGCGCCTACCTGGCATCCCTGCCACCAACCTCTCTTCATAACAATTCATTTCCACACAATTACTAGATAAATCTTCCCAAAACACTGCCATCATCATAACCTACCCCCAATCAAGAACCCACAATGGCTCCCCAGAGCAGCAAAGGCAGCTTAAATTTTATCTCTACAAAGAGGCTACAGCCATGACTATGTATTAGACGTTTTGTTTCAATTGAGAATTAAAATCTTATAACCCACTTTCAGAATTTCGTGGAGCAATCAGAAATGTAAGCAAACTGGAAGCGAGTTGAGTTCTCTAACAGCACATAGGGTGTGCATTCAGAGCAAATCGTTGGCCATCAGCAGTGTGTGTGAGGAGTGGTGTAGTATCAAGGAATACTTCATCTAGGTGGTATTTCTTTCTTCGATCCAACATTTATTTAGTTTCTCATATGCCCTAGGTCTATGCTAGGCATTAGGGTTTCAAGACATGAAAGGCACAGCCCCTGACCTTATGGAGCCCAGAAACTAGCAGAAGTTAATTTGATAGGAATAGTACCCACTTACAGGGTGCCAGCTTCATGCTGGGCATTGTGCTCAGCATGTTACATGTATGAAATCATTTAATTCTCACAATAACTCTATCAATAGGTAGGTTCTCTCGTGATCTCCATCATACACATCAAAAACCTAAGAAACAGAAAAGTTGAATAATTTTCTCAAAGTCACTCACTAAGTGGTGAAACCAAGCTTTGAACCCCAGACTCTCTGCCCCTACAGCCTATGCATGTGATCATGAAATTCTACTGTGAAATATATTAAAGAAAGGTTTGCCCAGAAGTGCATGGGAGCCTCAATAAAGAGCATTCCCAGAAGTGACTTTAAGGAAAAGATAACTCCCCTCTTTTTTAAGTATTTGTCTCCATCCTTATCTCCCTAAAACTAATATTCAAACTTAATTAGGCTAGGCTCCTATGCATATTTCCACAGCTAAAAGTTTGCTCTCCCAGGCTGAGATATACTAGTTTATCTCTCTATCCTCTCCATTGGCTTTTCTACTCATTTCTTTTACAAATAATTCCAGTCAACATTGATTTTCTCTTTTCTGACCATCCTTACAGGTTACTAACTGAGCATAAATTTTCACAGTTGGTTATACTTCAACTTCGTTCTCTAATTTTTCATACTCATAAACCCTATCACTTTGTCATAAATATATTTGCATTCCCAGCCTAAGTAGACACACAGCAGGTATTTGATAATAATCTATCTATTGGATATGATCGAACTGGATCAGGAAACATTTAAATTTAGGCATGCACATTGAATAGACATATCGATTTTACTTTTCTAAAAGACTAGCCTGATTTTCAAACCAGATTTTTTTCCCCTTCCTATGCGTAGTCAGTCTTATACCCTCTGTCTTTGAAGGCACAGACCCTTTAAAATCATGCTGGAAGCAATATTTTCCAAAGCTGTCTGGAGTTATGAAGCAGTTAGCCAGAGAAATGTATTTGACAGCTAAGTTATTTATCTACAAAAATGCACTGAAATTTAGAAAGGGATCAGAAAGGCTTGTAATATCTGCTGTTTTTGTGTAACACCTTTTGCTCCCCATGGCATCTGCTTATGTCATTCTGCCAGAACACCAAAGACGGGTGCTACTAGAAAGTATGACTTCATGATGCATCATGCCCAATAATCCAGTAATCCTTTCCTAAATGCCCCCATGGATTGTCAGTTCTCACCTTCGCCCTCCAGTCACACACCCTCCTTTGTCCAAAACTTCTGCTACATTTCCTATTCCATGTGTGCCTGTGCCCAGAAAATTCAAGAGCCAACCAAGTACCTTCATTTTCCCTGAGGGTATTTTAAGGATCACTCTACTCCCATGCACAGAGAGAATATTTGAGAATGTTTGTAGGCAGAAGATAAAGTATCAGTGAAGAGGGAGAGACTGAAGAAATAGGAGCAATTGAGAGAGGAAAGCATGAAATAGAAGAGGAAGGAGCGTGCTCACGAGTGGAGGGGTTATTCTTGAAACAAGGCCAGCGGGCTTGTTCCTCCATCATTAAAGAAGAATAATAAACATGTCAATGGGAGCAGAAAGAGGATAAGAGTTTCTTAAAAATTATTTTGAGGTGGAGAAAAGTAACCATATAAAACCCTAGAGAGTCTAAATACTTTCCTTAAAGAAGTAGAAAATAAGATCATTCGCTTGCGAAATGAGGTAGATTATGAAAAAGACTTGAGGCCACCTTCATGAGAAATGTCTCTAGGTATCTATAAAAAGTTAATCGCTGTGGTGACAGCCCAAATGAAAGAGGACGGCACAAGCATAGTCACTGGAACTCTGTAGCTCTGAGGCAATTCTGCACAGGGAAGAGGCAGAAAGCATGAACGGCCAAGCTGATTTGGAAGGCAAGTAATTCTAGAGACCAGAAATGGATAGCACTGGCATGGCTCACCGAGAGGTCCAGGCTTGGTAGGATGGAGAGAAAACAAGAGGCTTCCGGCCTGCACATAACACGCATGTGAACCATGCAGGGACAAGAGTGGTAGGAGCGACAGAACTCAGTAGGCACGGCCATCTATTGCCCTCCCTTATGCTAGGACAGCAGGTTAAAGTTGGCTGAGACATGCAACTACGAACACGCTTCCCCCAAAAAAGACAATTAAGAAAAATAAAGCAGGTCAAAAGCCATGCTTTCTCTACACACAAATTCAGTGTCGCCTTTATTTCCACTTTAGAAAGGACTATGATACCTAATATTCAAAAATACTTGTTATCTTATTACATATTACCTATTTACATATTTGTAAAAATAAAACAAAGCAGTCATTTATTCGAAATAATAATAGAGCTTAAGTTACCAATTCTTTTGGTTAGTACCTGAATAATTTTATGGAAAAATCTATTTACTTAGAAACCATGCTGAGAATATAAATTTAAGAGTTTTAAACTATTTTTTATTTCCAGAAGTAACTCACAAGAACATAGTTGAGTAGATCCCTTAATTTGAACAGTAATGCCTTTCAGAATTTCAGTGAGTTATTTCTATTTTCTCATTTTTCCAGAGAGAAGGCTGAACTTGCTCCACTACTGAGAAGTTTTTTTTTTTTTAAAAAAAAAAGAGCATTCTTTAGGAACAAGTGTGTTTATACCTGACTATTTCAGGTTCAGGTCTGAACAGAGAAGATTTGATTCACAGAGGTTTTTGTTTTCCATTCAGAAATTCTGCAGCCGCGGGTGAGTCCGGTCAAAGGATTAAGGGTGATGAGCTTTGCTTCTGTGCTGGTGAGTTCCAGTGTGGGTTTGAGGTGGAGGCCAGGACTGTCAGGGTAGTGTCTACACTGGCCGCATTGCACAGGGATCATGGCCCATTGAGAATCAGAGGTAGATGTAACAATGCAAACTTCACACTTCCCATTTGTTTTCTGTTTCCAGACTTTAGAATGATTGGCTTCTGGGATCAGCTTTGTTCATGCTTTCTACTTCCGCCCTGACCAGAAGTGCCTAACAGCTAAGGAGTTCCAGTGACTACACTGTTATACCCTTGTGCCGTCCCCTTTCATCAGGGCTGTCACCGCAGTGGCTAACCTTTTATAGATGCCCAGAGACATTTCTCATGGAGGTGGCCTCAAGTCTTTTTCATAATGTGCTGCATTTCCAAAGCAGATGATCTTACTGTCTACTTTTTTAAGGGAAATGTCTGGGCTCTCTGGGGTCACTTCTCATGTAGTTATTTTTCTCCACCTCAAAAGAAAATTAATGTGTAATCAATATTATACATTGTGAGAGAATGGAAATACCTGGCTTTTGGAGTCAAACAGATGTGAGTTCAATACCTGTATTAGCCACTTAAGAGGCAAGGGGTTTTAGAAATGTTATTTAACATCTGCGAATCTCAAATTTTTTACCCATAAAATGGGCACTATGTGCCTTACAAAGTTATTGTGAATAATAAATCAATAAATGAGATAATAGATTTAAGCGTTTTGCATAATTCTTGGCACACGGTCAATAAACTGTCACAGTATGCATTACTCATTTTTAACTTATTCAGTCCTTGCAATATAGAGGCATATTTTGAAAGTAATTATTTTTAATATAAAATGGATACAAATTTATTTTCTAAACTTCAATAAGTGGTCAAAGTTGAAATGTTTACTCAATAAAGTATTCCTCGGGATGAATAGTTTTAAACCTGTAGCAATTCTGCTGCAATTAAACACCAGGACCCCAGGAAGCATAGTTTAGATACTGTACTAAAAGGAGTAATGAAATAGGTTATAAATGATTGTGTCAAGTCTTCAGTCCATTCCCGTGAAAGTACGCTATTGTAGCCTGTGATGGTCAACATGTGTGAAAGATGATAATGCTGGGCCTTGGAACCACTGAGACACCTTACAGAGGTGTATTATTAGAAAGCCTTGTGATAGCTAAAGTTTAGCCAGGCTGTGATCTACTACAATTCTTAGCTGGGCAATCTTTCTCTGGAAAAATGCCACACAATTCACCAAGCCTCCAGGGAGCTGGGAAATTACAAATAGACAGAGACGTAAGGAGTGGGTGGATTTTTTTTTTCTTCAAAGCAGCAGCTGTTAGCATAAAAGGCAATCTTGAGTCTTTAAAAAAGAAATCAAGAAATACAAGGTGTTTACTGATTTCTATAGTTAGTTCTATTTTTCGCTTCCTTTTCGTCTTCACTCTAAATTCCAATGTTATATTTTTTAAAGCAACATTCATAATTTTTTCATCTAATTTATAATACCCCTAGAAAAGAAGTAGTTAGGTCTATCATCATAAATACGCCCTTCTTTACATTGTCCTCCCTCCCTCTTCCTCTCTCCCTCCCTTCTGTCTTTCTTTCCTTTTCTCTCTTCCTTTCCTTCCTTCCTTACATCTATTTAACTCATTGGATTCTCAAAAGTTATTTCTGAAATAAGTGGGTGGATATTAGAGCAGTCGTCATTCTTATGATAAATTATCTTCTTGACGAGGGCCCTACTAAACATGAATGTAAAGAAAGCAGAATTTGATTTTTATGCAAAACTGTCACTATATCATTATTTGAAAGAGATGATGTGCAAAGAATAACTAAATGGGTTCCAAACCTCTGACCATCTTTAAAATTCCAAGATTTTATAATTCTAATCATAAGGAATATAATGAGAAAATAGAAATCTTTAACGATTATGAAATAAATTAGGAAAACATATTACGGGTATCATATAAAACTGAATTTAACATAATATATAATTCTTTCTTGAATAAATGTATTTCTTCATAATTATTGCCTTATTTTTACAAACGAGGTAATAGAACACTTTCACAGGATGGGGGTGGCAGTTTAATTGGCATCTCTGTGAAGAATTTGACTCTGAGCTTAGGGATGGCTTTTTGGTAAACTGCTTTGTGAGTGTTTGTTTTGCTGCCTTCCTTCACTTTTTCCTCTGGCAAACACAGAGATTAAAGATCAGTGTGTCGGTCATTCTGCTGTCATCAAAACATAAAATGTTTTCTGCTCTCTTGAGCTGCCATCTCATCGGCACTAACAGGTTGACCTGATACCCCAGTGGTATATACGATATACCTGCCTTTAAAATGTGTGAACCGAATTTCATCTGCAGTGATTTTTCTTTTTATCCTTTGATCTTGTCACTATTTCTTCACAATGTCAAAAGCCTCAGAGCTTGGCTTGAATGGTGATCAAACTCAAAGGCACACAATTTGGAGTCTGATCCTGAATCTACACAATCAAAAATCTTTTCAATTCTGACTCAAACCCTGCACTTTGTCTTACAATAGTGAAGTGCAGCCATCACTAAAGCACTCTATTCTCCCTTAGGCTTTTAAAAAATGAACATAATGAGGTCATAAAGAAATGAAACAGATTTCTTGTGCCAATTATCCTATAATGCATATATCTAAAGAAACATGTCCTTTTGTGACCCTTGGAAGTTTAAATACTTTCTCTGCTGTTGTCATTTCCCAGAACACATATTTTGGAATTATTCTCTGGAATTGACTTAAAAGATAGTTTCCTTGGTCCATCAGAAAATCAACATCATCAATTTATTTTCACAGGACATTCGATTGACCTAATATATTTTCTTCCTCTCATTTTCTTTTTCAATGTCTCTCTACTCAGACTTGTTCCCTCATGTACTCCTTGCCTATTGATTCATTTTTATTTAATGAACATCCATTTAGAGATAAGCTCTGTCTGTGAACAGGGCTGTCTGTGAACAGGGCTTCCCTACATCTGTCTTAAACTGCACTGTCAAATATTTTCTCTTTCTCCCTCTATCCCATTGTCCAGCTTCTAAAGGGAAAATACTGGTAATGGAGACTCTTTTCGATGCCTAAAACTCACCTCATTTTATAGATCTTAATGTTGTCTTGATTTTTTTTATTGTTCACTTTTTTAAGACATGGGCTAAGCCCAAACCTCTATAATCCTAGATTTGAAAGGCTGAGTTATACCAATGGATTCCTTAGGAGAAGCGTCATAGGAGGCGCCTAACTGATACAGGTATATATGACAACATTATGCCCCTGACTGGGTATTACAAACTATGAGAAGGCACCAGACCATCAAATCTGCATTTAAACCATCTTTGCTTAACTTTGCTTCTGAGTACCATGCTTGTTTATCTTATTTCTAACCAGACCTCTACCTGAATGCCCCATGGGGAATTCAACTCAACACAGCCCAAACTAAGCAGATTTTCTCTCTGAAGACCTGCTATTCCTCTTATATTTATTTTAATTATAAAGCTTCCATCACCTAAAAAAGATGAGCTCTCCTAGATCCTATTATATGTCTCCTTCCTCTAGCCACGCATTACCAAGTACCATAGAATCTATCTTCTACATCGTTCTTAAACATGCCCAAGGCTCTGTCTATACTGCAGCTGCTCTCATCATCACTCTGGATATCTGTCATGGCATTTTAGATCTTCCTATTTTCAGGCTTATCTCTCTCTAATCAATCCTCCATGGGGCCATGAGGATGATCCTTCTAAAAGACAAACTATTCATGTCATGTAGAGTCTAAAAAGTCTTTGTTGCTTCTTATGACCTTTGAGATAATTTTCAAACTCTTTGCCATTGCTTATATTTAGGTACTCCTACCTGTTCTCACTGAATCAACTAAACTCAACTAATAATGCATCCATGACATATCTTCTTTTTGCCCTCACACTGTTTTGAGAAGTCTTCTGATGTATTACAATAATTTGTAATTTGACTCTATCATGGCATTATCACTCCATAAATGTTCCCTTGAGAGGACTTTACATCCTTAAGGATAGGATGTCATCCAACTTTTGGTACAGTGCTTGTAGAAGGCAGGATAATGCCCCCTTCCAACAATATCCAGGTCCTAATCCCCAGACTACGAATATACTAGGTAATATGGCAAATGACAATCAATTAAGGTAGCAGATGGAATTAAGGTTGCTAATCAACTAACCTTAAAATAAAGAGATTATGTTGGATTAGCCAGGTGAACCAAATGAAGTTATGGGGTACTTAAAATGTGGAGAGGGAGGCAGAAGAGGAGATTCAGTGTGAAAGATATTCCATTATTGTTGGTTTTGAAGGCAGAAGAAGAGGGCCTTGCGCCAAGGAATGTGCATGGCTTCTAAGAACAGTGTAAAAGGCAAGAAAACAGAATTTTTCATAAAGCCTCTTGAAAGAGGCTCCTAAAGACCTTGACTTTAGTTCAATGAGACTCATTTTGGAATTCAGACCTCAGAAACCATAAGCTAATAAGTGTGTGTTGTTTTAGCCACTAAGTGTGTGGTACTTTGTTACAGAAGCCATAGAAAACAAATACAGTGCTTATTCAACTACCCTACTGGTTCAGAAAGTATTATGTAATTAATATCAATTAATAAATAATATTAATATACTTTAAATATATATGCAACTATTATACATTTTTGTATGAATAACATTTTCTTTATTTTACTTTGCTCATCTTGTAAATTTCAGGTTCACAAAATACATGAGAGAGAAGATATATAGATATAGAATTCAAGAGTAGAAATCATTATAAATGCATTTCCCAATAATTTTTTTAAAGCTATAGGTAGCTAGCCATGCTGTGTGTGCAACAAATAAAGAAGACAGAGCAACACAAAGAAAGAATAAACAGTGGCATAAAAATGAATCACAAGTTATCTGTCTACTCATTCATTTCAATTCGTAAGAAAAAATTCCATTATAGGCTTGAAGCCCATCCAAGACAAGATTGAACCAAAGTTGCCTTGACCGGTTAGTTCTACAAGAAAGAACTTTAATATTTTCTTATATCAAAATCACCTTACTAAGCCCAATCCAATCCCTCTGACTAGTTAAGAAAAGCTACACTGAAGAAAAAATAGAGCCCTAAATTCTTTTGTCTTAAAAAAACAACAAAATATTTTTCTCACGTAATAGTTCAGGGCTAGTGTTTAGGGCAATGGGACAACTCTCCTCCATACAGTCATTCAGGGACCCAAAATGACGATTCTTTGCTTTCTTCAATAAGTGGCTCCAAGGTCGTTCTGATGTTGAACATGTCAGTCAACCAAAAAGAGAAAAAACATGAAGAAGTGTGTGGGAAAGGCTTTTATGCTAGACTTCAAGTGGCATATACCCACTTCCAAAGAAGGGAACTTGAGGCATAGACACACCAGGGAAGCTGGGGAACAGAGTTAAGCCTGTGCCTATGAAGAAGAAAGAATAAATTGGTGGGTAGCTAGTAGTCTCTGACACAGACTCAAAGCATGAAAAAACAGGTTAATGACTGGGAGTGGTGGGGAGAGATGATGGTCTAAAGAAATTAGAATGAGGTTTGACTAATCATCTCTGACATCTATCCAAGGATCCCCGGAGCATTTAGGGGCAGGCCTTCCTCCATTTTCTAGCAAAAGGTTCTAATAACCTAAATGTGTGGAGTCCGGTCTCCTTTTCACAAGGATACCTCCCCTGGACGTGGAAACTAAAACTGGGATGACATATGGGTGAGTGAATTTAGGTCAGGCTGTTCATCTTGCAGGCCCTCCTTTAAGGGCATTTGCCTCCTTATTAAAATAACTGATTGCTCTGTTTCCTCAGAAAGAGGCAGAAATTGAAGGGCTGACTATAAGAACTCTCCTTTCCCTGCTCCCTTTACTCGGGCTTAGATAATTGACAGATGAAAGCAGATCTAACGCGCCGCTCGCTCGTGGCAGTCAAGAATACGGTGTGAAGGAGTGTGAGAAAGATCTGCATAATTATGCCTCCTTCATGAAACCTCCTACATTTCTTCATTTCACATATTTTTAAGCCTGTGTCAATTTTATTAATCTTTTCAAATAATCAGCTCTTTGTGGCATTAATTTTTTCTATTGTTTTTTTGTTTTGTTTTGTTTTCTATTTAATTCTGCTCTAATTTTTTATTTCTTTCCTTCTGTGGATTTGGGGCTTTGTTTGTTCTTTTTCTAGTTCTTTAAGATGTAATGTTAGGTAGATAACAAACTCATAGACACGGACAACAGTTTGGAGGTTATCAGAGGGAAAAGAGGATGGGGGGAGGTAGAAAAAGATAAAGGGGGTTAAACATACGGTGACAGAAGGAGATTTGACTTTGGGTAATGAACACACAATGTAATATATAGATGATATATTATAAAATTGTACCCTTGAAACCTATATAATTTCATTAACCAATGTCACCTCAATAAATGTAATAAAATAATAAACAAACAAACTCTGTCAATTAATCATTCCCTTTTACTGTTAACTGTTGGATTCGACTGAAAAGTTTCTCCACATGTGGACTGGCAGCCAACAGAGTAGGCAGGGGGTGGAAAATGGAGCGCTCAAAATTGATCTGGGTTAAAGTATGAATAAGTCAAGCATTAAATAGCCCCGTGGATACTAGATATCAGATTGCCACAGAGTCAGAACAATGGCCCAGGAAATTGTAGTTATTAATGTTCAGAGGTAAACCAAAAGGGTTTCACTTTAGGCAAGAATATTACAACAGGTCAAAGAAAGCAAGGGAATCAGTGTTTGTGTTAACAGCCACACTCTGGGCAGCTTTGGACTCACAGGTGTGGGCCACTGAGAGTGTGGTTATACTGAAAACAGTGGTCTGCAGAGGCACTTTAAACATGTCTGAATGAGGAGAAAGAATGTGAATGTCAGGGGGATTTTACATTTGAGAGTTTAAGAGAATATTACAATTAACTATATCTTAGTATGAATCATCTAACCAAATTGCTTTTCTCTTAACATCTACCTAAGTTCAGCCACCCTAGGCAGCAGGTGAAAAGTGAGAGCATTGAAGAAATTGAGATTAAGGTAAAAACACAATGATTGGAAATAGTGATGAGAAAAAAAAATTGTTAATTTTACTGCTACGGATAAGATACTACCCTGGCCACAAGGAGTTCACATTCACATGGAAGGAATATACATTAAATAGGTGTCTGTGAGAACTGATTAAGTAAATATGTTCTGTGTTTCCTCTCTCAGAGATATCCTCCATTCACTAGAGACCTACTCTCACGGGTTAGAGGACAAACAAGAACTAACTCACCCACTAGAGTGAGTTCTCTTCGATGGGACATGTCAGACCAGCTTATTATTCAACAAACTGAATCTCTTTTCCTCCCAGGTGGCAGCACATTTTTCCAGGCATCCTTTGCAATTACGTGCGGCCATGACTAAGTTCTGGTCAATGAATGTGAGCAGAAGTATTACACGACCCTTCTAGGCCTGCCTCTGAAAGATACCCTGCTGGATTTCCCATGCTTTCTCCCTTCTCTTATTGACTGGCCAGGGGCAAAGATCCCCTAGAGAATTGTGAGGCCCTGAAGGATGGCAAAGCCACTGTATAAAAGGAAACTGAGTTCTTGAAAACAGCATAGGGCAAAGTGCCCACTATCAGCCTCACTAACCTGCACTGGACTGTGACATTTTAAAAGAAATCAATCTTTATCATATTAATCCACTGAGATTCTGGCACTGCTTATTATAACAATTGGTTATCCTGACAAATATGTGTATCTTAGGGTATTCATCATGATAATACACTTATGATCCCTCCTTTATGAATGTATTTATAACTTAAAGATATGTTTACTTAAAGCATATTATAAAATATGTTCCTGAAAAGAGGAAGCTAGATATACATACTTATGCATAATAAGCATCTGTTTTAGAAAAAAATGATTTGGGATTTTGATTGTTTTAATATATCTTCTGTAATTATCTTTAAAAGTGATTTTAAGCAGTGCTTTAAAAAAATAAAAAATCATTGGCAGATTGTACAAGGGATTGAAGAAGGGAAGAAAATGAAATAAAAAGATATCCAAAGTTATTTAAATTGATGTACATCTTATATGGAGATAGAAATGGATAGTACCTCATGTCAGCCTTTATATTCTATGGGTTCTCGTAGAGGGGGCGCTTGCTGTGAAAAAGAATTGCAAAGGGAATGACAAGAGCAGATGTTTGCTCAAGACAACTGGAGATTTTCCGAAAGCATCAAAGCACACAGTCTATGAGTTATCAACAGCCGGGCAGATTGTAGCAAGTCACAAACCTTTAGATTTGCATCTTCAACAAAGTTAGCCTCTCCAAGAGTGATCTCATTATACTCAATAATGAAAGAAAGCAATCTGTGCCACCTTTAACTTAGATTATAAATAATCACATGCATAAATACATGTGTTGCATGCGTAGTTCAATCCAGGGCAATTTTCTTTACAATTTGGGGTACAAAGCAATGCAATAGTCAGGTCCCTGAATGTGATGCTCAAGACCTCACAAATAGCAGCAGAAGGCCCTGTCTATCTAAGGTCCCACTCCTGTCAAAGGTCCACGATTCCTATGCTGCTTAATAATGTGGCTAGGAGAAGGGAGTATACAGAAGAATTCAAATGATTTACTCCTAATTTAATGCACTGACTGCAGCAGAAGCTCCACTAGCTTCTGAATAGAGACAGAGAATGACTTAGAAGCACAGGGAGGTGACATGGGTAAGGAGGCAAACTCATCCAATTACCTTTGGGACACTTAAATGTACCTCCCTCTGTGCCTCGGTTTCTTCCTCTTTGGAATAATAATACTTTTCCATAGCATTTTTGTGTAAAGTATTTAATATTAATGCATAGTAAGCATTCTTAAAAGAATGTCTGGCATATAGTAATCTGTGCCAGCTGCTATCATCATCATCATCGTTGTCATCGGTGAATCATGTCAAAAAAAAAAAAAAGTAGGAAAGTAGAAGGTAGGCCAATCCGATTTTACTGGCAATCACAGATCTTACTCGGTGGTTCTCTAAGGGCAGGCAGGCACTCACTTCAGTGGCTTGCCTGCTAGATTAGCCAGGACACTCTGAGTCAACACTTCTTTGATATTCCAACCCAGACCCTTCCACAGCATATGGATCTAGGCTCCAAAGAGCATGCTGCCTCTCTGTGCCTGTGTAGATGAGTAGTTCTCTGCTGTTGCCACTATTCTTCGAGCTGTAGGGCTTTTCCCAGACACAGGAAATCTGAGTCATCCGTATAACCGGCTCTCCTTGTCACTTACTTCCCCTTCTTGCCCAGAACCAAGTTGGGCCCTGGCCCTATTGTCCTGTTGCTGTATCTTCCTAGAAACTCTTCAGGAATTGATTGTCCTTCCAGCCCACTGGGCCTGAGTCTATTCTAATTCAAAACATAGAGGAGTTAGAAAGGATCTTCTCTCATCTCTTCGAAAAATTGTCAGGTTTTTATGGATGTCAATATATCCCATTGCAGAGCTATACAAAGATAAAATAAGTTAAAAAAAATTTGTAAGTGTAAGCTAGGCAAACCTCCCACTCTGAACAAAATTCTGATGAAACTAAGGCTGGCCACCCAAGATTTGCTTTAGGGGGCTAGAAATAACGTTTCTAGTTTATATGGGTAATGTTTCACCACTCATAAAAAATATTGTCAAGCACTTAAAATATAAATTTATATGTTCTCTATACATCATTTTTCCTCTTTAACAAAATAAAATTTCCCCAAAGTATATCACAGTATTTAATTAGCTATGTTCTAATTACTATATAATATAAAATCTATAAAACAGTATTTTAAATATTATATACCATTAGTACTCATACAAACATTTAAATATGTTAAATATTTTATTTAATAACCTAACTATGTAAATATTTACATACATATAATTATTGAATCACAAAAATTAAATAATTTTAGCTAGTGTCTACATGAATTCAAGTAAAATATTTAAATAGTTGAATATTATCATACATACATAATATTTATTTACATATTAATAAATATAAATATATAAATCCAATAAGACAATATCTAAAATATTCTATAAATTTCTGTGGGTTTGGTTATGAAGTATGTGAGTTCATTAAGAACATACTTTTCAAAAAAGTCTAACCTAACCATTGATATTCATAAATTAATATATGAGCTATATAAATACAGAAATAACATCTGATCCATAATTGTATTGCCTCAGAATAATATATATTTTATAATATAATATATAATAACAAGATGTAATATATAACATATATTATATAATATATAATAAAATATTTTAAATATAGTTTTGAACCTACAGCAATTTAAATAAAAAATCTAGCTTGATTCAATTGGTATAATAAATTAAAAAAATAGTAAACAAATTGTCATCTCGGTAGATGCCTCAGATACAGTCTTTTTCAATTTCCCACTAAAACAACTATGGACATTAAGAAAAAATGAAAAACAAATATAGCATCTAAAGAAAGCACTAAAAGTAAGCCTAATCTCCAGGATTTGGAGAGAATTTTAAACGGCTTAAAGTGGATTTAAAAGTATAGCTGGTGAAGAGCCCAGAAAAGAGAACACCTACTCACCTGAGATGATGCCAAAATACTATAGGTCTTCCCTCCACTGTTTGCTTTCCTAGACCCCATATTCACTGCCCCCGCCACCGCACAAACCTTTAAGACATGACGGATTTTTGACAACCTGAAAAATGAGTAGCTGGGCCTTGCGGCCAGCTGCGAGGTGTGTAGCAAGTAGTTTCTTATTAATATCATTTATATACACTTGAAAACAATTACATCTAAGATTACAATCGTTCTTGCATTCTGATAGGATTTACTAATTCAGAAAAAAAAGGGATGGAGTTATCTCTAGCATATTAGGAATTGCAAACCCCTGCAGATGCACGGTGAAGTGGGTTGTGCATGTATACATCATTTTAAGAAATGCCAGGTAGAAAATGATTGTTGAGAAGCTGCTTATGGCACAGCCATTGCTTTTTTGAGGCAGCAAGAGTAATCAATGTCCACCGTTACTGTCCTGCTTCCCCATCCCCAGCTCCACTCCCACCATCAGAGTTCCTCTCCACGAACCCAGTACTCTGACACAGAATTCCTCCTGTCTGCGCCCTTGCCGGCTGCACTGCTCGGGACGCTGTCTGTGCATAACCACTAATTTCCCTTTACTTCCTTAAGAAACATGGACCCCAGCTGGCTGGATCACAGTGAGAATAGAAGAAAAGATCCCATCGTGGAGCAGTAATGTCACAGAAAAAGAAAGCCTCCTAGATACTAGGCACCAGGCTTGAAGATTTGTGCATTCCCCTTCTGTCTTCTCAGTCTGTGAAAGACCAAACAAGGAGCAGAGAGAGAAGCAGCACACCCGCATCAGTTCGGGGGAGGTTCCCGCTACACAAAGGCACAAATGAGAAAATAAAAATACATGGTGCCTCTGGAAAACACTCCAAAACAAGGAAAAAGAACTTGATTCTGAAGTCATAGGAGGAGAAGACCTTTCAAGACATTTCAAGAGAGAAACTAGATGAACGTCTTAGAAAACTGATATAGGAAAGAAGAAGGAACAGCATGAATGATATAGAAGCCTAAAACACAGGAAGTGTTCTTACAGGGCTTCTGGGTGCTGTGTGAGACAGCCCCTGGCTGCCGGCCTGTCATTTATCCCTGCATTTATCCTGCTCCAGCCACCCTGATCTCCTTGCTGCACCTTCAACAAGTCACTCTGCAACCTGGAAGATTCTTTCCTGAGGTCATCCTTAGGCTTACCTCCTCACTTTATTCAGGTCAGGTCTGTGTTCGCAGATGCCCTTTTCAAAAAGGCTTTTCCTGGTGAACAGAAGCTTCCTCTTTATTTCTTTACCCTGCTTTAAAGTAGGTAGAGTCTTCACAGCACTTGAGCACAAAAGCATAGTGATTAAGGGCCTGAGTTCGAATCCTGAATCTACTACTTCCTGGCTGCGTAACTTTAAGCAAGTTACTTACCCTGTTTGCTTTATTTTTCTCATTTATTGGTGCCCCACTCACTCTCTTGGAATTCCCCATGCTTGTGCCCTCAGAATGGCTTCGCACCAAAACACCTACGGTCTTTAGCCAGAAAGCATCCTCTGGCCCAGTGAGCATGTTCAACCTGTGTGTGTGTGTGTGGGTGGGGGGTGGTGGGGGAAGACATGAGAAGTACCAAGCAGTTAAAACTCCAGGGAGTAGGTTCCACACTGTGAGGAACAAAATTCTGAAAGTAAATAGCTTCTTCCCTCCTTGGGTGGAATAATTGAAGCTAGCTCTATATCAGAGGCCTGCAGCTGGACTGAGCCCCTGTGCCCACAGCCCCCAAACCCTGGAATGACTTCTTTCTCCTCCTGCTCTTCCCTGTCTCGGTTCCCCACACTCTTACCAGTCCTTCCTAAGATCCCTCCCCACTTAAACTGTCTGTACGCACATGCTCTTCTCGTGGTTTGCCTCTGAGGGAACCCACCCTATGAAACCTACATTATAGGGTAATTGGGTGGATTAAGAGTAAGCATTCAGAAAATATTAATTTTATTATTCATGGTTATCTCAGTGTCTAGAACAACACTTGGTAAAAGGTGTATGCTTAATGAATACTTTGAAGAATGAATAAAAATAAAAGGATAAAAGGGTAATGAGATGAGAGAAAAGGGAAATGAGAGAAATAAAGAATCGTAAGAACAAAAAATATGTGGCAGCTGTATTATAATTCAAATTAAAGAATAGCAAGGGCCTGAAATGACATGAAGAACAATCACGTTAGGAATTTAGAAGCAGACTTGAGAAGATATTCCAGAATATGAAGAAAAGAGACAAAGAGGTGAAAGTGACCAGAATGAATATGATGAATAGGGAGGACAAAGAACAAAAATCAAAGCTAAAAATTAAAGGAGTTCCTGAGAAAGAAATCTAAAGATCTCTTTAGGGATCTTTAATGATAACCAATGAAAGAATAGGCTCAATATTAAAAAAGCTGAGGGGAGTAGAAGGGCCTAAGTATGCAGAGTTATTTCCACTTTCTTTATCTACTTCGTTCCATAGTGCTTCATAAAAAGGCAAGCACTCATCTGTTTGGATGGAGCCCAAGACATTCGATGGCCACATTTTACTAATGGGAGCGAGGAAGTTTGTCTGGATGCTCATTCCCCACTTTCACATAGTAAGGTACTCCTGGAGCTTGAAACTCTGGGTAAACTGCCATAATTTGTGCAGCTAGCTAGATATGTGGGCTCTAGGAAGCAGATAGAATAAGTTGTGTTTTCCAGTTTAGAAATCCCATTTGGGAGGTCTGAGTGCTGGACTAGCCCTAAATAAAGTGGTACTCACTTTACATGTGATTACCTTGTTTCTTTGATGGTTGTTCCTCATCCAAGATCTCAGAGAAAAGAATTCAAGCCCTGAAATCCCACTGAACTTCTAACAACTCACACTTAAATACATTCTGGCAATTATTTTTGGAATTACATGGATAAGGAGGTAAATGTCTCTCAAGCTTTGAAGTAAGACAAATGACCTTAACTAAAGAATTAACATTAAGAAAATCAAACTGTTCTAAGATATCTCTGCTACATTAAATGTCAGAAGACAATGTAACAAATTTAAATAATTCTGAAGCTAAGGTCCAAGACCCAACAATTTATATCCACTAAGCTAAGGGAACTGAAGGGAACAGAAACAGTCACAGATATACAAGACCATCTTTCTACTGAAAAGTTCGATCAGAGAGCAAACAGTACTTCTGATAAGGAGCTAATATCTAAAATATATAAAGAACTCATACAAGTCACCAACAACAACAATTTAAAAAAAAAAATCCAATTAAAAATGGGTAGAGGACCTGAACAGACACTTCTCCCAGCAAGACATACAAATGGACAACAGACATATAAAAAGATTCTCAACTTCATTAGCTATTAGGGAAATGCAAACCAAAACCACAGTGAGGTGCCCCCTCACACTTATTAAAATGCCTATTATCAACAAGACAAATAACAACAATTGTTGGAGAGACTGTGGGGGAAAAGGAATCCTAATATACTGCTGGTGGGAATGTAAATTGGCACAGCTGCTAATTTACATACAGGAAAACAGTATGGCGGTTCCTCAAAAAATGAATTATTATATGACCTGGCAATCCCTCTTCTGGTTATCTACCTAAAAAACTTGAAAACATTTATCTGTAAAGATAGATGCATCCCGATGTTCACTGCAGCATTATTCACAGTGGCCAAGACATAGAAACAACCAAAGTGTCTTTCGATAGATGATTGGATAAATATGATGAGGTACATATATATAATGGAATATTACTTAGCCATAAGAAAAGATGAAATACTGCCATTTGTGACAACATGGCTGAGTCTTAAGATTATCATAATAAGCCAAATAAATCAGACAGAAAAAGCTGAGAACAATATGATTTCGCTCCTATGTGGGATAGAAAACGAAAGGCAACAAAAAAACAAGACAAACAATTAAAACTCGTGGATGCAGATAACAGCTTAGTGGTTACTAGAGGGGAAGAGAGGAGGGGAAAGTAGAAAAGGGTAAAGGGGGTCAAATGTACGGTGACAGAAGGAGATTCGACTTTGGGTAGTGAACACACAACACAATATACAGATGATGTATTATAGAATTGTACACTTGAAACCTATATAATTTTATTAACCAATGTCACCTCCAATAAATTAAATTTTAAAAAGTTCAATAACAAAGCAAAACATATAGGCCAAGTAAGAGCTGAATCAAAAGTAAAAGCTTACAAATAAGAAAGTAGTAATGTAAAAGTAATGTGTGAGTCTCTTCTATTCAGTTTAGATCATGATCTAAGGCTTATGGAATTAGAAGAGATGATTAGGAATAGACTCACACATAAACCATATATGTGTCAAAGAAATTATACAGGCAATGCACTATTTTAGAAACAGGAGGAACTGGGGATCATAAAAAAGGCTATGTAGCTTGAGCAGAGATTTGAAAAAAAAGATGAAGACTTACATGGATAAAGAATACAAAATAAGAGCACTTTTGAAGTTGGAAATGCCTGAGCAAAGATCAAAGATATAGGATATATATATAAGGTTAATTTGTGCAACCATAAATATACACCTTGTATTGGAAATGTAAGAATCGCTTTAAGGATATTAGAAAATAAATTTGGAAAAGTGAATTTTGAGTAGATTATGGAGGACCCTGGATGTCAGTCCAGGAAATTTATAAATCTTTTTGTAAACAATGTAGAACTGTTAAAAAGTTTTGAGCATCAAAAACGGATTAGCTAACGGGCATAAATCTGCTCTATCTATGCAAGAGGGAGGCAGGACAGAAAGTAATCACTATAGTTTTAAATAATGAGAAGGGAAAATGGAAGAAATAGTGTGATGGAAAAAACAATAGTTGGTAACTGCTTAAATGTGAGGTTCGATATGGAGGAAGATACTATAATGAAGTATCAAAATAGGATAACGTTGAGGTTAATTAAATTATAATATTAAGGAAATAGAAGTATTTTAGGTACAGAGCACAGAAATAATGATATTATCAATCAATTCTGTACATTTGGGGTAATAGCTATCTCATCGATTTAGTTAGCAAATTCACCTTTTGATAATTACGTATAATGTCTCTTGTCTTGACTATAATCATTTGATAAACACTGTAATACTTTATTAATGAACATGATTAAAGTTAAATTTTAATTAAATTATGCATCTATGCTTATTTTTTTAAGAATTCTTTTTAGAATATAATTATTTGCTTAAAGGGACCTCAAAAAATAGAGGTTTTAGATTAATTTCTCACATTAAATCAAATTTGTCAATTCAAAAGAAATTTATGAAAGTAAAAACAATTTTATCTTTCTTTAATCATTTCTCTCCCAATGTCCTGATGGTAAGTCTTAATATTGATTAACTACATTGAGATCACATTTGATTAGGTCTGATACCTTGGCTGTTACCAGTAGGATGTGAAAGAATCATCGGATATCCTGAGAACTTATATAACTAAGTTAAATATAGACCCAGATTTGAGCTAAATATTTACCCTTGGGCTTGACTCATCTCAGAATTTTGAAAAATCACTTTACAAGTTTTCTAAATTCTATTTTTGCCTGCTACCTTTCCAATATTTCTTTAATCCTTAATTTCTAAACTTTTTATAAGAAGAAATTGAAGGAATATTGCCTCGATATTTCCAATAGTAGTAAACAGAAGAGAAACAAAGTCCATTCCAGAAATTTCTCACTTGAACTTATGCATTCTCTGACATTTTATTTTCAATAGGCACTATTTCAAGGCATCCCAAATTTTCCACTTAAGATTTCTTCATTTAATAAATTTTATGCCAGTAAAGTCAGAAAAAGCAAACATTCAAATTTAGATTAATATATTTTACTAGTATATGCACTATCATTATAATAATCATATTATGATAAATGCATACATATTCATATAAATTTTGAATACAAATGTTTTCCCAGAGACAAAAATACATCTTTTCTCATTTTCTCTGTCTAATAAATATCAATAACTAGAAAATAACTCTAAAGTAACCAATTAGGTATATCATTTGTATTATTAAGAATAGAGTGTTTATTATTTTTTACATGATGTTTTCTTAGTGCAGTGTACAGTGCTGTAAAGTCTTTCTCTAAATAAGAGATAATATACATTTCCTATTTGGAACCTAACTTCATTTGCTATTAGAAGAATTGCCATAGGGTATAAAGTCTAGGGATGCTACCATAATGACTATCCCTCAGAATAAAAGTACTACTGAAACCTTAATTACTTAAATGTGTCAACAGTTATTCCTTTTATGCAGCCATTAAGCAAATTTAGTCTGTAGCCAGAATACCATAATATGTTTTTGCACCATATTAGATGTTTAATATAATTTTAAATAAACTAATTTTAAATGTAACTAAAAAACTGCAGGCAGGTTATTAAGGAAGATAAAAGACCAGTTGTAAAAGAACAACTGTTGTAAAAATTAAAAGCCCCATTAAGAAACCTAAGAAATTATGTAATTAAGTATTCTATATCTATTTAGAGCAAGAGCACCTATCTGTAAGTTAGCTAAGAATAATTCAGAGTCTCCAATGAACAAATTTGTTTTATTCTCTTGAACTTTGCATCTTATGAGTTTCACTTTGAGAAATGGCAAAACCTACCCATATCCTAATTTAAAGGAAAATATATTAGTGAAGTTATCCTCTCTAGCTAGCAACAATGACATAAATTATGAAAGAAAACATTTTCCTCTATTTCATCAAAAATATTTATATAGTGTGTAGACAGCTTTATAAAATATATTTTAAAAATTTACCCATTCTGCTTTGTGTAGTTATTTCTGCTTAGTTGAAAGCCTGATGAATTATGTTATAACATATCTACACATTAAAAGTAATAGTATAAGGAAATTACCTTCTTTTAGCTTTTTAATTGTTAATTTTTTAAATGAGGAATTGTTATTTTTTACATAGCAGCTTTCTACTTTCCATTGACTCACTGGCTGATTTGTTCTAATGGAATTTGTAATAACAGAAAGATTAGCAAAGCACAACTTTTTCTTGCTTTTACTTTATTAAAGTATTTTTTCACTTGTCTTATTGCATATGTAATACACATGAAACTGACCTCATATTATAACAATGTGTCATGATGTCAGGCTATGTATTTGGCAATGAACAGTGTTTTATTCTTCCTAATTAAAAAAGTGACTTACTAGGGAAAAGATAAAAAAGCTAAAGCCCTACAACTAAACCTCATTTATTAATACAAATGCAAAAATTTCTCAATAAAATACTAAATATTAAATAATACTAGATCTAGAAGTATGTTAAAAGAACAATACACCATATCCTATTACACAGGTTAAAATGATGGTTGGACATTAGAAAAACACTTACTCTAATAAATTCATTAATAAATTAAAGGAAAAATATATTATCAAGTCAATAGGTGATAAAAAGGGCATTTGACAAAATTCATATTGGATCACATTTTTAGAAAAACTTCGAATTAGAAATAGTTTCTAGCATAGTCAATAAAAACTATCAGAGATCAGCAATAAGCTTTAGGTCTCACAAAAAGGTAATATTAGAGGCATTCTCATAATGTCAGAATCAAAAAAAAGATGCCCTGTATTATAATCAGTATCGCATGTCATTGTGGATGTCCTAACCAATGCAATAAGACAAGTAAAAAAATTTTAAAAATGAGACACACATGTGGAAGGAAGAAACTAAATTATTCTTATTTTTAGACATAAATGTTTACTTGGAAAAAAATTGAATAATCTGAAATTCATTAGAAGCATTTAGATAGTCAATAAAAGTGCTGCTTAAAAAAATCCTATTTTAAAAACGTTAATAACTTTCTAGTACACCTACAATAATCACTTTAAAATATTGTGGGAAAAAGATCCCATTAATATTAACATCAGAAAATAAAATGCTCATAAATAAACTTAATGAGAAATTTCCAAAACTATATTTAAAAACTGTTACTATATTACTGAGAGCCACGAGTCGAATAAAAAATGTTATGTCACTGCCCAGTATACATACAATGTTCCCTCTAAGTTGATGTGTAAATTCGATCTATTTTTTTAAAATGCCAATTCACTTATTGGAAGGAATTTTATAATATGTACCTAAACGTAGAAGAATAAAGCCAAAAATTTTTCGAAAACCATACTAATGATAGTGACTTGTTCTACCAGATATTAACATATTTTATACAACTACAATATTTAAAACAGTGTTGTAATAGCACTAAAAATGAATAGCCAGATCAGTGGAATAGAAACTTTATAAACAGATCCAGAAAATGGAATAATGTAGTATATGATTAAAATGGCATTTCAAATCACTGAAAAAAAATTATGGCTTTTTCAAGAGGAGAAAAAAAATGGCTTAGATGATAGAGGCTCTGTTTATCTCTCTGGCGACCAAATCAAAATCAAAGTTATGATGGAAACAAGGAGCAGCAGCAAGGAAAAATCGCCTGGGATCTAGATGAACAAGCAATGCAACTAGGGAGAAATCTAAGAAATCACTCTGCAACAGCAGAAGGTAGGACGGGGCGAGGACGCGTGGTTGACTGGTCCCCAGCAGCTGAGTAATGGAGGCTGCGGCCATAGTAGACGCCTCTTAAAGGGGCCGCGTCCAAGACCGAATTTTCACAGCTACCCACCTGCTCACTCTGAGCACCAGTGCCCATTCAGCTGAGCACAGGGGGCACCAGGGACTTACAGGGAGACATTGTCGGAGTGAGGGCCGAGGTACAGAAGTGCCGGCGGTATCCATTGTTCCCTGTTGAGCCCTCCCCCATACCAGTGCGTGGACGTAGCGCCGCCATAGCTGTGACTCATCAAACTAGATAACAGAGGTCGCCCCACCCAGAGGATTTTATGAAACCCTGCCTACCCCAACTCGGGCCTCACCTAAGCCACATCCAGGTGTATCCTCAGCAAGTCAGATGCTACTTGCTGAGACTCACACTGGTTAAGGCAGCTGCCTTCGGTTTCTGGTGTGGCCTTTTGAGACAACTACAAGCACAGCATCTGTGGATTGCTTGCTGAATCTTAACAGGTAGCCCCAGAGGGGTAGAGGCTAGGGCTAAATTTGGCCTCTAGCTGGACCCTATTCAAGACTATGACACTGGACACCTACTTGACAAATCCACACTAATAAGACCGGGAGACTTAAGAGCTCTGCTTAGTACATGGAAACAGACATGGAAAGGCAGCCAAAATGGGAAGACAAAGAAGCAGAAACCATATGACAGCACAGAACAGAGATCAGATATAATGGAGTAATATAATCTAACAGATGCAGAGTTCAAAAGACTAGTTATAAAGATGCTCAATGAACTTTTGGGAAGTGTAGAGAACTCCAACAAAGAGATAAAAATGGAAATGGAAATTATAAAAGAGAACCAGTCTGAAATGGAGAACACATTATCTGAGATGAGAAGTATATTGAACGGAATAAACAAAGGAATAAACAAAGTGAATAAAGAAGAGGATCAAATGCCCTATCTAGAGGACAGGAAAGCCAATCAAGATACTTGATCAGAATGGCAAGAAAAAAGATGTCAAGACTATAAATATAATTTAAGGAGGATACGGGACACTATGAAGGCTTCAAATATTTGTCTGATCAGTGTAATAGAAGAAAATCGAGATGTTGAACAGCTGTTTGAACAAATCATGATTGAAAACTTCCCTAACTTAGTGAAGGAAATGGACATAAAACCCCAGGAAGCTCAGAAAACTCCAAAAATAAGGGATCCAAAGAGGCCCACACCAAGACACATCATAATTAAAATGCCAAAGGTTAAATACAAAGAAAGAATATTAAAAGCAGCAAGAGAAAAAGAAATAATTACTTATAAGGAAACACCCATAAGACTGGCAGCTTATTTCTCAAAAGAAACTATGCAGGACAGAAGGGTTTGGCAAAAAATATTTGACAGGATGAAGACCCAGGATATACAACCAAGAATAATTTATCCAGCAAAGCTATCATTTACAGCTGAAGGACAGATAAAGAGCTTCCCAGATAAAAGCTGAAGGAATTTATCACCACTAAGCCAGTATTATAGGAAATGTTGGAGAAACTTCTTTAAGAAGAAAAAACATGTATCAAAAACAAGAATAAAGAATGGTGACAACTACATTCCAATCAATAAGTACCTTAAATGGAAAAGAATTAAATGCTCAAACCAAAAGATAGAGTGACTGAAAGGATAAGAAAACAAGACTCCTACATATGAAAAAGAAGGGATTGGAAAAAGATATTGCTTTGATGGACCTAGAAGGTATTTAAGTCAGACAGAGAAAGATAAACACTATGATTTCACTTATACGCAGAATTTAAGGAGTAAAAAGAACAAACCAATCAAAAACAGACTCACAAATATAGTGGACAATTTGGTGATGGACAGAGGGGAGGAGGGTTTGGGGGCTAGGAGAATGGGGCGAAGGGTTAAAGAAGTACAAATTAGTAGCTGATGGAAGGTCACAGGGATGGGGAGCATGGCATAGAGAATGCAATTAGCATTAAAACATTGGCTAGGTGGAGGGTCAGGGAAGAGAGAGAGCAATTGGGGGGATCATTTTACCAACTATATAGATGTCTAACCAATGTACCACATACTTGAAACTAAATAAAATTTTAAAAATTATGGCTTTTTCTATAAATAATGTTGGCTATACATAAATTAAAATGTTAGAGGTCTACTTTGTATGTTACAATAAAAAATAAAGATAAAATCAATATTTTATTATAAAAGAATAAAAGCGTGGAAAAGCTACAAGAAAAATATTTTTTAATTCTGAAAGCACGGTATATATGTTTTAGTTTAGTTTTAAAACTAATTTCCTAGTTGAAAGATTTGTGTGAACAGGACATGATGGAGAACATAAACTTATCAGATATGAGTAAAATAAAGGAGTTTATTGACACCCACACCCCTAGAGGCAGTGGTAAGAAAGGGGAAGGGTCTCCAACACCAGCAAAGAGAAAGATTTTTGGTGGTCAGTCTCCAGGCAGTGATTGCTGTATACGAGCTGGAGAATGTGGGGGGGAAAAAAAAACCAAAAATGGCATGGAAGGGAATTGTGCATCTAGGAGAAAGGCCAGGCCCATCTTACTAGATCAGATGAGAAACAGCATCCCATAATAGGAATGGCAGGGATCAGAATACACGCACATGTGTGTGCATGGCTGCGGGTATTTTCTGTTTGTTCCAGAGTGAAGAACAGAGGACTGTCTTCCTGCTCCTGGAATTAACTGAGAGTAGCCATAGCTCCTAGAAGTTATCAAACATTCACAGAGTAGTCCACATGTTAATGAGTGACGCCCAATCTTCTGAAATTGCTTTACCAAAGTCAAATCACATTTTTGTAATTCGAATATAACATTCACCTTAATTCAAACTATTGTACTACAATAAATTTGCATCATTTGACTTATAACTTGAGACACTCAAATTCTAGATAATTTAGCTGAGTTTGGAATACAAGAAGAAAGACTCAGTAAAAGGTAATATTTTTGTAGAAACCAGGCCTTTCGTAGGAAATTTTCCATGGGACTGTCAACACATGTTTCTAGGTATAACACAATGACAAAGTAGACAAAAAATTCTTGAAGGATGCAACCTCATTATTTGTTTAAATTACTATAGAGCAAGCAAAACCATCACCAAGAATGAACTACTGAAATAAATTCGTAAAATATATGCCAAACGAAGGATTAATGTACTTAGTCTAAAAGAGATTCTTATAAATCAATAGGAAACAGGAAAATATCTCAAAAGAAAAACAGGCAAAGTAATGAACAAGCAATTTGCAAAAGAATAAATATCATTGGCTACTTAGTTTATAAAACCTTTCAAGCTCATTAAGAATTGAAGATATGTAAACTAAAATAATAAAGTGAATTTTACCTCTGGTATTGATAATGATGAAAAATAATAATAATATCCAGTTTTGCTAAACATGTAAGAAGGTAAATAAACACATACTACTACTGTGTGTTTAACTATGAAGGGCAAGTTTATAATATCTATCAAGAAGGCAGCAATCTACACATCTAAAATTTTTTCCTAAGAAAATAATTGAACAAGTAAACAAATTGTTATCATCTTCTTCATATACTAAGGACATCACATTATTACTGAGATTCCGATGAATTATTTATTTTTCATAATGAAAAGCTGCTTTGTATTGTAAAGACTGTCCTCACAGTATACTCGAATCAAGAAAACAGAGATTTTTTTTAGATGGCACCCACAATTCAAAAGCTCTAATCACAAGAACAAAGAGAGACACAGAATAAAAGAGACAGATGGAGACAATGTTAGTCCCATTTGTGCACCTGCAGGAAAATGGGTTCTCTGGAACACTAAAAAGCTGGAGGCAGGAACAGGGACACCTGGGCACTAACTATCTTCCTTTCCCTGGACGAGAATGAAGGCTTGCTAATGCTAAATTCGATTCAAGAACCAGAAGAGCCCAATATTTATGCACAATACCTTAAACAGAAGCACAGATTGTTAATGTTAAGATTTCCAGAAGGCTGATGTAAGCTCTGGGTACAAAAGACTTGTGGCTCAGCACAAATTGAGCATTTTCTCACATCGAGCACTACTCTACTTAACGTGGGCAATATCTAAACAACAATTCAGTAATCTGTTAGGGAACCAGGGGCCAGGAAGTCCTTCCCAAAATATGCTGTGTTAAATCAGAAACTTAACCTAATTTACAGCATGTGTGTGTGTATGGACTCTTCTCACTAATTGGAAATGTGTGTCACCTTTAAAATTATACACCTATTGAAATTCTAGCTTGTTTTCAATTGCTTAAACTATGTGTAAACATAACCCCTCAAAATAGGGATCAAAAATGCACTAGACTTTATAAACATAACCTGCTGAACCAAGCAGAAGCATTTCCATTTGTCACGTTTGATGCTTTCAGTCCATTCTGTAATTTGGACAATTATGAGTCTATAATTGCAATCTGAATGTTTTTGTGTCTCTCTCATTATATTTAGGGGATAAAGTGCCTTAAATATTTCTAAACTTTGCTACCGCTTATCCTCTGAGGCTACATGATGGCAAAATATCTTAATAGATATGAAAAAAGTACAGTCTGTCACTACTCTAAATAGCTTTTCAAGATGTAACCAAATATGCTCATACTTCTAAATATCCAAAGATTTGTCTGATTGGAAAATATTGTCATTAGAGCAATGCTGTCAAGTTTCTTAGAGATTCAGAAGTATGTCCCAACTTAGTACCATTTCAGTAAAATGGTACTAAGAATAAATATCATTGGCTACTTATTTCTTTCTCGTTTATTTCTTTCTCATTTTCTCTCTAAAGATAACTCTCACATAATATTAAATTTAACTCTTGGCTAAATATTCATTAGCATGTGATTTTTCCATTCCCTTCTTAATCCATGGCCAGACTTACAAGCCACTCTCAATGCGCATTAATTTCTTCATTCATTCAGCAAATATTTATTGAACTACTTAGTTGAAAACTAAACCAAGACAGAATAACATGAAGTCAAATAAGCTATGACTCCTGCTCTCAAGAAAATTATAGTCTAAGCAGAGGTGGACAAGTAAATTAGCAATTCAATTGCAGTATAGTGAGTGTTACCTAATGATTAAGGGGCATGAGGGAGGAGCATCAAAATCAGACCAATGCTAATGAGGATGAGCTCAAGGCAGGGAAGGCTTTCTAGAGGTGACCCTTAAAGTGAATTTGGAAATATGAGGAGAAAAGGTGACTTGTCAAAGACAGGAAGGAGAATTCTTCAGAGGAAGGGAACATCATATGAGTTATCATAAAGATGTGACATATCATGATTCATTTACAGCATCGCAAGTCTCACATAGCCAAAGTAAATGGCACATGTGGTAGGAAAAAAAGTAAGAATCTTTCAGGAAGAATGTGTTGTGCTAAGCCAAAGATTTGGGACATGATGCTGAAAGCTGCAAGGAGCCATTTCATTACTTTCTATGATGAGATAAATGTTTTGAAAACAAGCCCTTTCGCTGCTCTATGTAGGATACACTGAAAGAAAAGCCAACTAGAGAGGAGGAAATGAGATGCTACTGTAATAATCCAGGCAAGAAATTTTAATAGCTCCAATTAAGGTAGAAGAGATCTAGAGGAGAGGACAGATCTGGAATATGTTTCAGTACTGGTGAAATACTGTATTTAGAGAAAGGAGTCTAAATTGATTCTAGATTTCTGACTTGGAGGACTAGGTGATGCTGTGTAACTCACTAAGATGAAAAATTCAAGGAAAGAAATAAGTTCGGAGTGAGAAATGATGAACTTAATTTTGAACTAGAGTTCAAGATCCAAAAGGATGAGTGTAGAATAGAATTGGATAAGTGAAAGGTCTCAGTCAGAGACATGGGACTTAACTATATAAAAGAGGTAACTGAGCCATGGGAGTGGTCAAGGTTACGGGGAGAGGGGTGTATTATGCAGAAAGAACAGAGGCACCAGCATGGGAACCTGGGAAACTCTAAAATGAGTGGGCAGCAGTAAACAGACCACAAATAATTGTTAGAGGAGCAGACAAGGAGGAGGAAGAAGAAAAGAGATCCAAAGAGGCTGAAGAAGAACTCTAAGAAGGTAAAGATGCTTCAAAGAGGCCATTTAGGATGAATAAGACAAATGTTTAGAGCCCTTAGCAAAGTGGAAATCAAATCTGAAGGAAGCTAGGAGGAGGAAAAAGGAAAGGAGAACTAACCAGATTCCAGAAAGCTACAGAGGGACACAGGCAGTGAGGACATAGTCTAGACCAATTTTTTAAGGAGCTTATCAAAGGAAGGAAAGGAGGATGCAGATGTACTCCTTATCAACTACTAATTTTTAAATAACTTATTATTATCATGTCTAATTCTTCCACAATGCATAGTTGGCAACATCCTTTTCAAATAGAAATGAAGCCTTTTGGAAACGGTTTTAATAGAAGATAAACTATTAATGAAATAGCAGCAATAGCAGGAGCAGCATTTAGGAATTAGAGTGAATCAGCTTGAAGTTTCCTTTCAAAGTTATTCAAAATTGTGCTTGTACACATACGTGCCATTCACATTAAACATAATTCATCCTACTAGGGTGTAAGTAAATGTGTAATATTAACTTCATTGCATCTTATATTTATTTTAAGATCATGGTGTTCTGTTTAGTAACCTAATATTTAACACTAATGTTTTAGATTTATTCTTCCCTGGAGGTTTAAATCATTGCTTTCAATTTTCCTAGTGAAATTTCCTCTCATCCTTCCTTTTTCAGACCATCGATTCTTCCACCACTCCTTTGTATAATAATTTTTAGTTCTTACTTATATTTGTTTCTAATTTAATATCAGCTATAAATTTTTAATAATTATGGTGACTTACATTGTTCACTCTGAGAGCTCCCAAAGTACCTTTTCCAACTATAGACTGCTCACATAAATAAATGCCAGGCAACATTAAGAAGGATGAAAACAACCAGTCACACAATTAACATGCTGTTTACCTAGCTCCCGAACAATAAAGATGCTTCACAAGACTCACAGCCAGTATCAATCACAGGAGATGCTCCACTGAGCACCATGCCACAAGCTGATATCATCTCTGAATATTAACATGGTCCGTTTTTTTTTCACTACGATATACACCTCTCAAGTGAAATTGAATTAGTTTTGCCAAAAAGATCAATGGCTATTTTAAAATGCTTGAATAAAACGCAGGTACTCCATCCATACTTAAAAAAAAAAATCTTTCTTTCTTTAACTAAGCTTTTACTGCTAAACAGGGAACTCTGTCCTGATAGCTTACACAAAGGGTGGCTCCCAAATCACAAATCTAGACTCAAATAAGCACTTCTTCTGTGACCTTGAACAAATCATTTACACTACCTTCCTCAGTTTCATAGAAGGAAAACTGTATTTCTCACTTGAATGCAGCAATTCTTTTTTTTTTTTTTACCTCAGCAATTCTTGATAATAAAAATTAGCTGAAAGATTCCTCTAGCCACTGAAGATTTTTGCAGAGAAGTGTTGTCTTGAAGCCTCAAGTTATTTCAGGTATGTGTGTCAACTAGCCATAATAGCTGGTAACTTAAAATGTCAAGAAAATACTAGAGCTAAACATTTACCATCCTGATGAACATCTTCCTGTGGTAAAGCACATGAAATCTTAATAATTTTTACTACGCAAAGGAGAAGATGAAAGCGGGGAACGTTAGGAATTTGCATTAAATAAAACCAATAAGGGCAGCTGATTAATCTTTAAAATACGAAATCTGCATGGAGCCATTCCATGGCTTTCCAAGATGAGATAAATGTTTTGAAAGCAAGCCCTCTGGCTGTTCTATGTAAGATACATTGAAATAAAACTTGTACTTGCCTATATGGTAAAACTTTATTTGTATAGATTAAATTGAGAAATAATAATTATTATTACTAAGAACAAAGTATATATTAAGCAATGTGTTAAATATATAATATTTTTCTCATACAATCCTCATAACTACTTAAGTAGTTAAAGTGCAGTCTTACATTTGTTAGTAATATATTCCAATATTTTTTGCAAATTGCTAAATGTCTTTAAAACCACATTCGTATTTAATTCAATTGTTTCCTGAGCATATCTTCACAGTGTAACCTATATTCCAATTTGCACTGAAGTTTGATTTTCTTTGACTTGTTTTTCAAAATGACAGTATTTATTGAACTAGTTTCAAGAATCACTTTCTCTAGTTTCTACATATAGAACTTATGTCAGAACTAGTCATATTTTGCATTCGAACAAGTTTAGAATTTGACATTCTACTTTCTAATATATCCCAACATTCTATCTGTTGAGACATCGTTATTATTAGATTTTCTCTCATTTCTTTTCCATCATCATCACCAGCAGTTGACTTTATTTTTAAGCTAAGTTTTTAAATAAAGGAATAGAGGGTTTGATAGCTTCAAAAGAAAATCTGCATAGTTGATTATGCTCACTCGTTAGCTGAGGAATTCACTGCGCAGAAGCACATGGTTTGCTTCACATCGTGGAACTTGGAAGTTGCTCTCAAATATAGAAACATCTGAGTGCTAGACCCGTGAATGACAAGGGTTAATTTTATTGTAATCTATCTTTACAAGAAAGAGAAAACTTATTAGTAAAGCTAAGTAATATATTCTAGCCATACATTCAGCAAATGAGAGAGCCTTTCAACTGAGGTCAGAAAACTCCAAAGTCTGTTCTCTGTCTTTTAAAACATAGCATCTCCCAGCCAGTCTGGCATTGTAAATGGTCTGAGTTCTTGGAACTACTTCAATGAAAACTAGTTTTACTATAGTTTTGATTACAACAAAAAATTTTAAAGTCTGACTCCTAACCTGCAAGCAACTAACCAGTTGTGAGGTTTTTATTAGTCACCTTAACCTCTCTGGTATTCAATTTCTTCACCTAAAAAATAAAAAACGTCAGGTTTTAACAAACTCTGAGATCCTGGTAGTCTATAAAAGCATTGCCTAATAGATTCACTGCCTGAAAAAGTTGTGTGTGTAATTGTGTGCAACTATATGCTGCAAGGCAATTAAGAGTTGTTGCTATTGTTGTTGTTGTTTTTCATTTAATTAGATTAAATGCCCTTCACACAATTGGGTTATAATATTAATGTGCTTGCTAAGCACTTGTGCTGTAACCATTTTCAGAATGAACTTCAATTTATTCTACATCTAAATCACCCTGATTTTAATAGGTCTAAACTTTTTGCATTTTCTATAATATTTGAACAACGCACATTGTTCATTGTTCATTGCAGGATCCACAATAGAATTGTCCTGAGTTTATTCAGTTGTAGTTATCTTTCTCTTCATATCGTTAGAGAAACAGTGCCTCAGATTCATGGAATTTTTTCACCCATCTCTTGATATCTCTTTAAGTTAAAGTATCTTCTAGACCAGTGTTTCTCAAACCACACTGTACAGAGTACCCACAGTATGTGGGAAACTCAAATAGAGATGATGAATTGAGGTATAGAGAGGCCACCTAACTTGCCAAAGTTATGTAGCTGGGAAGAAAGCCAATGAGAACTGGCTCCAGAGACCTAGCTTTTTGCCATTGCACTATCTTAGCTGAGAAGCTTTTAGAAACAGATGACTAGGCACCACCTGATACTTGCTGAATCACAATCCCAGGAACATGTGTGTGTGTGTGTGTGTGTGTGCGTGCGCGCGTGTGCGTTCAATGTTCCCAACTTGATTCAAATGGGGCTGCTTCCAATGCATGGAAATCACTAAACTAGAAATACCTGTAAAAACAAACAAAACAACAACAATGACAACAAAAACCCTCTATATTTGCAAAGGAAAGAAATCAGTGTCCAAGCTTCCGGTCTTCTGTTAAGAGGGTTGTCACACAATAGCTTTGCTTAATTTAAAGATGCACTTAATACACCTGCAAAAGCACACAATTTTGTAATCATCAATTGTTCTCCTTTCTGCCTGCCCTTGTAACAGGCCAGGATTTTTTTCCCCTGTGACTCTAATCCCAAACGTGGGAGAATTGAATGTCCTTAGCAAGTAAGACTAGTGTGACGTGAGCTGACAGCATGATGTCATGAAAAGAAGAAAGGCTTTGAGGGCACAGTAAATATAAGATTTGCCATTTTTAAACGTACACAACTACAGAAAAATTATTTAATGTCCCTGAGCCTTAGGTTCCTTATTTATAAATAAGGGACATAATAGCAGGAGCGACTTCCACAAGATTGTGTGAGGTAGCACAGCATGATGGTGAAGAGTGACTTCAAACCCCAACTCTGTCACCTACTTCTCTAAAACTAGTTTCTCATCCATAAAATGGGGATTCTAAGACCTTCAACCTGACAGTTTGAGTAGTATTAAGATTGCTGCAATTATTTAATTAAACCCTTGTAATGAAACTGGCCCAATGTAGGATTTTAAACAGTACTTTCTCGTTTTTTAACCTCAGCTCCAGGAATAATGTCAGGAGAAACCATCCACACCAGATATGCTCAGAAACCTATACACCATCAGAGAGACTGAAAAAACAAGAATTGCAGTTTGAAGACATGTCTTAGGGCTATAAAATTGTATCTTTTGGTTTCTCTTGATTTGGGATTTTAAAAAGACCTAGATGGAAAACAGTATAGAGGTTTCTCAAAAAAATTAAAAATAGAACTACCAAATGATCCATCAAGTCCACTTCTGGATATATATCCGAAAGAAATGAAATATCTGTCTCAAAGAGATATATGCACCTCTATGCTCATTGCAGCATTATTCACAATAGCCAAGATATGGAAACAATCTAAGTGTCCAGTGAATGGATAGAAAAAGTGTGACATATATATGAAATGGAATATTATTCAGCTTTATAAAATGAGATCCTGCCATTTGTGACAACATAGATGAAACCTGATACTAAGTGAAATAAGTCAGAGAGAAAGATGAATACTGCATGATCTTACTTATGTGTGGAATCTAAAAAAAAACAAACAAACAAACAAAAAAAAAGAGAAACAAAACTCATAGAAACAGAGAGTAGATTGGTAGTTGCCAGCAGGTAGTGGGGGGAGTGGGTGAAGCTGGTTGATGGGTACAAACTTCCAGTAACAAGAAGAGTAAGTCTTGGAGATATAATAAATAGCAAGGTGACTCTAGCTAATACTGAATTTTATGTTTGAAAGTTGCTAGGAATACATGCAGATCTTAAAAGTTCTCAACACGTACACATAACTATATGAGGTGATAGATGTGTTAACTAACCTTATTGTGGTCATCATTTTGTATACCTTAAACTTATACAATTCTATCTCAATAAATCTATTTTAAAAAGACCTATGGCAAGCATTCCAAAGGTTAAACTCTGCTCATTATGACAGCCCCAACCACTACCACATATGTCACTACTTAAAAGACCACCCTTCCCAGCTACCTCTCCCACTGCCAACTCAGCATTAATCAAACATGCTGAATATTTTGCTCCTCATTATCTGTATTCCTGCTTTTCCTTCTGCCTGAAATGCAACCCACAAACCACATCTTCGCCCAGCAAATTCTAATTTACTCCCAAAAGACCTGACCAAATTCTATTTCTCCTTTCCTTATGTTTCCCAGTCAGAATGCATCATTCCCTTTACTGGGCCCCAAGAGAACAATTATACATGAATATCTCTATTATTAATTCAAGTCACAAATTCATTCCAATATATCTTAATAATTGGCAACTTATAGGACTGGGCTTTCCACTAGATTTTAAGTTTCCCGATGGAAAGGAACATATCTTCATTTTGTCCCACAGAGGCTGAACTGCTATCTTGCATAATAGTAGGTATTCAACACAAATTTGCTGAAAGAACATGTGTGCACCGCAGACTGACATGGTCATGGATGGAACCCAAAGCAAAACTCACTTCAGTCATGTGGTACCTGCCATGATGCCTTTAACTCGGTGTATGGTAGCCACTAGGTGAAAGTGTGCTCTGAAAAATAAAGCTTAAATTCTTTAACAGCTGAAAAATAAACTAGTGAAAAACTGAGCTTGGGGCATATATAGTAAGATTTCAGTGAAAGGCTGCAACTAACTAGCAGTATAAAAAGTCATTCTCCAATGTAAATAGTTTAATGCACTATAAAGCAGATCCAACAAAACCTCTACCATTTTCATTTTTAAATATTTGAAGACACACAGGGTAATGTCCCAGAAACAGAGATGGATTTTCAGTGCATATGCTATTAAAATTATCTACTTTTCATATCATACCCTACACTGACACTTTTGACAAGTTTTTAAAGCCATACTAAATTAGATTTCAATCATAATCTTATAGAAAAAAAAATAAAAGAAAGACAAGAATATGTACCTGGAGTCAAAATGGAGAGGAAATCCAGCCATGAGAAAGATAACATTTTTTATATCTTGGTATTCCTTAAAGAAATTATTCTAAATAGGGGTGCTAAAATCTTCAAATAAAATACTATTTTAGCTGCTCCCATAACAGCATAGTTTGCCTATATGCTTTTACGATAGTTTTTTTTTTTTCTCCTTCATACACTAGTACTTATGGAGAGATAGTGTCTAGAAAAGTGGCTCTCAGTGTAGCCCACAGACCCTTGCGATGTCTCCTTTCAGGTGATCTGCCAGGTGAAAACCATTTTCATAGTAATATTAAAATCATAATTGTCCCTTCCACTATATAGTTATTTGCAATGATGACAAAAAGAAAAATAAGGATAGTGGTGATGTCTTACCATGAAGAAGGCAGTGGAGCCAAACTATACTAGTAGTCAGTATATTCTTCACTGCTACCCACTAGCAGTAAAAGAAAAATTGCTGGTTTCACTTAAAATTAGCCTTGATCAAATAGTAAAATTTATTGATTTTAAAAATCTTGATTAGAGTAAAAATCTTCTTAATATCCTGTATGTTGAAATGTAAAGTACACATAAAGAAAGCACTTCTGTTACAGACTGAAAGATGACATTTGACTTGGGGGGTTGGGGGAGGAGAGAGCGTGGCATTTATACAGCTGTGAGCTGAACTAGCCACCTTTTTAATGGCACGTCATTTTCACTTGAAAAAAACTGACAGATAAACTATAAATATTAAAACTTGAGTGTTTGGAAGATTCTTTTTCAAAAATGAACAAAGTGAACCTGTTAGCTCAAGAAAAGCTGACAGAAATTTAATCAATGATAAAACTTGAGCTTTCAAGTGAAAATTAATATTTTGGAAACTTGTATCCTCCACAGAGTTAAACAGACTTTTCTGAAGAGACTTTTCTGATCGCATTGGTGGTAATCTTAACAAATGTAATGTTTTCTTATTACATAATAAAATATTCCAACATTTGAAAAGTATCTATAACTCAATAAACCAATATTATCCAAAAATTTCAAAATCTTCCAGTTAGAAGATTCATTCAAAGCACAACACAGACCGATGGATTTTAAATTTATTATGATATAGTCTCAGATATGATATTGGAATTAACCTTTATTAAAAAAATAGTCAACAAGTTTTGGTATAGATAATGTGAAAAAAGATATTAAAATATTCTTCTCTATCACTATGTGCAACAAGATTTTTTAAAAATATTTTTTACCCAGAACTTCATATTGCAACGTATTGTATATAATAGAAGATATGCAGGTTATCTTCTATTAATTTACACATAAAAGAGATTTGTAAAAAAGGAAATCAGTACCACTCTCCTCATAAAATGTTTTCTTTCAGGATAGTTATTCCATTAAAATGTTATTTATATAAGCATGCAATTGGTATATTACTGTTATTTTTAAATGAGTTAAAAATATTTAAAATTTTATCACTTTTAATTTAATGTGGATGATCAATAGATACAATGTACAGAAACAAAACCTTTTATGGGTCCTTAATAATTTTAAGTGTAAAAGAGTGCTGGGATCAAAATGTTTGAGAACTGCTGAATTAGAAAATATACATTAGGGATCTATATAATTTAACAGAAATAAAGAAATTCTCTGGAAATGCTACTTTCATTCTGTTGAGTTTGGAATCTTTTGCTCTACAGACTGAATGATCTATATGTCATTTATTCGATAACCATTGCTCAGTCCCTGCTAAAGGCCAGATAGAACAGGGGAAACCAAAACGGAAGATGAGTCCCGTCATGAGTGCTTACAATTCTCATTGTTATCAATATAATGATATATCCACATATTTATTCCCTTCTCTCCACTGCATTAAAACCTCTTTGTGTCTGCATGTGTGTGTGTCCAGCTACCTCTGATGTTCCACAGAAAGCTCTAATAGTTCCAAAACTGAAATTATTCATTAAATTGCATATGCTCAATTAATGGTTACTATGTTCCTAATGCTTTTTTATCCCCTTAATATTAACACTAGACATAAAATGTGAAGAGCTTATCCTTTACTTTTGTGATGACAAATCACAGCAGCAAAATTTCATTCCTTTCAAATCTGTTGCATATTGCAATCTCTGCTTATAACCCTATTCTCTCTAACTTATAATTATTGAATTTCTTTCTGCACACTGAATTTTCACAAGATTGTTCCTCTCATCCAGTGTTTCTCTCCGTCCAAATATTAAACGTCATCCTCAAACTAAGTAGCAATTTAGAATATATTCTATATGTTCAGTATATATTCTATTTAGTACTTTGTTTTAATTCATTAGCACCTCAGAAACAGATAGATAATAAATTTACATAATCTAAAAATTCTTATTCATTTGTATACATTCAGTTCTCTAAAGAAAGCTAAGGGAGAACTGCTTATTAAAATGGCAAAGAGGCCCTTATCATAAAAATACTTTAATGTGGTTATTTAAAATAGATGAGATACATAAATTTTTAAACTCACCATGGAAAAGAATCAAAAGGAAAATTTAGAAAAGTTGAGTAATTTTTTAAAATATACTCCCTGTGATTTATACAAAAATAATAAAAATTAACCTTCAAAATATGACCATACCCATAGAAATATTTCCATGTTATAGCATAGCATTCATATTACTAAAATTATACTAATAAATTTAGAGGTATTGAATCCAGCCTAAGAGTATACATTTTTCCAGAATGGAAGGCTGTGGATTTATCAATAGCAAGGAAATTCATTCACTGGAATAGTGAAATAAAATTTCTGATTTATGTTATTATTACTTTTTATTAGGATTTCCATCATAACTACTGTCCTAAAAGCTTAAAATTTTATAATTAATAACAGAAAGCTAAATTAAAATTTTTGACATCTAAAATTACTCAACAAATATTAAATATATTGATAGTTTTCTTTCATAAAGGCAGATGCGATCTAAATTAGGCTTCTATTTTTCAGTTTTACTTTTCTACATATTTTTAAATGACAGAACATAAAAGAATATAGAACACAGAGTAAACCATTGGGGGGTTATTGGGCTATCGGTGTTAATATTTTCATATTACTTTAATTACTTTGTTATGTTTTAATGCATGTATCCTAACTTCTACACAAAATATAAATTTTTACAGGGCAACATGTTTGTCAAATTATATCTTTGTTGTCTCCCAAGATCTTACATACTATCTTCCAAATAGTATACTTCAGTACAATTAGATGTCAAATCACACTTCAATCTACCTTGAAATGCTTAGTTCCGAGTCATACGTATTGATGTTACTTTTTCAGAGACAGATTTGTCTCCAGTTTGCTGCTGTTATTGTTTTCACTATAACTGCATCTGCAGGAATATTTGCTGGGGCAAACAAAACACTTACATTTGAATTTTAAAATATTGAAAGGCATGCATTCCTAGCTACTAGCCATAGATTGTTCTGTGGTCTTATATCCCACCAGTTTAACACATTTCCGTCACCGGTTTGACTACTCCTAACAAGATGAAATTCTCTGGGTAAAGATTTTATAATCAAGATCAAATCATCTATTTGATGGTAATTTACTAGAAATGTAGGCCTAGTGACACAGCAAGAAACTACAATGGTTCCCTTTGGCTTACATTATCAAATCTAAGTTATTCTACTTGGTTTTCAATAATATCAATATTCTGACTCCAACTTATTAAACAACCTTATTTCTCATTACTCACCAAAATATTTACAGTATTCATTTCAGTTTCTTTAAGCTTACATTTCTTATGATACTTATTAAAGACCTCGGAAGTTCTTCCTATTTTTCCACTTGTGTAAATACTGTTTTTTCTCTTTCCTTCAGTTTTGTTTCACATAATAAAACCATACAAATACAACTGAAAAATTAGAAACTTTTTCAATCCAATTCCTTTTCATATGTTAGACTATTCTGCAGCTAGTTTATATGACTCACTTTTTTCTAGATTCATCCATGTTGGTACATCATACTATACTTAAATTCGTACATCTCTGTCGTCAAATGGTGTAATAACACACTTGCCTTCCCACATTGGACTGTTAGTGTTAATGAGAGAATACATATAAATATGAAAAGTACTTTAAAATGAAAACATTAAGATGTCTGGTATTATTATTGTAATATAGTGAAATTCTAGATAATGAGCACTAAAAAGACAATATGGATAAATTTAAATTTAAATTTAAATTTAAATTTAAATTTTGTCATCAAAAGAAATCTTTCAGTGCAGTACAAAATAAGAAAGTGTGAGGGATTATTATCAGGAGCTTATAGTCTTTACACATATGCATTTGTTTGAATATAAATCCCAAATGATAAGATTAGTTTTCACCTCTAATACTAATTGAATTTTGACAATTCGAAGTTTAGGATGAGGACAGAAGGCAACATACAAAAGTTTTAAGCAATCTAATTATTTTTTCCTAAACTCTATAATTTTATTTGGCCCTTTTTACTCTACATTTCAAGAGTTCCGGAACCTACTCTAGAATTATTTGTATTTGTGACACCATTGTCTTTGCCAGGAAACTATGAAAAGTCTCTTTAATCACAGTAATTAAGTAATCATATTCCCTATCCACAAAGGGAAGTATTTAAAATTTTAGAGAACTGTCACTAGATAATGACATGGCATTTAACATTTTACAGTTAATTGAAACCAAGTGATAGAGACAGGTAAACTAAGCAGGTATTATTATCTCAAAGAACTCTTGAAATGCACAGAGTTAATTTTTTATGTTAGGTTGAATCTCTGAGTACAGTCCCTTGTACTATCAAATGAGACCACAAATTACCTAAGCTCACATCTGGGCCATTCAGAATAAAGTGTCTAAAACCTATAATAGATTGCTAAAATTTTTCATTAGTGCATTATACTAATCTGTAACCACAACATGCCTAAATTATGATGCTCTAAAAATGAAATAAAGAAGATAGATGTTGATCACAAATCTCTGAACATTTCTGATTCTTATTCTTGTCAATTCTTAAAATTTAAAAATAATAATAATATAGGTAGTGAACTAGCTCTGGAAACATTTTCTGTAAATACCAGCTAAAGTTAACACAAGCTCAAATGTCATTTGGTTTACCCAAGTCCCTGTTCTAAGATATGAAGCAATTCAAAAGTTCTACTCTTACCCAATGAAGTTAGAAAATTTATCTTGACATTAGCAAGAAAACACATTCTTTCTTTCTACTGTATCATTTTATCATTCTTTATTCACTTCCTCTATTTCTATATAAAGAGGTGTGTGTATGTGTATGTGTGTGTGCACATGCATATACATATGCACATGCTCTATTGTAAACTTAAAAACTTAAAAGAAATTCGCTTTTAGTTAGAGGCATTATAGCTTAAATCATCCTTGAGTTTGCTAAATGTGTTATTTTATTTTCATAAACATTTTATGTGTGGAGATTGCTAGAAAATTAATGGACTGGTTATTTTCTGCTTCAACACCAGTGAAGCACATTGCTATCATGTTCAAAAGCAAAAAAGACTTCAAGTAATGTTAAAAGGAAAAAAAAATCCAACATGAAGTGGTATTTGTTCATTCATATATTAGCCTATAATTGTCCAAAGTGGTATCATTTAAATTTTGCATCTGTAGCCCACTTTAAAGGCTCAGATGGTTCAAACTGATGAAGCACACAACCTATAGAAGTGTCACAAGAAAGTATTATGCAAATGTTGTAAGAAAAATCTTATTTTTTAAAATAATATCTGATAGTTTGTGCCTAAGCAGATAGACCATTTTTAAGAAGAAAAACTTTCTCATCCAAACTACTAATTATAGGCTTTAACAGTGGAGAAATGTCACTCCTGTCACTCACCCAAAACTAATTTCTGTGAATAAAAAGTGTCAGTTTTCTTTTTGGGTTTGGTTGAAATATATTGAATAGGCTCAGAAAGATATACCCAAAAATCTTATTTAAAATCTAGGAAAAGAATCCCTGCAATATCAATCTGAAGCTTTTTTTCAGAGGACTTAAACGTAAGACCACTATCATTTTAAAGGATAAACATGGGGACAGAAAAATCAGAGAGCAGTTATTTTTGAAAATGGGTGCAATGCGAAATCAAGAATCCCATCAATTTTGTCAAATGCCTCTTAGTAGTCTAGAACTTATTGACTCTAGAACTGGTGACTACTCTGACATGTTGTCATTAATAAGTAAGTCACAGAAACCAAATGCATTCTTTTCCCTGGTAAAATAAAAGGATTACGAGCTAAAGAGGAAAAAAAAAACACATTTTTTGCCAGGTCCTGCACTGATGTTTCAGATATTTTGGAATTACCTTAGAGAACTGGCTGAAAGAGTATAATTTCCTTTTCTTTGGTGCTTAGTACAGAGACTGGTAGAGTTATGCACTGAAGAAGTATTTTTTCATCATGCTGATTAAAATCGAAACAGTCATGGGAATGTTGTTTCCTGGAAGGTGAAATATACTTCAGCAGTCATATCTAATGATTATATGCATTAATCAAGTCCCTAACATCTGGCCAGTATATAAGTCTTATGCAGCAATATTTTACTGGGTAGTTTCTCAATTTGACCTTATTCATTTTATTTCTTTCACATTTTTTTTTAAATTATATTTATGCTCCTTCAGCCCCAACAATTGCAAAAACAACCATAAAAATGATAATACACACAATTATATTTTGGCTACAAAGATTATTTGAATTTACTTCTAATGACACTTAAACAATTGAATATCATTTTTAAAAAAGTCCTTGAGGAGTTACCTAAAACCACTTTCTATAACCATTTTCTAAGATTCATGAAAAATAATATTCTCCCATTTACAATTGCATCAAAAACAATAAAATACCTGGAAACCAAGGAGGTAAAAGACCTGTCCTCAGAAAATTATAAGTCATTGAAAAAAGAAATCGAAGATACAAATAAATAGAAGCATATACCATGCTCATGAGTAGGAAGACTCAACATCATTAAAATGGCCATACTACCCAAAACAATCTATAGATTCAAGGCAATCCCTTATAAAATAACAATAGCATTTTTCAAAGAGCTAGAACAAATATTCCTAAAATTTATAAAAGACCCCAAATAGCCACAACAATCTTGAGAAAGAAGAACAAAGTTGGAGGTATCACACTATCTGATACCAAACTATACTACAAGGCTATATTAATCAAAACAGCATGGTACTGGCATAAAAACAGACACATTAATCAATGGAACAGTGTAGAGAGCCCAGAAATAAATCCACACCTATGTGCTCACTTAATATATGACAAAAGAGGCAAGAATATATAATGGGATAAAGACAGTCTCTTCAATAAATGGTGCTGCGAAAACTGGACAGATACATGCAAAAAAAAAGAAAAAGTAAAAGAAAAAAATAAGAAAGAAACTGGACCACTTTCTTATACCATATACAAGGATAAACTCAAAATAGATGAAAGACTTAAACGTAAGACCAAAACCCATAAAACTTCTAGAAGAAAATGTAGGCAGTAAACTCTGATATTGCTAACAGTAATTTCTTTTTGGATATATCTCCTCAGGCAAGGGAAACAAAAGAAAAAATAAACAAATGGGACTACGTCAAACTAAAAGTTTTTGTACAGCAAAGGAAACCATCAACAAAACAAAACAAAAAGACAACTGACTAAATGGGAGAAGATATTTGCTTACAATACATCTGATAAGAGGTTAATTTTGAAAATATAAAAAGAACTCATACAACTCAACAACAACAATGACAACAACAAACAAACGATCCAATTTAAAAATGGGCAGAAGACCTGAACAGAATTTCTTCAAAGAGGACATACATATGGCCAATGGACATATAAAAAGATGCTCGAAGTCACTATTCATCAGAGAAATGCAAATTAAAACCACAATGAGATATCACTTCACACCTGTCAGAATGGCTATCATCAATAAATCAAAGAGTGACAAGTGTTGGTGAGGATGTGGAGAAAAAGGAACTCTCATACACTGTGGTGGGACTGCAAATTGGTACAACCACTATAGAAAACAGTCTGAAGTTTTCTCCAAAAATTAAAAATGGATATACCTTTTGACCCTGGAATGGCACTTCTGGGTATTTACTCAAAGAAAACCAAAATAATAATTCGTGAAGATTTATGCACCCTTATGTTCATGGCAGCACAATCTACAATAGCCAAGATATGGAAGCAAACTAAACGCCCATAAACAGATGATTGCATAAAGAAGTTATGGTTCATATATATAATGGAACATTACTCAGCCATTAAAAAAATGAAATCTTATCATTTGCAATGACATGGATGGACCTGGAGGTTATTATGCTGAAATAAGTGAAATAAGTCAGAGAAAGACAAATATCATATGAGTTCACTTATATGAGGAATCTAAGGAACAAAAAGAACAAACTAATCAAAAACAGACTCACAAATAAAGAGGACAATCTGCTGACAGCCAAAGGGGATGGGGATTCGGGAGCTGGGAGAATGGGGTGAAGGGTTAAAAGAAGTACAAATTAATAGCTGATAGATGGTCATGGGGATGGGGAGCACGGCATAGGGAATGCAGTCATTATTAATGTAATAGCTAGGTGGAGAGCCAGAGAAGAGGAAGAACTATTAAGGTGATCATTTTTATAAACTATAACCAATGTACTATATACTTGAAACTAGTAATAAAATAAAACTTAAAAAATAATAAAATTCTAGAAACTCAATTTTGACTATTAGAATAGCCAGAATCCAAAACACTGAGAACAACAAATGCTGACAAGAATGTGAAGCAACAAGAACTCCCATTTGTTGCTGGAAGGAATAAAGCTTTATTCATAATTGCCAAAGCCTGGAATTAAAACCAAGAGGGCCTTCAGCAGGTAAACACAAACATACAGTGAAGTACATCCAGACAATGGACTATTATTCAGTGCTAAAAAAGAAATGAATTATCAAACAATAAATAGACAAGGAATAAGCTTAAGTGCATATTACTAAGTGAAAAAAGCCAATCTGAAAAGGCTGTATAATTCCACCTACATGACATTCTGGAAAGGCAAGACTATAGCAATAATAAAAAAAAAAAATCAGTGGTTGCCATGGATTAGGAGAGAAAGAAGAATGAACAGACAGAGCACAGAGGGTTTTTAGGGCAGGAAAATTACTTTTTATATTATATTGGTGAATATATATTATTGTATATTTGTCAAAACCCATAGTATGCACATCAAGAATGAACCCTATGACGAAGAGTGATAATGATGTGTCCATGAACGCTGGTTGACTGTAACAAATGTATCACTCCGATCTAGATAGTGTTAGTGGGAGAGGCTGTCTGTGGGTGAAGGCAGAAGGTATAGGGGAACTCTCTGTACTTTGTACTGAGTTTTGCTGTGAACCTGAAATGGCTCTAAAAATAAAATCTGTTATTTTAAAAATGATGAGAACATGACCAAGATGAGAAGATTCTTGAAGGCAATATTTTCTTTACTACTTTCTAAGAAATTGTAGGTATTGTTTTAAAGCATATTTTTTCACATATTTTAAACCTCATTAAAAATATTAAATGCTATTATTTAATAAAATAATCTTTAAATTAAAAATTAAATACTGAATATCTTACAAAGTAAATTTAAATAATTGAATCTAATGTTAATGAAGAGAGATAATGGTGGGAATGTGCTTTACTTCCTCTTCATCAAAAATTGCAGTGAAATGTAGCCAGAAATAAAAGAGTACAGATTTCATCATTTCATTCACATGAGTACAAAATCAGGCAATCCTACTCTTTGCTGTTAGAAGTTAGGAAAATGACTTCCTAGAATGAAGTGTAATAACTAGAAGGGAGCATAGGAAGGTTTTGAGGTGCCAGTTGAAGATTTGGGGGTTTGGTTGACTATTCTGGATACTGAATTGGGTGTTTTCAGTTGGTGAAAATTTGTGGAGCTATAAACTTTTTTAGCTTTTCTGTGTGTATGTTATACTTTTTTAAAGTTAAGAAAAAAAAAGTCAGTTAAGCATGGTTCTTCATTAATATTTGACTGAAGCAAAGAGGGAACAGAGATAGGATATATAAATTTTTACTTGTCTATGGTTTATAAAAGGACAAAGAAGAAGAAGAAGAGGAAGTTAACAGAATTTTAAAAAGCTGAGAGGAATGGCCTTTTGAATGTTTTTTTCAACAGGTTAGAATTTCTCTGTGTTAGTCACGAGCTAGTATAAATCATAGGGACATCTGTATAACTTAGACAGCAAACAAAGGAAAACATAAGAAATAGGGAAAGTTAGAACTATCTTAACAAGGATTAAGAGTAAATTAAAAATTAATATCTTTCTGAAAGACTTGTACCACATCCCTTTTATCTGCCAAAAAGTATATCTTCATTTCTATTTGAGTTACTGTACTTTAAAAAATGAATAAGGCTTATGACTTTTAACTAATTCTATTATGTGGAGTCTACTCTTGTCTGTCCTTGGGCACAGACAATTGAATGGTTCTATGCTGGTACAACAGTTTTCTCTAGCTGAGTTGGTTGCCACCTATGACCTCTTCACACAGGGCATAGGTGTCTCCTTCACAACTTATCTCTAGGTTTCCAAAGTGTTTCTTCACATAGGAGGTGGATTCTAGTACTCATTCTCTGAACACTATTTCAAGCAACAGCCTCTACCTCTTTATCAAGCCGGTCATTTTACTAGAGGCAAAATAAATGAGTACGGATTTTATATTCTCTTATTTCCACATCTCACTCCAAGATGTTAATAAGAAATAAAGAGTTCAGAAAGTGACAGCAAAAGAGAGAAAAGCTGAACTTAAAAAGCCTAATCAACCTTGAGATGAATTAAGCCTTGAAAAAATAAAAAATTAATTTCAGATAACAGCATTACTGATTATGAGATTTATCAGATGCTTTGAAATCCAAGGTGTGTAGGGGAATCTGAACTGATGTGTATTTAGGGAGTTGTTTATGTGTGTATATTTAAAATTCAGTAAGACTATACAGAAGCTTTATTCTTGTCAGGGGCAGAGGGAAAAAATAATAGTTACCACTTACCGATTATTCGCAAGGCATTGTGCTAAGTCCTGAAGCATGAATTATGTCATTAAATGCTCACAGTAACACTTCAAGGTAGGTATATTTATTACTCTCATTCCAAGATGAGAATGTCGAGGGATACAAAATTTAAATGACTTATCCAAGGTCTCACAACCTAAGTGGAAAAGATATAATTGTAGTTCATCTCTGTCTCAACTTGAAAATTCAAGCTCTCAGCCACTTACTGCTGTCTTGATTACTGAATGAACACAAGAGCAAATAGAAAAATATTTAGGCAATAAAAGAGGACAAAAGGAGAGGAAAAGAAGTTTAAGATCTAAAGGAAGATGAAGAAAATAAGTGAGAAATGGAAGAGAGACAAAATACGAACAGTACAGTTAAGCACAGAGACATTCAATAAATGTTTATTAAATAAAAGTGTATGACATATACAAATAGAAGCCATAATACACACTCCTCAAATTTTTTAAAAAGCTAAAATTTTATTATCATTCCCTTTGCTTAGCAGACAAAAGTGCTTATATGGTTCAAAAGTAAAGTTATTTTATAGTCATGGTTTTTGAACACATTCAAAAGATTAAGAAAACCAAAATCTCAAAAGTGTAACAATTAGGCACTTGAATTAAAAGAATTTTCTCATTTATACCCCTCACTTTCAAACTAACTTCCTTGATTAAACATTAATGTAATTATAAGAGTTAATAACCTTAAAGAGAAAAATAATCAAGTCTTCATTATAATTTTCAGGTAGATTCTTTCTGAATCAAAGTAACACTAGAAAATAATTACCCCTAATAACATGGGAGCTATTCCATTACATTCTTTCCTTCATTTTTTTTAAAGTACATAATTTTGAAGGAAATTTAAGAAATATTGCAAGTCTACTCTAGACTCATCAGATGCCCCTATTGGCAGTAATGTACTTTCACATCTACTTTGAGAATATTATAAGAACATTCACATTTCTGTTCTTCTGTCTAAGAAGCTGACATTACTGGAAAACCTGGTTGACTGGTATCATGGCAGAAGTCTTGATTTCATTCCTAGTAGTGATCCTTGTCCATAGTGCTTTTTATATCTGCATCTTTCTAAAGATTCTCGTGTTTTCAACCCCACAATACCCATTTCATCATCTTTATAAGATGATCCAGGTACTAACTTCACTATGTCTCTATTGATAAAATATTCTCCACTATAACACAGTATGTCTATCTCTTCATTAAGCACTTTCTATATATTATCACCTTACATTTAGATTTCACAGGAACCCTAAAATGAAATACTATTATCATCCTCATTTCATAGATGAAGAAACAAGGATTTAAAGAGGTTTTGTTACCTGACCAAGATCTCAAAGTACTGAGCAATGAAACTGGATTCGAACTCTGAATATAAAGCTTGTGCTTCTGATCACTATGAAAAATACAGACTTAAATGTAAACTCCTTAAGAAACGCCCCACCACCTCAAATGCTCTCTGCAACTTCCTCTGTTTCCTCATCCTTCATTCAAAGTTCATTGCTGCTTCCCAATTTAGACCCAAAGCCAGCCCTCAACCCTCAGTTACTAAGCTCATGACATCCTATTTGTCATTTATTCCTAATTTTTTTGACACATGATGAAGAAGTTCAGGAATTATAAGAATAAAGAATGAGTAAAAGAAGCCCAAAGTAGCGGGTGAATTGAGTGGGACCCTAGAAAGAACTAAGGCGGCTCCATTGATTTGCCTCAAGCTTTTCTTCAGTATTGGCTCCATCTTGGTCTACACATGTCATATATTAAAGGAGGAAATAAGACTCACATTCTTCATGACTATAAAAAAATTAGACTTTAAAACCCTCACAGTTTATCACCTAACTCAGTAGAAAACAGAGGAAGCTACAATTATGCTGCTAAATTTCATGATGACTTAATTTGTAAGATTAACATTTTATAACCAGCCTAAAGTTTCTTTAATCAGAAGCTGAAAAATTACCTTATTTCAAATCAGCCTGTTTATTTGTACATATTCAATATCATTATCTATGCCATTTAGTTTTTTAAAAATGTATAAGTATTTCCAGAAATTACTTCACTACCTACAGACCTTTAGCTTCAAGAATAAATTATATAATGTACTTCCAGATTATTAATAATGATTTTCTCAATTTTGTTTCAATTTTGTTTCTCAATTTTGTTCAAATGCATGATCAAAAAAGAATATTTATATTTTAAATTAACAGATAATCACTTCATCACATTTGACTTTGCTTGATATCTATTTACTAAATAAGTAATATTTAACTGCAAGGAAATTATGTATCATAATGTCTAGAGATGACATTTTGTTAGTTTTTTTTCCATATTTTGACATTATATATTTCATTTTCTACTTACATGAGTAGATAAAACAGTGTCGAGCCAATTTCATCAATAGAATATATACTAAAATATTGAATTAACTCTAATGATGCAGTTGTCACAAACAGTTACAAAGAAAGATTATTTGGGTAACTGAAGCTATTTCTCAAAACCTCTTGATTTTTAGTTAAAGCACAGGGACTAGAACAGAGTCAGCATTCAAATGATTCTGTGTTCTCTTTTCCCTCTTTCACTTATTTCCATTACATCTGTACTTTCATTTTCCTGTTTCAGGTATTATTCTCTCCTGGGGACTATTGGAACTGTCTCTTAACTTGTCATCCATGCCTTTAATCTCATGTCCTCCAGTTTACATATTGCTGCCATAGTTATTTTTCTAAAACACAAATCCTAGCACTTCATTGTCCTGCTCAAAAAGTTTCAATTCCCTGCTGCCTGCTGTGTCACATTCAAATATGAGAGTTTGGCAAAGATTTCTAACCAGACCCAAGCTCATTTTTCCATTCTCATCTCCTGGCTGCTCCCAGGTCACTCTAATTCTGATACTGTGGATGTTCAGCTTTCTCAGAATGCATGTTCTTCCCTGTTTTCTAGCTCCTATTAAACTGCTTTGTCTGCCATGAATACCTTATTCCTATCTTGTCGAACTGACAATTTCACTTTCCATCTGTAACTTTAATCAGATGTGACCTGCTCTGTTGTGTTCTTTGAGCCTCCACATATGTAGTTTCGTAATGTCAGCCCTATGTTGAGTTTGTACATGCCCATGACTCTATCGCATCACTTATCAAATCGAATTTTTGTTGGTAACATTTTCGTGTCCCTCCTCTGTTAAGCTATGATCTTTGACAACTCATAGAACTACATTTAGTTAATCTTTGTATTTAAAGCCTAGCATAGAGCCATTTTATCAGATACTCTTTAAGATTCCCAATAAAAGTATGTGGTATAAATGAATGCTTCATGAAAGATAAAAATTAATATAAACAACTAAAAACAAGAGTAAAAACACTGATAGGCATCTATGTTTTGAAAATATATTTTTACCTTTAAAAGAACTTGTAGGGAATATAGAGCTGGAAGAAACCTCAGAGATCAGATTATTTTAGTATAGTCCTTCCATATAAAAGATAAAGCTGAGAAGTAAAGATGGACTCATGACACAGTGGAAAGTAGTGGCAGAGCTAGGATTAAAGCCTAGGATTCCAAGACGCAGTCAAATCATGCCACAATACAACATATTGGTGGTGGATTTTTAATTAAAAACAGACCAAATTGATTTTGCTCTCTTGTTGTTTTTTTTTTTAACAAAGTTTTGTAAATACAATTATTTCAAGTAACTTCCTTAGACTATATTTCTAGAAGTAGTGATACATACTGAGCAAATACTCTTCAAAAAAATTACACCAATATCCACTCTCACCAAGCATATTTAGAAGAATCTATATAATTACCTTTTAATAAATACTATCATGATTTTTAAGTCTTTGTTAATTTGATAGATGGAAAACAGTTTTTCATTGATTAAATGGATTTTCTCTGATTATTAATAAGGATTAACATTTTTTTCAAACGTATTTACAAGTTTTGCTTATTGTTCTTTAGATATGCCATAATTTATAAAAAGTTAGCTGGCTCTTTTTATTTTTGAGATATTATCCTTTGACACAACAACCTAAATATATCTCCTACTTTATATTCTGTTTTAAAATTGTTTGTGATAATTTTAATATTCGAAAGTATAAAATTTTACTAAATTAAACATGTCTATTTTTTCTATTATTTTTTTTTTACTGATTTCAAACTTCCCTATTCAATTATATGTATGTATGTATGTACATATATATATATATACACATATACACACACACATATATATATGTATAAACTGATTTATTTATTATCATTGTATATTTCTGGCTATGTCTATCTGGTTCCATTTACCATATGTCTATTCTGATACTAGTTCCATACTAGATTGATTATTGTAACTTAACATTATCTTTAACTGTTAAATGTTTGATAGAAATAATTTTTTCTTAAAAATCATTTTAGTTATTTTTACTCATTTATTCTCACAATTAAAATTTTAAGTATTATTTCAAATTCCAGTAAATACTCTTTGGCATTTTGGAGGAATTATATAAATTATACTAAATTTGAATGTAGATTTATTCAGAGAATATTAACGTTTTTATATAATGAGGTTTTTTTGTCTATGAACAAGGAATGTCTGTTGATAAAATAGTCTTCATATAGATCTGTCATATTTTTAGTTCACTTTATTCTAAGATAGTTTAAATATTTTTTGCAAAGGAAAGAGTTACATTTATTATATATTAGTCAATGATTTCTTGAGCATGAAAATGGTTAGACCACCACCTCACTACTGAGTTTAGAAAACTGCTCATTCCTCTTAGTGTCAGGGAATTCACAATATGAAGGTTTGCATTAGATAATTCCAAAGCTGGCCCCACTCAGATTCTCACAGGTTCTATTTCATTCTTAACTGTGTCTCCTCTAGCCTAACAAAAACTCACCCACCTAATTAATGAAGCAATGAGATTCAAAGACTGTGGCTTCACACTTCTCCCAGGTTTTACCTTTTTGCTCACTTTGTTTAAACTTTCTCCATAAGTCACTTATAGAAACTGCCTAAATGCCTCTTTCATCCACATGGTGTGCTCCATGACAGCTAAGTTTGTACTACTTGCTCCTTGCCACTGATAATTTGGATGAGGTAGACATCCAACCTAAGTTTGGCTAATAAGATTAAAGTTTCCAAGAAGTTGGAATAGGAGCTTAAAAAAATATATGTTAATCTTAGCAGGTGTCTTGAACAAACAGTAGCTAAATACTGTAGATGGCCTGCCTCTACTACCCTGTGAGCCTAGAATTATAGAAAACCAATACAAAAAGAACCAAACAAAGCAGACGGACAGAGATATCTTTGAACATCTGACAGGTTTTTAGTTATTATAACCAGTTCTTTTCTTAAACCATTTTATAGTCTGCTATAGGATTTCTTGACACAACCTCATAAATTCTTCCTTTAGCCTAAGCAAGCTTAAGTTAGTTTCTGTTATCTACAATCAAACAATCCTAATTAGTATGCTGTGGTGACTGTCCTGCCCCTGACGTGAGCTCAATTATAGAGAGAAATGGGGAGAGCTTTCTCAAATTCTATTCAATATGTTCTTCTTTATGATAAATAAGGTTCTCATGGCAGCAGAAAATCTTTGATTTCATACAAGATGTATGGTATTAATATTTGATTGCCTATAGACCAGGCCAGAGTAAGGAATAGACATCGTTGCTTATGTTCCTGAAAAATCTGAATTCCTCTTCTTTATTTTCTTTTTCTGTTGATAAATCTTTTAATTTAAAAAATTTATAGAAATAGCATTTTATTCAAATGGTAGCAATAAAAGTAATCCTAAAAGGCAAATCTTTGCTTCCTTCTGTCTCCCCAAGTAGAGAAGAGAGGTTGAGAAAAGGTATAAATAACACATGAATAATGCTGATATGCTATGATTCAGAATGTGCTCAAAATACACATGCAGAATATGGTTCAGGTAAATTTTTCCACTTATGAGAAAATATCAGTTTGAGTGAATAAATTCAGTCAAAACACCATTGTCATTTACATCGATGATACCAAATAGTATTTTGTAGTTTAATCGTTTGACTAAGTGTTTTACCTTTAACTAGTTTTGTTATAGAATAATTCTGATCCAATACACTAATCATTCATCATTCTAAATTCTAATATAATCTCTATGTTGTCAATTAAACAATAAACTAGAAGCATGACCTTTTAAACCAAATATCTTTAAACCATTGCTTAATTAGGTTGTGATCTCAGCAAGACTGAGTTTTAAACGGTTCTTTTCAATTTTATACCTACAGTCTGTGTGACATGCAGCTGCTCTGACTGCTTCACCTCCTGCTCTTATAAACTGGAACAAGAGTCCCCATCCACACCAATGACATGGTTTTACTATCTCAAACTAAAAAAGACCATAGAAAGCAATTTGTTCTGATATCTCATTAATGTCAGAAAAAAACTAGTTTAACAACAATTTTTTCTACACAGAAATTACACTTTACAGCAGACACATCTAATATTTAAATGGGCATTACTAAATAATTCCATCCAATGGGTCAAATTTTTTAATTACTTGAGAGTGCATTTTGTAGTTCGCTGATCCTGACAGAAACTCTGGCAGGCTACACTGTATGAGTTAAAAGTTGCCTTACAAAGCTCATTCTCTGACAACTGGTAATAGCTATGTGAAGAAAATTTTTTGTATACAACAATTTTTCTTGTTGTCTATAGTGAGCAATTCTGGGTCTAGTTGAGCACATTCTCGACAACTCAGGAGATTAAAAACTGGTCCTAAGGAAACCATGGTTTGGCCAATGGCCCTCTCACACTTCCAGTCTTTGGGAAGGGGTTGGCTTGGTTGTCTCACTAAGTGAGAACTCTGGCCACCACCAACACAATCTGCTCAACTAGCATGCAATTAATTACATATAATTGCTAGGTTTTTAACAGAAAATACAAATTCCAGATGTCTATTTTTTTCCTGTGAAAGCCCTGCAAAGAGCAAAGATATTTAAATCTGTGAATTTGATGTGTGCTTCGTATAGCTATTGGGACCTTTCAAGTCACCTCTAGGACCAGCAAGTAGCACCAGGGGAAGTGAAGTATCCAAGATTATGGGCACCTCTTTAACCTAGCAGTTCTTATTTTAATTCACTGAAATATTAGATTTATAAGCAGGATTCTTTTGAAGAAAGAATTTGAAAAGCAGAGAGATACGCTTCACTTATTCTTAACAGAGTATGGTAACCTCCATGTCATCAGAGCTCAAAAGATTCCTAAATCTAGATCAAGGCAGATGATCTCCCTCTCTGAAAATCCTTTAAATGAAATATCCTTCAGTGTTACAAGCATTACAGTCTTAGCTTTGATTGCTGGTATACATGCAAAACAGCCTAAGAGAAAGCTTCTGCTTTTTGTAATATTTTGTTAAATAGCATTGCTATAAAAGTCCTGTATGATACATTTCTTTCAGAAATAACTTCCAAGAAAATTCATTCTTGAAAAATAGGTAGGCTTGCTTCTGTCATATAATGAAACCTAGGTATCCCATTAAATATCCCTTTACATTTTGGCTGCTTAGGAAACTTGGAATTTAATATAGTTCTTCATGTTGGCTACCATATTTGTTTCATCCTCCTTCAATGGTTTTGGTGGTGTACTTCTTTTTGAAGAGCCTTAGTGTCTTTTCATCACAAACAGGCAAGATATTAATAATAAATGAACAGTAATAGATAAGCCAATAATAAAATTAAAAAATTGATGAACATCCTGAAAACTACTGAAAATTAAATTAGTCTCTTACTCTATATCATCAGATACTGGAACACAACCAAGTTTCAAACTATTAACAAAAGAAATATCTGAGGAGCTTAAAGAGATTCTGAGTTCATACATTAAAATTTATAAATTTGACATGATCCTCACCTAGAGTATACTTATTCTTGTATCAGATATAGTTCTATCATGCTTCAGTGAATTTCTGTTGCTTTCAGGATGAAGAACAAATCTTGAGAATGACCACATGACCTCTCATGATCTATCTGGCCCTGACTACTACTTCACCCTTATCTCTGTCACTCATCTCCTTCCTCATTCCCTAGAGTAGCGACGTTCCCCTATTATAAACCCTTAGTCCAGTATACCTCTTCTTCCAGGACTCATTACAAATTATATAATTATACTTTATTTTATTAATGTCTCAGTTCCCCAAGAAACCCTAAATCTCATATCTGCTTTAACTGTTTTTACCACAGTAATGTACCTTTAGCACCTATCACAATGCTTAACACATTCTATGTGTTCAATCAATATCTCATGACTAAATGAAATTTTATGTGTGCTTCTCTGTCCATGGTGGATTAAAAGAAGCATATATGGAAGGGGGACGTAAGAAAATCACAGTAACATTAGTCTGATAATGCACAAGGGCAAAAACTATAAAAATTGGACAGAAACCATTGGAGTCTAGAGGCAAATTATCTTAATCATTAGACATTAAGACATTTTTAATAGTCTTTAATAGCATCATTATATTATAGTGTGGTGTAATAACTGAAGTCATCAAGGAAGGGTTAAGATTTTATCTATGGTTAAGATAAAAGAGAAATTGGTAATTCACCTTTAAAATACTTTAGAGTTTCTTTGAAAGATTTCCTTATTTTCTGGAGGTAAGCTTTGGTTGTTGAAAAAACACATTCATTTGTATTCCTCTTCCTACCTTCTAACAATTTAGATAAATAAAATGTTCTTCAATCTCACAACAGGATAAATAAACTTGTAACACTCCTCTTTTGCTCAATTTGATAATTGCAAGAAAACGATTTTCAAATTTCCAGTAGTACTTAGGTTCTTAACAAAAAGATTAATGTTATATAATGCTTCATGAAAATTCTGCTAAAGAAGAGAATGCTCTGTGTTGAATGTAAACCAAATTTTGTCTCATGTTGCACGAACAAAGCAAAAGAAGTTGCCACTTGAATTCTAAATTGAAGATGACCTTGTGCTTTTTTGAGAAAAGCTGGCAGCTGAGGTCACTGGAGTGTATTATGATGGACAGTACAGTGCTGTGCATGGCTTGGAGGCATGTCCATCGTGTGGATTACAGCCAAACAGAAAGAATTAGACAGCTCAGAGCATTCTATCATTTCATTTGAAAATAATGATCAAAGTCATGGGCAGCAACCATTACAACTTCTATGAAAAAACAGTATTCAATAAATCCATCATTTCAGACAGGCATTTGGGTTACTCTCAGCCAAATACTATGAATCCAGTATATTCTGTATCAATTTCTTGTGACACTCACAGAAGCAGCATTTCTGCTTCTGCAGTAGGTAAATCCCATTGACACTTCATTGTGTGTAGTTCTCTACCTTACACGATGCAGTTCATTGCTCCAAATTGACCAAATCATTGAAAGAAATACAAGGAAAAAAAAAAGACACAGAAGCTAAACACAGGACTCTTAGAATGTAAATACATAGCAACTCCAAATCGTTCACTTTTCTCAAGTCAACGTACTGTTTAAAAAGTTTAAAATCCATTTCAAAACAAAATGTCTACAATTCCTTCTCTAACGACAGCATGAACAAAACAATTTCAAAGAAATCTAATTTGTTGTCTGAAGTTCCAAATGAGCCTCCTAAGTTATTTCTGAAATAGTGATATTTAAGTAGAGTATGATTATTGATAGAGGTTTATTTTTAATTTCTAATTCTTTCAGGAGCAGATTAATAGTAGCACAAAAAAAATATTTGGGAGATTTAAGGCAGGTGAAAAAATTCACATTTCTAATTAAAAAGAGAAACTTCTAATTCTGCTTTCCACTTTGCTTTTAATATATACAGGAGAAAACATACCTTTTTTTAAAAGTATTTAGAGACAAAAAAAAAAAGTTGTAACTTACCATTAAAATTTACGGCCCGAATGTAACTGAGTAACTCTTTCCCATCAACGGTACTCATTCGTGGGCAAAGGCCAATGTATCCGGGGCAGAGATCTTTGTGCATGTTGTGCAAGGCGTAAGCCATGGAATACACGGCGTCAATTACAAACTGGACCTTTCCTTCCTGTTCGTAAGATGAATCCCGCGCAATTCGCTCCAGCCCTGCAAAATAAAAAGGAAAATCATCAGTTGACACTGTTAGATTTCACCAAAAGGTGGCATTAGGTTTAAGATTTCCCACATGTGAAGTACATTTAATAAGACAAAACTATTTGATTTTATTCTCAATTATTTTAGTCCTATATTTACTGAGTCATGTTTTTAAACTAGGTATTGAATTTTGTATTTGAAAATAACAAACTATTTCATTAGCAACAAAAATATATAAAGTAAATAAAAGACATATAGTTTTATTATTTTTATTTCCACCTTATTGGGTTCTATTACAGTATGCATTCCAGTAATTACATAACATTTTGGTAATGATTTGATTTCTATGTAAAATGTGTAGACTGCTGTTCCTATATACATGTCAGCTCCAGAAGCATGGTTTAATTAGTGACCCAAAGTCAGGTGTCACCCATACCAAGGTCTGTTCTTGTTTTGAATATGCTCTATCTGGGAGCCTTTTTTGTAAATATTAAATGACAGTATTTCCTTAAGTGAACCTGGTTATTTTCAGTAAAATCATTCAATTTATTTTCTTCTTGAACTCATGTTTCTATTTTCTTTTCTTATTTTTCCAGCTTTGCTGAGATATAACTGACATATAATATCATGAAAGTTTAAGGTATACAACATGATGATTCAATATATATGTGTACTGTAAAATGATTACCACAATAAGATTAGTTAACACATCCATCACCTCACATAGTTGCCATTTTTTTCTTCTGGTGAGAACTTTTAAGATATAATCTTTTAGTAAATTTCAAGTATACAGTACTATATTGTCAACTATAGTCACCATACTGCACATTAGATCCCCATCAATTATCTCTTCTAATTTTCTATTAAAAAGACGTAGATCTCTCAAAATAAATATCATTCAGAATAACTGTTTTGTGTTTAGGCATATTCCTGAGAATTGGTACTGGGGACTACTTTTAGCTTGGTGTTTATCATTTAATGTGTAACGGAAGCATGGAATTAAAAATGGATGATAAATTCAATGTTAAAGTTAGATAATGTATAATTAGTTATAATCCAACATTCTCATTTTGAAGATGAGGAAATCGAGACACATGAAGATAAAATTTACTTAGGACACATAGATCAGATACAGGAACCATCTCTAGGTCTCTTACTTGAAGCCCGGGATTCTCTAAATCCCCAGAAAAAAATGTGGTAGAAGACGAGACTGTTGAGCACTCAAGAAAAAAATTTCAGAAAGGACATTGGGAGCTTACTAGGGAAACCAAAAGTTTCTCCTATCATTTCTGCATCCACCAAATTTTATATATCAGTAACACTTGGAAAGACCAAAAGCAAATACTTTAAACCTTTCCATGGATGTCAGTTAGTAACCTTTAACAGCCTTTAAATTCAACAAATATTTATTTTCTTCACACTATCTCCTCTAAATTTAGGGTAGAATTAAAATGGTTGTTTTATTTGGGTCTTTACATTCTAATAAAACCAGTGACTTTCTTCTAGATAAATCTAGTGGTCAATTCATTCATTTTTATTCATTCAATTAGTGAACATGTTTTCCATCTGGTCTCAACCATTTTTTACACTCTAATCCTTTAAATGCTGTTGGTCAGTGTCCTATTCTCTGTAGTCTGCCATGATCCTGAATTCTGCTCTTCCTTTTCCATATGCCTTTTTGAAATTTTTTAATGGCTCAACTTTCCATTCCCTAAGATCGAGTCCTCTTTTCTCTCCAACCTCAGAATCCATTTTGTCTCAACGCCTTCGCCTATTATTATTTCTAAAGTCTAGAAATATAAATCAGAATCCAAAATGTTCATTATAGAGTCCAAATCATTAGACCAATGTAGAGTAGTCAATTTAATTCATTTTAGAATCTAGCTTTCTGGAAAATTAGTTTTCTAAGACTTTCCTATAACCTGACTTTTAGCTTACATATCCAATTGCCTACCATATAGCTATGTAGTGTGCCTCCATGTCAAACTTAATAGCTTTAAAATCAAGCTTTCACTGTAGAGAATTACATCATTATTTCCCTAAAAACCTCCTGTTGAAGGTTTTGCAGGATTGGGGGCCCAAAGGAAGAAGGAAGATCTAACAAAGAACATCTTCAAATTGCCAAAAAATACAATGTCTCCTTCAACCTGCCTCAGCTGCATGATCTAAACTAAGATCCATGCAGATATGGGGACAATGCCCTCTATTTCTGTGTTGCTTTGTCTCCTGGGTCCTAGGACAGTATTATTTATGTTCAGAATATCATTAAGTGACCTGTGAACACAGCCCTTTCAGCTTCTGCCTAAAATTCCTTTCCCACAGTTTTAACCACAAAATAGACAATTCATGAATAAATACCGAAAATAGATACAGAAGCCAAAAAGATTCAATTATTTCTTTAAAGACCTCATCTGACCAGTCACTCTGGTTAGCCCAGAACTGAGATGTTTCTCAGGATGTAGGACCAAAACTGGACAGTCTTACAGTCTCAGGCAGACCAGCATGGTTAATTATTTAAAAAAAAAAAAATGCAAATGACAAGGAAATTTAGTGAGTTAAGACAGAAATAACTACTTTGAGGGTAGTTCCCTCGGCCTACCTATAGAGACCTTTGTCTTCATTATTTTGCATCCCTGAAATTGATAACTGAAAATGAAGACTATGCATCCCAGCCTAGTTGTTCCATTCTTGGTGATCTTCTCAAGCACGGATTCCTCAGTGTCACTCTAGACTTACTGTATCAGAATCTCACAACTGGAGACATGATAAATCTATAATTTCAAAACACAGCAATCTATTCTAATCAGTTTGGGTAACTATAACATAGTACCACAGATTGGGTGACTTGTAAACAACAGGAGCTTATATCTCATAGCCAGTATGGTTGGGTTCTGGTGAAAGCTCTCTTCCGAGTTCCAGGTGGCCATTTTCTTGTATTCTCACATGGCAGAGAGCAGAGAGGAGCAAGCTCTCTCAAAACTCTTATAAGGGCACTAATCCCATTCATGAGAGCTCTACCCTCATGACCGAATCTAATCCTAATCACCTCACAAAGGCCCCACCTCCTAATGCCATCACATTAGGGGGTTAAGTTTCAGCATATGAATATGGGGGAGACATAAACATTCAGTTCATAACACTAATATTCCAGGATATGTTGTTTGTATTGCTACTCCGCAAATCTCTCTGCTGCATACACACACACACTCACACATCCACACACTTGCATCTCTTCTGTGAACATTGATGATCTAATTGTGTTTTCTTTTATGAACTTTAAAGAAAAAGAGAGGATTTCCATGTCTCCATTTCAACAACATGGAGCATTGTCAGAAGGCAAAGAACTGCAGAAAATGGCCAAGCCAGATTGATTCAAAGAACATAAAGACCGTGAGAACATTAAGAAATTTGGAAATGTCCCACAATCCATGGAATATATGTAAAAGCTAGATGTGTATGAATATTTTGTTTTTGAGTTTACTCTATTTCAAAATGTTATAGATTTAATATATTATTATTTTATTTTAATGCTACTGCAACCTCTCTATCAATCTATAAATATATTTCCAAGCATTCAATAATTAGGATAAAGTTACATACAACATTTTCCTGATCAGTTTTAATAGAGCTGCTCCAACTTAACAGATATAATCTTTCTTGGATTCTCCTAAAAAAAAATAACTTTATATATAGAGAGATTTATTTTAATTCTCATATACCACACTAGACAAACTATTTTCTTGACTAGTTATAAATTCCAATTAGTTTGAGTGAAGATTAAATATATCCAACATTACACATTTTTTCTTTTAAGGTAAAGGTTAGAAGGCTATCTTGTGACTATTGTCACACATGAGTCAATGGACACTATAAGTCTTTTTTCTAAATCCATGTAAGTACATGGTGACAAACTAAAAGACTGAATACTATTACCATTTCTAAATTTAAAAAGAAATTATTTGATTTCTTTTCAGGATGTTTGGACAATGTATTTTTTTTATTCCCTAACACTTCAACCTCATGACAATACTTAAGATTTTATAAGAACCAGTCTGCTCCTCACTTCTTACATCTGCTTCTCTCTTTCACCGAAAAAAGGAATTCAGGAAGCTGACAGTGACTCATCAACCTAATTGGCTATAAAATTTCATTATGCTACAGTTTCTAAAGTTAGTCTTAGTGTATTGCTATAAAGCACTAAATATTGTCAAAGGCTGCCATCCATTTTAAAATACTGATTATAAAGTGTTTTTAGTATATAGCTTAAAACGAACAACATGTAGCAAAGTGTTTGTGTGGTGGTAGATGAAATCAGCCTTATAAGTTTTATTGCAAGATTGTTTTATGTTTTCATTAATGAAATCTAAAACTTCTGATTGTACCTCATGTTCCTAGAACACATAGTAAATTCTTATTGGTCCAATCAATATCACTGTACTTCAGTTTACACCTTTCACACATCATGGTGCATCTTCTTGGTTTCTGTTCCTTCTTACTAAAAAGACAAATCTGCTCACATTTTCAAAGTGCTGTGTGTATATTAGTGTGAGTGCTTAAGATGGGTGTGACATAAATTTTGAATTCTTTGACACACAGTACTGAGCTTTGCTTTCTAAGAATTTCTCATTTGTCAGGATGTAGTTTAGTTTTAAAAATTGAGATGTTAAAAGCTATTTCCTTTTCCTAAAATTATGCATATAAATCTTCTAACGTTAATATAGTGATGACCTAATAAACAGCTGGTCAAATCAGTGGGAGAAAAAAAATGGAAGTTATATCAGTCCTTGTATTCCTGGGAAAGGAAACATCCAATTGGTTGAATTTTTTACTATGGTCTTAGCATGTAGTAGAAATAATCCTACATTCTAAATTTATAGATTAAAAAGTACTTATTTAGTTCCTCCCTAACTTTTTCTTAAATATACAGCAACTGCTCTAAATAATTAAATCATTTTCTGAGGTTTCTGTGGAAAGGATGGTAAGAGGAAAGAAGAGAATTTGTGAACTGCTATGAATAAATACATTTATGCATATAAGACCTGTCATGCTCTGCGTTGTGCTTTTCCAATACCTCACATGTACGTAGTGACAGCATCGTGGGTGACTTTTAAATTAGTGAGAACCATGCCAAGAACTGCATCTCACACTAAAAAGTAATCACTATCAAGTTAGCAAACATAAGTCATCTTTTACTGAATTAAACTGATTTGATTTCAAGGACACAATAGAGGTAGGATGGGAAAGAAACATAAGCACGTTCAATTATGCAGGAATATCTCCTAAGCACTAAGATATGCAAATGAAATGTGTACACCTCTCGAACTGCAGAGGGATGCAGACAGGCCCTGCGGTAAGGCAGAAAGGCAAACTGACTGATGGAGGCAATTGGCCACAGCAGGAGGACCGGCCAGTGAGACAGACCTAGATTCAGGCACACAATTTAAAAGGCTTTGGACACTGTCCTGAACCTCACTAAGCCTAAGCCTTGGACTGACAAAGTTGCCCACAGAGACCTCAGTAATGGGGTCCCTAACTGCTGGTACCGCCCCATCTCTCTCTGCTCCATTTTCACATCCTTGAAAATGACATGAGAATTCCAAACCACAGAACTTCACTTAGATATTCACTCTTTAACTTTCTTCACTCATTCCCAGATGTCTCCTTCTCAGTCTCCAAGTTTCAAGTAAGATGCCAACTTGAGTTAGATTGGAGCAGTGATATTTAATATATATATATATTTATTACATCCACTCCCATAGTATAGACTTTATACATATATATATATATATATATATATATATATATATATATATATATATATATATATATATATATATTTCAATTTAGTAACCCAGATCGGATCAAAGAGCATCTTAAATGCTGGGTTTAAATACTGAATATTGTTCAGTTGGAAACAGAGAGCTACGAATGGTATTTAAAATTATTTCTGGGAATGATGTGAAAAGCAAATTGAAGCAAACATAGCTTGAAGGTAGAAATACAAGCTGGGAGGCAGGGTATGTAGACACCAGAAACAGGTTGAAACAGTGGGGAAAGAAGAAAATGAGAGAAAATATATTTCACATGTCAAATGGACAGTATTTGAGCACCTGGTTAAATCTGAGAATAAGGATTGGATGCAGTCAACAAATATAGGAGTAAGGGTTTGAAGTTAGGTAGAATATTAGCACCATTAACAGAATTTGGAAAATTGGGTGAATAAGAAGATTGAATTTATGACAGTTTCCCAACTACATCAAGACCACAGTTAAAATGACTCATTCTAAATATTTCATAGTATTTATTACATCCTCTCCCATAGTATAGACTTTATACAAATTCATTGAATTACTTAAAGAATAAATGTTTAGAGTAATCATGTAACGATGATATGGTTGATCATTTATTTATAACATGGCAATAATTTAAGCCACCTGACACAGTACTGTAGTAAGACCAATAGCCTGAAAAGTCAAAAATTTGAGTTCTAGATCTAACACCACAAACAACTGACTTTGTATCTTCTGTCAAGTCATGACTTTTTTGGCATCTATTTACTTCTTAGTAGAAATTAGAGTGTTGAGCAAGATAATCAATTAGAGTTCCTTCAGTTCTAAAATTTTGGTTTCTATGGCACTTTCTCTTAATTCTACTTCCTCTTTATACTCTCTGAGATCACTTGAAAAATACAAAATGGTGTAACTGAGCAAGTACCACCACTAAGCTCCGTATCTAAAACAGTTTGGAATATCCCATAACTGAGCTATCGTTGACCTAGAAATTCTGCACTTAAAAAAAAAAAAAAAAATCAGCCTGGATTTTTCTTCCTCTACTCTCCTTCGGGTTAACTGTGTTACTACATTCACATTATTCTTAAACTTGAGCTATGTATTGAACCTGATTTCTCACCAAGGAGAAAAGTTTTCAGATCTCTCTTTTTATTGTGATCCAATAGTCAAAGAAAAAAAATGTGGAAAAATAAGATAAGAGAAATGAAACGGAACAGGGAGGACACAAATAAATAAAGTGGGCATGGTACTTAACAAATAGCATCTCTTTACTCCTAAATTATTATTACTCCTTTTTTTCTTTTTTTTTTCTTTTACAGATAAAGGAACTAAGACTCAAAAAGTTGAATAATTTACCTATGATCACACAGCTATGGCAGTAAATGATAAAGTCGAGTCTGACTCAAAGCCTCTGCCACTACTATATATTTTCTTCCTCTGTGAAACTTTAATTCTTTCAAATCAGGTTTCATTTTCACTTCTTCAAACTCCTGTTTAATTTCAGCCACTAGGCATATGATTGACTTGTCTCCTAAATTAAGTAGTAAATAGAGACTGTGTGTGTGTATGTGTATGTATATATGTATGTTTAGAGTAATAAAGCAGGAATTAAAGAATATTATAAAATAATACATATTTTTACAGAAACTTTTACTAATAAATATTAACAAATACTAACAAATGACAATATTTATATCAAAATATAGTAAAAGGGGGAACTTTATTTCTATGATATTTTAAGCATTTTTCTGAAGTACAAAATAATTATCCTGCTTGTGAATTTCAGCCATCTGCCTGAGATAAAATTGGCATAAAATGGCTGAAATTCATAAGCAAGATGATTGGATATTTACGGTGAAAGCCAAAGCTAATAAGGCTTATAAATTTATATTCATAAAAATCAATAGAGTATTTTAGCTTTGGAAGGTGAGAGTGTATATGTATATACGTGTTCATAAGTCTGTAGGATTTCTCTAGGAAAATAACATCAAGTTCAAAAGAAAGTTCTACAACCTAAGCTTCTGCTTTGTGGATTCTACAGTAGGCTTTTGCAAAGATATGTATAAACAAATGTATTGAACTAATGGGCTAATTTGAGCCTCAGCCTTATCTATTTACAAAGGGCAGAGAAAATGAGAAGATAAGGGTCCTCTGCTGAAAATCGCCAGCTCTAGATCTTTTTCTGCAATTTATATGTAGTCCCAGGAACTGAAGGCTCTTAACTGCCTGAGAACACATCAGGAGACACTTGTAAATCAACCACTGAAGAGTGCTACATCAGCCCACAATAACTTCTCTTCTTTGTGCCTGGCAGGACATGAAGAATGCTTCAGGCAGGTGCCAGGTGTCCCCTTCAGGTGTTAAATTTTCCATGCAATGCCCTGGGGTTTTTTAAACACTGAAAAACCTAAGGTAAGAGGCAAATAAGATTAAAAGTGTATCTTTAGGCAAAACAACCAGTTTAAAAGAAAGGCATTCAGAGGAGAAAATCATTTCGTAGGTATATCCCTAAAATCCCAAAGAAAAGGCATTTGATTAAGAGTTTGTCTTTAAAGCATATTAAAGTTCCCCTATAAAAGAATTTAGATTTTCCCTTTGTAATTTCCATTGTAACAGATAAGACTTCTATTGTCCTCCACCTCAAAATATTTTATAGTTATTGCAACTTCTATGATATGGCTTAGAATTTACCTTTAAAAAAATTTTTTTTTTCTAATTACAAAAGTAACACACAGTCTTAAAAATGTATGTGTTGGGGGAACCATAAAGAAGAAAATAATGTCTATTAGCCCACCAGGTTAACCACCATTTGCATACTGGTCTATTGCCTTACAGCATTTCTCTATTTCTCTATTTCTAAAACTTAAGATCATTCTGTATATACTTTTTAAATATGCTGTATTCACTTTACCTATGGTAAAAATTCTCTTATATTGTAGGAAAGCATGGTTTTATGCTGGTACTGAAGTTCATTTAATAGATTCAGGTTTTTGCATTTAATTCTTCTCTGATACTCAATGCAAGGTAGGAACCTAACATTATGTTTTCCAAAGTGTAAACCAATTCTCCAGACTATTTATTGAATAAATATTCCTCACATTCATTTATATAAAGTCACTTTTAATATATCGAACCCCAATATATTCTTGGTACAACTTATTATAAAGCTACAATAATAGTGAAAAATGTAGTATTGACATATTGAGAGACAAGTGGCCTAGAGCATAAATTTAAAATATATATCCAAGAATATATTGGGATGGAACTGAAGCAAAGCATACTGCCAAGAGTGACTTCTGGGTTCCTGGCTCATCGATCTGGGCAGACCCTGCTGTTCAATGAGATGAGCAATGTTGTCTAGGCCAGGAATCTACTATCCCACCAGCTAACTGCATATTTGCCCAATGCGTGATCAACATAATGTATTTGTTCCTCTTAAGACAGGCCAGGGAAATGCTACTAGCCTGCACCTCCTGGAAATTCTGTCTGCTCACTTGGCACTAGGGGAATGTATCCTGTTCGTGGTATTTACATGTTCAGGTCAAGGTTCCATCACTGGGTTTATATTTTTATTATTATTTTCGAGTTCTAAGGATATAAATTATAACCTAAGAAACTGGGGAAAGAGATGGCACAGGGATTGTTTACAAGACTGTATTGTCATCCAACAACCAAATTCAGTCGTTCTATTGGCAAGTTATTAATAATATTCTCTCAGATATTCTCTTTTGAACAAAAAGCTGAACAGTAAATATGACAGTCTGCATAAAAAACACATACAGGAGAGTATGTCCACTCTCTCTAGTTCCACCTACCTACTCCCCCACTTTCTCACTCTTTCTGTTTTAAGATTTTGTCAACGGTGAAGCAGTGTTACTTTAAAAAAAAAATATTATGAGACTCTAGAACTTGTAACTAATAAAATAGGAATGATCATGTTAAAATGACATTAAAAATTACCCTGTCTGTTGTTTTTAAACAGCGTGATGTGACCTTTATGTTATTTTTTAAATCAATGCGGTGGGTCACAAACAGCATATTTTTAAATAAAGAAAACAGATATCAAGTGTATCACATATAGTAACAGGAAGTATTGTTTCTCGAAACGTTTTCAGTTGCAACACATGTATGTACTGGGTTGTCAATTGTAAGAAATTACTAGAATACAGTCAAAAAAAGTTTGAAACTCACTGACTTAGTTCAATCTTTTTATTTTACAAATGGTGACACTGAGGTAGAAGAACACTGGTTCTTCCAGGGCCAACAGCTCATGAGCAGGCAGAGTCAGGAAAAGAACCACACAATCCCATGACCGTTCTCTTTATATCATGTTGTTTTTCTGCTGCATTTTCTTTTTCCTTGTAATTACATTCCATTGAGAATAAGTAAAACTCGAGGGAATCACTAAATTAGTTTGCCCATGAGGAATGAAAAGCTTTGAGAGAATTAATTTCATTAATTATGGGAAGAAATGAATAGCAAGCAGGTGTGAGTTATGGCAAGGTTGTCATGCCCACTTCAAAGGAGTATCAGTGGGAACCAACAACATTCAAAGAACCATGCTTTTTGGTTAAAAATGCCAAATGCATGAAAGCAAAGGATTTTATAACAAATTTGCATTAAAAAGAGAAAACCAGAAATACCTTGCCTATAAAATGCATATCCTTTAAATGAAAATTTTAAGGCATCTGTGGGTAGTACTCATCCACCCAAACAAAAAAAAGGGAAAACAGTCCTTGTCCCTGTACAATTTGGTCAATCCTCTGGGTGACTGCCTGGGTCTTCTACTTTTCTTCCCAATTTTAGGGGTCACAGCACAGGCATAGGTATAATGCCAACGGCTGATAAAAGCAGGTCGCAATCTGTCTGGCTGAGTTTCTGTGCCATCCTTCAAAGGGACAGGGACCAGACAAGATGACCTCTCTTGTTGCCTTCCAATTAATTCAATCAGCCTCTGCTTCTATCAGACATCTTCAGGGATGCAAGCCATCCACTCATTCCAAGTCCTCCTCAGGAATCAGTAAACACAGAGGCTGCAGATTGTGTTTAATGAATAAGCAGGATTCATCTTCCCATCATCATTTTTGATTTACAGTTTGTTTCTAAATATTATTTTCTCTCTCAATAATCTGCAGCCTCATAAAAGATGGATTGGATCTGCCTCCTCTGAATACCCACGGGGCCTAGAATGGTTCCCAAATACATCTTTGGTTGATATCAATGTTTGTTCAACCAACCTGAACTGAATTTCTTTCTAAAGAAAAGCGTTATTGATAAAATAATCCCAATTAGCTTGCATAAAGCCTCCATCCTTTTAACTGGGATAACTTTCATCAAATAAACTAAAGTTAAGCCTCCTACTTTTATGTTTAAATAAGTGTACATAAAAGGTAGAATCAGTAGGGGCATTTTTGTTCTTCTTTTGTTTTGTTTTTTTTTCTCTCCACATGGACCGGTAGGATAATTTCTGTAACAGAGGAAATAGAACATCTGAGACTAACAGCATTAGACAGTGTTGAAACAACAACAGATCCAAAATGAGGTAACTGCTCATTTCAAACCCCTCATAAATCAGGAACCTGTGACTATTTCATCACTTCCTAAACAATCAATAAAACATCAGTATTCATTAAGCAGAACTCATACACAGTGTTGCCTAAGATCAGAAACTATAGCTTTTGACTAGGAACATATATTACAGTGAAAAGGGAGTAGATTTATTTGAGAAGTCTTTCTTTTAAAAAACACAATCTAATATAAACCGTGATGTCCTTCAACATTACATATAAACTAAATTGTAGCTCATGATTTAATGTGAGTCCTATCTGAACCTAGAAAATTTTCCAAGACAAAAGTGAAATTCTGGCCCCGTAAGGACTAAATTAACCACCATGGGTCTGTTCTGGCAACAAGCCCAGGTTTCACCTTGAAAGATGGATCATGACCCACTAGAATCTCTCATTATTACCCCTTTGCACGAAGGCAAAAAAAAAAAAGAAAGAAAATATTTTCATCTTTAAACTTTCGATGCATGCAAATGCAAAAGAGAACTGAAAATATTTTCATCTTTAAACTTTCATCACATGCTTTGAATATCAAAACACATTTTGTGAGAAAATTTATAAATAGAAATCTGATATATTTAGAACCGATGTGAAAATCATAGCCTGAGATGCACTTTACATTTATTTCTAACAAATCTGCTTTTTGGATTCTGTTCTCAGTGGTTTATTTTTACTCCCCAGATTATGTTACTAACATTAAGGACGTGGATAGAAAACAGGGAGATATAATAAAGGAAACATTTAGACATAATGGCTCAAGTGTACAAATACTCATAAACAGCATTCTTTTTAGAAGCTGAGGAATAGACTTAACATTTATCGGCATCAATTATGAGGCAGGCTAGACAAGTTGGAAATGTTCTAATATAATCCTCGCAATAACTATGAGCAAGTTTTATATTCCTATTTTTTAGGTAAGAAAACTGAGTCTTAGGTTAAATAACTTGTCCATTATCAAAGACCTAGTTAAGCTGGGGAGCCAAGAATCCAAACTGTGTCTGTCTATTCAAATCGTCTTGTTTTTTTAATTACAATTCAGGCTTAAACAATAAAGAATGTGTCCAGATACAGCAAACAGATGTAGATTTAAGATATAAATCTGTTACCAGGTCCTCGGATAGACCTATCTCATTTAACGGCACTCTATAAGCTCCTAGTAAACCCTTGGCCCTTAACTTTCTATGACAGTCTTGCGTGTTTGGCTTCTGTATGAAGTGGCAATTTTTAATGTGTGAGTTTTCTAATAGTTTTTCAATCAGATGCTGTTAAAAATGAGACAGACTCAGGTATGGGAGTCATCTGGTAAACCAAGCTTCTTAGATGAGCATTTAACTTTCGCTTTTCATTATTCACATCTTGACTCTTGCAGTTTGACTTCTAGCTCAACCACACAGCAAGGCTATTCGAGCAGAGACCGTTAGTTGCACCTCAGTACTAATTCATTGCCTTTTCCACAGTATTAGAACTTGTGATTTTCAGCAGGGCACATGCTTGACCAGAATGAAGACTTAATTTTCCAACCTTCTTTGTGCCTAAATATTGCTGCCAATAAAATATAAAGAAACATACAAGGCGGCAACTTTGGGGAACCTTTCTTAAAGCACATGGGCATGTTGCCCTTTGTCTTAGTCATGTTTCATCCTTTTTTCTATCCTCCACTTAAAAGGCAAATGTGACAACTGGAGCTCTACGAATTAGAGCCACATTCTAGAGATGACAAAGTTGTAAATCAGAAACATAGGTCCCTGAGGCCAGAAGAATGCAGAGCCACTGCACCCGCCCCTAACTGCCTCCTCTGGATTTTACCAGAAAGAAAAATAGAGTTCTATCTTGTTTACACAAGTGTTATTACCCCCTCTTGTTACTTACAGCTAGACATAATCCTAAATGATATACGATCATGATCTCTTTGTATCTAAACCCAAGGACAGTAACCCACTCACCACATTTTGACTTTTAATTGTACCAGTCTTTGTGAGGTAGCATGTAACAGTAGGAAAAATGTAAACTTTATAACAGAAATTTCTCTCCGTACTAGCTCTGTTATCTATGGCAAATGATTTAACCTGTCTTGATCTCAGTGTCTTTATCAGTGATGGAGGGGAAAATAACCTACCTCGAAGTGCTGTTATCAGTAGTCAATCAAAAGAAAACTATGATTTCTTGTGTCCTTTTTTTATAGGATATAAGTCATTTTGGATTGAGATTTTATGCCTTTAACTTTAAAATACCTATCAGCCTCTTTTCTAGTTTCATGTACTCACCAAATTAATAAACATCAAAGAAATCAATTGTCATTTAAAAAATAAACAAGGAAAAAAAGAAACCCTTTGAAGGCATGCTCCTTTTTATTGTTTCTAAAATTATCTCTGTATCCTATCTGATTTTAAAACAATGTCATTAATGGTCCACAAGCGCAAGGACCATATTTATTTTCATTCATCATTTTATTTCCATGCACACAGCAACATCCCAATAAATATTAACGTCCACTATCCCCTCCTATGATTGTCATTTCTGTAGCAAAGGAGCCTTTCTTCTTCCATGTAACAAAAGTTAAGAGGAGATTTAGGCCCTATCCCTACAGACTACCTCTTGTGGCAACCTCTTGTCCTTTATTTTCTATAAGGACAATCAATCTTATAGCCAATTATGTTCCTTGATAAGAACATATTCTTATTTCACACACTTATAGCCTAATAATAAATATGATAGTCAAAAGAGACTCACGTCTCTCTAAAATTATTATAATTAGCATTATGGACTTTTGTCCATCAACTAAATATACTGGTCTAATTTAGAACAGATTAATCTGCCATGTTTTTGAACTGCATGACTGTTTTTCACTCTTCAGTTAAGTTCATAGATAGTGTAATTGTTGGCACCATATTCTTTTCACTTTGCAAATGCTATTCTGCTTACAGTATTGGCTCTCTCTGTCTCCATAGTTAAGTTATTATCTAACCAAGTTATGAGGGAGACTAAATTAGTCTCCAGTGCCTCTTCTAGAGGCAGATCTAGATCATTTTTCTCCTCTAAATAGCCATCCTCCTTTCTCCTCATTCATGTCCAAAAAGTTCCTGATACCAGTGAGATAAACTGCTTCAAGAAAAGATATTAACGACTGATAATTTTCAAGGTGTTATTACCCTGATTGTATTTTGTTGGCATGCCTTCATGCTGAAATGTATGTCATCAGCATGTTATATGTAGGAAAGAATTTAGATGGCCATTTATTTCAATTATCTCAATGATAATCCTCAGATTTCCCAGAGTAAACAACAATAAAAACGAAGGGAAGAGTAATAACTCCAGCCAAATTCTACAGTATTCCTTTTTTACTTGATACCAGTCATTTGAAACTAACCATGTAAATACATTTAACTTTTAAAAACTTGTTTTATTTTTATTTAAAAATTTACCTTTCCTCAAAAGTAAAAATTTGCTATTAAAGAATACAGAAAAATTATTATCAAATCAATTACTATCTTTTCTTCACAATCTAATTAAAATAAAATGCCCTTCAAGACCTTTAATTCTTGTTATATTTATGAAATGATATAAATTTTCTATTCTCTTTGATCAATTTTATAAGTGGTATCTCATCTCATCTTCTCTATTAAATTATTTTCTCTTTGCTATGTTTTTGCTCCTTTTTAACTTCTCTTTAAATATCCCTAGGTTTTACGTGCTGTAGCATATACTTGTGTGCTTTAATAATTATGGACCTTTTAGTTCTCTTTTAGGATATTTGATCTCTTCTATTCTACACATTTTTAAAACATCATATTTCAATTATGCAACTTCTTCAACTAAGGTGAATTCTAGTAAATATACTTTTTAGTAGTTTCGCTAATTTTCAGAGAAATTCCTAAAACTTTCTCTTTTTTGATCAATTTCATGCTCGTAAATGAAAGATATCAGCTGAAAATCAAATACAAATGACTAAAGATGAGGGGGAAATCTCCGCCTAATTCTTTCTATTTGAAAGCTTCAGGTTAGAAAATACTTTTCCTCTGTTTACTTTCTTCAGGGACTCTTTGGTTGAATCCAAGAAAAACATCAAAAGTTATCTGAAATATGCAGAGTTATCCTATCTTTGAAAACTCTCCTTCAGATACCTTTTAATTTTATGTCTTGTTCTCCAAATTTTACAGGCATACCTTGTTTTATTGCTTTGCTCTATTGCAGTTTGTAAATAATTTGCTTTTTAAAAATTGAAAGTTTGTGGCAACCCTGCATTAAGCAAATTAACTGGCACTATTTTACCAACAGCATTTACTCACTTCATGTCTCTGTGTCACATTTTGATAGTTCTCTCAACATTTCTAACTTTTTCTTTATTGTTGTATTTGTTATGGTGATCTATGATCAGTGATCTTTGATATTATATAATCATTTGGGGGCACCATGAACCATGCCCATATAAGATAGCGAACCTTACTGATAAGTGTTGTGTGTGTCCTGACTGCTCCAACTGGCATTTCCCCCAACTCAGTCCTTTCTTCGGGCCTCCCTATTCCATGAGACAGAGCAATATTAAAATTAGGCCAATTAATAACTCCACCAGAGTCACCAGGTATTAAAGTGAAAGGAAGAGTTGTACATCCCTTACTTTCAATCAAAAGCTAGAAATAATTTAACTTACTGAGCTAGGCCAAAAGACAGGACTCAGGTACCAAACATTTGGTCAATTTGTGATTGCAAAGGTAAAGTTCTTAAATAAAATTTAAAATACTACTCCAGTGAACATGCAAATTATAGGAAAGCAAAACAGTCTTATTGCTGATGTGGAGAACATTTTAGTGGTATAGATAGAAAGATCTAACTAGCCATAATATTCCCTTAAGCCAAAGCCCAATCAAGAGCAAGATTCTAACTCTCTTCAATTCTATGAAGGCTGAGAGGAGTGAGGAAGCTGTGGAAGAAAAGTTTGAATGTAGCAGAGGTTGGTTCATAAGTTGTAAGGAAAGAAGCCATCTCCATAACATAAAAGTTCAAGGTGAAGCAGCAAGTGCTGATGTAGAAGCTGCAGAAAGTTATCCAGAAGATCTAGCTGAGATAATTAGTGAACGTCGCTACACTAAACAACAGATTTTCAGTGTATATGAAATAGCCTTGTGTTGGAAGAAGATGACATCTATGATTTTCATAGCTAGAGAGAAGTGAATGCCTGGCTTCAAAGCTTCGAAGGACAGACTGACTCTCTTGTTTAAGGGATAATGCAGCTAGCTGTTGACTTTAACTTAAAGACAATGATCATTTACCATTCTGAAAATCCTAGGGCCATTACGAATTATGCTAAACCTACTCTGCCTGTACTCTATAAATCAAACATCAAAGCCTAGATGATAGCACATCTGTTTACAACATGGTTTACTGAATATTTTAATCAAACTGTTGAGATAACTACTCAGAAAGAAGATTCCATTCAAAATACGTTAACGATGCACATGGTCATCCAAGAACTCTGATGGAGATGTATAATGAGATTAATGTGTTCGTGCCTGCTAAGACATTATCCATTCTGTAGCCCATGTATGAAAGAGTAATTTCAACTTTCATACATAATTTAAGAAATGCATTTTGTAAGGCAATAGATGCCATAGAAGGTGATTCCTCTGATGGATCTGGGCAAAGTAAATTAAAAACGTTTTAGAAAGGATTCACCATTTTCAACACCATTAAGAAATTCATGATTCATGGGAAGAGGTTAAAATATCAATATTAACAGGAGTTTAGAAGAAATTAATTCCAACTCTCATGGATAACCTTGAACGGTTCAAGACTTCAGTGGAGGAAGTAACTGCAAATGTGGTAGAAATAGCAAGAGAACTAGAATTAGAAGTGGAGCCTGAAGATGTGACTGAATTGCTGGAATCTCATGATAAAACTTTAACAGATAAGGAGTTGCTTCTTATGGATAAGCAAAGAAAGTGGTTTCTTGAGATGAGATCTACTCCTGGTGAAAACGCTGTGAAAATGGTAGAAATGACAACAAAGAATTTAGAATATGATATAATCTTAATTGTTAAAGCAGCAGCAGGTTTGAGAGGATTGACAACAATTTTAGAAGAAGTTCTACTGTGGGTGAAATGCTATCAAACAGTATTGCATGGTACGGAAAAGTTGTTCATGAATGGAAGTCTATCGATGTGGCAATCTTCATCAGTCTTATTTTAAGAAATCGCCGAAGTCACCCCAAGCTTCAGCAACTTGACCAGTAAGCAGCCATTGACATCGAAGCAAGACTCTCCACCAGCAAAAAGATAATGACTTACTGAAGGCTCAGGTGATAATTAGCAATTTTTAGCAATAAAACGTTTTAAATTAAAGTATATATGTTATTCTTAAGATATAATGGTATTACACACAATAGAATACAGTATAGTGTAAAGATAATTTTTATATGCACTGGGAAAACAAAAAATTCATGTGACTCACTTTACTGAGATATCCTCTTTATTTTGGTGGTCTAGAACTGAACTCATAATATTTCTGTGGTATATACCTGTATATGCTTTTTAATATTTCCTGTTCTACTTATAATACACATTCCTGGAGATGTCCTTTATTTCATAGTCATTCAAATATCTCTTATGCCCGAGAATGTGGGAGAAATTGATTTTTCCCCTCTATTGCAATAATAAAATATTGTAACATTAAAGGATATAAAGAATGAATTCTATTTTATCCTTCGAATAGGCTTTATCGTAACAATACAGTTAAACTTCGAATTAGTAGCAGACCAAAAAAGCATTTAGACTAATTAGGCCTTGATTCTAAGAGATGAGTTCACAGATTATGCCTGTGAGACAGCAATCAGGTCGACTGAGTCCATTTAAAACAAAACAAAAATAAATAAATAAGTCAACTCAAAAAAAAAAAAAAACTGTCAATAGTTTTGCTTCTCAGATGATATAAAGCAGCTTTAATAAAATATAAGACATTTTCCACATAAAAATAGACTTCATATTGTCCAGACCATATTTGAAATCTTGTAACATATGGCATTCTAACTTTGAAACAGGCTTTTCTGAACTACCTACATTATCATGGGAGAGGGGAAGAAGAACAAAGAGCTAAGAGGAATAGCATCAAATATGGTAGGAATCACCACAGCTAGGGAAACAAGATATTTTATTTCCAGTATATACTAGTTTTTTACAATATGATTTATAACATACATTAAGATAATTACTATACACATCTTACATATATTATAATTATCTTGCCTTTTCTGGTTGCCAGAAGCCATACTAAAATCTAAGCCTAATAATGTTCAAAAGACACAACAACAACAACAACAGCAACAACAACAACAACAACAAAATGGCAGTGAAGTGCCACAGAGTAGTTACTCTTCAGTGGGGAGAAGAATGAAAGCGGTTTTTTTCTCTAGCTGTAATCAGTTTATAATTATGGCCCTACAAACAAGGCAACACATAAAGAAACAGCAAGACTCTCCTAGTCAGCTTCCATGTTATAAATTTATGTTATCTTCAATCTTTGTATCTTCACTGCCCTGACAGGCAATAGAGACACTAGGTGCTGCTCCCTTCATCAAAACCAGCATCCAGACCAGATGTACAGGTTAATGTTCCACAGAAGCTAATTTAAAAAAAAAAAAAAATTAAACCCCATAGAGTGTGACAAATAACACAGGTTTCAGATATAAATAACTAAAACGAAAAATTATGAGAAAGTACTTCTTGTGTGTGACAAATAACAAGCCTAAAGAAGGAGGAAAAATGCTCTTCCTAAACGTATGGGTATCTGATATCATGACTTGCTAAAATTATTTACTTTTAGTGGAATAGAAAATGTGAGTCGCCTTCTGCTACTTCAGTCATTTACGTTTTTCATACAGTAACTTTCTAGAGAAGGTTCGCTATATAGGTTATGTCATACAGACTCAGAGATTAATTTATTTTGAAAAGGAGGAAGATGAAAACTCTCTTAATTTATTCAAAGAGTTAATGCAGTAACCAAATTTCTCAACTGCCAGTTTGGAGTATGAAATTCACTTATTTATTTATTTAACTCCAAAACTGGCCTGTGTCAGAGCATATTCTTTAAGACATTGTTAATGATATTCTACCTTAAAAAAAAAAATGCACATCACTGGCATAATCAAAGTATGTATTGAAATTTATTTTCATTTAATAAATATGAAGACATTCTACTTCCTAAAGAGAAATCTCTCTTTATGTAGCTCCATAGTGAACAATGGATAGCATACATTTTCACACCAACATTTTAAATTAAGTTTTCGATATTCAGCTTTGCATTAGCATTTTTTCATGTGGTTGTATTAGCCAAAGTAGTCAGCCATTATATCAGCATTTTCCTTAAAATATTGTTTCTTTTTGCATTAAACGTTATGGTTATAAGTCCTAGAGGTGAATCAGCTATGTTTTCAGATGGTCGTGCCAAGGCAGTCAGAGGGTAAAGAGAAATTTGCCAAGTCAGAGACCACCTCTGGAGCCAGGGCGGCACAAATGGCAGCAGGAACATATGGTAACAACAGTCCAGAGTCCAAACAGGTGAAGGTGAATGGGGAGAGCGGCAGTGATGCCCCGGAAATGCAGACAGAAAGACAGGAATGACTGGTGACTTGGTAGGAGAGACTTTGGGGCTCTGAGAAGAATGACTTGACATGAATGTCAGGGGTGCCAACTGCTTTGCTAGACCGCAAAATATGAGTCAGATGTCTTTCCTGTGGGGGAGTACGTAGGAAATTTGAGATTCTCATTAACTCTGTGAGACCGCCAGGGTGCCATTTGATAAATGATAGTGCCAGTGTTCTAAATGGAGCCTAAGCATCTGTTGGAACGAACCGTATATCCTAACGTTACCAGCTTACTAATATAGTAGAGTGTAACCTCCACCCAAGGAATATATCTGAGTAACAATGACTTATACGTCTTGTTCATGCAGTTATTACACTAAAGAGACAGACAGAGACTGAGAGAGATCTACTCAGGCATAGCACACAGTTCTTAAGAACACTATGTTACTACATTCTTATTTGAAGAAAAAGAAATGAAATGTTATATTTAGATAATTGAATATCTTGCTACAGGTTTCTTGTCTACATTTATTCTGACGTGCATTCATATCACGGATCTCTTTTTAGAGTTATTCTCTTTCTACCTTCTGCATTATATTCATATATTAATATTTATTTTAATTAATATTTACTTAATATTTAATGTTCATTTATCGTTATTGTTTCATATGAGATAGCTTCCCCAGACCACTTTTTAAAAGACTTGCTGTAACTAGGGAGGCTGCCAGCAAGAGGTGGTGACTCATACGCTGAGTTCTGCAGACATTTGATTTAAGTACAGAATTGAGAAAGAGGCATTTTCTTTTCTCCTTCCTTCGGAGCTCTGAAGGAGAAACCGACCTGTAATATCTACTGTCAGTTCACAGGACTGTGTTCAAAAGCATAGTCTTTAAATGATCTCTCAAAGTATTTTGTTCATAATTATAATATGTTCCCATCAGGTGGAAAAGAGCCTCTGGGCTACACCTTATGAGTAAAAGGACCATCGTGGTGGTGAACTGAATTTCACTTTTAAAAAAAGCAACTCTGAAACAGATAAACATCAACTTTAATCAAGCTATTAATCACTATGCTGAAACTGAACAAGTAATTACAGGGAAACAGGTTTTTTGGAAAGTCGAAGAGATGGAGACAGAGATCCTGAACGGACACACCTGAGTATCATGTTCTCAGCGCAGGTGCAGGCCTGCTGACGCTGAGTTTGCTTCCTGAACCAGGAGTTCCTGGTGTTTGCAAAATCCTTTCAAAAGGAGCTCATAGATTATAAGCGAAATGTTTCCATAGTGGTGGTTTAAAAGACTTGGGGTTCATGCAAAATGCTGCTGTCATTTCCGGTATCTACCAGTTTGTACTGTGGAGAGCCAGGTCCCTAGCCACAGTGTGCCTTCGGGAACAAGGACCTGGGCGAAGCCAGGACGGGCAACTCAGGTTGCTCCAGTCTTCAGTGGCCTTTCTATGTTTGATCATTGTCTGTTTTCCTGATGGGAATTTAAAAGAACTTCACAGTGAAGGGTTGTGTTCTCTTTTAACCAATCCTCATTTCCCCCTGGAAACCCAGAGTAATCAAAGCAATGTTTAAACCAATGGTTTGCAATGTGAATCAGCAACAGTAGCAGCACCTGTCAGGAAACTTATTAGAAAAGTCGACCCTCGGGTCTGACCCCAGTTCTACTGAAGCGGAATCACTGGGCTGGGCACCCGCAATTGGTTTTAACAAAGTGATTCTCATTCACCGTAAAGTTAGAGCCACTGGTTGAAACTGTGAGTAATTAAGTGTAGTTATTCTACGTTACTCTCGACTTTCATCATTAATCTGAATCTGGTTGTCTCCCCTGACTTTACTATCTCAGCACTTATATTTCAAGCAGTTTCCATCTGAAACACATCTACTGTGCTAGAAAATAAAGCCAATTTTCTGATTAAAAAAAAAAAAGCCTTCTATGTTAGTTATCAGGTAATTTTTTCCATCTTAGCTACAACTAGTATTTCACTCTGTCTATGCTGTTTCCATGATTGAGAGAACTTAAACAATATTTGTCAACTGTCAACATAATGTCCGGACACCTTCTGTGCCCACTTTTTCGGGGGCCCCTTCTGCGCTGCTCCTCAGCTATAAAGACACGAGTGCTTCCTGCGTTTCTCATTTTCTCTCTCATCTTCTTCCCTGTTAAGGTCCACTCTACATTATTTACATAAGTCTTCCCTGTAACATAACTTGAATAGCAGAACACTTTTTCCTGTTCATACTACCTCCCACCCCGTACCTTCTCTTCCCTCCAAGAAACAGAAGAAAGTTGAAAGGAATGTGTTGTACATAATCACGCTGACGTTTCTTCATGACAGTTTTCCTATCAGCTCGTTTTCACATCTTTACTTGGTTTTCTTCTTCTACACATGATGAAAAGTATCCTCTTTTTCTACTTGCTTCTGATCAGTACTTGAAAAATTAAAATAACAGTTTTCTTGGTAACAATCACTGTCCCACTGCCCTTTTATATTCTTTTGCCTAGTTTGATCTGTTCTAATAAGTGATGGTTATGATAGAGTGAAAAGATCACTGCAGGACAGAAGATTTGTGGCCAAGAAACAATTCTAGCACTTAAAGACTCATCAGCACACGCCATTTAAAATCTTGAGCCATAGTCTCCTGACCTGGAAAACATGATTAATAATTACCCCTGTCCTGCATACTCCATATGACTCTCCATAATACTCATATGGAGAAGATCAAATTTAAAAATATACGTGATAACAATACCGCAAAGGCTGCATATAAACCTGAGTTACTACTATCAGAGAGTTTACAAGACTCAAAATGAAAACAAATAACACTAGGACTTGAAAGTCATTATAAGTCTCCTTAGAAGAAACAGGGCTTTTAATCTAGAGTCAGAATACCACAAACCATTTAGGCAGGTTGATCCAATTGACGAGCTAGTAAATGTTTGTAATAACAAGCAAATAGTAATTGTCCAGTTTTGCTGGAAGAGTTCTAAGAAACTTAGAAAATATTGCCTAAGATATTTCCATATTTGGAGAAAGATTGGAACAAAAGGAGTCAACCTACCAAGGACCACACGGTGCATGAGATTCATGGAAAGGGGCATGGGGTCAAGGATTCCATATGAAAATGTTTACTAATATAAAACAGGCTTTGTGGTTAATCAATAATGCATTAATAGATAATGGGGGAGGGGGAATCACACCCATAAAAAATTACTTTGGATCATTAACAGCAGTATAGATTTCCATCACTTTAAATGGCCCTTGAAAATAAAGCATAATATTCACTTCCCTGGCTTTTCTTTAAGTCTTAGGAAAAAATATTGATTGGAATTCAGAAATCACCAAAACAAAGAGGCCGAAATAAGACCGAATGAATGTCTTAGCTCTCTTTATTACTGAAGCCACACACACACGCACACACACACACACACACAAAACAGCCCTCAGCACCAGCAGTATTAATTATCTACATTATTTTTCCTTGTATATAATCTTGAAAAAATCAGCCTGTTAACCTTGTAGAGTGCATCCTCATAGACATTTTGCTCAGCATGAGCTTACAACCAGTCCCAAATTATTAGTGTCAATTTCCCAGGTTTAGCATCCCCTAAGGTCACTTTCTTCAGTTACCAAAGACAAGAGTCTTTTAGCAAGGCACGGCCCTTAATGTGAACATAGCGTCATCACGAAGACCAATTTTCCAATTCAGAACATAAATGTCTTTTATTTGTTACATAAGAAATGACAGCAAACAATAGGCCATAATTCACATTTTTATTTTTCTTCTGAAAAAAAGTTATATCACTTATTCTAACATATAAAAATAAAGCATGTTCATTCTTAACTGGTGTACTATGCTATACTTTGGAACTTTGTTATTCTGAGATTTAAAAAAAAAAACAAAAGCACAATACCTTTTTTTTTTAAGAAAGAAACATCAGTGCTTGCCCTAAAATATGCCCTAAAACAGTGTTTCTCAAGTGTGGTCCACAAACTACCTATAACAGAATTAACTAAGATACTTGTTTCATATACTCTTATTTATTTCCCCCAAAACTTCATAGGACTGACTATTTTGAAATGAGGTACATTATAAATGAAGACATCAGCATAAGACCTAGGTTTTATTTATGGAACAATCCATCTTTTGAAATGAAACAGCTCTTTAGGAAACACTTAGAAAATACGAAATAAAACGGGGCTTCCAAAAGGCCGGTTTGCATGGTCAGCTAAACTCTTTCCTATTTGGTAAAGTGGCTTCTACAGTCACAAATTCTTCTTCCCGGATCCCTAGGATTCCCAGCAGGAAGGATTTGTGAAGAGCAGCCACCTCTCTCAATGATATTCACTCTCTGTATTGGAGCGATGGTAAAGCAGCAAAAAATTAATGCCATTTCCTCTCCAGAAAAAGGTTGGGAGCCTTTAGACATTACCCAATTGTCCAAATGAATGGAGATCCAGATGAAATAAACAAAGGTGCAAAATCATCCACAGGTTACACAAGGAGGAAGATTAAGGTTATTGAATATATGTTGCTATAGCTGGTGAAGTTGGAACAATAAAGTAAGACCAATAAATAACACCTTCAAAATTTCTAAAAAGGTAGATTATCTCATTAGAGTCACACCAGATTTAAACATTGGCATAATCCACAAATAGCAGCAACTTAAAATAAAATAAAATTCTCAATATACTAACATTAAACTGATAACATTATCTTAAAAAGTTTGCAAATGTTCTCAGTTTGCAAATGAATGACTTAAGATTTTAAAGGCCAAAACTTACACAAAACTGAATCCTAATCAGATAACTGAGTGCAAGGGCTAATAAATAAATTTGAAGGAGAATGGATTTTTGTTATATACATTTGTAAATGAAGGAAGAAAGAGCATAAATGGATCAATATGGGAAAGGCACATGTGCATTTTAAACTTTTCTTTTTCTCATTATTTATAGGACTGTGTCCACACATCAAATTTCATGGAATTTTAATATCCATTACTAGAGCTCCAGATATGGTAACAATTTATCCACATCTTCCAAATGTGAGTGTTTACCAAGGAAATATAAATGACCAGGAGAAGATTGAAATGACCTTCACCGAGTCAGGTCTATGACAATAATGACACACTGGGCAAGCAGTCATCACACCGACCTACATGTCACAGGATTTGGTGGTGTTTACAAAAGCAGTATTTAAGATGATCGTGTATCAAGACTCCTGGTAAATTATTTCCCATTAATAATTATAACAGATTGGTTAATAGAAGCCCACTGACAATGTTTACACACCAAGATCCTTTAAGTTAAAAATAAACTATATATAAGATCCCACCTCATTTGCTGTTCGCGGTGTGCCCATCTTTCCATTCGGGGTACAGGGAGCACTAGCCTGTTGATCTCTAAGAATGCATGGCATAAAATCAGATGGCTAAGATTCTTATTTTTTAAAGTGCTCTTCAAAAAAATAACTCTCCTATCGTAGACATTATATTCATTATCAGAAAATAAACATTCGATTTATTATTCCAAGAAACATTTTTGGAGGACCAGTTGAAATTTGGCTCAATTCTAAACTCAATTTTGCCCTGAGCTCACCATTTTGCCTATCTTCAAGACACATCTTCAAGAAGAAAAAAGGTTCTGTTCTCTCCCCTTGAGTGGGACAGTAAATTGGACATTTTAAAATTACAATTTATTTACTGAAAAAAAAAGTTCAAATTGAACTCTAGGCTATAGAAATGCTCATTAAAACTGAAGGTTTCCTACCCTCACTCTATCAGAACTGCAGTTCATAAATCTTGAGATATTCGTGGTTTATAACTCTCCTAGCTTTTCTGTCAGTATAAAGGTTAGAATTTAATCAGAGTTACCAGGCTAAATCTCTTAGTTTTTATAAATATTTCTTCTGTGTTGTGATTAGCATTAGTAAAAATGGCTTAACCTGAATGGCCTAAGAACATCATTTGTGATTTGCATATTTTTACATTTAATCTGGAATTAATAGTACAATGGCACATAGTCTTAATTTTTAATTATTTATTTTAAATATCAATCCTAAATAACATTCCCACCTCAATTTAATTTTTTTTTTTTTTTAAATCACATTTTAGATTCCTCCAAATACCAAGTTGTGCTCCATGGTCCATGAATATATTCATTAGGTCTGCAGCCAGCGGTGTGCAAATTTATCAATAACTCGCAACTAACAGAACTGAAAGACTGCTCCAATATGAAGTCTACTGACAACTCTCTGAAGCTAAACCTTTCAGTCTATCAAGCATGGATTTATTCATGATTTTTGACCTTAAGAGATTTAAGGAAAAAGTGCTGAAAAATTAAAGGTCTAATCATTGGATAAAAACTACTTCTAGAACATGAAATATTATTCCAAAACCATAACTGGCACTAAGATAGTGTAAAACAACAAAGGAACTCAAAATTCTCTGCCTCTTCTCCCTTAAACACCAACACGAATTTTTGTCTAGCCTGAGCCTGATTCGATATAAAGATATATTTTTATGTCCACATTAATATTAGGACTAAAAAGGTAACAAATATTGGGGAAGTGTATTTAACTCATAGAAGTGTATCTAACCACCAATAGCACTGGAAAGAGATTGAGGTTTGTCTTCTTTGAGGATAAATTTACATCTCCAGAAAAACTGCAAGAAGAAAATTCCTCTATGAGAAAAGCCAAATGACATCATGATACTCTAAGTTCTGCATTAAAGAATGTCTCAAAATTTTTTTCCAGATTTACACAGTGCCAAGACCACCGTCTTCAAACTGTCAAGTATTATATTGGGATTAATATCACAGAGCATTTTCTCCCATCATGTAGTGTTCATCACCTTCATGCATGCAAAGGGAATGGCCAAGGACAGACTCAAGGTGTATAATTTAGGATTAAGGAAGAGAGGCTCTGGCATTTGCATCTTACCAGGATAGAACAGAGATATCAGGGGAGCTCTGCTGAGGAAAATGCAGATTCAGGTGATTTAGTCTGGAAGTGTAAGGCAAAAGAAAACTAGATAAAAATAAGAACATTTTCCTCTAATTTTGGGAGGGGGCAGATGTGGTTATGCCCACCTCATAGAGATTGGGCACTTCAATATGTCCCCATGCCACTCCTAGAATCAATCTGAATGATCAGTTCAAGTCAAGGGTAACTACGAGGACTGGGCCTCCTGGGCCTCGGCAGCAGGGAGGGTAAACAGCTTTGTCTTTTGAAACAGGGCTGTGCTGGCCTCATGCCAATCTCAGCTCCTGTCTAGAAGCACACCTGTGTAAAAAATGAGGAGAAATAAAGCAATTCACTTCAACGAGACTAGTTTTACTAAACTGAACTCCTCATACATCCGAGGGTGAAGTTGTAGGACTGACTGCCCCTGACCCAGTATCAAGGGCAGATGATTAGCGTTCGCATAAGACATCAGGGGACTTCAGAAGGCTGGGGCTGTTGGAAAGAGCCTTACCTATCAGCTGACACTGGGAAGGGCCTCCAAGAAGGATTTCTTTTGGATAAATGGGGATAAGAAAAAACAGCAGTGATGATAACTTGGGAGTAAAGTTCACTCTATGCAGCCTGATTGGAAAACATTCGAGACTGGTTTGGCTGCATCAAGAGATGCTACTAGGTAGAGAGCTAGCGGAGTCATTCAGAAAGCTGAAAAGTGGTCAACCATACAGAAGAACTAAAATGCCAGAATTACTAGTTGAGACCCTCTAGCCCTTTGCTAGCCAAGGTGCGACCTATGGGCCCACAGCAGAAACAGCATAAAGGAGCTCCCACAAATGCACTTGGAGGACCCCTCAGACCCCTTGATTCAGAACTGCAACATCCACGCACGATTCTCGTACACACACGTTGGAGGCGTACTGCTCCTGTATTTAATTGAAACTAAAGCTGAAGGTGAGCTCAGAAATTTCCGTTTTCTGACAAACATCCCATGTGAAACAAATAAGAGGATGGCAAAAACCAAGCAGCAGTTCAGCAACAGTAATCTGATGAAGACGAATAGGATGGGCGTGACGGCAAAGGGACAAGGAGCAGCCATATAAACATCAGGATTACACCTGTGCAGTAGAGTCAGCCAAATTAACTTAAAACTACCTCTTAGATTCATAGTTTGGCACACAAGAACACAGGATAGACAAAATATCAAGGAGCGCTCCTTGAATTCAGGACATATGCCATATACTCCAAAGCTAGCACCTCTGTCTCTTCTCCCTTTTTCCATCGACTACTGGTAGCTGGGGAAGCAGATTCCCCAGCTGCCAGTAACTAGAATGTAGATTATGTAACGTACAAAAAACATCATCTGGCTTGTAGTGGGTGTTCCATAAGTGTGGTAGTAGTGGTTGTTATAAGAACAGTTATTACTAACGTGGTGGTTGTGCTTCTTCACCTGTCCCACCTCCTCCCAGTAGGCTGGCTTTATTTGGTTCATTGCGACTTGAGAAAGTGAGGGAGATAGACCTTTATTTGAAGCAAGCCAGCCCAAAGCTGCAGAATCCAGTCATCTTCTCCTTCCCAACCCAAGAAAATAGAAACCAGGGAAAGCAACAGATGAGCCCTAACATATCCTCAAAAGGCATACCTAGAATTGGAAGAATCATCTCGTGTTACAAAAATCAGAAAGTAAAGATACCCTCTTTTTTTCAAGTTCAATGACATGGTCTCCTCAAATACAAGCTCTAAGTTTTAAATAGTTTCTGCTTATATTTATTTATTATTATTATTTATTATTTGTTGTAGATGGTGGCAATGACAATAATGATGACTAATGCTGCTAAAAATATTCTATCTTACCAAATTACTTTGTGGTACCTTAAAAACCATAAGCTCTACAAATCTCATCATATCGTAATGCACTGTTTTCTACAGACCCAGGAAGGAGACCAGCCGTCTATCATCCATCAAAGTGTCCTTCCTAATGCATTCTAGGTTCCCTTTAGAAATGCTTCATGTGCACACCAGGCAGGCTTCTTTTTCACTCCTCTGCTACGAAATCACTGCCTTTAATTTTTTTCCCTGTTTTTCTTATTTAAATATTTATAAGTGTAATGTAGCCATGCTCCAGTTCATCAATAGTAATTCTTCTTATATTTAATGACGGCAAAATGTGGACCATTAAATACTGAGCTAATGTTCCTCTCTCACTACATGCTGATTTGTTTCTTTGGTCTCTGAGTTTGCTGTTCAGATCAGCCTGAATCTGCTACCATGTAGTATAGTCAAGACTTGAAGAGCGTGAAGCTTTATAGACTACCCAGCTCTCTGAGATCATTTTAGTGGGATAAATATTTGTAACATATAATGAAGAAAAGGTACAACATTGCATATGGGGAAAATGTTTACAATAAGAAGAAATAAAAAAGATTTGAAATAATTTTTTAAAAAATTAATAGCAAAGAATATAAAAGGATATTTAATTAAAAGGATATTAAACAAAAAGAAATACAATCAGCCAATACACATACAAAAGTGTTCAGCCTCAAATATAAATCAAAGCCACACTATAATGCTTTATTATTCACTGATTAATAGTCCACATACTGCTACTATGTTGTTCACTATTATTAATTCATATACTCTTACTAGTAGCATAAGTTGATTTCTTAAAAGATGACTTGCCAATATTTTTTTAAAACTTTAAAAATGTGTATATTCTTCACCTAGCAATGCTACTTGTAGAAATATATCTTAATTAGACATAAAGTTGTTTACTAAAGCAACCTAGGGAAATTATATGTATAATTGGAATACTTTATAACCATGAAAATTTATGATCTAAATAAATACATATTAACTTATAATAACTACCTTATATTAACTACTTTATATTAAAGGTTATTCATGATATATTGCTATATTAGTAAAAAGTAGGTTAATGCATGGTATTTTTTCCTTATAATTTATTTTGTGGAAAATCAAAATAATGATATGTATATGTCTGCATAGGACACCAAAATATTTAGCATTAATATCTGGGTGGTAGTTAGTGGGTTATGAAATAAGTTTTTTCTTGTCTGTATTATGTAATTTTTATAATATGTATGTGTTATTATAACACATATTGATTAAAATTTAAAAATAATAAATATTTACAATTTGGGGAGAAAGAAAGGAGAGGAGTCAGCATACAAAATATTCAGAAGGGGCTCCCTCTCAAATTGCTAAGTAGAGCGCCCATCCTGTCAGAGTGACTAGTTACAGAGGGAAGACAGGAGACAGCGGTGTTGTCTCCTTTGCTGAGTCAAATTCCATTGCTTGGTTATTTTTTTTTTTTTTGACTATTTGTGGAAATATGGACAGTTACATGTCAGCATGGGTTAAAATGGACTTCTAGCATGTGAGTTTCCTAATGTCTTATTTAGCTAACATAATATGTGTCAATATACTATTTATGCAAGGTTTCAAAAGACAGTGATAGCTGAGTTTCCCTTATGTTAGCAGAAATTTTAGTGAGCCTCACTGCTGTGACTTCTCAGGCCAGAGCACCTTTTCAGAATGCCAATCCTAACCCTTTCACAAGAGCCTCTCTTAAACAAGGCCTGTTTTCCTTGAAAGCTGGAGCAGATGTGACCCTATCGATAGAAGCCACATGGCAAACCAGGATAAATCATAAAATTAAAATTTTTAATTAGAAAAGAAAAACCTTTGCCATTTCAGAATACAATGGCAACCGTGACTACTCGCTTCAGAGAAGAATGGTGCTCGTTCACATAATCCAAGTATCACATGAATTAAACTCACAGATTGTGGACCATGAACTTGGTGAACAGGCATAAATTTTCAGGTACCTCTTGGCAAGATTTCATGAGCATTAAAGAAAGATGTAAGCAGATATTTACAGAGGCAGGTCAAAGAGATGGGTTTCAATTGGCCAATTCCCAGCTTCTAAATGAAAATCCTCTCTACATAAGTTAGTGTTTCTTTTGGTGACCATGAGGTCTGAAATTATTTTGGCTTTTTATTGTGAGTTTTTTGGGTGTGGTGATTTGTTTTTCTTTAAAATACCATCTTTGAAGCACCTACTGACTAGTAAGGGCCCTGGAACCTTGTGTCTGCAGTTTGAAGAAGCTACCAGCAGATGGCAACGTTGGTTTATTGAGTAACACAGCGGGTAACCATCTAGGCACAGATTATAAGTGGTCCCATTGATATTCTCCCTAAGATGCCTAGTTTAATTCTTTCTAAACACAAAAACTATTTATGGAGAATCCAACACTTAGAAGAAAGGAGATTCTTCTAATAATAAGTGTGCATAAATACTAGAAAATGGTTATAAGAAGCGAGATTCCGTTTTCAATTATGAATCAAAGTTTTAAAAAAAAATCTAGGTATTTTGAGTCTATTAGCTATTAATTTCTGTGAATTCCATAACCGGAGTTCCTATTCTTCTACATCCTAAACTGTAGCCTTAATTGCCTTTCTTCCAGCCCTGCACGTTTTAATTATTGTGAGATTCAAGCATCATTCTGTGACACACCCCCCCACCAACTATGTAAACTGATATCCTCAGTTGTCCCTAAGTGAGGATGCCGATCACTACGGCCAAGAGCCATGACCCTGGCATCAAAGAGCCATGAGGTTAAATTGCTCACCATTCCTTGGGTGGATTATTTCATCGTGTTCAGCTTCAGTGTTCTCATCTATAAAATGTTAATAGTATACCTGACGCATAGGAGTAAATGAAAATACATGTTCAAAGTGCTAAATTTAAAGCACTGTGCCTGTTACAAAATAAGCACTCATTAATGCTCTGTATTGTCGTTATTCGTGCTAAGTCTTTGATTGGGCACCTTTCCTCTGTTTGAATTTCAGGTAGAAAAATGGCAGCAGCTGACCCATCTTAGTTTGCTACTCAGATCACAAGGATGCAGGACAAGGCTGCCACATTAACAAGGGGGCTCACGCTCCCTTTTACAACTGATTTCAATCTTAGTCTGCACTCTGCAATTACAGCTCTTATCAATGTTGTTTTCCATTGGCCTGGTTTATCAGCCCCACAGCTTTTCCTGTAGCTGCCTAGCGGGTTAGTGTTTTGTTTTGTTTTGTTTTTTTCCTCGTTTCTAATACTTTAATGAAATTCTTCAGGGTCACTTCTTTTAGTTATCTTTCCAAACATATTCCAAACACAATCAAGATATATTGAAATGACTGCTTACAAGCATTTTATTTTCTCCTCCAACTCTATTCGACTTCATTTGTGTCTTTCCTCAGTTTATTCTCCTGCCATAGTTGGCCAGGTTAGTTAGCTACTTGAGTAAATGTTATGTCATTAACCTATTTATCTCAGTACCTCCCCACCCTCACCTTTATCTAACAGTCACAGCTTAAAGGAAATTTAACTGTAATTCCATTTCCATTTCGCAATCCCTTCAACAAAGATCCCTGCAGTTTATCCTCCTTGTAAATGTGCCGTTCTGTTTTACAAGTCAAAAACAGCCTAAATTAGAAATTGCAGCCTAAATTAGAAACAGTGACCCTCTCTTTAGAGCTTCATTACAGCCACTTGGTTGTGATAGTTGAATTGCTTCTATGTGTTTATAACAAGGTAGAAGAGATGGAATTGACTGAATCAAGTTTCCATTAAGATCTATGTTACTTGTGTGAAGGCTTATTGATGGTTAGTATGTCTTTTAGATTCTTAACCAGCTCCATCTTGCTCTGCCAGAAATTATTCTACAAGGAACTCAACTCCCATAAATCAATCACTCAGTCAATCCCTCAGTCATTCAATCAATCAACCAATTGATGAGTCAATTACAGGAGCAAATTCTTCATCCAGACTGTGGCACTCTTACCGCTTGATATTCTACAGGAAATTATTCTGATACTCTCCCATCTGAGAGCCTGAGTAGACAAACGGACAATAGCCAGACCATAAATGACAATAGAACTCTGACCCACAACCCCTACAGTAATCGGCCTGGGAAGCCAAACCACAACTTCTGCAGGAATCGGCCCACTGAGGTCAGAACTTGACCAAGTCAGTGACTGCCAGTTCTCTACCTTTTATCTCTGCTTTGCTTCCAACTCAGGACCAATCAGAGAAAGTAGAATATGCTTCCCGAACTGATCCATAAGATGTCTCGGCTCCCTTTAGCCTTCTTCAGCTTCTCCATGCCAAAAATGTCAAATCAGAACATACTTGAAACCGATTTTAGTATAAAGCTTTCTCATTCCCACCTGTCTTTGAGTTTCTGACAGGTGCTAGTGATTGTGTCTTACTCCCTTGCTATAGCAAGCTCTAAATAAATACCTGTTTGTTATTATTGGGTAGTCTTTGTCATTTCCACAGTACTCCTGCAAATTCTACTGAGATACCGTCCGCACTGCCTGTTGCTGCTGACTCAAGGTTTCAATCGGGTGCAGTACCCATGGATATCACTTGTGCCTTGCTGCTTGTGGCTTATTGAGTTTGTGCAGATGCAGTAAGTCAACAGGAGCTCTGAACCCTGCTGTCTTTGCATTGAGTTCCTCCCCTACTTATTGTTTGTACCCAAGTTATGTTATCAGTTCCTTTTTGTTTGACATCCTCCGCAAGCCATTCCTTTCATCCTTTTTCACTTTCTTTTGTGCCTCTGTGTTGTTCTGTATGAAAGTGTTTACATAACAACACTCAACAACACAACAACACTGTGAAGGAGAATCACAGGGTAGAACCGGCACAGGCCCTAGAAGCCTGCTGTTCGAGCCAGCACCACAGATCGGTGAGTTTGTAGTTTTTATCAGACCAGCTTCCACTTTGACAAACTTTGCTGTAGGTCACCAATAAAACTGGATGAGGTCTTGCTTCCACTTCAATTTTTTTGTCCTAAGAGTTTGGCTTTGATCCAGGGAGAGTGTTCTCTGCTTTCCTGCCTACCAGAGGGCACCAACTGTCAGCTCTGCTTTTATAGACAGCCAACAGGTTGGGAGCCTGAGACATGAAGCATGCAAGCATCACTTTTAACCAACCATTGTCAGGTCTCAAGTCTAAATCCTCTCCCCCAAAATAACGCGTTTGTTCTATATGCACTTGTTACAATCGTAATTCTTGGGTATATCTCTCTAAATGGTAATACCTCACCAAAGATGACTTGAGCCTTCAGAGGCCACTTTAGGGGACATTGACTTGAACAAAATTGTTCATTTGAGAGTATCTTAGGAAAAACAGGAACAAGACATCTCAAACCCAACGGGCAGCATTTCTTGATTGGTGTATAGATGCTTCCAAATCATATTTTGGTTCGCAAATTGTTTCTTAAAGGATTATTTGGCCAAGACTAACAAACAACTTGACAAACTTAAGCACCAAAAAGCTGGACTCATTTCCTTGGTAAATCCATCCCATGCTTGTCCTTCAGTTGCCTCCCTCTTCTAGGTTTCTCTCTTCTCTCTTATCCTTCTCCCTTTTTCCAATCCTGTCATCTCCTCCCTCCTCTTTCCCTTGTCCATACTTTCCCAATAATCCTCTTAAGATGCTAAAATGCCAGTTACCTCTAAAGACCTATCCCTTCCAGAGCTAGGTATAGAGGCAACTCTAGAATCTAATCTCAGATATAAGCTGAATTAAAAGCTATAATTAAGGATTTCCATAAACCCAGATAAGACTAGCAATTATTCATAGAAGAATTTGGCATTCTTTTGAGTGTATAGGACCCATGGATACTTGATCTGCATCAACTGAAACACATGTTAATCAAAACTTCAGTCTCCACAATAAACATGAGAGTCAAAAAAGAATGAAAAAGTAGGGCAAAGTCTCATAAAAACCATACCCAAACACTTCTAATAAAAGTGACTAGATCATAATTCAGTCATGCAAACAGAAAAGATGAAACTTTAGGACATTTTCAGGATAGATTAGAAAATATATTTGGCAATATTTGGTGTTAAAAGGTGCTGATTTAACAACAATACTTCCATTTATTTTTGTCAATGGAGTTACACCTGTAATTGGAGACCCTATTTATAACAAACTAGAATGGGAAATAACGCTTTCTCTGAATTACAACATCCATTTTGAAAGGATTTGAAACAAAAATGAGACAGGATCCAAAATGAACTTATAGTCCTACAGATCAAACAACGAGGTAGCTCACTTTCTGATAGATCGCCTACCGAACAAGGACACTTGCAGATATTGTAATAAAAAGGAGATCAGGAAAAAGATTGCCTCATCTTATAAAAGAAACCAGGTTGAAGAAAAATCTCAGTTCAGATAAGCGAGGATGCTCTGAGGAAGGAAAAGGTATCCTGCCTTACCTTTAAGTACTCACGATGAATTAACTGTAAATACAGAAGGTCAATCTCCTGGTAGATACAAAAGCTACTCTTTCTTCATTAAACCTCGCCACCATTATGCAAGTTCTTGCTCAGAGTAAACATGCCACACAGGTGGTAGGTATTTCAAATGATGCGCAGGTTTTTCCCTGTTTCTTAGTTTAACTGTACCCTAACCCTCGGGCCCTTGAATGAAAAATGTTTCTTCCTGCTCTGTGATACTATCCCTCCAAATTTAATAGGGAGAGATTTACCTTGAAATTGTAATATAAATACAAACCAGAGGGACAAGTTTTAGAAATTCCAGAGGATTCTTCCATTCATAACCAAGTTGTTTCTGCTCTAGATATATCTTTGCCCCCTCTGTTATATTTGATGCATACCCCAGATTAAGGTCTTGACACATGGATTATTTTAATTTCCCAAATTGCTGCTGTAACATATTATACAAACATAGTGGCTTAAAACAACATACATTTATTATTTTACAATTCTGGAGGTCATAAATCTGAAATGTGTCTTACTGGGTAAAAATCAAGGTGTCAGCTGAGCTGTATTCCTCCTAGAGTTTCCAGGGGAGAAGCCACTGCCTTACATTTTTCAGCTTTTAGAGGCCACCTTAATTTCTTGGCTCATCATTGGACCTGAAGTTCTACTGAAGTTCAGATGGATTTGACCAGTTACTCAAACTTCCCTAATATCCCTTGAAGCCAGAAGCAAAGAAAGGCCTCAAGTCTACAGATAAAATCTTCTATGCAAAGGCCTGCTTCTATGCTGCACTAGCTTTTGTAACACCTGTCCTTCCAATAAAGAAACCAAACAAGAGAAAATATTGATTTGTTCAAGACCTCAGGGCCATAAACAAAATCATTATCCCTTGCTTCCCAGTAGTACCTAACCCAAATACCATCCTAGCATCAACTCCAATTAAGTCACTTGCTGCACTGTGGTAGATCGCTACCCTACCTTCCTCTGTGCCTCCAGACCAGTAAAGTTAATACCTTTATGCCCTCGCCTGGGGGGCAACAAAGTACCTGGACAGTTATGCCTTAGGGGTTCACCAAAGTGCCCTCCTATTTTTTTCCAGATTCTTAATTGCGACTTAAAAGATATAAATTTCTCTTGCAATTCAATTCTGACAGTATTTAGATGATCTACTATTTTCGGAAGACAATTGAAACCTGGGAAAAGGATTCCTTTTACTTGCTCTCGGCCTTAGCGAAAAAGGACATAGCATTTCAAAAGATAAATTTGTTTTGCCAAAACAGAGGCCAGTATCAGGGTATGAGTTATTTATGAATAAAAAAAAAAAACACACTTTCATGAAAGACTAAAGACTGTCAAAACTTATCCTAACCGCCCCCCACAAAAAGATAATTCAGAGGATTTCTAGGTTTAACTCATGTTGCAGATAATAGGTGCCAAATTTTTCTGGGATTGCAAAAACTCTCTATGAATTGACTAAGGTCTCAGGAGAAAGATACTCTTGAAGAAGCCAAACACAAAGATACCTTCTGTAACCTAAAGGATTCCCTGGGCATCCTTTACTACAAAAAACAAACAAAAGAACAAACAAACAAAAACCCTGTTATCTATTTGTTCATGAGATATCTGAACAAGTTGAGGTTTTAACTTAAAAATTCATTAGAACCAGCAAAAGCCCATCACTTTCTATAACCTCACCTTCGACCTAGTTGCAAAGGCTTAACCTCCTTGTCTCAGGGCAATAGCTGCTGCTGCAAAAGTCGTCAATGGTTTTGCTGAATTAGTTCTAGGCGTCCATCTTGATCTCATGGTTCCTTACCACAGCACAGACCTTACTGCTGACTGAGAGGAAACAACCTTTTTTAGCCAATTAACCTCTTATGAGATTCTGTTTCTCTTTTTCACATTACTATTCACCACTGGAATATCCTAACCCTGTCACTTTCCCACCACTACCAAAAGAAAAATTTTATGATTATCTAAAGTTAAGAAACTTTATGTACCTCATTCAGAATTAGTAGAGACTCCCACTGAGAGCCCTAAACGATTATTATTTTTTGATGGATTATATCTCAAAATGAAAACTGGATGTTATCAAGCAGGATATGTTATCACTAATTTAAGGTCTCCTATGGAATATAGTCCTCTAATTATAGTCCTGGGTCCCCAATGCCTGGGCTGCAGACCTGTACCAGTGGCTGTTATAAAGGTTAAGGCCAATGTAAAAAGAGCTATTGTGGAAGCCAAAGGAAGTACTCTAACAGATCATTCTACCCGACAGGCAGCCTTCACCAAGGTTATAAACCTAATTAAACCCTCAAAGGATAAATCCCCTGAGGGATTCAAAGAGGCCATTATGAAATATCAATGCTGAGTCCCTAAAGCAAGAATGAAAAAAATCCAGCTGCACCTTTTACTCGGATCATCTCTGGTGCTCCAAGTAAGGATGCTTGGAGGCACAAGATAATTTCAAATGAACATTGCCTAAATTTCTCTATGAAACTACTCATCATGGTAGAGACACATTGGTTACTATCTTAAATCAGCATTGTTGAGGAAAATTGATAAAGACAGTTGTTATTTTCAGGTCACATGTCACCTTTTGACAACACAATCCCAGAAAAACTATAAAGGTGAGACATGACTAGGAACCAAAGCCTCAAGGATATTTTAAACACCTTCAGATGAGTTTCATCGAGCTTCTATCTTCCCTGGAATTTAAATATATTTTTGTTAATGTATGTCTATTTTTAGCACAGGTTGAAACATTTCCTTCCTGAAAAGCGACAGCCTTCACAGTCACTAAAAAACTTCTTGATTATGTGTTTCTGATCTGGGGCATATCAACTTTTATATGAGTGACCAAGGCATATGCTTTATGGGAACCATTAAGGAAGAAATTTGTGAGTCATTACCCCCTTACTCAAAACTGCACTGTCCTCACCACCACAATCTCTAGAAAAGTTGAAAGAAACAATGGCATCTTTAAATAAAAATTAACAAAATTTTCAGAAACCCATGAGCCTCCTTTGGGAGGCCAAAGTTACTTCCACTAGCATGTATGGCAATATGGTCCACTTTCTCAGGGATGTGTCAGTTTTCCACCTATGAACTGGCAACTCGAAGACCCATTTAGGGATCAATAATACTTTGACCTGCTGTACAAAGATATGACAAAATATTGCAAAGGACCCATGAAGTATCCTTAATCTCATCACCAACAAATTACAGCTGCCTTCCTATAACATCTTCCTAAACAGCCTCTTCATGATCTTCAACCAGGAGATTCTGACTATTGAAACAGACATCAGAAAACAATGCTCTTGATCCTCATTAGAAGGGACTTTATAAGATACTACTAACATAAAATACAGCAATGAGCTTCCAGGGAGTCAATCCTTGGTTCATGTTTTACAACTAAAGAAACAATTCTTAGTTGCTTCTAAGCAATACAATTGGAAGGCTACTGCAATAGGGGATCTGAAACTGAAGATTCTCAGAGATCTTACAGATGCAGACAGCTGACCCAAAAGCTCCAGAGAAAGAGTGTGACCTCAGCTTCCGTCTAAGACATCAAACCAAGACCCTTGTCTAATTCCTGTTTTATGTTATCTTCTCGCCTATAACTATTCTCATTTTCTATAGACTCCTGTTTGCCATCCATTCATAATAGCCTTTTTTCTTTTTTATTATTTATTAAAGTATAGTTGACATACAATATTATATTAGTTTCAGGTTTACGACATAGTGCTTTGACATTTATATACTTTACGATGTGATCATCACAATAAGTCTAGTAACCATCTGTCACCATGCCAAGTTGTTATGATATTGACTATTTTCCCTATGCTGAACATTACAAATCCATGATTTAATGCATTTTATAACTGGAAGTTTGTACCTCTTATTCCCCTTCACCTTTTTTACCTATACCCACTCCTCTGTGGCAACCATCAGTTTGTTCTCTGTATCTATGAGTCTGTTTCTGTTTTATTTTGTTTGTTTTGTTTTGTTTTAGATTCCACGTGTAAGTGAAATCAAATAGTAATTTGTCTTTCTCTGTCTGATTTATTTCATTTAGCATATTGCCATTTAGATCCATCTATGTTGTCACAAATGGCAAGATTTCATTCTTTTTATGACTTAGTCACATATAAACTATATGTGTATATATATATATATATGTGTATATATATGTGTGTGTGTGTGTGTGTATATATATATATATATATATATATATATATATATATATATCTCATATCTTCATCCATTCATCTATCAATAACACCACCTAGGTTGCTTCCATATCTTGGCTATTATAAATAATGCCCTGAACATAGGGTTGTAAATTAATTTTTTCTTTTTTTTTTTTGGACAACTACCCAGAAGTAGAATTGCTGGTTCTATAGTAGTTCTATTTTTAATTTTTTGAGGAATCTCCACACTGTTTTCCATAGTGGCTGTACTAATTTACAATCCCAAAAGTGTATGAGGGTACCTTTTTCTCCATATCCTCACCAGCATTTGTTATTTGTTGACTTTTGGGTAATAGCCATTCTGACAGATATGAAAGTTCTCACTGTGGTTTTGATTTGCATTTCCCTGATAATTAGTGGTGTTGAGCATCTTTTCATATAGCTATTTTTCTCTTTTTTCTCTCCCTTTACTATATTTTTTTAATCAGAATATACTCATTCTAATATCATTCTTAGATTCTCCCAAACAGTAGCTACTGCCCTCAATCTTATAGCTTACCGTACAGGTCATCCGTAACCAGATCCCCTGATAAACACCTCTGAGTAAGTTTGGTCTCATCAAACAACACCATAAGGAATTATAGCTAATGGCATTTCCATGTGCACCGATATAGACAAAGGAGCTTAAACAAATCAACCTGTGACTTTCCTAGTGTCCCCCCATGACAGAAAAAGAATCAATTATTACCTTATATTGATCATTCCCTGGAAAATTCTAAATTTGGATTCCATAATCTTCACTGGAAAATGAGCTAATTACTATGTGGAAAAGAGTAACAGGGATTCAAATATGTAACTCAGCTAATGTAAGGCCTTGGTTCCAACCTCATGCGATAAACATTTTCTTTTTCCGTGGTTCTCCACATGCCCTAATGGTTACTACTTTATTCGTGACCAGGATGCCTAATTCTACTTGCCTCATACTAACGCCTCATATACTTAAAGAATAATATTCTAAGATCTTTCTGTACATGGAGACCCTAATTCTAAAAATAACAAAGGCTTGAAATTTCAACTAAAATACAGTTTCAAAATGAGGCCACCCTTGATTATTCAGGCACGCTATCTAAGAGATTACTGACTCACCATTCATATGAACGATCAGAGAAGTACTCCTAACCGTAGGAATGATATAAAGAAAAAAGATTGTAAGAAACTTAGCATTAACTCTAGCAGAAGTTATTAACAATATGATCTTTTCTCTAAATGCAATACACATAAGTCTCAACTCATTGGAAGAAGTAGTAATGGACAATCTCATTGCTTCAGTCTTTTTATTTGCTAGTCATGGTGGCCTCTGTGCTGTGGCTAATACTTCTTGCTGTACATGAATCAATGAAGCAGACAAAGTAGAAGAGCCTGTACTTTGCCTTAAAGAAAAGCTACCTAGATCTCTAATGTGATCCTCATGCCCAGTGGAATTTGTTTTCATGGCCTGAGTTTGGCAACCGAGGTTCCTGCTTCCAAAGCATCTTACAGGGACTACTAATTGTTTTTGTTTTTGTTTTTGTTTTTGCCATATATATATAATCAAGCATGTACAGAAATACACAGAGAGCATCATAAACCTCCATGTATTCATCACCCAGTTTCACCAATTATCAACTAATGAACAATCTTTTTCATCCATCATCCCCCAGTTCTCCCTCCTATTTTTTTAAGCAAATATCAAACATCACCATTTCATTTTTAATATTCCATTATGTGCCTTTAAAAAACTGCAGTACCATTATTACTCCTAAAATTTCTTAATATTATCTAATACCAGTTGCTTGTACTTTGAATCTAATATGGTAAAAAATTTAACATTGATTTATATACCTTTCAATTGTTTCCACACATTTATGACTCCTTTTTCATTTTCACTCTTCTTTAAAATGATGTTCATAAAAATGAATGGTTAGTAATTGAATAATTTTTTTTATTTTTGTCAAGAGGGAGGATTTTGAATAGAACTGAATTTTGTCTCTATTAATAACTATCCTCAGTACCTTTGGTGAGTTTTCTTTATAATATCTTAGTATATAGTATTTTAATATCCAAGCAACCCAGAGTGTAATATTTACTATTTAGTTCATTTTAATACAGTAAAAAGAATTACAGCAAAATGAAACCACTGAGAATACATATGAGTCACTTAATTCATTTAAATATTTTTAAAATATTTTCCAGTTCCCTCAGGAATAATTTACCTGAGGAATGATGAGTTTTTGCCTGTTTGATTCATTTGCAAGGTTCAGTTTATTTACTGAAGATTATCGATGCACAATTACCCGTAAAATGAGAAAATATCCTGTAGGTTGCATATTTACGAAAAGCCCTTCCCTATCATTTTTCATCCTCTAAACACATCCTGACCACTTTTGCTAGCATCAGTTTTGAGCAATTGATTTTCAAAAGCAAATATTTGAGATGAGAGGAGTGGATGAAGGGGAGGTCGTTTGAGCGTTCCTGTTTTTATGAGTCAATAACTCACTTCAATGAAAAAGACTTAATCTCACCAAGGTAAGTATCCTTCTAAAAGGATAAAGGGAAAATGTCTTAGATTCATTCTATATAGTTATTTCATTAGATATTCTTTTTTTTTCCATTCCTCTTGACACACTTTTTCCCCCAAGCTATAGTAAATGCCACAGCATCCCAAAATCTTCACAGGACTTAATGGAAAAACAACTTAGAATCAGAGTTAATTCAATAGTGAAGCATAGCGCCTTTCACTCCTTTTGAAAAATAGCAACAATGATGAAACAAGAAATCCTTAAAAGAGTTTTTTTCAACCAGATAAAAGAAGGATAATAAAGATAGAAAAATGTTCTAAGAAAACTGACTTTTTGACTTCTTGGTAGAAAATATATTAGTTAAATGTAATATTAACAGAAATGCTTATTTTCGGCTGTCAGACAATAAAATTGGCTTCTAGATGAGATATTTTCCCTCCACAAATTTCAGGAGGCATAACTTGAGATCCTCAGTGTAAGCATGTCCTAAAACCAGTTAAATCTAAATTTAATTTTCTGTAGTATTGACTTGGGGCTTGATTATCTTCTTTAAGTGAATAACATCAACTTTTCTGTTAAATGTTTTCTAGGAAGAAAGACCTGAACATATAATCGAAGGATGCAAAGATAATCTCTTCTTGCTTGTTGTTATTAAACTAACTTTTAGACCCTTCGTGCCAATGGAATATATCAAATGTCAAATCTTTCAACTATAATAATTCCATTTTCCTTGGTTTATTCAGTCTGCCTCATAGAAATTCTGTAAAAGAGAAAATGCTCTGAGTCATTCATTTAAAATTTAAAAAGTTATAAATTTCACTACTCTTATCAAAATTATCTTGGCGCTGTGATGGAAGGTAAGTAAGTTTTTCTCCAGCATTTAGATACTGATGGTCTCAGCTTCTACTTCACAGAGATTAAAGATGACCCCAAGATGAACTTTCTCAATCTCCAGCTGGTTTAAACTACAAATTTACTACCTCTCTACTTAATCCCCATGCTTGCCCTGCTATTATCGTGGATAGTGTTCCCCCTCAGATACAAGTCTGTATTTCACCCATATTCTGGGTTTCACCCTCTATTTTCCATTTTCTCTTTTTCGTTTCTATTTCTCCTCACTAACAGCTTCTATCTCTCAAATATTTAAACGCACCCATTTCTCTCTGCTTTTGAAGAGAATATATAATGCAGTGGGTTAAAAAATCAGCTTCAAACCCCAGCCCTGCCACTCATTGCTGTGTGTGATCACGTTTAACCTCACCCGTGTCTCCTTTTCCTCATCTGTAAAAGCAGAGTAACAACAAAAACGAAAACAGCAACATTCCCTCCGTGGCATAGTTATGAACACTGAACGAAAACATTTCCACTTAGCATGGTGCCAAGTTCATGATAAGCTCTTAGAAAATATTATCAATCGTTTTCACTATATTTGCTAGTTTTAAACTCTTCTCAGCCTCATTCTTTCCAGCCATCCCCTCTCCTTCCCTTCAAATCAAAATTTCAAAGCTTTTTTTTTCTGAACAAGTTTTAGACTTACAGAAAAGTTGCAAAAGTAGTACAAAGAGTTAGTTCCTATGTGCCTTTCACCCAGCTTCCCCTAAAGTAAACACATTGCATAACCGTGGTACAGTGATCAAAACTGGGAAATTATCATTGGCGCAATACTATTAAACTATAAACTTGATGTAAGTTTCACCAGTTTTTCCAGCAATGCCATTTTTCTGTTCCAGGATCCAGCCTGGGATCTCTCATTGCAACTCGCTATTTCTCCTTAGTCTCTTGGAATCTTCCTTTGTCTTCCATAATCATGACCTTAACACTTTTGAAGACAACTAATCAGTTATTTTGTAGAATGTTTTTCTGTTTGGGTTCATCTGATATTTTCTCATGGTTGCAATTTGAAAAATTCTTGCATTTTTTGTAATAATACCATACAAATGATACTGGATCCTTCCCAAGGCATTATGTCAAGAGATTCATGACATCAATATGTCAAAGCAAAACTTTTTCCAAGAATTGTCTCCTTTCACTGATCTCACTTCATCTCTTCTCTCTTGCTTCTCAATACACTGTTCAATCTCCATCAGTCTATTGTAACAGCTCTTATCAAGGACACAAAGAACTCTCTAGTTGTTCAATTTAAAAGAAACTTCTTGGTCCTTTACTCCTGGACCACATGGTAGCCTTTGCACTGAGTATACTCTCGTTCTGGACACGTGCACTTGTCTGTAGCAACACCAAACTTGCCTGATTTATCACTAACCTTTCTGACAGTTCTTTCAGTCCCCTTTCCTGGCTCCTTTGCTGATACCCTACCTTGAAATGCCACAGTGCTTATTTCTAACTAGGCGCTCTTCTTGGAAGAATTCATCTATGTCTCCGGTGTTACTTGCCATCCATATACAGATAATTCCCACATTTCTCTCTCCTAATTTTCACTCCTATATATACCAAACTATTCCAAACATCTCCAAAAGACAGCCGATAGGAATCAAACTGAACGTATCCCCCAACCAATTCTACCATAGCCCTAAAGTTTAGCCTCATGAAATATGATTTATTTTACATTTCAAGAGGAACCCCAAAACTTACTAACCACTGTAGGTATAAACTCAACAAAGTAAAAAGTACGTATAGAATGTCATCATTTCTCTGAAGTAATTTTTATTAATGCAATCTCAGATTGCATTAGATTTTGTGGTGGCCACATCATATTATTGACACATATTGAGCTGACTACAAAAAGAACAGAATTCACATTTTAAATAAATATATTGCTGTAGCTGTTTCCCAGTCCTACAGTTGTACAGATAAAATTTAGGTATACTATGTCACTCTGTTGAATATGGCCTATCACTCAAGTCTGATATATTCTGGGATCCAAACACAGTAACTCAATTATTCATTAAACCAAGATACACTCAACATTCCGCAAAACACTGGAGGAACAATAGTGGGACAGACTTCTAGTTGTCATCTCAACTCATCCTCTTCTTCCACAGGATTTCAATTTAATCTGAGTTCCTGGCTATCAGCTGGATGCACCAACAGAATTATAATAAGAGCCAGCCACATGTATAACTTTACATTTTAGTATCCACACTAGATGAAGTAAAAAAAGTGAAATTCATCTTAAAACATATCTTATTTACCCCAAAATAACCAAACTATTATTTTTTGGACATGTAAGTAATATAAACAGTATTAATGAGACACATTTCATGTACTCCTTTTTCATTTTAAGTTTTTGAGCAATGCGTATGTTATACTCAGAGCACATCTCAATTCAGACCAGTCACCTTTCAAGAGCTCAATGGCCTTATATGGCCACTGCTACTATATTGGTTGGTTAGAGGTAGAGAGGTGTAGCCATGTTCCTGCCAAAGGAATATGAATAGAAGTTACACTTAAAATTTACATTTCATTTGCTGAAAAGGAAACTACTTATACTTGAGGGTATCCAGTACAGCAGCTTAAACTTTAAAGAATACAAGAGTTGAATAATCAACTACATTCCAGGCCCTGAGGTTGCCAGTCCTACCATATGCAGATTTAATGAGCATGTCTTCTCAATCTTCATCTAAAACATGGGAACCAAATACAATGAAAAAAAAAAGGAAAAAACAGGATAGAGCTCTGTTGCACACTACTGGAGACTGACATATATAGGCTGTAATGATCCATCAGTCAGCGGCCCTGTGTACAAACATTCAGCTAGTTACTAATCTTAATTGTCTCGTAGTAAACCCCTAGTTCTCCAAGCTGTCCTGTTGTCATGGCTGAGGAGGAGACATTTGGCCCCCACAGCCTCTCAAGCACATCTAACATTTCTGGGTATATTCTGCCACCAATTAAAAAATAATTCACAGAACTCCTCAGTGGTATTTCCTATGTCACATTGTATCCCCAACCCTCGACTTAGGAAACGTAATAGTGACTAAACTATTGGGTCACTGTCAAAACTACTTACAGTAGGGTGAAGATTAACCAAGAATGCCAGGATTTTATCATTAGTGGTTGGTGGATTTCCAGGATTTCTGCACAGAATATATTTACATCCAGTGTGTGTGTGTGTGTGTGTCTACCGTAGGGGGTAAGAGATACACAAAGGAATTTGTCCTAACTATATTTGCATTAAAAACACTGTTTTATGTTTAGATCCCATGCTACAAAAAATAGAATTTCTAAAAATACTTATATTCATTTTTATAGACTGAAGAAATGTTATCCATGAAAAACATTATCACTGTTGTTATTATTTCCTAGGTTGGGGTAGCCAGTGCTCATCCCTCAGTGAGTCACTTCATACTCTCCAATGGCAGACAGTCTGGGTAAATTAATAGCAAGGGAATGTTGCAGTTTGTTTTAGTAATTGCCTTAGCATTGTGTTATGAACTTAAAAAATTATTTTTAGAATTAAAAAAATCATTTTTATATATACATTGCAAGTGCACATGAGGAAAGAAAAGTCCAAAGTCAATGGCAAATAACAAATCAACAAATAAAATACACTCTAAAAGTTCGTTGACCCACCCCCAGGAAGTCATTACCGTCTAATGATAGCAGCTCTTTCTCTCCTGCCTTGTGAGAAGGGTGCCTTGTGAGAAAGCACATGACACATAAAGTGTTGTGCTCATAGGCATGCCAACGTGTCCCATTAAAGGGCTACATCTAGCCAGAGATTGTGGCTCAGCCTTTGACAGGCTTGGAGGTGTAAGGCATTTCCTCTTAATATTTGGCATGTCACAGTAATGACCACTAATGGCGCCTTTTTCAAACTTACAGGGTTCTTTATGAAATACAGCTTCAAGTAACAGTGAGAGTATTTTTTAAGCAAAAACAAGAATATAAGATGTTTTATTATTTTCTTTAACTTCTTGGTTAATGATGAAGAAATATTTTGAAATATTTCAGCCTTTATGAACTCTTAGCAGTCCCATTATATTGGATCCTTCCTTCCTAACCCATATGTAGTAAAATTAAAGAAGACAGCAAAGTAGATTGAATAAGCATTAGGAATAAAGATTCACAAAACTCCTATACCACAGAACTCTCTCAGGAACCCCTTCTTCCTTAAGAAAATAGTTAAAAACAGTAGAACTTGGGAAGACCACTTTGTGTCTGTTGCTACATCAGTTTACAAAGCAATTACCCAAATATGACCTTCTTTAAAATGAACAATAATTCAATGAGGCATTATTGTTTTATTACCATTATTAGGCCTAACTAATAAATAGGAAACTTAAGGTTTAGAGATATTAAATAATTTGTCCAGGGTCAAACAGCTAGTAAGTGGCAGATTACCAGGTTTCTCAATTCAAGCCCAGAATTTTTGCAACAGATGGCCTCAGAAGACTGCAAAAAGGCTATTCTCTGAGAAGTGTATTTAAATACACAGGATCCAGTAAAATAAGGGAACCATGCCAAGAACAAGCACTAAATGTATACCTTTAAATGACAACTTATAATGGAAACTTGAACATTTATTTTAAAAATTCAAAACTTTGAAATTGTTACACACAAATAAAATGTCCATAGATAAAATAATCCTATGGATGGTTGAACTTATATTCTATTCCATTTCAAGATCTTACATCTCTGTAAGTTTAGTAAAATAGATATTTTATTTTCCTTTGCAGATGAGAAAGCCATTTCATGCAAAGTACCAAAGTACCAATTTGCGTGACTGCACAAATCCATGTTCAAGCATTTGTCGTGTACCTACTACGTACCAAAATCACAATGAACCTCAAGCTTGGAGCAGAGTCATGACTAGAACCCAGATCATTGCTTCTCTTTTGTCTAGAAGCTGGTATACATACCATGCTATCTTCCCAAAAAGTGCCATAGTGAGTGGATGATCTCTGGTCTACTCAGACCTATGCCTTGTCATGACGATGGTACACACTGAAAGTGTTGATTGTTGTAGCATATCAATCTCATAAAGGTAGAAAAGGGCATCCAAACATCTTCTTTTATCTTAGTACTTCGTAATGAATGCATTTTCCTCAAATTTATTTACGCCATTCTTAAAACTATTTGCATATTCAGTCTCTAAACTCAATCTCCATTCAGTTAAAGCAAAAATATATAAATCTGAATTGGAATAGCAAGTTATTTTTTCTTCACAATTAAATAATTTGATTTTCTATATTTTTTACTTTTTAAACCTAGATTTATGTGTTATGTAATCAAATTAGCCATGATATTAACTATGAAGCTATTCAATATGAAGTCTTTATTACAAGAAGGGATGTGAAAATGGCTGTGAATTTTCAGTTTTCCAAACCACATGGCTATCCTTCCCAGAAAAATTTAGAAAGAAGCATGTAATTCTGGTATTTTCATTTTCTAGAAAACTCTCTTCTATCAGTTCCTTTTCTCAAGTATTTCTCTAATTCCCAAGCTTACAGTAATAACTGAAAATTAAAAGCTACAACATATGTTGAATGGCTGTTTCACCCCATAAATCATACTTACTGCCATTTGTTAACTTGCTGTTTTAATTTTAGAAAATTCAATGACAGTTCATAAATTTTGCAGAATCTAAAGAAAAAATTGCTTTGATTTTATGTTGAAGACTAAAGGGATATCGTTAATTTTAATGTATACCGGGAGGTCACATAATATCCTCAAATTTAATGGTAAAACAAATTCAGTTAACTCTACAGAAACAAGGAGTCTCGTACAGTCTTTTGGCTAGCCAAGGGCAGATTAGGAATCAGGACATTTAGGGACTTAAATCTAAGACCTGAGATGTGCTTTGAAACTTTCCTGCACCAAAGGCAACTGGTAGAAGGAGCGATTCCAGGGTAGGAAAGGCTGAGTACAAAGCCACTTGATAATAGACAGTAGTCCCCACAGTAGAAAAATTGAGATGACCACTATTTGTAAAAACTAATCTATGAATAATCATTCTTTGTACCCCAAGTACTCATTCTCATCCTAAAGAATAAAGATACGGGGAGGTTCCCCAAGGTCATTGGTTAGCTTAGTCTGCTTGGGCTGCTATAACATAATACCACAAATTGGGTGGTTTGTACAACAGACATTTCTCATAGTTTTGGAAACTGGAAAGTTGAAGAGCAGGATGCCATTGTGGTCTTGGTTCTGGTGAGAGCTCTATTCCTGGCTCGTAGATGGCTGCCTTCTTGCTAAATCCTCACATGACAGAGCGAGGAAGCTCTGGTGTCTAGTCCTCTTATAAGGGCATTAACATCATTATGGGGGCTCTATGTTCATGACCTAATTACCTCGCAAATACTCCATCTCCTAATACCATCGCATTGGGGGTTATGGCTACAACATATGAATTTGAGCAGGACACAAACATTCAGTTCATAATACTGGTCATCAGTGCCTGAGAAACACTCAGAGAGAGATAGGAAAAATGCAGATCACCTGTCCTGTAACACGTGAAATTCTGACTTATTCCATCTGGGAGGTAGTCAGGGAATACTTTCAAAAGCAGTCCAGGAAATTCTATTGTAAGGGTCCACTGGTCACATTGTGAGAGATGTGCCCTAGATTAGCTTTGGGCAGAAGTTAATTGCTCACAAGTCCCTATGCTATACCTGAAGGAGAAAAAGAAAGTATTAAGAGATCAGGCTGTCCTACAGATGGTAAGAGTGAAAACTAGGAAGTGCCAACAGAGGCACATCTACATAAATGTCAGCAAAATGGTGCTGGATCTGAAAAATGTACTCTCTGTCCTTCCCGACTCTTAACCACCTTTTCCATGATCTCTGGAAAAACTACTTTTGAACAGAAGGGGAATAATAAAAGGAAAAACCTGGATAATATCCTCATTTCCAAACTAAAGATGAGTTTTTAAGATGGATCTTAAGAGAGGCAATAGAAGGGAACTGACTGCCAACTACCTTTGTGTGTAGGCCAGGAGGATCGGTCTGGCCAAACAGGCCACACTGGCAGTGTGACACTGAGGAAAATTCTTTTGGAAGAGAAACAATAACAATAAATAACTTTCGAGGATACATTTAAATATGTAAAATATTTTTAATGTATTGATTCGATTTGTGTTTTTGCTAAACACGAGAGGAAATCCATAATCCTAAATGGTTCAAATAAACAAACAAACAAATATAACATTCAGAAGTCACAAGCAACTGTGACTTCTTAAAGATAATGTAGTATGGTCAGATAAAACCCCTAAATGGACAAGGCTTTAAGAGAATTAACTGCTGGAGTTTAATTTTTAAAACACTGAAATCACAAGTTTAACAGGTTCTATATATTTCGTAACATAGATATTATGATGATTTTTAAAACTATTATAGTTCATAAGCATAAAAGAGAAGAACCAAACACACAGAATTATAATGCTGAGAAAATGAAAATGGCTTTTAGTGGATAGCATATTTCCCTATAAAAGTTCAAGTTGTCCTTCAAATATGAATATAGAGAACTACTGATGTTTCAGATAAAAACAAATTAATGTCTTCATAGTACTGCTTATTCTTAAATTATTTATATATTGGATTTACTCAAGCTATGTTTTAGTAAAAGAACAAGTAAGTAAAAAATGAAATGTAATTCCCACAGGCCACTCCTGTTTACAAGTAAGGACCTCCTTGACACCAACTTAAATATTTCAGATTAAAGGTAGGACTTAGAAAATATAATAGAAAACCTATTAGCCAATTTCCAAGTGCCTAGGAACTTGTTATCACTAGCACATTGTGGAGGAGTTTGATAAGCATAAAAACTGTTTGTAATGATAACTGATTAACTATTGTTGAAATTCAATTAAATATTTATATCTTTTAAAAATCTATTTAATTTCTCTGAAAATGTGAAATTTTCCTAAGATTTAGATTTATTATGGATTGGTCTCAAGTGATTTGTAAGTATGGGCACAAAAGGCCATTTGGCACAGAAACAGATTTCCTCAGGAAAACAAAAATTATGTGGATGATCCCATCTACGTATCCTAAATGCCTTTCTAAAACTTGAGGAAGTTAATTTAAAGATCAGAAGTGTAGGTTGTTTGAAAGCAAACGACTTCACAATGAATATGTTTATCTGCTTTAAAACACACACAAACCAACATCTAAAAGGGTTAAGCCATCGTCAAGGCCAGAATACTTGTTCAACATCTAGATTGATGAATGAGAGTGGAGGCAAAAGAACAAGTTGACAGTTAAGGGCATCATTCCATATCTTTAAAAAAACTCCTTCTTTGGTCAGCTGATTCCATTTTGATCCAAAGCATTATATGCAACTATTTATTTAATATAATGAAGAAATTATATAAAAAAATGTAAGCTGAATTCCACTTAACTGAAATTCACAGAGAATGAAACACAGCCTTCCTAGAACCTTAATTTCCTGGACAGAATAATATCCTTATAAAAGTTTTAAAAAATGCCGGGGCCACTGGTTATGGCAGCCAACAGATCAAACTCTATATAGGTTGATCTATATCAACCTACATATTAATTTTATACAGGAAAAATAGTGTATTTAAACAATAGGCAAATAAATATGAACCACACACACACACACACACACACACACACACACACACACACACACACACACACGAATTCCATGCAAGTAGCACCAGAATAAATAAAGATGGAAACAGCCAAGAAACTCGGAAGCAGAATACCTGGTTCAAGTTTGATCATGGCATTCCCTTATTTCACATGTAATTTACAGTGAAATTAAAATTTTGTAACATGGCCCGCAACACCTTACATGAGCTACCCACTGCCAAGCTCTCCAATCATTAATATGTGCAGCCCCCTCAGCCACACATATCTGTCTTCTTCTTCAATCATGTGCCCAGACTGCACACGTATCACTCCTTAAATTTAGTCTTTGCCTAACCCACATTTTTAATCAGGCACTCATTCTCTCTCAGAGCACACTTTACTTTTCCTTTGAAACATTTATCAATGTATGTGATTATACATCTGTGTAATTATTTAATTTCCGTCTCCCTCACCAGACCATAAGATTTCTGATGGCTTATGTATGGTGACCAGCATATAGGAAACACTTAAAAAATGATGTTAAATTAATGAAATCCCAGTTCTGACACTTAACGAATTACATTATTTTAGAGAAGTCATTTAATTTCTCTAATCTTCAGTTTTCTTATTTATAAATATGAGCAATAACTTCATAATCTCTATTTATTTTATTTGGGTTATAATTATAAAAACATTTTGCAAATTGAAAAGTGCTATTCAAATTCAAGATATTATTATCTTTATAACATCAAGATTATAAATCAAAGAACTGTTGAATTGACCATTATGGTCTTCATTTAGTCGTTGCAACATTGTATAGACATATCCAAAAAGGCCTCACATTTCATACTAATAAAGCTTGGTATTTAAGGAATATTATAGACTCTGAATAACAAGCTATAATTCTTTGTAATTTACAGCTGAAGTTGATACCACATCAGATATACCAAAATCTTTATTAAGACTATTTCCTTTTTCTTAGTCAAGATGGCAGAGTAGATAAATGCTGTGCTTGCATCCTCTCATGACCATATCAAAATTACAACTACGAAAAAATATATCATTGAAAATCACCTGATGTCTGGCTGAACGGAAGTCCTATAATTAAAAATATACAGAAGCAGCCATCTTGAGACTTGTAGGAGGGGCAGAGAAGCGAAACAAGCTGGTCCTCATACCCATGGGTGGCTGTTAAAAATTGGGAGGAATATCTCACTTGCAGAGTTCCCCCCTGAGGAGTGAGAGGTCCCAAACCCACATCAGGTTTCCCAACCCAGGGCTCCAGTATCAGAAAGAGAAGTCTCCACAACTTCTGGCTGTGAAAACCAACAAAATGTGTGGCTAAGTGAGAAGGAAGGCAGCTAAAGTCTCAGGCATTCCTCTTAAAGGACCTGCACACAGACTTACTCGCTGATGGACTCACTCGCTCTGAGCTCCAGCACTGGGGCAGCAGCTCGAAAGGCACCAGGCACATAAGGGGAGAAATTAAATTGTCCGGCTTCAGAGAAAGAACTGAAGGGGAAGCCTTCTCCCAGCAAGAAGAGCTGGCAGAGTCCACTGTTCCTTTGTTGAGCCCTCCCGCCTTCCAGCATGCATATGCAGGTGGCCACTATAACTGAGTCTCCATCAACCTGGCTAACACTGTTAGCTGGGCCCTAGTAATTCCCTGAGACACTGCCCCACCTAAATTGAGGGTCCATCCAAGCTGCTTCTAGGAGTTTTTCTATACAAATGGCTTGTCTTGGCTTATGTTGCAGACTTTCTAAAAATCTCTAAAAGGTTCACAAAGTTCAAACAAACAGCATCTGGTCTTGGTGTGTCCCATATCTCCTGCTAAGCAGCCCCAACCCGGCTCTAGTTGCAGCTGGCCTTGGTTTGCAGCTTGGCCTTTGCAGGCACCTCCAAGCCCAGTATAGGTGGAAGGCATGTGCAGATCATTTGTGGCTCATGCCAAGTGTCCCCTGGCTGGCACAGGTGGTAACTGAACTCAGCCTGCGGTAAGTCTTCTCTCAAGAGGCCCCAGGACTGGCACGCCCAGTGGCCAGCTTCAAACTATGACAGAGCACCACCCAGCCACTTTATAAACACCCAAAGGGCAGACTGAGCAGGCACCAGAACCCTGCTAAAGTGAACCCTGCTCTGTAGGGTCAACCCCTGTACAACAGCTCCTTCACTGTAGTCACACCATGCCTCGCCTCACAACCAATCAGCCTGAGGGCCAATCCCTCCCAATGATATGTAAATAGCAACCAAAGCTCTACTACAATAGGAGACCACAGACAACGCATACAAGGGACACACTTGGAGTACCTGAATCAGGTGACCAAGAAAGACTGCACCATTCGGCCCCACAGGACACCTACTACATGAGGCCAGTCTACTAGGACCAAGAAACATAGCAGCTCTACCTAATACATAGAAACAAACACAGGTAGGCAGCCAAAATGAGGAGACAAAGAAAATGTCCCAAATGAAAGAACAGAAGAAAGCTTCAAAAAAGGAACTGAACAAAAGGAGACAAGCAATCTGCCAGGTGCAGAGTTCAAAACACTGGGTATAAGGATGCTCAGTGATCTCAGTGAGAACTTCAAGACATAGGAAATGTAAAAATAGAGATAGAAAACATAAAAAAAGAACCAGTCAGAAATGAAGAATACAATAACTGAAATAAAGAATACATTAGAGGGAATCAACAGTAGATTAGATGAAGTGGAGACCGAATCAGCAATTTAGAAAATAAGGTAGTAGAGAACACCCAATCAGAACAGCAATAAGAAAAGAGAATCCAAAAAAATGAAGATAGTTTCAGGGGCCTCTGGGACAACATCAAGTGTACCAACATTTACATCATTGGGGTACCAGAAGGAGAAGAGAGAGCAAGGAATTGAAAATGTATTTAAAGAAATAATGATGGAAAACTTTCCCAACCTGACAAAAGAAATAGACATACAACTCAAGGAAGCACACAGAGTTCCAAACAAGATGAACCCAAAGAGGCCCACACCAAGACACATCAAAATTAAAATGCCAAAGTTTAAAGACAAAGAGACAATCTTAAAAAGCGGCAAGAGAAAAGCCTTAGTTACCTACAAGGGAGCTCCTTAAGACTGTCAGCTGATTTCTCAACAGAAATTTTGCCTACTGGAAGGGATTGGCATGAAATTTTCAAAGTAATGAAAAGCAAAGATCGACAGCCGAGATTACTCTACCCAGTAAAGCTATCATTTAGAATCGAAGGACAGATAAAGAGCTTCTCAGATAAGAAAAAACTGAAGGAGTTCATCATCTCCAAACCAGTGTTAAAAGAAGTGTTAAAGGGACTTCTTTAAGAAGATCAAAATTATGAATAATAAAATGACAATAATTACACATCTATCATCCTTTAGTTTAAATATAAATGGATTAAATGCTCCAATCAAATGACATGGGCCAGCTGAATAAATAAGAAAACGAGACCCTTACATATGCTGCCTACAAGGGACTCGCTTCAGATTGAAAGACACACACAAAGTAAAGGGATGGACGAAATGATTTCATGAAAATGCAAACCAACAAACAAAAAAAGCTGGGGTAGCAATACTTCTACCAGACAAAATAGACATTAAAACAAAGGCTGTAACAAGAGACAAAGGACCCAGTAATCCCACTTCTGGGTGTTTATCCAAAGAAACTCAAAACACTACTTTGAAGGGACATGTGCATCCATATGTTAATTGCAGCTTTATTTACAATAGCCAAGATATGAGGTAACTTAGGTGTCTATCAATGGAGGAATGGATAAAGAGGAAGTGGGACATACGTACAATGGAATATTACTCAGCCATAAATAAAAGAATAAAATCTTGCCATCTGCAACAACACGGATGGACCCAGAGGGTATTATGCTGAGTGGAACAAGTCCGACAGAGAAAGATAAATGCTATAAGATTTCACTTGTATGTGGAATCTTAAGAACAAAATAAATAAAACAGAAACAAACTCATACATACAGAGAACACACTGATGGTTGCCAGATGAGAGTGAGGTTGAGGGGTGGGTGAAAAATATGAAGGGATTAAGGAGTACAAATTGATAATTTACAAAACAGTCATGGAGATGTAAAGTATAGCATAAAGAATATAGTCAATAATATTATATAATAAATATTTATGGTATCAGATGAGTATTAGATTTATCTTAGTGATCACTTTGTAAGTTATATAAATGTCCAATTACTGTGTTGTACACCTGAAACTAATACAATATTGTATGTTAACTGTAAATAAAAAAAATTTAAGTATTTTAAATGCTATTTCCTTTCATACCATATATACCAAGATGTCACACACAAGAAATTGATATTATATCATTGTTCTATTTAAGTAGACTTTTTCAGCAGTTGAGAAAGCAAGAAGATACATGTCACTTTATAAATACTTTATACACCAAAATGATATGATTAACGAATCATGAATGGACTTATTTTCTGAGCTATTTTTCTAAGAGTGGAGATTCATTTATACTGATCAGTGCACAATTCTCACCTCATTTCCTCTTCTAACGGCAAGGCGAGAGGGTTTATGGTCTGAGAGCACTTTTTATTAGAGTAAAGGGAGTCAACAAGTGCCAGATGGAACATGACCATGGTCTCATCTTTCCTATACCTTAACCCACTGGTCTTGGCCCCGGACAGTGGAACATTTGTGATGTTAAAAAAATTAACTCCTGTCTGGATATTTTAGGGATTTGAATCCTGTCAGGTATTGCGACAAAGTCAAGTGATTTCAATTTACCAAGGAAGGACAAGAAATGGTTTCAGGAAAAACCAAGGTGATGAACTATTGAGCATTCAGTTCATTAGCTGTCATCCATCTTGACATCTTCATCTTTCAAGCAGTACTGCAGAAAATCAAAGACTTGTAGTCTTTCCCTTAAAAAAATCTGAGAAGGAAGCCATACCCTCTTAAAAGTAAAGGAACCGTGAAGGCTATTTCAAATAGATTATGAAAGATAACCATTGTTGCAGAAGTAAAAATTTTGATAGATGCTCAATCATAAATACCACCTGTGCCTTGAAACATAATTAATCTTAAAAATAATATCATTAAAAATATTCACTGAGTGAATTGTTGAAGTATTTTTAGCTTATTCTAATTTGATGCATTATGTATTTTAATATGCAATAGTAGTGATATGTCAAATAACTGACCTTTCATAAATAGCATCTAGGGGAAAAAAAAAGACCCGAGTAAAAAGTGTTTTCTTGAAAAATCAGCCAATAAAACATAGACAGTAAGACTCCAGTGACACAGCCAAGTATTGGTAATATCACTTTTCTTCTTTTCTTCCTCTGCTCTGCTTGTTCAGCACTGAGGTACTGAAACTCCAGTTTTTCTGCACCTATGTGCAGAGTTTCTTGGAATTACAGAGCAATGTAAGCAACCGAAGACATTAGAGAAGTGGTTCATAACCTTCCCAGCCACTGTCCCTTACCAAGGGGAAAGAAACTGTTCCATTCCACATTCTTAGAGACCCCTGGAGATAAAGATGAGATGAACATCATGCTGTACTCCTATTTCCCATATATGATTCTATTATTGCTAAGAGGCATTGTAATAGTACACTTGAATTCTCCCTTTCCTGAAATACTCAGAGTCCTCCTGACCTGTAGTTACTAACAAACAAAACCAACCCACACGAAAATCTTTTTCCATGTCTCCCCTTACTGAAATCTCCATTTAAAACATTTAAGGCTGTGAGAGAAAATGTTAACTCATAGCTAGTATCCAGTAGAGACTGAACCATGAGCCTAAGTAAGACACAGATTCTCAGAAGCTCTGGGTCTTAAGAGTTATCAGTGGACAACTGAGAAACAATCCAAGTGTTGCTCTGCCCATCAGAAAAAGCCATAGATGCTAGTGATTTGCTGGGCTGCCTCTGAGGACAGTGTTTAGTATCTACATAACTTTCTATACCTTAAAATTATTTCCAAGGCCTTCAGCCTGAAATTTTCCAATATATTATTAAAATTCTTACTATCATCATAGTACTACCACCACGCTCACTGTACTATGCAGGATGCTTAGCCACGGAAATGCACCAGGAACTTTGCATTAGGCAACTCACATAACACCTGCAACAACTACATGAGGCTGGCATTATTTTCAACGGCCAGGTGAGGAAACAGAGGCAGGTTACGTGCTCCAGGGTATTGCTTCTGAAAGCATGGTCCATAAAATAGCAGCTATAGCATCATCTGGAAACTTGTTGGAAATGCAGAATCTCAGGCCTAAACCCAGATGACTGAATAAGAATCTGCATTTTAATAAAATTTCCAGGTGATTTACGTGGATATAAACAGTAAGAAGCACTGCTCAAGGTAAACAGAATCACTGAAATTCAAACTCCGGTGTATCTAACTCAAAAATCCAGATATTAAAATAGTCTGCTCTTCTTGATACTAGTTACACCTAAAGAATGAAAAGCGTTGAGTACATTTACACTTAGGCATGATTTTTTTCATTAGCTGACAAAATCTGATACTGAGAATTATAAATATTGGAGGAGGAAAGGATGAGCTGGCAATCACAGAGTTAGTAGATACTCTGGGTAGCGGAGTAGGAGAGGACCATTGGGAGAGCTAATTGGGCTAAAAGTGCACTTTGTCTGTTTCACAATTTGGCTGAGGACTAAGGGCTGACATTGTTACTAAAACTGTTCCAGCTCACTGAAAGTTATCGCTGACATCTGGGGACCTGACAACTTCATCGGGAATCTCAAGCAGTGGTTAACTGAATTATGAACAGGACTACTTTCTCGTGAACTAAGGCAATCCAGATCTCATGCATAAGGATCCAGAGACATTCCTTTGCAGGATGAATATACTTCTTCATGTTCTTACATCAGACAATCAGCCCAATATCAAGCTTTCTAGAAATACCAACTAATCCACTAAGTCTGATAAATGGAAATATCTATATGTAAGAATATTTTTAAATGCAATTTTAGTTTTTCCCACCATATGTAATACAAATCAAACTATATTAACCAATCAAGCACCCATCTGGGATCTGCTCTGATAAAATTCATGCCTAAAAGGTAATCAAAGCATGTTATCTTTATGCAAATTAGCACCTGAACTTGAAAAGTTTCCCTAAACTTTAAGTTAGTTAAGCATTTCTGCTATAGTCTTATTAACACTATCAAATTTTCTAAGCAAATATTTTTGTTTTCCAGAATAGAAAAGCAAACTGTAAGCCATCCACAATTCAAGTAATCATAATTAATTAGGTTTAGTTCTATTACTTTTTCATTAAAAACCAACTGCATCCTATTTTTATTTTATTTTATTTTTTTTGGTACTAGAATATTTTAATGTGACTTTCATATTATCTATCTAATTTTTAACACTGTAATGAGACCATATTTTCATCTTTTCCTTAAAGAGAATCCAGTGCTCTGTGTAAGTATATGTTTTTTGTTCCCATTATATTGTGTTATGGTAGCCATGTGGCCCAAGGAGATACTCATGTTGTATCAATATCTATGACTTTGAGCTTTTTATTTAAAAATGAATTTTTGGCTATATGGTTTTTCATCATGAAAAGTTTTCCAAATTTGACATCATAGCATGACTTGCTAATACATTGTCACAGAGGAAAAAAATGACCTTTGTGTACATTTCTAATATCAATAAAAGGAAATACAGAGCAACTTATTTTTGAAAGGAAGATTATAATTTTTCATCAAACTTTCATTTTAATAATGGAACATATATACTAATTTTATGTCACACATGAGATTAGGGCTTCTGTTTTTATAATCAATATTTTTTAGATTACTCTGGCTCCTATCAGAGGAAGATCTGAAAATTTAATAAAGAAGATCTATTTCATCTTGTGTAGGTAGCTGCGTATGTGAAGATCAAAGGTACTAGAAATGCCTAAAAATAAAGTCCTTTATTTTCTTTAATAGAATAATGCATGCATTGGCATTGTGACTGCTTTAAAATCTCATAGAATGAGTTTTACCATGTACTTTGTGATTCACTTTTATATCCAAAAAGCCATTGAGTATTATTCTGGTCACCTCTTGCTACATAAAAAACTACCCCCAAATTTTGTGCTTTACAACAGCCACTATTTCATCACCTGCTATAATTTTATGGGTCAAGAATTCAGAAAAGGCCTATCCGAGCAAGTCCTCTGTGTCATGAGGGATCAACAGAAGGCACTTGATGGTATTCTCATGATGGCTGGGCTGCTCCAGAGAGCTCAAGCCAGTCTCACCTACATTTCTGGAATCTTGCTGGAAATGGCTAGAAGAATAGGCTCCACTGGACAGCTGACTGCAGCACCTATGTGTGGCCTCTGTAATACAGTGGTCTTAGAGTAATCAGCTATCTTACTTAGCAGACAAGGGTCCCCGGAGAGTCCTGGACAGAAGATGTAAGGCTTCTTCTGACTTAGCTTCAAAAGTTCCAGAATCTCATTTCCACTGCATTTAGTAGTCAGACAAGTCACTAATGCAAGGCCACATTCCAAGGGAATAAAATTAGACTCCATTTCTCAATGAGAAGGGTAGGAAAACATGTGTAGCCATCTTTAATTCACCATAGCTAACCACTTAGACCTTTTTTTTGCCATACATCACAAGTGGAGTTGGTTGTATAGATAGATAGAAAGATGAAGACATATGTATAAATGTATAAAACAGTAAATCTCCAACTTAGTATGATATAAAGGAAGCTCCACTTTGCTAAATGTAAGTCCCTCATGGAGTCCAGGCCTGGAAAATAAGTTGAATAAATAATACAGTATAGAAAATTTTATTATCCCCAAATAATCATCCACATTAAAAGTATTTACACCACCACCGCCACCCATTTGTTTTTCTCTTCTTTTGACCATTTATAGTTGCTTAGCACACCTTTCATATGCTGCTAGGAGGATAACAATGAGATAATACTTCACATCTATTCAACTGGCTAAAATCCAAAAAACTGACAATAACAATTTCTGGCAAGTATATGGAGCAACATAAATTCTCAATCATTACAGATAGAATAGCAAAATGGTTACGGCTACTTTAGAAGACAGTTTTGTATTTATTATAATGGTAAAAATAGTCTTACCATATGATTCATAATTGTTGCATTAACCATGATGATCTGAAAACTACGTACACAAAAACATACATGTTTATAGCATCTTTATTTATAATCATCAAAAACTGGAAGTAGCCAGTTGTCCTTCAAAAGGTAACAGACAAACAAGTATTGGTACACCCATTTAACTGAATATTACTCAGTGATAAAAAGGAATGAATTATCAAGCCACACAACGACATAAATGAATCTCAAATGCACATTGTTAAGTGAAAGAAGCTAGTCTAAAAAAGCTATATATTATATAATTCAATTGACACGACACCTGGAAATGGCAATCAGTGGTTGCTAGTGGTCTGAGGAAAGGGGAAGGGTTGAATAGGCAAAACACAGGAGATATTTTCAGGGCTATAAAACTATTCTGTATGATACTGAGGTGATGGAGACATGACACTATTCATTCATCAAAACCCACAGAAGTTTATATCACAAAGAGTGAAACTTAATGCATGATTTTTTAAAATATCAACTAGGAGGTCAAAGAAACACAGTATGGACTACAGACCATAAGAAGAAAATCTAATATTATATAAAGAAAATCTAATTGTATAATAAATATATTCAATAACTTCCCAGAAGGGGGTGGGGTTAAATGATGCTGACCAAAGTAACTCTGGAAACAACTAAAGACAAAAGAAACAGTACCTACGCACTATATTCTAGTTGATAAAGTTGTTTTTCATGGGATAAAGATTAACAATTCTGAAACTACTGTATAAGGGTTGCAGACAGTGGGAGCTCACTGTTGGAATGGAAGTTGCAGAGAAGCAAGAGGGAGAAGGCTAGAACAATCCATGTGTCAATAGGTTAGAGTTTGAAACATCAGTATGAACTCATGTTCAGTTTAATAGAAATGCAGATGGATAAATACAGAAATAATTGTAGATATATGTGTTTACATGGGTTAGTATATATTGATACATTTGCAAGCTCAGTCCACTGAGAGGATTTAGAAGTAACAACGCCCCAGTAGCCATGAGCACACCTAGGAGCCAGATCTTGGTTTCTAATTTCATTCTCCAATGAACAGAACCAAAGCTCTTTGGAGAAATGACTGATTCTAGTGGTGAGCAGAAAATATGTAAGATGAGCCTGGAATGTCTTGTCATGCCAGAAAAATGAGGAAGTGCTCAAAAAAATAAATCGATGGTGGTACATCAAAGAGACACAGGAGCCAACTTCAAAAGTTCCCATGACCAAAGAGGGAACAATTTGAGCAACAAAATCAATAATGTAGAATTGGATTGTAACACAAAGTATAAAATAAATGTTCATGAGTTTACACTAATAAAAATAAATGGTCGAATAAATAGATAAATATGTGACAATAGAAAAATTTCTTACACAGAATTCCAAATGATTTATTATATTTATATTTAATATAATCTGTGATATTATTTATTAATATATAATATATTTGTATATTTAGATTTAAATTTATATTTATCAAAGAGGTGGAGCACAACTGTCTACCTCTAAAATTTGGGCTGTGCACAATGATTCCTCCCAAAGAGAAAAATGGAAAATAAGGACACTAATCCTACCAGATCAAGGCCTACTACTTTATTTAACTTTACTCTGGGGAAAGCTGACAAACACCACCTCAGCCAGCACATCAAAGTTAACCTACATGGTGGTAAAACGCATTGAGAGCGTGCATCCTTGATACACTGTGAAGAAAACAGCACTTAACCTCCTTGGTCTCCCTCTGAAAAACACATTAGTTCAGACTGATCATGAGACAACATCAGGCAAACCCAAATTGAAGACAAAAAAATTAAATATGACCAACAAATTGTTTTACCATTAAATATTTCTGTGATTTATCACTAAAAAGAAAGACCACGATCATTTGGAGAAGAACTTTGAATGTAATTTATCTGTCTATGTTGACATAAAATAGAGAAAAGATACTCTCAGAAGAGAACAAAAGGTTCTGAATGGTAAGAGGAAACTCTAAGGGCACAGCAGCAGACCCAGGAGGAAAATCAGGACAGCCTTTTGCAGAAGGTCGCCAGAAGGTGATCGAGGATGAGGGTCTTCAAAATGATGTTTAAGAAAATATAGGTTACTGAAAACCCGTATAGGACTTTATAATTTGTTTATCTGACCATAGAAACAAATGATTTCTAAATCACAAATTGCTGAAAAAAAGAGGCACTCTCACCCAAAGCAATGTAACAGAAGGAAAAAGACAGTAAAATGTATACTTGAAACTAATTAAAATAAATAAATTTTTTTAAAAAGACTTAGTAAATAACATTTAACCTCTT